>NC_063348.1:55397540-55448182 GCF_021869965.1 Rhincodon typus
CTATGGCAAGTGTATCTTTTCCTAAGTATGGAAACAAAGACTGTACATAATACTAAATATGTGCGTCTTTCTGTTTCTTCTTCTCAAAAGAGGGAGAGGGATTGAGGGACCAGGGTGTATATGTGCATGCATCAACGAAGGTGATGGGACAGGTTGAGGGAGCAATTATTGAAGCTTTATTAATAGAGGTATAGAGTACAAGGGCAAGAAATTTACATTAGACTTGTATAAGATGCCATTCTAGCCTCAGCATTCCACTCATGGACCACATTTTTGGAAGGAGGTGAAGGTATTGGAGAAAGTGCAGATGAGCATGGTGAGAATGGTTCCAGTGATGAGAAACTTCAGTTATGAGGAACAATTGGAGAAGGTGGGACTGTTTTCCTTGGAGAAGAGAGGATTGAAAGGAAATTTACAGAAATCTTCAAAATCATGAGCTCTCTGGGCAGGTTAAATGGGGACAAACTATTCCCATTCGTAAAAGGAACAAAAAAAAAGGGAGCACAGATTTAAAATAACTAACATAAGAAGCAAAAGTGATGTGAGGAAAGAAAAAATTCCTGCAACATGTGGTGACGGTCTGGAGTGCACTGCTTCAGAGAGTGCTACAGTTACTTAATAAAGGAATGACATGCAGAGTCACAGGGACAAAGTGAGGAAAAAGCACAAAGTGAATAACTCATCCAGAAATCTAGCACAGTCATGTCGGGCTGAATGCATCCTTTGGCACTATAACAATCTTGTGATGCTGTGCTCATTTAATTATACTGTTTCTTTTCACCCTGTTATGTTGAGGACATCTCTGCAGGAGTTCCTCAGGGTAGTGTCCTAGACTCAACCATCTTCAGCTGCTCCATCAATGAGTTTCCTTCCATCATATGATCAGAAGTGGGGATGTTCGCTGATGATTGTACAATGTTCAGTACCATTTGTTACTCCTCAGATACTGAAGCTATCCAGGTCCAAGCGCAGCAAGATCCGGACAATATCCAGGCTTGGGCTCAAAAGTGGCAACTAACATTCTCACCACACAAATGGCAGGCAATAACCATTTCCAATAAGAGAGAATCTAACCATTGAATCTTGACATTCATTGGTGTTACCATCAATGAATCTCACTCCATCAACATTCTGGAGGCTTACTATTGACCAGATACTGAACTGGTCTAGTCGTATAAATACAGTGGCTACAAGAGCAGGTGAGAATTCTACAGCAAGTAACTCATCTTCTGACTGCACAAAGCCTGTCCACCATCTACATGGCACAAGTCAGGAGTGTGAGGGAATATTCTCCATTTGCCTGGATGAGTGCAGCTCCAACAACACTTAAGAAGCTTGACACCATCAGGACAAAGCAGCCCAATTGATTGGTACCACATCCAGAAAATCCACTCCCTCCACCACCAACGCTCAGTATCAGCAGTGTATACTATCTACAAGGTGCAATGCTGAAATTCGCAATTCGCAACTTCCAAATCAACAACCATTACAATCTGGAAGGACAAAGGGCAGCAGATAAATGGGAACATACCACCTGCAAGTTCCCCTCCAAACCACTCACCATCCTGACTTGGAGATATATCACTGTTCCTTCACTGTCGCTGGGTCCAAATCTTGGAATTCCCTCCCAAAGGGCATTGTGGGTCAACCCACAGCAGATGGACTGCAGTGATTCAAGAAGGCAGCTCACCACCACCTTCTCAAGGACAACGTGGAACAGGCAATAAATTCTGGCCAGCTAGTAATGCACACATCTCACAAGTGAATAAGGAAGAAAAATCACATCAAGATCTCCTTTTGTACAATTTTGACCATTACTGCAGCAATGGTCTGAGCTTTGGGTACAGAACTTCCTGTGTTTGGTGATTTGGAGCTGGATAGTGAAAGGGATGAAACAAAATCATTCAGGATTCACACTGGCAACTCTATTCAGCTACCCTTACTGCTAGGTGTTAATGCATGAAATTGATCAGGTTCACAGGAAGCTAGCCATAACTTCCCAGGTTGACACAATAAGAACGATAGAGTCATTGGCATTTCACAGCATTGGAAAAGGCCCTTCTGTTCATTGTGTCCATGCTGTTTATCGAGGATCTATGTATACTAATCCCATTTTCTAGCATTTAGTCCATAGCCTTGTATACGATGGCATTTCAAATGCTCACCTGAACACTTTGGAAATGACTTGAAGGTTCCTGCCTCTACCAATTATTTCAGCAGTGAGTTCCACATACCTGAAGACAATAAGGACTGCAGACGCTGGAAGCCAGAGGCTGTAGGTTTGAGACTGGAAAAGCACAGCAGGTCAGACAGCATCCGAGGAGCAGGAAAGTCAATGTTTTGGGCTGAAACCTCTTTGTCAGGACTGGGGAGGGGAAGGGGAGCCCAGAAATAGAGGGAGAGGATTGGAGCTGGGGGAAGGGTAGGAGAGATGGTGATAGGTGGAGGCAAGCAGAGGGTTATTGTGAATGGGAAAGGTGGAGCGGACAGGGGAGTCGGAAGATGGACAGGTTAGGTCAGGTCAGGGAGGTGAGAGGGAGGCAGAGAGTGGAATATGTGATAAGGCTGGGGATGGAGAGATTTTGAAGTTGGTGAAGTCAATGTTAAGGCCATTGGGCTGTAAGCTCCCAAGGTGAATATCAGGTGTTGTTCCTCAGTTCACATTTGGCCTCACACTGACAGTGGAGGAGGCCAAGGACTGATATGTCGTCAAGGGAGTGGGAAGGGCAACTGAAACAGATGGCAACTGGAAGGTCAGGTTGGTTGGTGCATGCAGAGGGCAGATACTCCACAAACCGTTCTCCGAGTCTGCATTTGTTCTCCCCGATATAGAGGAGACCACATCGGGAGCAACAGATGCAATAGATCAGGTTGGATGATGTGCAGGTGAATCACTGCCAAATCTGGAAGGATAGTTTGGGGCTTTGGATGGGGGAGAGAGGGGAGGTCGAGGGGCAGGTGTTGCACCTCTTACAGCTGCAGGGAAAGGTACTGGGTGCGGTGGAGAAGTTGGTGGGGAGTGTAGAGCTGACAAGGGAGTCGCAGAATGAATGTGGAAAGCAGACAGGTGTGGGGAGGGAAATACCTTTCTGTTGGTGGGGTCTAATTATAGGTGACGGAAATGTCAGAGGATAATGTATTGGTTTTGGAGGCTGGTGGGTTGGCGTGTGAGGACTAAGGGGGCTCTATCCTGTTTGTTGTTGTGGGGAGGGGGTTTGAGGGCAGAAGTGCAGGAAATGGAGGAGATGTGGCTGAGGGCATCCTTAATTACAGAGGAGGGGAAATTCCAGTCCCTAAAGTGGGAGGATATCTGGGATATTCTGGAGTGGAACTCTCGATCTTGGGAGCAGATGTGGCAGAGGCAGAGGAATTGGGAGTGACGGGTAGCATTTTTACAGGAGTGTGTGTGAGAGGATGTGTAGTTGAGGTAGTTATGGAAGTCTTTGGGTTTGAAATGGATGTCAGTGGTGAGTCGGTTTCTGGAGATGGAGTTGGAAAGGTCCATGGAAAGGAGAGAGGTGTCAGAAATGGTCCAGGTGAATTGGAGGGCAGGGCAGAAGGTGTTGACGAAGTTGACGAATTGCTCGAGCTCCTCGTGGGAGCACAACGCAGCACCAATGCAGTCATCAACATAACGGAGAAAGAGGTGAGGGATAGTGCCAGTGTAGTTGTGGATGAGGGACTGTTCCACGAATCCTACAAAGAGACAGGCGTAGCTCAGGCCCATGCAGGTACCAATGGCCACCCACTTTGGTTTGTAGGAAGTGGGAAGAATCAAAGGAAAAATTGTTGAGGGTGAGTACCAGTTCTGCCAAGCAAATGAGAGTATCAGGGGAGGGGCTCTGGTTGGGCCTATGGGAGAGGAAGAAACAGAGGGCTTTTAGGCCCACCTCATGGGGGATACAGGTGTAAAGGGACTGTACGTCCATGGTGATGATGAGGTGTTGGGGACTGGGGAATTGAAAGTTTTGGAAAAGGTGGAGGGTGTAGGTTGTGTCACGAATGTAGGTCGGGAGTTCCTGGACCAAAGGGGAAAGAACGGAGACAAGGTAGGAGGAGATGAGCTCGGTGGGGCAGGAGCAGGCAGAGACAATGGGTCGACTGGGGCAGTCCAGTTTATGGATATTGGGAAGGATAGAAACGGGCGGTGTGGGGTCAGGGAACTATTGGATAAACATTGGATAAACATATGGATGATAATGGAATAGTTTAGGTTAGATGGGCTTCAGATTGGTTTCACAGGTCGGCGCAACATCGAGGGCCGAAGGGCCTGTACTGCGCTGTAATGTTCTATGTTCTATGTTCTATGTTCTATGTTCTATCAGGTTGGAGTCTGTGGACAGGAGATCTCCCAAAGTGATGAGGCTGTCAATGGTCTGAGAGATGATGGTTTGGTGATCAGAGGTGTGGCTATGATCAAGGGGACAGTAGGAGGGAGTGTCAGAGGGTTGGCGTCTGGCCTCAGTTATGTAGAGGGCAGTTCACCATACTACCACCACGCCTCCCGTATCAGCGCGATTAATGTTGAGGTTAGGGTTGGTGCGAAGGGAACGGAGGGCTGCGCATTCTGATTGGGAGAGGCTGGAGTGAGCGAGAGGAGTGGAGAGGTCCAAGCAATTGATGTCACAGCAGCAGTTTGAGATGAAGTGGTCGAGGGAGGGGAGGAGGCCGGGAGGGGTTGTTCAGGAGGATGGAGTTTGCTGGAGGTAGGAGAAGAGGTTGTTAGAGGGTGGGTTGGATTCCTGTTCAAAGAAATAGGCGCGGAGGCAGAGCTGGTGGAAAAAGAGCTTGACATCATGACATGAGCAGAATTCATTTGCGTGTGGGCACAGGGGAATGAAAGTGAGCCCTTTGGTGAAGACTGACCATTCAGCTGTAATGAGTGGGGAGGTCTAGGGGCATGGTGAATACTCAGCAGGGCTTGGGACTGGGGCTGGGTGTAGAGCTGGGGCAAGGAGCGAAGAGGAGACTGCATCTGGAGTGGGTGTGTGCATTGAAGTGGTCACATGGGCAGACGCGGAAGTAACATAATTGTTACTGACATCGGCAGACACATGGTCATCGATGTCAGCCAGAAGCAGCGGTCACGTGGTCAGCGACATCAGCGGTCATGTGATCTGTAGGAGTGGTTGGAGCACCCGCATGGTCAATGGCATCGGGCTGATCCTGGATAAGGTCGGAGATGAGGTTAGGATGCTGTATGGTTAAGGAGGTCTGCGTCTGGAGGTGAGCATGAGAGAGTTTGGTGTATTTATGGTCTTTGATGTCTGATAGAGCAAAGAGAAGCATTTGCTAAAGGTGTGGATCCATTTGAGGACAATGAAAAGTAGAGGGTCCTCTGCAGGTCTGGGAGAGGGAGGCCCTGAGCTGGGGTAAGGCTGACTGCAGCGGAGAAGGTGTCAACTCCTGGCAGAGAGCACGGAGCTGAGAATCCGTAGGGATAATCATTTCTGGAGGTACTTTACATAATGGTGGTCATGGTTGGGTTCAAATTGTGAAAGTTTGAAAGTTATTTGGAGTCCAGGAGGAATGAGCCGGCTGTGTAGACAAACACTGAGGAAGGAGACATGGCTATAGTATCGAGATTGCTTCAGAATGTGATTGAAGAGCTTCAGGAGACAGTCGACAACTGGGGGTTTGCAGTGGGAGAGAGACTCACTGAGCTCTCTTCGGAGGGAGGAGAAAAATGTCTTCAAGGTGGGCATCCTTAGAAGAGACTTTGCAGTGTCGGTTTTCAGTGACTTAGAAACAATAAGGACCACAGATACTGGAAGCCAGAGTCTATAGGTGTGGAGCTGGAAAAGCACAGCAGGTCAGACAGCATCCGAGGAGCAGGAAAGTCACTGTTTCAGGCTGAAACCCTTCATCAGGACTGGGGAGGGGGAGGGGAGCCCAGAAATAAATAGAGAAAGGGGGGTGGTGCTGGGGGAAGGGTAGGTGTGATGGTGATAGGTGGGTATAGGTAGGGGGCATTACGATTGGTCTGTGGGAAGGGTGGAGTGGACAGGTGAGGAGGAAAATGGACAGGTTAGGTCAAGGGTCAAGTCAGGCAGGCGAGGGAGAGGGCTAGGGGGAGGGTTGGACATGGGATATGGCTGGGGTTGGAGGGATTTTGAAGCTGGTGGAGTCAACATTGAGGCTATTGGGCTGTAAGCTCCCAAGGTGAAATGTCAGGTGTTGTTCCTCCAGTTTACATTTGACCTCATGCTGACAGTGGAAGAGGCCAAGGATGGACATGTCACCAGGGGAGTGGGCGGGGCAATTAAAATGGATGGCAACTGAAAGGTCGGGTTGGTTGATGCGTGCAAAGCGCAGATGCTCCATGAACGGGTCCCCGAGTCTGCGTTTGGTCTCCCGATATAGAGGAGACCACATTGGGAGCAACAGATGCAATAGATCAGGTTGGATGATGTACAGGTGAATCTCTGCCAGATCTGGAAGGGTTGTGTGGGGCCTTGGACGGAGGTGAGAGGGGAGGCATAGGGGCAGGTGTTGCACCTCTTCCTGTTGCAGGGAAAGGTACCGGGCATGTTAGAGATATTGGTGGGGAGTGTAGAGCTGACGAGGGACTCGTGGGATGAACAGTCCCTGCTGAAAGCAGACAGGGGTGGGGAGGGAAATATCTTTTCGGTGGTGAGGTCCGGTTGTAGGTGGTGGAAATGTCAGAGGATGATGCGTTGGATTCAGAGGTTGATGGGGTGGTACGTGAGGACTAAGGGGACTTATCCTTATTGTTGTTGGGGGGAGGGGTTTAAGGGCAGAAGTGCGGGAAATGGAGGAGATGCGGTTGAGGGTGTCCTTAATTACAGAGGAGGGGCAATTACAGTTCCTAAAGTAGGAAGATATCTGGGATATGCTGGAGTAGAACACCTGGAGCAGATGCGTGGAGGCAGAGGAATTGGGAGTATGGAATTATTTTTTGCAAGAGGGTGGGTTCCAGATACCCACCACCCTCTGAGTGATGAAAATTTTCCATCGTGCAATGGATGGGGGCGACACGGTGGCTCAGTGGTTAGCACTGCTGCCTCACAGCACCAGGGACCCAGGTTTGATTCCACCCTCGGGCGACTGTCTGTGTGGAGTTTGCACATTCTCCCCGTGTCTGCATGGGTTTCCTCCGGGTGCTCCAGTTTCCTCCCACAGTCCAAAGATGTGCAAGCTAGGTGGATTGGCCATGTTAAATTGCCCGTAGTGTTCAGGGATATGTAGTTTCGGTGGGTTTTAGGGGAATGTGGGATATAGGGTGGGATCAGGGTCTGAGGGTCAGTGTAGACTTGTTGGGCCGAAGGGCCTGTTTCCACACTGTAGGGATCGTATGAATCCTATGATCTATAAAACAAACAGTTATTAGCAATGACAAGGTATTTGGAACATGAGCTCAACAAGTGTCACAAGGACAGAAAAGGAGAGACTAGAAGGAAGCTTAGTAGTTCTTATTAAGGTGCATTTAGCAAACAAAAGAGCTTCTGTCTTTGCCAATATTTTCTTACGTTGGCCTGGATCCAGTGCAACTTCGAAAACTAATATCAGATTCATCAGTTGAAGCAAAGGGATGCAGCCAATAGGCAATGAAGCGTTTACAAGAAGTAAAGTATTAATAGCTGTGGTTGAAAAGGGTTTTACAATATAATGGCATATCATCTTCAGTGCACTGAGGTGAAAAACCAATCTCAATTGCAGTTTCTTTCTCTTTTTTAAAAAACTGCTTTTCACACCACCGCACAAAATCTACTTTATAAAAAACTAACAGTATGCTCTCATGTATCCTTTGCTCACTGAATTCAGAGTGTAGTTTACAGCTATACACTTTATACAGGAGCACAGGCAACTTCAGATGGCCAAGTATTTACAAAAGCAGTGAACTGCCATGTCATCCAACCTATTAGATCAGCAATGTTTTTATCTCCCAGGTCAGGAAGTTGTGGAGATAAGGCTCATCCAAGACTTGGGTTTGAGATCTATGTGGACTTTTCAGTGTTATTCTCTGGACATGCTGCATTGTCTTGGGGTCACAGCTTTTGGAGATGTTAAACTAATGTCCCAGTTGACTTTCTGGTTCAGTGTAATTGATCCCCTGATCTGTATTGAAAAAGTGTAGGATGTTCTCCTGACGTCTTGGGTAACTTGCTATTTTCATTCAAGAAGGCAGTACAGTATTTAAATAACGAGAGATTGCAGAACTTAGTAGGGCAGAGGAAATGAGTGTCCTGGTACAGGCATCACAAAATGTTCAGCAAGTGAATGGGAAAGCAGATGGAATGTTCGTGTTTATTATAAGGGCCATCTGCCTGGCCCTACACTCGTCTCTGGAACATCTGGATAACAAGGACACCTACATCAGATTCCTGCTTATTGACTTCAGCTGCGCCTTCAACACCATAACTCCAACAAAACTCATCTGCAAACTCCCAAGACATAGGATACTGCTCCCCACCTCTGCAACTGGATCCTCGACTTCCTGACCCATGGACCGCAATCATTAAGGATAGACAACAACACCTCGTCTACGATAATCCTCAAACCGGTATCTCGCAAGGCTGCGAACTCAGCCCTTACTATACTCCTTATATACTCACGACTTTCTGTGGCCAAATTCAGCTCTAACTCCATTAAAAAATTTGCTGATGACACCAACGTAATGGTTCGGATCTCAAAAAAAAGTGTGTCAGATTACAGGAAAGAAATAGAGAGCTTAGTGACATGGTGTCAAGCTACCGATCTCTCCCTCAATGTCAGCAAAATGAAGGAGCTGGTCATTGACTTCAGGAAGGGGAGTGGAGGACAGGCCCCTGTCTGTGTCAATGGTGCTGAGGTGGAGGTGGTCGAGAGCTTCATG
Organism: Rhincodon typus; assembly: GCF_021869965.1. Taxonomy (NCBI): domain Eukaryota; kingdom Metazoa; phylum Chordata; class Chondrichthyes; order Orectolobiformes; family Rhincodontidae; genus Rhincodon; species Rhincodon typus. The sequence continues at coordinate 55,406,377 of NC_063348.1, forward strand.
TTCCTAAGAATAAATATCACCAACAATCTGTCCTGGTTCATCCACATCAAGTCTACAGTCAAGAAAACACACCGATGTCTCTACTTCATCAGGTGGCTGACGAAATTCATCATGTCCACAATGACTCTTACCAATTTTTATAGATGCACCATGGAAAGCATTCTATCCAGGTGCATCACAGCTTGGTATAGCAACTGCCCTGCCCAAGACCATAAAAAGTTACAGAGAGTCGTGAACACTGCCCAGTCCATCACACAAACCAGCCTCCAATCCATTGACTCCATCTATACTTTTCCGCTGCCTCGGGAAGGAAACCAACACAATCAAAGACCCCTCCCACCCTGGTTATACTCTCTTCCATTATCTTTCATTGGGCAGAAGATACAAAGGTTTGAAAACATGGACCAACAGATTCAAGGACAGCTTCTTCCCTGGTGTGATCAGACAGGTCTCTCATATATTAGAGTTGGTCTTTCTCTGCAACTTCTCTGTAGCTGTAACACTATAGTATGCACTCTGTTCTATTACCCTGATGTACTTATGTAAGATATAATTTGCCTGGTTAGCACGTAAAACAATACTTTTCACATGTGACAATAATAAATCAAATCAAATTGATCAAAGGGAATGGAATATAATGAAAAGGAGACATTACTACAGTTTACAGGGCATTGGGAAGACTACGTATGAAGTACTGGTATAATTTTAGTCTCTCTATTTGAAAAAAGGATATGAGAAAGGATTAAAATAGTTCAGAGAAGGATTGCTTGACCCATCCCTGGAATAACTGGGTTGATTTATGAAGAAAAGCTGAGCAGGTTAGGCCTATAGCTTCTGTAGCTAAGAAGAATGAGTGCTGATCTAATTGAAACTTATAAAATCTGAGGGATTCTGAGAAGATGGTTCCCCTTGAAGGACAGCCTAGAACTTGGGAACACAGATTAATAGTAAGAGGTCTTGGTTTTAAGACAACAGTGAAAAATACTTTTCTCTCGCGGAGGGTTGTCAGTCTGTCAGAATTGTCTTTCTCAGAAAACAGTGGAGACTGTGTCGTTCCATTTAACCATGGATTTTTGACAGACTGCAGAGTCACAGGCTATGGGAGGATGACAGAAAGTGCAGTTGACACCACAACCAGATCAGCCCTGGTCTTACTGAAAGGTGGAAGAAACTTGAAGAGCTGGATGGCCTGTTCCTCCTTCTAAGTCCAACGTTAGAAACATAGAAACATTGAAAATAGGAGCAGGAATAGGCCATTTGGCCGTTTGGGCCTGCTCCACCATTCAATAATGATCAGGATTGATCATCCAGCTCAATACCCTGTTCCCGTTTTTCCCATTTAATCCCTTAAGCCCTATAAAAAACACCTTTCTCTAATTCCTTCTTGAAAACATTCAATATTTTGTCCTCAACCACTTTCTGTGGTAGAGAATTCCACAGGCTCATCATTCTCTGGGTGAAGAAATCTCCCCTCATCTCAGTCCTAAATGGCCAATCCTGTATCTTTAAAATGTGACCTCTGGTGTGGACTTCCCAGTCATCAGGTAATGTCCTTCATGTTTTCACCCTGTCAAGTCCTGTTAGAGTTTTATAGGTTTTTATGGGATGCCTCCTCATTCTTCTAAATTCCTGTGAATATTGCCCTAACCGATGCAGCCTCTCTCATCTCTTACTGTCTCATTTATTGTTTATGGGACTTCATCATATACATTCACCTGCACAATAACAATGACTGTACTGAAAGGAATAACCCATCAGCTTTGGAACATAGTACATAGAACACTACAGCACAAGGGCAGGCCCTTCAGCCCACCATATCTATGCCGATCATGATGGCCTTTCTAAGTTAATTCCATCTGCCTACACTTTGTCTATATCCCTCTGTTCTCTGCCTGTTCATGCATCTGCCTAAAAGTTTCTTAAACATTGCTATCGTATCTGCTTCTACCATCTCCCCGGTTGTGCATCACCTTGATAGATTTTCCGTAGGAAAGGGTGATTATGGAACCTCCTTTCATAGAAAGGTATTTCACAGAGCAAAGCTACTCAACTCATCATCCCAGTGCGACTTATTTTATTCATTTAAGAGGTCAACAAGAGCTGTGGTCTCGGAGGAGCAACATTGTACATTTCCCTCCAGTCCAAAGCAACCATTCATCATGACAGTCGCTGTGGTAAAGGTGATAAGGAAGTAATTTGGGAACTAATCTCATGAACAGCATGACATAAGCCAAAAACAGTGTTCAAAAGATATTTTGTTTGTGTCACAATCTTCCTGATGGTTGGTTGAAGAAAACCGCAACTCATTAAAACATGGTTCAGGGTAAAGTTTAGGCTCGGGGTTAGTGTAACAAATCACGGACTGTGGTAGAAATGTGCTAAAAAATTATGATTTTAAGGTTCATAATAGATTATTATTTTTATTATTATTTTATAACTATTTTAAAACTTGGAGTCTGAATTGGAGTGGACTTTAGTTTTTTTCAGTTTTGTGAAATACGGGAGATACTTCACTGAGTATTGAGTGCCAGTAATGATATTGATGGAATGAAAAAATGCATTTTTTTTTCTGACATTTGTAATGTGGTCAACCCAAAACCTCTTGTCCAGTGTGATATAACTCACTTCTTTGTGTAATATACCTTTGTTTTTAAAGTACACTGGCAGCCTCTTGTGTATATGCTCAGTGAATAACTACCACAGTAAAGAAAAATAAAATATACGGCCCTTCAATCCAGGTTTCACACTGGGATCTGACTTGTTTTTCATTTATTCAAGGCATGTGGTTGTTGTGAGCTAGGCCAGCAGTTATTGACCATCCCTAATTACCCAGAGGGCAGTTAAGAGTCAACCACATTGCTGTGAGTCTGGAGTCACATGTAGGCCAGACTGAATAAGGAAGGCGGATGTGCTTCCCTGATAGGCATTAGTGAATCAAATAGGACTTTTTATGACAACTGACTGTGGTTACATAATCAACATTAGTCCAGCTCTTAATGGAAGTTTTTTTTTTATTAAATTCTAATTTCATTGTTTACCATGGTGGCATTCAAAGCCATGCCCACAGAATATTAGCCCAGGGTCCTAGATTGTTAATCAATGATATTGCCACTGCCTTCCCTTGTCCAATTGGGAGTCTAAAAGTGTTATGAATGGCTGGGATGAAGGTTTTGTAACCAAGGATGAATGCAGAAGAAAGTGGAGATGAAAGTCAGTGTGGAGAATGGGGACAGTGAGAGATACCAAGCAGTGTGAATTAAATAAATCATAGACATGAGCAGTATATTCAGCAGACAAAGTTACGAAAACTTACAAACCGCTTTACCTTTCGACAAGTGAAAGCAAAACCAGAACACTATTTAACTTAAATCATGGCCATGGAACAAAAAGCCACTGGTCTAATCTGTTCACATTAGACTTGGAGCTGAAATAAGTGAGTGCGTCTTCCTGCAGGATATAGCCACAGTCAAGATTGGCCATCTGGGTAAGATGATGGAGTTGGAACCTCTGAAATTATTCTCGATGCAATTAGATATAATGGTTAAAAGGACAATAAAATGAGATAGTAGGAACTGCTGATGCTGGAGAATCTGAGATAGCAAGGTGTAGAGTTGGATGAACACAGCAGGCCAAGCAGCATCAGAGGAGCAGGAAAGCTGACGTTTCGGGTCTGGACCCTTCTTCAGAAATGAAATGAGCTCATTGTTTATCTCACTTATATAGATCTTTGCAAACATACTCATTAAAATGGGTCACTTTACTGTCCTGCCACAGTGAACAATGATCTGGTTCTTAATAGACATTAATCTTCACAATACTGTTGAATAATCGCACAGAGGCCAGTATCTTATCACCAAGTCACCCTTTATTTATACATGGAAAGTTCTTGACAGTGTTCTTGACACTGCTCCAGCTCTGTCAGAACCAGCTCTCAGAGTGAACAGGATGTCTGACACTCCTGTTTATGTCTGTAAGCCAAGACTTCCTGATCGGACCAGGTTAACAGCCCCAATCAGGAAACTCATATTCTATGAGGTCCACCAGGCTGACCTCATTACAATCCCTATAACTGTGTTTTCCACAATTCTATTTTGAAAAAAAAATGCCAACCAAAACAGGTTTTATATGAAGGACTCATACAGCTATCTATTATTTTGTTAGTGTTGTTTACCAAGGCTGGTCCACACCTTACTACTTTCCATACAAATGATGACAAATGACAGCAGTTAAAAGCAAACATTGAATACATATTAGACATTTAATCCCTGCCATCCTCAGACTCTCGCATGCTCTTTACAAACCCACTTTTGCAGCTCCCATGCTCACTTGTATACTTGCGTTCTTGAACAATCGAAGGCCTTCAAGAATTTAAATGGCCCTGAACTACAATGAGTATGGTATGTGCACTGTATAAAGGACCAGCAAACTGAATCCATTGCTGGCAACACCAGAAATAAGAAAAGGCACAATATCCACGTTCCATCTCAAGAGACTCATTACATTCTGTTTCCTGAAGAAATTGATGCATCTTTTGTTTTATTTGCATTGATGGACCCTTTGCCTTCATTTTGATGTAGACTTTGATATCCACAATGCTCCAGCTTTGTTTAGGTTACAATGTCACTATTCTTCAATAAATTCCACCCCGTCTCCTTGAAGTGCTGATATAATATTCTCTGTGAAAGCAATGCAATCAGAAACAATCTTTGCGGATATTAAATGATATTAAATCTAGCCTCCCTCATTTTATGGGGTAGCAAATCCTGTTCCTTAAGAAGAAATAATAGCATTACCAGAGTTAAATAAAGCCAGTGAATGTAAGGAAATGCATTAATTCACCCAGTTCATTTTTCAAATAGCTTCCTACTATATTGAAATATGGTGTGTTTGCTCGTCAACTAATCACTTCTGGGTGAACTCAGCTCAGAAAGAAAATATGTTTTTCTTTGCTGGCTCTGTATGGCCTGCAAACATAGTTGAGCAATCTATGTGCAATCATCCAATTTGCAGAACAGAGAAGTGATTCTTTTTTTATAACGAATAAAAGAGTTGATTCCTTAGCCAGAAAGTCACTGTTTCTGGAGCAATGGAGACCTGATTGAGAAGTCAGAGATCTGCAGACCTCAATTTTGCAGTAATATGAATTGAATAATGAAAAAAGATCTGGGACTGGGGATCTGCAATTTCCCGCTCAGCAATTCCAGTGATCTGTGATATAAGCAAACAGCAAATACTCTTAACATCACTGCACAGAAAAAGAATCCATAACAGAATTGGCTCGATTTTAAAAATAGGAAATAGGATATAGTGCAAAAGTCAATCAAACTGAGCCATTATAGAATTGTTGACAGACATTTTAGGTCACTCCAAATCTCCTAATCATATCCGATAAACAGACAGGCATTGAAAGAAAAAATAATTTCTTACGACCTCGTAAAATTTCCAACCAAAGAGAACACTCCAATTCAACTGATGAAAAGTCTGCCTGCAAAGCAAATCAATTAGGAAGTTTTGGAGCTCAGCCAAGCATTCATTAAACCACCATCTGGAGAAATAAAAGCCTGGCCATCTGTTTTTGTTGATAGACTTCAAAGACTATTTCACTATGAATTACTAATGGAATAGCTTAGCAGTGGGACTGTCTGGTTGACACTTCTTTAGGGTTGTTAGGAACAGCAGTTTATTTTAAATCACATTTCAGAACTGGTATTATGATCAGGGTTTTTCAAACATCCCATTTTTATTACAGTGGTTATTGGTTCGAAGCAGTCATGTGACATTCTCACTGAATCTTACCTTACACACAGTGTCCCAGACAACACTATCATCTCTGGGTTGATCCTGTCCAACCAAAAGGACAGATCTAACGGATGTGGCAGCATAGTCAGGAAGGAGCTATCCAGGTAGTCCTCAAAATTGACTTGGACCTCATAAAGTCTCATGGCTTCAGGACAAACATAGGCAATGAAACTTCTGCTTTTTATCACATATTGCCTCCCCCCTCCACCTCCAATTTTACTGGGGGCATTTAGGGTGGAAAGGGTGCAGAATGTACTCCGGGTGGGTCATGAGAATGTCCAGAAGCACCATTATTGACTGAGCTGGTCAAGACCTAAAGGGCATTGCTGCTAAACAGGTCTGCAGCAAGTGGTAACCATCATTGAGATGGAAAAACAGACTTGATTTCATCCTCACTAATCTGCCTGTATCTGAAAATGACAGTATCCATAAGAGTGACTACACGCCAATCTGATTTTCCCAATCTAGGTGAAGATTAAAGTCAGCCATAATTAATGTATTACTTTTTTTAATGTACTCTTATTTTTTTCTTTAATTATTCTCTGTCTTACAACACTGCTACTGTTAGGGGACTTCAGATTAATCCCAACAGCATCTTCTTCTCCATCTTAGTTCTTATCTCCACCCTTATGAAGTCTGCATCTTCTGACTCAAGATCATTTCTTGCTACCACACCCATTCCATCTCATACTAACAAAGTTCTGCCACCACTCTTTTCTCTCTTTCCCTGTCCTTTTGAAGAGCCAAATATTTCTGAATATTTAGTTCCCAGCTTTCATTCATCCCAAACCAATCTTTGATCCACTGATTTAACTCTAATGACATCTGTGCTTCACCCTGCTGTGCAGTAACAACCACTTATATAGACAATTTATCATTGCTACTCAGGTCACAAAGAAAAGTGCACTGTCTGCTACAATATATAACACATGGAACCACTTTCAGTTACTCAATAGTTTATTGCCACTGACCTATGGTTTCTGTTGACTAGCTTCCTTAACTAACCTCTAGTTACTTTTGCAGCTTTGACATTCTAAATCAGATAGTGCCTCACTTTTAATCTCATTAGCAGCTTGAGGAATACTGAGCAGAGTGATCTCAGTTGTACCAGACCACCCCCACCACCGTCGAGCAGTCAGCTCCCAGATCACACTACTCCTGGAACACATTGATCCCAGACAACACCGAGCCCAGATCATGCTGATCCTGAATTAGTCTAGTACAGTTCATTCTGATTCCAGATTGCACTGGGCCCGGATCAAGTTGATCCTGGATCACACTGATCCCAAATCATGTTGATCCCAGAACACACTGATCCCGGATTGTACTGGTCCTGGGATTATGCTGGTTTCAGATCTCACTGATCCTGGATGATATTGATCCCAAATCACCTTGATCTCATATCACTCAGGTCCGGGATCACACTAGTCCTGGATTACTCAGGACCTCACTCTATGGCAGGGACAGGATCAGACAGGTAATGGGGTGATCAGTGAAGGCCTGGGAATCTTTTATCATGTTGTTTGAAGTTACGCATGTGTTTGTGAGCTGTACGGACTGGTCAAGGAGAGATCATCTGTATTCAGGTTTGACTTTAAAGTAAAATTATTTATTAGATATTAATATTAAATGTTACTATACATGGTAAATATAGATATGTCGGGTTGTATCTTATAGTTACATTTGATAAGAATGAATCTGTCGTCTCATATGCTCATGTCTATGTGCTGTTAGTACTCTTTCTCATTCTAGAGTGCAGTGTGGCACTGTGGTTTATTCTCACTATCCTCACACTCTCCTTCTTATACTCAGTGATGTGCAGCTTCCATGACATCAGTACAAGGTTGCCTCAGGGTGCTGACACCCTCACACTATCAGGAAGAGGCAGAGGGGAATACCTCCATAAGGATTTGTGACTCACACATCCCCCCATTCCCTTGCCCTGTGCACCTCAGAGGCCACACCCTCTCCAATCCCCCACTCCCAGGCCATTCCTCCCCCACCCCAGCCAAATTACCCTGAACTGCAGGCACCGACTGGGCTGTAGATCCAGCAGCAGTCATTGTTCCCACGGGAACAAGACAGCAGTGAGCCATTTGCCGACCTGGCAAAACCCATTGCTGGGGCATCCTTCCGAGTTGTGGGTGATAGTCCCATGTCGAACGGGTTAGCAGCCTGATGGCCATTAACTGCCCGCAAGGGAGCAGAGTCTCAGTCTCCTTTGAGCTTTCATCAAGGGCAGAGTCTGGGGACCAGAATACCCAACCTATCGTCTGTGGGTGGACCAGGAGAAAAAAAATGCTCATGGTTTGATACTTTTCATTACCTTTGTCTGTGATAATTAACCGAGTAGGACTAGGGCCATGATTGCACAAAATGTGAAGCATTAGGTGAAGCAAGTCTGATGGTTTCAATTTCCATTTCTCCTTTTGATTCTGATTGTCTATTTCAATGTATTACAGCAATGCCACTGGCATTCGTTAATTGAAGTATTGAGTTCTGAATCATCATCCCTTCTATGTGAAATCCAAACACTGGAACATGTTTGATAGGTTTCATATTAGTACAGGCAATACCAGTGTGTGAAATATAGATTTGGATGCAGGAATATTCATGGGATGTGACACAACTGTAGATTAAGCAGGTTAAAACAGGGCTGTCCAAGTTTATTACAGTCACAGATAGGTAAATCATCCTTCTGTTTAATTTCTGTTCTCAGTACAGCAATTTTCCAAAATACGCCCAGAGTAACAAATGCAGAAATTGCTAGAAAAGCTCAGCAGATCTGGCAGCAACTGTGGAGAGAAATCAAACTTAATATTATGGGTCCAGTGACCCTTCCTCAGAACTGATGGCAGTTAGGAAAATAAAAACCAAAGGAACTGTAGATGCCATAAATCAGAAACAAAAACAGAAATTGCTGGAAAAGCTCAGCAGGTCTGGCAACATCTGTGGAGAGAAATGAGAGTCAACATTTTGGGTCAAGCGACCGTTCCTCAGAACACATGTAAGTTATTCAATCTTCACTCAGTTGCTTATGTGAAAGGAAGACTGAGCACTGAGAATATCTCTGCATTGCACTGCAATGCTGCAGCAGGTCTGGTTGCAAAGATTTTTGATTTGGTGGAATTCTGGGTCATCTTGTCACATGGATCATGCAAATAACTCCATGATTCAAATAAAAAGTGGGGTGGAGCGTGATGGAGGATTGACAGAAAGCAGGAAACTACAATTAGTGTGACATCTATCACAGGGAAGGTGTTTCAAGCTATTACCAAACATGTTTGGGCACCTAAAAAAGGTGAAATGATCAGGCAGAGTCAACGTGGTCTTGTCAAAGGGAATTCACCAAATTATTGAAGTTCTTTGAGAAAGTAATACATGCTATGGATAAAAGGGATCTGTAGATGTATTCCATTTCGACTTCCAGAAGGCATCTGATAAGGTGTCACATCAAAGATTATTGTAAAAAATGAAAGTCCACAGCATAGAGGCTAAAATATAGATATGGATAGAAATTGGCTAGATAATGGAAATCAGAGAAGTCATAATGGCCCATTTTCTGATTGGTGAGATGTAACGAGCAGTATGTTGAAAGGATCAATGTTGGGACATCAACATTTTACAAATTACATAAATGCCTTGGATGCAGATGTTAAATTTGCTGGTGAAACAATAGTAGGTAGGAAAATAAACTGTGAAGTGGACATAAGGAGGTTTTAAGGTGATAGGTTCAGTGATTAGATCTGGGAAGGATACTAAGTGGGAAAATGTGCAATTGTCCATTTTGGCAGGCATGATAAAAAACAAGCATTTTATCAAATTACTCAGAGATTACAGAGTTCTGGGATGGAGAAGGATCCAGATGTCCTGCTGCATGCAGAAGGTTAGTAAGGCAAGTTATTACGAAAACCAATGGAATGGTTTGATTTGATTTGATTTATTATTGTCACATGCACCTAGGTACAGTGAAAAGTTTTGTTTTGCATTCAGTACGTAGAGAGGCTATGCTTTAGATATAAAGGACATTTGGGAGGTCACATCTGGAGTACTATGTATAGTATTGTCCCTCCTTATTTAAGTAAGAATGCAAATGCTTTAGAAGTAATTGTGAAAAGGTTTACTAGAATAATATCTGAAAAGGGAAGGGGTTGCCTAACAGGAAAGATTAGACAGACTAGGCTATTGTCCACTGAAATTTAGAAGAAAAGTTTTGAAACAGAAATATCCTGAGGGGATTTAACAGGGTGGATGTGGAAATGGTGTTTCATCTTTTGGGAAAATCTTTAAGATGACTATTTAAAAATAACGGATTACTCGTTTTCTGAAGAAGGGTCACAGGACCTGAAACATTAGCTCTCTTTCTCTCCCCACAGATGCTGTCAGACCTGTTGAGTTTCTCCAGAAATTTCTGAGATTTGCCAGAACATTCAAGGTTGAGAGAAACCGATTTTTAATCAGTAAGGAGAATCAAGGGTTATGGGGGGAAGGCAGGGAATGGAGTTAAGGATTATCAGATCAGAGATGAGTTCATTGGTGAGAACAGACTCGATGGGTCGAATGGCCTACTTCTACTCCTATGTCTTATGGTATGACTTCATGAATTTATGACCCTTTTGAACTAATGTTCCTCAGCAAAGTTACCATTGTCCCAACGGACCATAGGGCTGCTCTCCCATTACAGAGAGCCAACTGGTGGTGGTTTAACCTAAGGGCCACACACCTTAGACAAGGAGATAGGTTGAGAAGAGTGGGTGTGGACCATCATGGTGAACTCCACCAGAACAGGAATTAAACTTGTGCTGTTGGTGTCACTCTGTATCACAAACCAGCCAGCTGACCCCTCAGCAACAGTGATGATTCATGAAAATGTCAATCCTGATACAATAAGTCATCAGAACAACAGAATAACAACTTGAAGACTTAGTTTGGTTTTAATTCATCTGGAGCTACATCATGACCACCAAAAAATCTGCCTTTCGATACAAAGCTCCATCAAGCACCCAACCCGACTCTAAACAATCTGCATGATAGCACCTTTCACAACCTATAGATCTCTCAACGATATTATTTGGATAATCAGCCCCCACTGTACTGTGGGAAATGCCGTGAAAGTGTCAACCACACTGACAAGGAAAGCATGGGTTATGCTCTAAGAATCACTATGTGATCTTGCAGAACTAAGCCCTGCTTTAGCAGAAAGAAGCGTGACCTCCAAAAAGCTGTCCTACTTAAGTGAGAACCTATGAAGCTGTTGTCAGTGCTCCTGTTTTAACCATTTGAAATATAAACCTGATGAAGTACAGCACGGGGAAAAGTGCAGAAGCGAAGCCAGTTAATACAACTCATAACATCATTGAAATTATTTGGCACAGACAAAAAAAAAGACTTCTCAGTCCACAAAATAGGAGAAAACATTTGGACGTAAAAGAAAAACTGATTAATTGTCCACATAGTTTAAACACCGTATTTCATGGCCCAGTTTTCACGTTTCAAGTAATAAGGAGCTTCACTTGACATCTTAATGTGTATTTCTTTATACGTGGTAAAACACATTGCTGAAAACCATTTCTTTTTTAATTGACACCAATGACACACAGAACTGACCTGACAACACATGATTGAATGGAGACCTCTTACAGCATAATGCTGTGAGCTTGCACTTGTAATAAACATGGTTAGTGCAATAAAGTCAAGGTTCACGCAATAGAAACTGTGTTCAGTCGAGTCTAATTAAACTAGTGAATGCCTGATGCAGCTCTCAGATTTTAAACATAGACATAGTTAGAATAATTGAATGTGAATGCAAAAACAAGCAACTTAACATGATAATTACATGACTGAATGAACTGCAGCATTATTTATTACATAGCAGCACTTTCAGAATCTGGTATCAGCCTTAGAAAACTGTACTCACATCATTGTTATCTTTACACAGTTCAGTATCATGCAAGGCCTCTTATCTCCAGAGGCATACATATTTTTATCCAAGCCTTGACCCAAAGATGGAGCTTGGAAAAATGTGCTATTCCAACAGAATTTTCATGCCCCCAGTTGAAGCTCAAAAAGGCTGCAGAGTTCCCTTAGATGACGTGCAATCTTGCATATTTTCAAAGAGCATCTTATTCACCCCTCCTGTATCACGTATCCATTCTTAATTCTTGTGCATGGGCAATATTTATGCCCATCTCCAGCTGCCTCAAGAAGGAGATTTTGGACCACTTGAGTGGCTCTTTAAGTCACTTCAGAGCTTAGTTAAGGTTCAATCAGGTTAACATGGGACAGAGTCATGTCAGGACCAAACCAGAGAGGAGTGATTAATTTTCTTCAACAAACCTCATTTACAACCCAGTACAGCTTTTATGTCAATCTCGCATCTCCTGGGCCACTTCTAGCAAACAAAACTTATTATTTTCCATTTTAAGAGCTTTCTTTAATACTGATTTCAATTCCTCAAATTATCATTATGCAGTTTGAACTCTCATTCCAGATCCAGGTCCAGGAATTATCCTTGCCCAGTAACAAAACCAATATGCAACCAAAAACAAATAGAATGTATGGCAGGCAGGTTGATCAGGGACCAGTTGCTAAGACCACTGGGTACAGAGTAAAACACTGGGAAATGATGGTAAGAGAGTGAAGGGCTTAGTGTTGCCCAGAAGCAGAAAAAGTGGATCCATTGGAAAGAAAGTCATTAGTCATAGGACTTCACAACTGAGGCAAATACAAATGTGAACACTCAAAGTACATTTTCTTTTTAACTCCATCCTTCTCTTAGAGAAAGCTGAATTCATTTCCATTTCTTGTTTTATGGTTCTAATCTGTATCGTAACCGAGGTACCAAAAACGAAACTTTCTTAAAGTCACATACAGTATTACACAATGCCACTGTTCAGATTTCACTTGCATTCATAGTTATTCTATATGAATGAGCGATGGGGGAAATATAGTGAGATGGATTACATTTCCTGATCAGATTCCTTCCTCTTCTCTTTTCTCTGTGGCCATAATCTATTTGTCTTCCTCATAGATCTGCATCTTCGGATAACAGGACAAGAGTAGCTTTAAGTCTGGTTTGTTCTGATCTAGCCAAAACACTGACAGTTACATTCATCCAGAATTACAGTCCTAATCATTGGCAGCTGCTCGTAGATCCTGAACTGACCAAAATTAGAGCTTTCTCACAATAAAAGTAAAATGTTGCAGAAGTTGTAAATCCGGCACAAACACAGAAAATGCTGGAGAAACTCAGCAGTCTTGTAGCATCTGTGGAGAGAAAAACAGTGTTGCCATTTTGAGTCCGGCATGACTCTGAAGTCCTGAAAAAAGGTGCATATCTGACTCTGTTTCCCTCTCCACAAATACTATTGTACATCAGAATCATAGAATCTCTACAGGCATTTGGCCCATCAAGTCTACACCAACCCTCTGAGAAGCATCCCACCCGTGCCTACCCTCCCCCTGCATTTCCCATGGCTAACCCACCTTGCCTACACATCCTTGGACACTATGGGCAATTTAGCATGGCCAATCCACCCAACCTGCACAAATTTAGATTGTGGGAAGAAACCAAAGCACCCAGAGGAAACCCAGGTGGAAAACATGCAAACTCCAGACATACAGGTGCCCAAGGCTGGGACTGAACCTGGGTCCCTGGCACTACAAGGCAGCAGTGCTAACATATATGTAAACTCTGGAGTATTGACAAAGCAATGCTGTTGGAATACCCCTGTAATACATGAAAATACAGTTAAACATAATGGGACATGCTAGAGGTTCAGTTGGAACCAAAGGAACAGCATAGACTAGTTGGGCCAAAAGGCCTGTAAATATGCTGTAAATTCTTTGCAAGCCTATGAATGTTGAGTTGGAAAGAGGCAAACAAACTTGACAATGGGGCTGCAGCAGAAAGCACGCTTACTGATCAGGCACATGTGAATGCATCTACTGGTACCACTTATAATGTAAAAATGATCCCCTGATAATCCTCTATTCACTCATGCACCAGCCCCCCTTTAACCATTCTCAATCCCGAGGGGCTGCCTAAGAAGATGTGCTCCAGTTTTCCTCCTGTCGCCTTACACTGAGCTGCCTGCACGAAGGAATTGTTAATGAAACAAAGTTTATCCAGAGTTAGGCATGTCAGGTATTTCGATGACACCTTGTCAGCAGAACAGAATTTTAATAAATTTATCAAAATGGCTATAAATATCGGTAAGAGGTAGTTATTAATATGAAACTGTTCTGAATAAATTCTGCAGAGATTTTTCACCATTAAGAACATATTTGGATCTTTTCCAAGTTAAAAAAAAAACGAGGGGATGTCATAGGCCAGACATCCAGGAATCTCATTAGCAGGTCGAATTGTCCAGAGATCTTTCACATTTTTCCTGAGTTATATAATTTAATTGCATATTTGAATGCCCTTTTTAAAAATTGACTACCAGTTAGTTGCCACTATGATTAGCAAGAACTGTTTTTAATTCATCTGTTAGGTCCTCACTTTAAAATTACCTTGAGATTTCCTGGGTCCAAACATTCAGCAAGAATATTGAAATCAATCATTAATTATGAATTAAATTCCACCTAGGGTCTGCTTCAGAAACCAATCATTTTTCTCAGTAAACGGCAATTAATCAAAGCTTAAAATATTGAAATTAATTGCGTTCAGTTATCTGATGTCTACTTTTGCCATTAGTCCTTGTATCTTTCTTTTCATCCTTTATGGGATATGAGTCTCACTGGCTTAGCCAGCATTTACTGTCCACTCCTAAGTGCCCTGGAAAGGGTGGTGGTGAGCTGCCTTTCTGAACCATTGCATTCTAAAGGGTGTAGTTACAAGTTCCAAGGTGTTGACTCAGTGCCATCCAACTTAGGATGGTGTATGGCTTGGAACTTGGAGATGGTGTTTCCATGTATCTGATGCTCTTGTCCTTCCAGGTGGTACAGGTTTGGAAGATGCTGTAGGAGGAGCTTTGGTCAGCAATTGCCCTGCATTGTGTAGATGGTACACACTGCTATTGCTGAGCATCGATGATGAAGGGAGTGAATGTTGAAGGTGAGACATGGGATGCCAGTCTTCCTTCCATTATTGTTGATAGCTTTGACTATCAATTGCGTCACACAGAAATATGACTCACAAGTGCTTCATCACTCACTGTTAGGTCTGTAAAGGATGATCGTTTCCTTGTAAATGTTAACAATTAGCTGTTTGAATCCATTGAATTGTTCTACATTTTTTCCACTGGAGAACTGTGTGATTGACAATGTAGATAAGCCTCCCTCAAAAGATCTCACTGTAAGTGCTAAAGCAAACCCTTCACAGAATCCATACAGTGCAGAAAGAGGCCATTCGGCCCCATCAAGTCTGCACCAACCCTCTGAAGAGCACCCTCCCAGACCCCCTTCAACCCCATAACCCCATAACCCCATATTCACAATGGCTAATCCTAGCCTACACACCACTGGACACTATGGAGAATTTATGGGCAATGGCCAATCCACCTAACCTCCACATCTTTGGACTATGGCACAAAACTGGAGCACCTAACGGAGCCCATGTAGACACGGGGAGAACATGCATACTCCAAACAGACTGTCATCTAAGGCTAGAATCAAACCCGGGTCCTGGGCATTGTGAGGCAACAGGCTTACCACTGAGCTGCCCCAAAGTAAAATCTTGCTACTTTGAAGCCAAGAAGAGTTGCAGGAATAAGATAACACAGTGTGGAGCTGGAGAAACACAGCAGGCCAGGCAACATCAGAGGAGCAGGAAAGCTGACGTTTCAGGTCGGGAACTTTCTTCAGAAAAAACGTCAGCTTTCCTGCTCCTCTGATGCTGCCTGGCCTGCTGTGTTCTTCCAGCTCCACATCTTGTTATCTCAGACTCCTGCATTGGCAGTTCTTACTATCTCTGAAGAGTTGCAGGACTACTTCTAAACCTGGATTTCAAAGGAACTATGGTAAGCCTTGTACTCCAATAAAAATCTGAGCACAGATTTCAATTGGCGAGTCAGTGAAATTCAATAGGGCGAACATGATGGACCAAATTGCAATTGGCAGAAAAAGAGATCAAATGAGCCTTCTTGATTCCTAGTCAGTCTCTCCTGTTGGAGGTGGATGGGATTGAACTCAACTTCATCATGATTCTTAGTCACTTACCCTGACAACCCTCACTGCCTTCAGTAAACACTCGATGGATGGCAGCTGGAGTGAGGCATGACAGCCTATGAAACTTTAGCCAACAAAATTCAATGTCTTCAGGGCATGAGGGGAAATATTGGAAGCTCGTGGAAAGAAGATGTACTGTCAAAAGAGTGTTGAAACTAATCCTTAAAACCAACTCTGTTTTCAGACTCAATAAGAATAAAGCTTCTTGACTTCCTATCTTGCATTGAACCTTATTAAAAATAAGTGAAGTTTCCATTCTGACAACTCCTAGCAGAATTTATACTCAACAGCACTGCGGTATGCAGCACTAATTTTCTGTACAACTAGAAATAGTAGCAGTTTTTCAAAATGATAACTACTGTGCTCTTTTACATTCTTCACAAGAAAGCACGTGTGACCATTTTGCAGAATACCTCTATTCTGTGTGCAAGCATGCCTTCCTGTAGCCAGTTATTTTAACACAGCGTCCTGCTCATATGCCTATGTGTCTGTCCTCAGCATGTTGCAATACTCCAGCAATTCACAGCACAAACTGAAAGAACAACATCTCCTCTTCAGATTTGGCACTTTACAACTTTCTGTACTTCATATTGAGTTCAACACCTTCAGATTGCGAACTCACTCCCATTTCTTCCCTTTCATTTCACTTCACTTGTTAAATTCTCTGTTACCATGTCGTCTCCCCACCTCCCACCACTCCAGTGGGACTATCTGTTCTTTCCAATCTGGCAGTTAGAAACACTATCGTTCTCTCATTCCAATCACTTAATATGCTCTATCCACACCCTTTCTCCCTTAGCACTCCACCTCCCCACCTCTATAGCATAAATGCTGCTCCTTCCACACTCCATATCAACTCTGATGAAGAGTCATCTAGTCTTGAAACGTTAGCTTGCTCTTTCTCCATGGATGCTGCCTGATCCGCTGTGATTTCCCGAATTTTTTGTTTTCAGGACAGATTCTAGCATCTGCAATAATTTGCTCCTTCACAGGAAATGTTTGATCCTGAAAGAATCCGTATGGCTCCCTAACAAATAAGAGCCCTTACAGGTCCCTGTTGAAAAAGTAGGTAATGAAAGGAAAATGAGAAGATAGCAACCCAGTGCAAAATAATTCTTAAAAGTCATTCAAGATATCTGTGTTCCTTTAACTTTTCACATAGTTTTGAATTGATGGTCATGCCCCTACCTAATTTCTTAGAATTCCCAACTTAAACAGCTCCTCTCTCCTTTGTTAAAATACTCCTCAAAGATTTCCCCATTGACTGAGCTTTTGGACATCTTCACAAACACTTTTTATCGTTGCTTATGCATTTCTTTTTTCACACGACTCTCCCATGAAGCATCTCGAGACATTTTTGGGCATTTCACAAATACAAGTTGCTTCAACATCAGTAGCCCAGTTCCTTGGCTTACCAGATAGCCAAAATGTCTGCTCAGTCCTAAAAAACACAATGAATGTGCCCTGGCACTCCCTTCGTATTTCACAATCTTGGGAAACAAAGTGGCAACAATATCATAATGAAGTTGTTATCTTGAAATCAGCAAGAAAATCACATCTGCCAACCATTAAGTTCTCCCCCTCCACCAGCACCAGGGCTAAAGCCACATGAGGTGCGAGTAACATCTCTATACCATGCACAGATAGTTGCACTTTTCTTGTCAACTCAAATTTATGTACAGCACAAAAACTAAAAGAGAGTGATCAAAGTTGAATAGACTTTAAAAAGATCAGTGCTGTGCTGGGAATAAAATCCTTCACTGATTTCTTGTTGCCAGTGTAAATATTTCAGTTACATTTCCCCAGCTGCTCGTCCTTAATGGAATTGAAGCACTACCTCTCAATGATGTAATTTTTAACTTCCATTTCCTTGCGATACTTGCTGCTTTTATCTTTCCACTTTTGCCATTAGTTCTGCTATTGTTAGAACACTTTCAAAACAATGCAAATCATCAGAGAACATCGCAATTTGCAAATGGAACTTCGCAATTAGTGTTACGGTGTCTAAGGTCACAATTATTACCAGGGCAAAAATGTCATGATTTTGACTCAAGCATTCATTAAGTGGAGCACAATTGGTTACGTTATCATTTTGAACTACTGACATGGTGTACACTTCATAAGTACAAAGCAGCAATGGGATACGACACAGCTCAAGTTTGTACCTTTTCTTTGAATTTTTTTTTCTCACAGAAAAATAGCAGCATATAATGTGGCCCAGAAAATGACAGACAAAAAAAGGCAAAATCTTTCAAATCAACGGATAATTCACCCTTAACAGACTTCAACATTCATCTTCAAATGCATTTGTACTCAGACCCCTGACAATTCATACCAGCTCACCAGTTCACAACACATTGAAAGTCCTCCCAAACTACAGTGCCTGGACTGTTTAACAGTAAACATGCTCACATAATTTTATCAACTGTACAAGATTTCCAAATGCTTTTGCAATAGCCTACCTTAAATACTGACTACATCAAATATTCATCTTGTAAATTGCTAGTTGTAACAATTGACAGCATCAATGCCAAAAACAGATCCTTCAGATTATGTCATTAAACTGTACTGATTCAAGAAGTAAATCCACCATCTGCAATGTCAGCTAGAAATGAACTATAATGGTAGTGATGCATGTACGCTGAGAATAAATTTTTGAAAAATCCTTGAAATACAAATAAATTGATATTGTCTACCAGATGGTCTGATGCATCTTAACATATGAGCATAACACCACTGTTTAGAATTGGACAGAACTACTAACACCTATTCTGTATGTTCGCCAACTAACAGTACCAAATAAAAAGACTGTGCCAATTACAACTGAGTTTCAGAACACAACTAACTGCAGAAATAATCTGTTTGAAATTATCACCAAGTTGCTGTCTTTCACAAAACACGACAAAAGGACCAAGAAAACCACTTCCTACCTTCACAATGAGCTGTGTCACCCTGGATGGGAGCAAAACCATTCTTGCACATGCATATTGCTCGCGTGTTCAGATTCCAGCATTCAGAGTTTTCACCACACTGATGTCCATCTGCACAGAAATCATGGCCTGTAACACAAGGGTATGGTTATAGCACATGTGGGCTGTAACAGGGCAAAAAAAATCCAAATCTTTGAATATAATGAACAGACTGATCTGTGTTCCAAACCAAATTGCAGCTATTCCGAACATAAAATGCATGTGGTTGGTAAACAGATTAACAGGGAACCAGTTTCTGTGATGTCTGAACTATTAAATTCTTCAATTTATTAATTCAGGATTTAGCATAAATGAAATTACAAAATTAAATAGAGAGGTCAGCTCATTCCATTTGCACCACTCCCAATGTTGCAGTTATGATTTGATGTTTCAAATTTTTAGGCCTTCAGTATTATAAGCCAAAATTACTTGCAAACTTCTGCAGGCTGTGACTGTGGTACACAAGTGGTATTGATATCCAGTTACATTGCAGCTACCCCACATCCATTCTCACAGAAGAATTTTTCTTCTGCTGCTTAACATATTAAAATATCTGTGCCCAGAAGAAAAATTAGGAGATGGCAAACAAATTGAACAGTAATTTTGCATCAGTCCTTACTGTAAAAGGGATAAATAATGTCTCAGAAGTCACTGTAAATCAGAAAATGGAGCAACTTAAGGAAATGATAATTACCTGGAATGTTGTACTGAGCAAATTGTTGGTGCTACTCATGACAATTCCCCAGGTCACAATGGAATTACTTATAAGTCTTGAAAGAAGTGGGTGGTGTGATATTTGGTGTGTTGGTTTTAATGTTCCAGATCCCCTTGATTCAGGACAAGTTCCATTATATTAGAAAACAATATAATATAGTATTCCTTCATTGAAAAAGAGAGGGAGGCATATAGCAGGAAACCAAAGTCCAGATAGCTTAACATCAGACATAGTTGCAATGTTGAAGCAATTATTAAAGCCACTGCAGCAGGACACGTGGAAAATAACCAACATAATCAGGCAGTTAATGTGATTTTATGAGTGGGAGCACATGTTGAACCAATTTATTGGAATTCTTTGAGGAAATAATATAGGACCAAAAGATGATGGAGCAGAGTAGGCCATGGGTCTGCTTCAACATTCAATGAGATCATGGGTCACCATGTAATCCTCAATTCCATTTCCTGTCTTTTCCTCATAACCCTTCATTCCCTTACTGATTAAAAGATGTATCGATCTTAGCCTTGAATATAGTTAAGAAGCCAACCTTGACAGCTTTTGAGATAAAAATTTCCATGGCTTACTCTCTTCTGAGAGATGAAATGCCTCCTCATCCTTGTCTTAAATGGGCGACCCCCAATTTCGAGATAGTAAGAACTGCAGATGCTGGAGTCAGAGACAAAACAGTGTGGAGCTGGAGGAACACAGCAGGCCAGGCAGCATCAGAGGAGCAGGAAAGCTGAATTTTCAGGTCGGGACACTTCTTCAGAAATAGGTGGGGAAGGGGAAATGGAGCTCAGAAATAAATAGACAGAGAAGGGGTGGGGCTGGGGAAGGTAGGTGGGACGATAATAGGTGAGTGCAGGTTGGGAGTGGTGGGGCTTGGTCAGTGGGATGGGTGGGGCGGATAGGTGGGAGAGAAGATGGACAGGTTGTGTCAGGTCAAGGAGGGGGTGGTGAGAGGGAGGGTTGGTAATGGGATGAGGCCGGGGTGTGGGGAGATTTTGAAACTGGTGAAATCCATGTTTAGGCCATCGGGCAGTAGACTCCTGAGGCGGAATATGAGGTGCCGTTCCTCCAGTTTGCGGGTGGCGTCGTTGTGACACTGGAGGAGGTCCAGGATGGACATGTCACCCAGGGAGTGGGAGGGCTCATGAATGGAAGGTGTTGTTGTTTGTCGCGAAAAGAGTGCAGATGCTCTACGAAACAGTCTCTGAGCCTCTGCTTGGTCTCACCAATGTAGAGGAGGTCCCATCGGGAGCAGTGGATGCAATAGACCACATTGACGAATGTGCAGGTGAATCCCTGTCTAATGTGGAAGGTTTGTTTTATGCCTTGAATAGAGATGAGGGGGGAGGAGTAGCACTTCCTGCGGTTGCAGGGAAAGGTGCCAGGGGTGGTGGGGTTAGTAGGGAGTGTGTAGCAGATGAGGGAGTCATGGAGAGAGTGGTCCCTACAAAAGGCAGATAGGGGTGGGGAGGGAAATATATCTTTGGTTGTGGGGTCAGATTGTAGATGGTGGAAGTGTCGGAGAATGATATATTGGATGCGGAGGTTGTTGGGGTGACATGTGAGGACCAGGGGCATTCTGTCTTTATTTTTGTTGGGGGGAGGGGATGTGAGGTCAGAGGTGCGGGAAATGCAAGAGACGCGGTTGAGGGCATTTTTGATCACCGGAGAGGAGAAGTCGCAGTCCTTGAAATAGGAGGACATCAGGGATGTCCGGGAGTGGAATGCTCCATCTTGGGAGCAGATGCGGTGGAGGCGGAGGGATTGGGAATAGGGGATTGCATTCTTACAGGAAGGTGGGTGAGACGAGGTGTAGTCAAGGTAGCTGTGGGAGTCTGTAGATGTCGGTTTTGAAGCGGTCACCGGAGATGGAGACAGAGAGGTCCAGGAAGGGGAGGGAGGTATCAGAGATGGACCAGGTGAACTTGAGGTTGGGGTGAAAGCTGTTAGTAAAGTTGGTGAACTGTTCAAGCTCCTCGTGGGAGCACGAGGCAGCACCGATACAGTCATCAATGTAGCAAAGGAAGAGGTGGGGGATAGTGCCAGTGTGACAATGGAGTCCAACTCCCTGCGTGACATTTACATCCTGGGCAATAGTACTTTCACGTCCCCAACCCAAGTCATGAATAAATATTGTCAATAAGCATGGCTCTGCCCCTGACCTCTGTGGCTCTCCACCAAGTACACGAGAGATAAATGGGAACCTATGAACATACTGTACTTAGATTTTCAGAAGGAATTTGATGAAGTGTGACATTGAAGGTTATTGAGGAAAATAAAAGCTTATAGAATAGAGGCTAACATATTGACGTGGATACAAGGTTGGTTGGCTAACCAACCAGAGGCAAACAGAGGGTACAGACAAATGGGCATTTTCTGGTTGACAAGATATAATGAGTGATGTTCCACAAGAAGTCAGTCTGGGGCCACACTTTTTCCAATTTAATAAATGATTTGGATAAAGGGATCAAAATTATTAATGTCAACTTTGCCGATGCCACAAAGATAAATTGTGATGAGGATGGAAGGAGGCTACAAATGGATATAGAGAGGTGGGAAAGTGGGAAATTGTCCATTTGGCAGAAAGAAGAAAAAGCAGCATGTTATCAAAATGTTGGAGATTAGAGAAGTCTAAGATGCAGAGAGATCCGGGTGCCTAGTGAATGAATCACAGCGAGTTAGGAAAACAAATAGAATGTTCTCACTTATGGTGAAGGCAATGGAATACAAAAGTAGAGAAGTTAGACCTCAGTTACACAGGGCACTGGTAAGACATCGTCTGGAGTACTATGCTCAGTATTATTTAAGGAATGGATTTCAGAGAGATCTACTGGACCAATATCTGGAATGAGAAGATTGAGGAAAGAAGGAAAGGTTGGACAGGTTTGAATCTCCTGGGGTCCAGAAGAGTAAAAGGAAACTTGCTTGAAACCTCTGAGGGGTCTTCATAGGGTGGATGTGGAGAGGACATTTCCTCTCATTAATTAATCTAGAACCATTGTTAAAAATAAAAATCACTTAAAGCGATGAGGAGTTTTTTTTCTCACATATTCATGAGTCTTTGCAACTCACTTCCTTCAAAAGAGATAGAAATAGTGTCCTTGAATATTGCTAATGCAGAGAGGGATATGGTCACTAGACTCAAAATGTTAACTCTGCCTTCTCTCCAAACACGCTGCCAGACCTACTGATTTCTCCAGCATTTTCTGTTTTTGTTTCAGATGTCCAGCATCTGCAATGCTTTGTTTTACTTTATGTAGATAGTTTCTTGATAAGCAAGGGGGTGAAACGTTATCAAGATAGGTGGGCATCTGAGGCAATCAGATCAGACATGAACATATTGAATGGTGAAGTAGACTTGATGGACTGCATGGCCACTTCCTGTGTTCCTAAGTTCAGATATAATTAAGGAATTATTTGTAATTCCATGACTGAGGTGGCTTTGATAACTCAGCACAGAAAATTTGCAATTGAGTCACAGTTTCCTCAGTGAAAATAAACAGATATATTAAGGACAAACCTTTGGCATTCCTGTTATTGCATACGCTTTGTATACAGCATTTGAAAAGAAAAGTGTATTGAGCTATAGTGACTGAGAACATATAGAAATTTGGAAGATAAATTGGAAATTTACAAGTTGCACGAGGATGCAAATTAATGCCAGTTATGTTACTAAATTACATTTAAATGTCTACGTTTGCTTCGGAAGTAGTTGAATTGGTGAAACAACATGTTAAATTTCAAAAAAATGTTCTTATGAATTAACCTTCTTCCTGCTAATTATTTTTATACAATCAGCTAGAGACTTAGTTTGTTACATTTCTGCAGAAACACAATCTCTGGAGATATTAAACACTACATTTTCTTTTCTGGCTATTGTCCAGGAAATTAATTATTCCCAATGGCATCAGTCTGTGGGCAGTGTGAATATTAAGTTTGGAAGCCTTTGACTGATCATAAAGGAACAAATGTCTCTAACTATCAGGCTAAATGCTTTGTGCTATTTATAAGTGTTAAGGCAATGGTAAATTCTCAAGAATTCTGTAAGGTTTTCAGTGAGAAAGAACTGAGTGGCCTGAGATTGGCTATATGCACCTTTGAAAATGTCAGGATAAGTGGGTAAGGCTGATAACGGGCAGGAGGTTTAGAGGGGGTGTGAGGAAACATTTTTCCAGACAGTGGTAGGAATCTGGAACTCACTGCCTGTAAGTGTGGCAGAGGCAGAAATCTTCATAACGTTGAAGAAATATCTCAATGTGCAATTGCGATACAAGGCGATGTGTCAAGTGCTGAAAAATTTAGGTGGTTGTTTTTGACTGGCCCAAGGGCCATTTCCTGTTCTGTAGACCTCTATGGCTCTGCGGCTATTCACTTAGGAAGTACATGCTTTGGCTTTGTGAAGAGAGGCGTAGTTGATTAAAACAAGGACCTTATGTCAAATGTTTATAAATCATTGACAGCCAGGGCATTGTTTTGAATTCTGGCAAATTCAAACTAGGAAGGCAGCTTTGGAGAGGGTGCAGGAAGATGTACTTAATGTGAAAAACAGATGAGGGCAATAATGTGGAGAGGCCCAAGAAACTTTAGAGGAGAAAAAGTTGAGGAAATATTGTTATAAAGCAGAGATTGAGCACCCCCCTCCCTCAACAATGAGAACTAAAACTGAAACACCCAAAGAGGAGCACCTTGCCCTATAGTCTGTAAAAGAGTGTGAAAAGTGGTGTAACCTATCTTTCAGCAACTTCTAATGGTTAAATAAAACAAATCCCTGACACTCACATTACAATCAACAGGTAACAATTTATTTATCTAACTCTAAGAGAGAACAAATTAACTAAACTATTAACAAACCGAATAACTGCTTCTAACCTTCTAACTACTAACTATTCCTGAATAAAGCAAGATTCTAATGGTATGCTGTCCCAATAAATACAAATCCCATATATACATTAAAAAAATAGAATTTAGTCTCTCGAAATTAGAGCCAGGTGACATGTCTTCCAGAATGTTCTGTGCTTTCTCTGTCGATTCTTCTGTCAGGGATATTCACGAGTTGTGCCGTTGTTCCCTTTGCTTATAGATGGTGCTTTCTCTAAGAATTAGAGAAGAACATGAGAGCCAGTGATTCTGTCTTGTGAGCTGAGGCTGTTAACTCTGGCAGAGGGCAGTTAGCTCTCCTGTCTTTGCCCAACTGCTCCCTTCTTTTATACCCTTGATGACATATCAATTTCTTACAATAGGATTAGTCTTATGTTGTCAAAACCATCAGATTTAAATTTAAGAGATAGTAAGAACTGCTGATGCTGGAGTCAGAGATAACACAGTTTGGAGCTAGAGGAACACAGCAGGCCAGGCAGCATCAGAGGAGCAGGAAAGTTGATGTTTCGGGTCGGGACCCTTCTTCATAAATTGGTGAGGGGGATGGAAGCTCTGAAATAAATAGAGAGAGGAGGGGTGGGGCTGGGGAAGGTCGGTGGAATGGTGATAGGTGAGTGCAGGTAGGCAGTGGTGGGGTTTGGTCAGTGAGCTGGGAGGACCGGATAGGTGGGTGAGAAGATGGGCAAGTTGTGTCAGGTCAAGGAGGCGGGGATGAGAGGGAGGGTTGGTCATGGGATGAGGCTGGGGGTGGGGAGATTTTGAAACTAGTGAAGTCCACATTGAGACCATTGGGTTGTAGGTTCCCAAGGTGGAATATGAGGTGCTGCTCCTCCAGTTTGCGGGTGGCGTCATTGTGGCACTGGAGGAGGCCCAGGATGGACATGTCACCCAGGGAGTGGGAGGGCGAGTTGAAATGGTTCGCAACGGAAGGTGTTGTTGTTTGTTGCAAACAGAGCGCAGGTGCTCTACAAGGCAGTCTCTGAGCCTCCGCTTGGTCTCACCGATGTAGAGGAGGCCACATCGGGAGCAGCGAATGCAGTAGACCACATTGATGGATGTGCAGGTAAACGTCTGTCTGATGTGAAAGGTTTTTTTGGTTCTTTGGATGGAGGTGAGGGGGGAGGTGTAGGGGCAGGTGTAGCTCTTCCTGTGGTTGCAGGCAAAGGTGCCAGGGGCGATGGGGTTAGTGGGGAGTGTGGAACGGACAAGGGAGTCACGGAGAGAGTGGTCCCTATGGAAGGCAGATAGGGGTGGGGAGGGAAATATATCTTTGATTATGGATTGTCAGGTTGCAAGTGGTCGAGGTGGCAGGGAGTGATACATTGAATCCAGAGGTTAGTGGGGTGAACTTAATTGGTTTTTGGTATCTAAGTGCCTGATTCAAATTGGCTAAATTCAAAAACTTGTTGTCTTAGTAACTGCTGCTTGGCCTTCTAACTGTATGGAATTTTGATGGAACTGTTACAATTTGGCTGCTCTCTGTGAACTTGCAAACCTTCAAGCTGCTCCTCACAGACATCCATTTTACATTTCTCAGCATAGAAAAACCACATCATCCTTTAAAGGGACCATGCAATGCTTTCTCCCCTAGCATCTTCCAAACACCAAATTCTAACGTACCGCCTCCCAATCCACAAGCACTCTACCTAACTTTGCGACAATATTTAATTGAGATTTTCAAAGTTTATGAAAAAAATAACGCATGGACTACAGAATTGGGTGCTTGTTTTAGGTAAATGTTAAAAGATCCAGAGGGAAAATGAGGAGATTTAAATTTTTCCACATTGTGTTGTGACAATCTGAAGCACTAGTTTACATGCACGTATGCTGACAACACCCTGCTGCCAGTCAAATCACATCCCTCAACTCCCTCACTGTTCCTAAAAGTAGCAAACTGTTTATCCAATATTGAATGCACTGGATGTACAGAAATTAGAGCGAATTAAATTTTGGGAATGTCATTTATGATCTGTGCTCTAAACTCCATTTCTGAACTACTGACTCCATTCTGCTCCCTGGCAACAGGCTGAGATGAAGCCTGTCTATTCACAATCTTGGTGTTTACAGTTGATCTTAAAATGTGCTCCCGATCACATTATAATATATTCCCACCTCGTAGCATTGTTGGACTTCAAACTTGTCTCAAATTACCTGTTACTAAATCTCTCATTTTAGCCTTTGTTGCTTCTGGACTCCGCAATTCCAATGGAGTCCAGATCAGTCTCCCACATTCCACTCTGTTCAAACTTGAAGTCATTCAAAATTTTGCAGCCTTCAACTCAATTTGCAGTCCAGTTCCTGTAGCACTCCTGTATTCACTAGATTGAGTCCCAAGTAATCGAGATTTTGACTTTAACATTCTCATCCCTTTTCTCAAATCCCTCCATGGCCTTATCCATCCTTGTTTGTGGAATCACCTTAAGCTCCACAACCCTCGGAGATATCTGCATCCCCCTAATTCCGGTCTCTTACACATTCTTGGTATTAATCATTCCAATATTGGTGGTCATGCCTTCAGCTGCCGAGGCTCCAAACTTGGGAAGACACTCCCTACACTTCTTTGCCTTGCTACCATATTTTTATCCTTCCACAGGTTTCTTACACCCTACTCTTTAATGAAGTTTTTGGATAGCTGACCTAATATGTGATATGTAATACCTTAAGTGATTCGTTAATGTACTGTGCTTTACAAATCTTGTGACATGCCTTGGATGGGGAGACAATGGCCTGGTGGCATTATTGTTGGAAGATTAATCTAGAGATCCAAATAATGCTCTGGGGACCTGGGCTCGTATCCTGCCATGGCAGATGGTGGAACTTGAATTCAATAAAAAATCTGGAATTAAGAGTCTACTGATGACCAAGAATCCATTGTCGATTGTCGGGAAAACCCATCTGGTTCACTAATATCCTTTAGATAAGGAAACTCCCATCTTTACCTGGTCTGGCCTACATGTGACTCTAGACCCACAGCAATGTGGGTGACTCTTAATTGTCCACTGGGCAATTAGGGCTGGGACAATAAACGGTGGCCTAGACAGCACCCATGAATGAATAAAAGAAAAGTTGTATCACATGAACAGTGTTATGTAAATGTCAGCTGTGATGATTAAATCTATTGCCTGAAAGGATGGTGGGGCTAGGTTCAATCACACCCTTCAAAAGGGAATTGGAAATGTTTATGCAAAGGTGGCATTTGTATACACTTAAGAAGAAGAATTTGCAAGACTTTGGAGAAAGCCATTGTTGTCGGCAATCATTCACTAAAGAATATGATTGTCCACCTCGTAATTTCCATGTCGCTGGTCATGGGTTCTGTGGGACCTTATGTGGCTGAGGAGACTGATCCTACAGTTACATTTCCTACCACACATTTTGCAGGTATTTCTGGGAGGTGGAAGCCTTTGTCCTTGAGATTGCTGATATTCCTTTCGCCAGTTCCATTCCCTTACTTCCTCTTGCATACAGGTGGTTCTCAAAGAATAGTACACCTTCATGTAGAAGGTTCCTCCAAGTTGGTTTCTTCTGAATGAGGGTCTCCCAAAGACAGTAGGAATAATTGGATAAGCCTTTCAAAGGCATAGCTGTGATGGGTCACATGGTCCCTGTCTAAGAACTTATTAATACAATAGGAACAGGAGTGGACCATTCAGCCCCTCAAGTCTCCCTGTCAATCTATTAGATCATGACTGATCTGCCCAACTCCTCTTTTATGATACTTCCTTGTAACCGTCAGCTCTCCAACATTTCAAAAATCTACCTACCTCCTCTTTAAATATGTTTAATGATTTAGCCTCAACAACTCTTTGGGGTATAGAATTACAGATATTCACTACCCTGTGGGACAGACATTCCTTCACATCTCAGTTTTAAATGAGTATCTCTTATATCTCTGTAACTGTATCCTGTGGTTTGAGTTTTCCCCACTGCTGGAAACATTTCCTTAACATCTACTCTCGAATTAATACACAAAATCTTTCCTTTTGTGAAGAGACTTTGCTCATTCAAGAGATGTGGGCACATTGGCTCAACCAGTATTTAATAGTCAGAGGGCAGTTACATGTCAACCCTGTGCCTGTGGGGTCTACAGTCACATATAGACCAGGCCAGGTAAGAATGGCAGATTTCCTTCTCTCAAGAAGAGAAAATGTTTTTGCCAGGAACAAACAACAATTAGCAGTCACACCACAGCCTCCCTTAGACTAGTTTCTTATTAGATACAAATTTCACCACCTGCCATAGCAGGATTATGAACTCACACCCACAGCAATATGCAGAGGTTCTGAATAACTGGCCCAGTGACACTACCACTTCCCCTGCCTTTCCTTCACTTTATTCATTCACAGGATGTAAGCATTGCTGGCTAGGTAACATTTATTGCCCATCCCTAATTGCCCAGAGGGCAGTTAAGAGTCAACCACATTGCCATGAGTCAGGGGTCAGGGGTCACATATAGGCCAGACCAGGTAAGGATGGTAGTTTCCTTCCCTAACAGGGATTAGTGATCTAGATGGGTTTTTCCCCCAACAATTGGCAATGAATTCATTGTCATGAGGTACCTATTGAATTCTACCATGGTAGGATTTGAACCTGGGTCCCCAGAATATTATCTGGGTGTCTTAATTAACAGTCCAATGATAATACCATTAGGCCATTTCCTCCCCTAAAGGACTGTGATAGCCTTTGACCCAGAGGTTGTAACAGTGAGGAACATTTGTAATTACTTTACAAAGTCTGGGTAACCTGTAATTGCTTTCTGCAAAGAATGTGTGAAAAGAGCTTTTTAAGAGCTTGTATTAAATGTTAAAGGGATTAATGTATTATTGTTGGATAATAAGGTATGTTGGTCTAGGTGACCTGAGACCCTTGCCCAAAAGCCAGCAATGGGTTATGTTAGAGACAGAAAGAGAAGTTAAGAAATTTGGAGGAAAGAGGAAGCAATCAGTTAGCTGAATCAAAGAATGGGATTCTACAGTAGTCACTGAGCTCAGGTAAGACTGCAGCTGTTGTAATGCAGTAACGGATATCCAGAATAAGCTCACAAGAGCTCTGGCTTAGTACAGGAACTTAGCCCATGCATTATATTAACCTGGGCCTGAAGGTCAGGCAAACTGGGGCACTGTGCATGCCTTAGAAAGGCACATTAACAAATGGCTCAACTTCAGGAATAGCAAGGCTTGATTTAGGCTGTGTTATAACAACATTTAGAAACACTTAAGGGTGACTTCAGGATTAAAGATCACAAATGGTAAATTAGGTACTGTCCACAAAGGACCATAGGCATCCTTCTCCCTTGGAGAGACAATTGGTTACAGAAAGCTTGAAGGTAACCTGTCCATAGGTGTGTTCTAATGTGTAGAGGAAGACTATCCATGAACTAACACAGCTAGTCAGGGGATTGAACCTATTCCAATGACTTTCAATTCTACACCACACTCTAGTCATCTAGCCAGCTGAGCTAACCAAACACCTCCCCACAGCCAGTGTAAATATGAACAAGCTGCTAACAGGACAAATAAAGAACTTGGGAAGAATTAGACAGTGGTCAGAATAAGAAACTCAAGGTCACTCAGAATGGTTGAAATAAATAGTATTGATGCATTTAAGAGGTGAGAGAGCGAAGGGAATAGAATGACATGGGGTAGAGTGCAAAATGTTTCCAATGATGTATAAGTGCCAACATTATTGCACTGGGTTGAACGATCTGTTTCTATGTTGTAGGCTCTATTTAAATGTAAATGCACAAAATAATTGTCTTGTGAATGATATGTCTTACTCTAAAAGAAGTCTGTGGCAAGCAGTCAGAATTACTCACAAGATCAATGTATACCAGAGACCAAAAGAAGTTTGGAGATGCTGTAACAAAATTGTCTATTTTCATTTGACATGACTACATTCTGCACAAGGTTCCCCAATTTATTACAGTTTCAGATAGAGAACCCCAAATTGTTAAGCTCCAGGTGACGGGTTCTGCACTGGCTCCCCTTGGTTTTTTATCAATAAAGTTATTTTTAAACAAACGCCTTCCCTTTCTGTGGATACCTTTCTGCTGTACTCAAATGAAGTTATATTTTAAAAAGAATCAATTTAACCAGAGTTTCTTGAATTAACAAAATGAGTGGGTTTAGTAAATTACTAAACAAGAGAAGAAATAACAACACAGTGGAAAGCAGAGGTGAGGTTAAACGTATAACATATAAAAGAAATACTTGTCAGCTTCTGAATTGTTCATGAAAAGCAGACAGAAAGCTGTTAAGACCATTATTGGTTAGGACTGTTGACTTTAGTATTGGCAAATTCAAGATTCTTAGTTTTGCAGGTTGATGGTAATTCTGCTGTTCTGATTTCTTTTGACGATGACTAAATGACAGCATTCAGAGTCAGACAGTATTTTGCTGTTGTTTTACCTGCAGCACAGGGGTGTTTAAATTGCTGGTCTCAAAGCTGCAGGGCCCTCAGAGCAGTCAAAGACACATACTAGGGAGGACATCTGCTCTATAACTCAGTGGCTGATATTGCAGTAGTTTTTAAACATTTGTGTATATTCCCAGGCAGCAAAGCAGAGATGAAGTAGCTTTCTACTGAGAGCACAGATAATCAGCCCCTTAGCCACCTCTTTTTGTTAATTCCCTCTCTGTTTGAAAAATTCCCTCCCTGATACCTTATAGGTGCATATTCCCTCGGTTTCACACAGGACTTTGCCAAACAGTCAACGAATTTACATCCACACTTTTGTTTTGATGTAGTAGCCTTACGTAATTTTAGAAAACAAAAACAGAACTGAGGAAGGGTCACTGGACCTGAAACATTAACTCTGTTTTCTCCTTCACAGATGCTGCCAGACCTGCTGAGCTTTTCCAGCAACTTTGTTTTTGTTTCTGATTTACAGCATCCGCAGTTCATTCGGTTTTAATTTTAGAAAAGTTGAACTGAATGTAAAATGTCAATAAATATTTTGCTGTTTGGATTCACTGTCATATCAAAATGGAAAACAGATTGGAAAACCAGACCCGAAACATTAACTCTGATTTTTTTCCTCGCTGATGCTGCCAGACCTGCTGAGCTTTTCCAGCAACTTCTGTTTTTGTTCCTGACTTACAGCATCTGCAGGTCGTTTGGTTTTTATTTGGAAAACAGATTTGCTATTAAGGTTTAATGACACCATCAATCAACGAAAGCAAGGAATCAGAAAATATGCACTCATGTAAGTAAATAAGGTTAACTCAAACTTAATTTAACCATATTATTCATCATAGATAAATTTCCACGAGATACCCAGAGCCAGATTTTGTGAACCAGAGCAATAAGATAGAAAACCAGGAATTCAAACATCAAGGCTAATTTTAATGGAAGGGAAATAGTGTCAGCTGATCAATCTTCAAGCTTGATTTTAAGGAGCATCCAAAAGGATTGTGAGGTGATGAGGTAGGAATTTTTGGGGTGAATTGGAGAGTAGGACTAGAAAGTGGAAGGCACACCACTGAGTAAGGGTGATTTGACTTATTGTTATCACATGTACCTAAGTACAGTGAAAAGTTTTGTTTTGCGAGCAGTACAGGCAGATCATAGCATGCAAGGACATACAGATCATAGGGTGTTTAGACAGAGCGAGGCATACAAGGTTATGGCTGCACAGGAGATGCACAAAAGCAAAATCAACATTAAACTTGAAATTGGAGAGGTCCATTCAGCAGTCTAATAAGAAGTTGTTCTAGAACCTGTGTGTGTGTGTCCAAGCTTCTGTATCTTCTGCCTGACAGAACAGGTTGAAAGAGAGTATTACCAGGTGGTGCTGGACTGTCTTTGATGATGTTGGCAGCCTTTCCACAGCAACAAGAAGTGTAGATAGAGTCCATGGATGGGAGGTTGGCTTCCGTGATGGTCTACGCTGTGTGCACAACCTTCTGCAGTTTCTTACAGTCCTAGGCAGAACAGTTGCTGTATCAAGCCATGGTACACCCAGATAGAATGCTTTCTATGGTGCATGTGTAAAAGTTGGCAAGGATCCTTATGGACATGCCAAATTTCCTAAGCTTCCTGAAGAAGAAGAGGCGTTGTTGTGCCTTCTTGACCGTCACATATGTGTGGGAAGTCCAGAACAGGTTGTCAATTATTTTTACTCCTGGGAACCTGTCAGTCTCCACCTCAACTCCATGGATGTAGATAGGGCCGTGTCCTCCTTCTTTCTTCCTGAAGTCAGTGATCAGTGGGGGTGCATAAGAGACCACACAGGGAGATGTTCAGAGATCTTGGAAGGTTCTAATGGTGGAAGAGGTTACAGACATGCCCAGACCTCAAATCCCATTTCACAAGGTGGCAATGTCATCCCCCTTATCTCTCCAATGCAGCGGTCACTGATGCTGCAAATACATTTGCTTCCTTACCTGAGTAATTCTACTGTCCATGTTGTCACTGCAATTATACTGCTGCTTCCAGCTCAGCCACTAGATTAAGCTGAGCTGCTATTGCTGCTTGGTACCCATAGACCCAGAGGGAGCAGAGAAGTAAAGACAGAAGCAGAAGAGAAATAAATAAACAAAAGTGACAACACTGAATGCAAAGTGAAAGCAACAGAAATGCCTTTGGATATGCACGCACATCGAAATGGAGACAAAAAGAATGATTTGATGAGAGAAGGCAGAACATAAAGTATCAGAATAAAAGTCATAAAGGATATGTTTTCAGTACACCAGCATCAACACTAAGTGCAAACTACATCACACCCACACTAAAACTATGCAGTAAATGGTCCTTTAATCAGTTGCAGCCAGCTCAGTAATTATACTGTAAGGATCTGACCTACTGCCCTAACACTGAGAGTGATGTTATGAATACATGGAGCAGAAAAATAGTTTTGTTTCTGACTCTAAGGTACATGCATTTTATTATGATGAGTCAAAAAATGAAGTGTGGTTCACTGCAGTCTGCAAGAAAACAGTAAGCATCTCTTTTTTTTCCAGTGTGCATAAAATTTTCCAGAATAAATGCACTTACCAAATCTGAAGTGTAACCTCCAGGATTCTGGGTGTGATTTTTTTTTGATTTTGGCATTCACAAAATGGACTCTGGAATCATAAGTCCCTCTTTTGGAATTTTACATCCTTAGTTGCAGCTTTACTTGTGAGGGGGACAATGATGGTACAGCAGTAATATCACCAGCTCGATAACTCAGAGAGAAAAGTTGGTGCTCTGGGGATGAGAGTTCAAATCCCACACCATAGTAGGTGCAATTTAATTAATAAATCTGGAATTGAATACTGTTCTCAGTGCTGTGAAAACTATTAGTGATTGTTATGAAATCCAATCTGATTTACCAAGGCCCTCTAGGGGAAAGAAATATACCATTCTTATCTGGTCTGGTTGACGTGCATTCTAGACCCAAAGTAATATGTTTGACTGATCTGCAACTGCTCTCTGGCCACTCAATTCTAAGGCAATTAGGGAAGGGCAACAAATGTTGACTTGTCAGTGATGCTCACATCCCATGAATGAGTTTGTTTAAAAGGACAGTAGAATTCTGCTGAGCTGGCCATTATTGCGTCCATTTCCTCCAACCCATGCTACCGAGAGGAAATAATGGGCAAATAAAAGCTCTGGAAATAAATAATGAAATTCAGGAAGCAAAGTCAGCCTCAACAATGTAAAAATCCAAGTGTAACAGAACAACCAAATTAATAAGAAATTAGATGAAGCATAAAATAACAAGCAACAGAATCACTATTTATGCATTAACTGTTTGCCATTATCTTTCTCACAACCACTGATTTTATATAAATGGGTGATCTTGGAAAAATATTTCCAATAAACATAACATCTTAATGCTGTATCATATCTGCTCCAGTGGTGGGATTGAACCCTACTCAAAAATGACTGCATTGCATCCCTCCAGTCTGACAGTCCACTCAGAGGAGATGCTCAATAAAGATCAGAGTTTCTTCACTGGATCAATGGGCGAGAAGTGAAAGGCTATTTTGAAAACACTACAATACTCAGGAAACAAATGAACTACATTGTTGTAATTGAGATTTCATAACCACTTCTACTCTGATGTTGAGGCCCAAGAGAGTGTAGCAATCTATGAAGCGGCTAAAGATACTCAGCAGAAAGGAAAAACAGGGAAGATAAGAACATTGCAAAGTTTAATAAATTATTTTTTAAAATGAGGAACCAAAGAAGGCAAGAGTTTATAATGCCACAATTATTACCTTGGGTATCTTCTATTCATCTCAATTATTATTGTCTGCAGGTCATTTTTGTTTTCACTTGTTCATCAGACCAGGGCATTACTGGCCAGGCCAGCATTTACTTCCCATCCCTAATTGCCCGTGACAAGGTTGTGGTGAGCTGACTTTGGTATAAGTAAACCTTAAAAGCTATTAGGGAGAGAGCTCCAGGATTCTCCAAGCAACACTGAAGGAACAGCAATATATTTCCAAGTCAGGATGGTGAGTGGTTTGGAGGGAAGGTCATGGGTGGTGATGTTCCCATATAACTGTTTTTGTATTTTTCTAGATTGGAAGGTGCTGTCTAAGGATCTTTGGTGAATTTCTACAGTGCATCTTCTGGATAGTATACATTGCTGATGATGAGTGTCGGTGGTGGTGGGCGTGAAGGTTTGAGAATGTGGTGCGAATTAAGCCGCTTTCTTTGTTTTGGGTGGAGTCTAGTTTCTTGGATATTATTGGAGCTGCATCATCCAGGCAAGTGGGGAGTATTCCATCACACTCCTGACTTGTGCCTTGAAGATGGTGGACGGGCTTTGGGGAGTCAGGAGGTGAGTTACCTGCTTTAGGATTTCTAGCCTTTGGCCTGCTCTTGTAGCCGCAGTATTTATATGGCTAATCTAGTTTAGTTTCTGGCCATTTGTAACCCCAGGATTTTGGTAATGAAGGGTTTGGTGATGGTAATGCCATTGATTCTCTCTTGTTTGAGACAGTCATAACCTGGCATTTGTGTGGTGCAAATGTTACTTGCCAATTGTCTACCCAAGCCTGGATATTAACCAGAACTTGTTGCATTTGAACACGAACTGCTTCAGCATCTGAAGAGTTGAGAGTGGTGCTGAACACTGTTCAATCATCAGCAAACATACCCACTTGAGACCTTACGATGGAGGGAAGGTCATTGATGAAGCAGCTAAAGATGGTTGGGCCAAGGACATGACCCTAAAGAACTGCTGCAGAGATGTCCTGGAGCTGAGATGACTAACCTCCAACAAACATAACCACCTTCCTATGTGCCAAGTATGACTCCATACAGCAGAGGGTTTTCCCTAAATGTCCACTGACTGCAAACTTGCTCAGGTTCTTCAATGCAACACTTAGTCAAAAGTGGTGCTAATCAGGCAGGGGCTGCTTTGCCCTGAGTGGTGTTGAGCTTCTTGAGTGTTGTTGGGGCTGCACTCATTCAGGCAAGTGGGGAGCATTCCATCACACTCCTGACTTTTGCCTTGTAGATGGTGGATATGCTTTGGAGAGACAAATAAAATAATGTGCTTTTCAATATTGGTAAACACTGGAAAAGGTAATCAGACAAAAATTGACACAGAGCTAAAGATGGGCTAAATGTTTGCCAAAGATAAACACTTTACAGAGGGAATAGACTGAGGTGAGGAGAAAGGAAGATTTAGATCCTAGATGGATGAAGCCATAGCTGTCAACAATGCAGTGAAAAGAATAGAGCTATGCAGAGAGGCAGAAGTAAAGGAATTCAGTTCCGGAAAGTATTTGAGAAAGAGACATTTTGTTAAGGTACAAACACTGTATGCTGATCTTCAGAAGTTAAAACACAGTCATCCACAAAACAAAATGAACAACAAAAAAGAAGCTGCCACTGAGACTACATTTGGCCAGAATCACTGAGTTATGAGTATTAGCCTTGTAACTGGCACATACAAATACTGTCTGCACTTTGCTCCATTTGTACATCCAGAGATTTCACTCCCTGTTAAACAAACACCAGCATTCTCAGTGGGTAATGGGTGATAATATGACAGATGTCAATGTGACACAAGGCATTGGGGAGGACAAAAGTTACCAGATGTTATCATTTTTGTTTGCTGAGCGAAGACAGCATTCTCCTGAACGCAAACAGCTATAAGCTTCAAGGAATAACTTCAGATATCAGTAACGAACTGATACAATTACTCTCGAAGATGCATCGAGGTCATGAAGAATAACAAATGAGAGAGGTACTGACAGCCTGAGAAATAATTGGTGAGAGACTCTCTAAATCCTCTTAATGCATCATGCAGGTTTTTCTTATTAAAAGTAATTTTCCAAAAATAAAGCACTGGTCAGATCAATCAATAAAACTAATCATCTGTGATTCCAATGGGGTGTCTTTCTTCTCTGAGTTTCAGCAAACTGCCACCAGCAGTAATCATGAGTTCCTTTCAAATCCATTATAAAAAGACTATTTGCCAGCTACTCTTCACTGTCTCATCATTTACTCTGTAACAGAATGGAGCTAACAATGATAACACAAGCCAGTACTTTGAAACTCATTGATAGTGATTAAACATTGGCAAGATTACTCAGTTGTAAGGACAGAACATGAATACAATGCATCTGCTAACAAATGGAACAGAATGTCTGCTTTTTAAATATACTCAAAGAACAAAGTCCTGAGGAATCATGTGGCATCGTGGTTGTGTCTCTACCTCTGAGCTAGGAGACCTGGCTCCAAGTCCCGCTTACTCCAGTTGTGCCATAACATACCTGAACAGGTCAATTAATAAAAAAATCTATTATAGAATCCTTACATCTTTGGTTTCCACAACAGCCTTTGGCTATTGTGGCATTGCCCCTACCTTTGGGCCAAATATCCCTGGTTCACATCCCTCCTGCCCCAGAATTATAGACCAACACATCTGAAAAGATTGATCAATCATAACTACAACAGAGTCGTCCATTAGTGACACGTTGTAGCCGTTAGCTGACCTCTGTAAGATAGACAAACAGGAGGCTGGAAGATCACAGCAAGTTAGGCAGCATTTGGTGGAAAGGAGAAGTCAATATTTCCTTCACATGCTGCCTGGCTTGCTGTGTTCTTCCAGCCTCCTGTTTGTCTACCTTGGATTCCAGCATCTTCCGTTTTTTCGTGATAGAATGAATCGTCTAGAATCAAGGCTGTTAATTACTTACTTAAGGAGGAAGAACTTTAATCATAACTAGCCACTTAGACAAGAAAATGATTTTTTACAGATGCTGTCAAAAAAGAAAATAAAGCACATGCTTATATCATTAAACCAAAGAAACTGACATGCAGGAATAGCTTTGATTTACAATACCTGCTCTTGCTTCCCACTATGTGGCAGTGCTGGTGTTGGACTGGTGTGGACAAGGTCAGAAATCACACAACACCAGGTTATAGTCCAACAGCTTTATTTGAAAACAACAAGCTTTTAGAGTCTGACCTAAAATGTCACTCTCCTTTACACAGACAAAACCTTTAGCTCTCTCAGGATAGTGATTGGACAGGAATTTCAGGATTTATATTTGCATATTAATCAATTAAAACCTTCTAAATGTTTCGAGATTTAACAGCATCTTGGGTTTATTTAATACATCCTCATCAGTGGTGCGACCTTTAATCTTTTACTTATAAATTCTGTGTCTGATACTACCTCTCTCACTGATACCTGAAGAAGGAGTGAAGCTCCGAAAGCTTGTGTTTTTAAATAAACCTGATGGACTATAACCTTGTGAGAGATAGTAGGAACTGCCGATGCTGACGTCTGAGATAACAAGGTGTAGAGCTAGATGAACACAGCAGGCCAAGCAGCATCATAGGAGCAGGAAGGCTGATGTTTCAGGTCTGGACACTTCTTCGAAAATTGGGGAGGGGAAGGGGACTCAAATAAATAGAGAGAGGGGTAGGCAATGATGGAAGGTGGATAGGTGGAGAGAAGATGGACAGGTCAACAACGCAGGGATGGTGCCAGTAAAGGTGTGTGTAGGTGGGGAGTTGGAATGGGGGTTGGTCAGTTGGGAGGGAGGGGCGTGTAGGTGGGTGGAAAGACGGACAGGTCAAGGAGGTGGGGATGAGGCTAGTAGGTAGGAAGTAGGGATGGGGGTTGGTCAGTGAGGTGAGAGGAGCGGATAGGTGGGAGAAAAGGCGGACAGGTCAAGGAGGCAGGGACGAGCTGGGCTAGTCTTGAGATGAGGTCGGGGGTTGTGTCGTGTGATTTCTGACCTTGATTCCCACTGCCACACTCCCGACATCGACCATAAATACAGGTTAATTGGCTAAGGCTGTGTAAAACTTCCACGTCAGTACTCTCACAGTCTTTACAGGCTGGGTTGGAAAATGCTCCAGATGTTAAGTTTGTCTTACAATTAGTTACTTGAATGACAGATTTCTCTTCCAGAGTAATTTCCTGGTCAACACATAACACATAACCACTAAATGGTCAGGCAGCCATTTTTCCCGTACTGGCAGGGCAATCTTTGTGTCATGTAAATTGTCAATCAATTTTGTCTACATTACATCAATGTTTATGGAAGTGAAATCCTGATTCAACACAGGTCCAAGATAGGTGATAGTGATTCAGAGACCTTTTATCAACCCCATCCAATTTTGGAAAATAAGACACAGTGTATAATAGGTAGATAAACATCTCTGACCCGTCATGTGGCCTTGTCTTTAATGTTCTGAAATACCTTGAGATGTCCCGATGGT
Source organism: Rhincodon typus (assembly GCF_021869965.1). Taxonomy (NCBI): domain Eukaryota; kingdom Metazoa; phylum Chordata; class Chondrichthyes; order Orectolobiformes; family Rhincodontidae; genus Rhincodon; species Rhincodon typus. The sequence goes on from NC_063348.1 coordinate 55,445,599, forward strand.
ATGCAAGGTGCAATGCATTTGCAAGTTGTTTCTTTAAAAGAAATCTGAAGCAAAGGCCAAAGGATCAACTCTGTATTCATTTAAAGCCTGAATGCAGTGGAAACAAAGCATAAAGATAGCTGGCATCTGCCCAGGTTTCTTACCACACAGTGTGAGATAGTGGTAAATGTGCTGTCAAGTAGAATGTGCTCTTGAGTGGCAGAGGCAATGTGCTGTGTTACATGGTGGTAGTTAACATGCAAAGGCAATCTCAGTACTTGATACTGAAAGCAACAAATGCTGGCGATCACAGCGGGTCAGACAGCGTCCATGGAGAGAATCATCGAAACTCGAAACGTTAGCTTGCTCTCTCTCCATGGATGCTGTCTGACCCGCTGTGATCTCCAGCATTTGTTGTTTTCAGTACAGATTCCAGGATCTGCAATAATTTGGTCATACTCAGTATTTGATAATTGGGTAGGGAGGTATTTTTGAAGAAGGTTTTGCCACGTCCATCTGCAAGCCGCTGCAATGCCAGGCCTTCTAAATGCTATCAAATTAAGTGGATCCTAATGAACATCTGAATTTTAAACTGCTACAAACAAGCACCTGGAATGATAAGGTACAGCATTTGTACTTACCACGGCATACATTACAGCACCTGTTTTCAGGCTGAATTTGTTCCTCGAGTGGGCAATCCAAAACTGGACACGTCTCATGAACAATGGCCATTGTCCGGTTCTGTCAAGCATTAATAAGAACTAGTATTAGACCCATATTCTCACACACAGAAAGAAACAGTATTAGTTCTGAAACCTTAATGGAATGTAAATAAATTCTTCTCTCAAACAATTGTAGTCGATGTGGAAATCCTTTCTTGAGTACTCTCTGGTCTATCTTAAAGCAAAACTGATTTAGACCTACCAAAATGTTACTGAATTAACCCTTTCCAAGCCTGAACACATTTTCAGTTATTGGCTGATGCAAACTGACTTCAATAACATGGGTATAATTCCTGCTCAAGCTGAGGTTACCATGAAGGGCTGTCCCTCTCAACCACTCCCTTCCCCTAAGGTCACCACCTGGTGGCCCTCAGGTTAAACCACCACCGTTTTCTCTCTCTAATGAGAGTTGGACTATGGTCCAGTAGGACTATCGTGACTTTTCCCTTTATTGACTAATACACGAAGTCACATTTTTGTTTAGTAAAATTCTGTTTTGAACAGATTGTTATTAAAACGTTGGGCTGGAACAAAGTATACATGAAAATAAAACACGATAGATTGCTGATGATCGTGGAATATTTCTTCTTGTTCAGGTGTGTCTATTTTTGGAAACGTGTTCCTTCTGAGGCCTATATCATCTCATTAAATATAACACTGTTTAAATCTTCCTCTCATCAGTCCAGTCTTACTAATTCTTCAAATAAACCCAATTCATACTCACAACCGCTCTAACTACTCATTTATACAGGTTTTCCTGCACAGATTGGATGGAAATATACCTGGGAGCAACTCCTCCGTGCGAAACACAAAACATCATCTTGTTAAATAATTTTACAATGTTGTTACACAAGGTACAAAAAGGGCACATTCTCAGTGTCAAAACAATAAAATACATTGCATTTCTATTTGTACACTTGTAATTGTGTGAATGCTAACTCCATGTAGATGCATTTGGATGAAAGAATTGGCAGATCGAATGCAGCAGGAAGATTGAAGCTCTTTTGAAGAATGAAAATGACTACACTCAAGGTTATTAATACATTATTTTACCCAGTTTTCCTAAATGTACTCATGTATCTTGGAGTAACAAGTGCCAGACGGCAAGTATGGATCAATGATGAAACAAACACTGAAATGCTGAAGATACTGAGCAGGTCTAGCAACATCAGGTAGGCCTGATGGTATTATCGCTAGACTATTAATCCAGAAACCCAGCTGATGTTCTGGGGACACGGATTCGAATCCCACCACAGCAGATGGTGGAATTTGAATTTTAAAAAAAATGTCTGGAATGTCTGGAATCTACTGATCACCATGAAATTGTTGCCGATTGTCGGAAAAACGCATCTGGTTCATTAATGTCCTTCAGGGAAGGAAATCTGCCACCATCACCTGGTCTGGCCTACATGTGACTCCAGACCCACAGCAACGTGGTTGGCTCTCAAATGCCCTCTGAAATGGCCTTGCAAGCCACTCAGATGTACGAATCGCTACAAAGTCTCAAAGAAATGAAACTGGACGGATCATTTGGGCACCTAGGCACCGGAAAAGACAACGGCAGAAACAGCCTTGTCGACCCTACAAATTCCTCCTCACTAACATCTGGGGGTTAATGCTAAAATTGGGAGAGCTGTCTCACAGACTAGCCAAGCAACAGCCCGGCATTGTCATTCTCACAAAACCATATGTTACAGACAATGTTCCAGACACCACCATCACCATCCCTGGATATGTCCTGTCCCACCAGCAGGACAGACCCAGCAGAGGGAGTGGCACAGTGGGATACAGTCGGGAGGGTGTTGCTCTAGGACCACATGAAGTCTTCAGGTTAAACATGGGCAAGGAAACCTCCTGCTGATTACCACATACCGTCCTCCCTC
>NC_063348.1:55463182-55473731 GCF_021869965.1 Rhincodon typus
TGTGTGTGTGTATGTATGTGTGTGGGTGTGGGAAAGGGACGGGGGTGTCGTTGTATGTCGGTGGTGGTGGGGGTTCGGTGGGGTGGGGGTGTGGTAGTGCAGTGGTTGAACCCATGTCCTGAGAACAAGCCATGCAAAAAATCTCACATTCTCACACATACTCAAATATTGATGCAGGATTCCACATTCGTAAAAACATAGAGACATAGAAAATAGGAACAGGAGTAGGCCATTCAGACCTTCAAACCTGTCCCACCATTCGATATGATCATGGCTGATCATTCAATTCGGTGCCCTGTTCCACTTTCTCTGCATATCTTTTCATCCCTTTACATAAGAACGTATACCTAACTCCTTCTTGAAAACATATAATGTTTTGGCCTCGATTGTTTTCAATAGCAGAAAATTCCACAGGTTTACCCCTCTCTATGTGAAGAAATTTCTCCTCATCTCTGTCCTAAATCACCTACCCTGTATTCTTAGATCGCGAGCCCTGGTTCTGGACTACCACGTCATCAAGAATGTCTTTTCTGCATTTACCTTGTCTAGTTCAGTTAGAATTTTATAGTTTTCTATGAGATCCCTCATCATTTTTTTAAACTCCAGTGAATATTGTCCTAACTGACCCAGTTGGTCTTCGTGCATCAGTCCTGCCATCCCTGGAATCAGTCTGATAAAAACTTCTGTGCACTCCCTCAATTGAAGGAACATTCTTCCTCAGGTACAGAGACCAAAACTGCACATAATACTCCAGATGTGGCCTCACCAAGACCCAGTACAATTGTAACACAAAAGGTTCCAATAGTGTCGTATTTCCACAAGTTTCTATTCTTCAAAAATGAGTAAGTAAAGTCCAATGATAAAAAGTATTCTGAATATACGTTACTAATTGAGATCAAAAGTGTTAAAGTTGCATATCACAAATCTCACTGCAAAATGGAGGGGAAAATGTCAACTTGGGGACAGAGAGGTAATCTCTGAACTACCTTTGGAACACAATGAATAAAATTCTGATTTTTCTGGGTCAGTTTGTCCCTGAGAATGTGAGTTGCTCTCGTGCAGCATTAAAGTGTGCAAGAGGACTAATCTGAATTCCAATTTAAGACCTTTAATTACCAACATCCATACTGGAAAATCAATATATTTCAACACTTCAAGACATCTGCCAACTAAAATCAATGAAAAAATGCTCATTGAATACATTATGCAGATTAATGTTTGAAAGCTACACTGAAATGGCCGTTATGAAAGATTAAATTAGTTAATAATTAAACTCATTTTTCAAACATTAAACAGAGGTTGGGAAGGGTAATTGTTGACCCTGGGGAACTAGAGGCAAAGGTATGGACATTGACATCTGCTTCATATCTTATGGTCGTGTTCTGAGCAATTTCTGTCTGTCTGCAATTTCCTAGCAAAAAACTGTCAAACAATATTCACCTCACACTAAGCGCTTCTAACTTGACAACTCAAGTTGACAGGTTACTTTTCAGAAGGTTAAAATATGAGATGCCTGAACGGATTGCCTTTGAATTACACTGGTGAGGTCCAGGTACTGCACAAACATTTATCATAGTTAAAGACAATGCACTTAACTCTGTACAGGTAATTCTAATGATGCACACGAAAGGACAGTCGGTCTTGAGAGGGGAGATATTTCCAAATGTTCGACTTTCCATGGAGTGCTCTACACAGCAGCCTGGGTCACAAAGTGAGCTGTAAAATGGTCCCTGCCTATTTCATCATGCACTCATGTCTAGCGAGCATATATGCCAGAATTAAACCACTCCAAGTCACCCACAGGTTCCGAAAAGGCAAATTAATGAAGCAGAGCAAATCAGAATCATGTAATTATTTAGTACAGAAGAGGCCCTTTGGCCCATTGAGTCTGTACTGCCAAAAATACACTACTACCTACATTGTCCCAATTTCCTGCACTTCACCCATGACCTTCGGTTTAGATTATATTACACATAGAAAAAAAAGTGTTACTCTTCATCTCAAACTTTAAAGATTCAGGTGCGTACAGAACACAAACGGTATTGTTATGACACACTGGGGTAACATGCTGTAAAGTGGGTCTCACTATTCCCAGGGTCAGGGCAAATGTTAAAGGTATATTTTTAAGGTACACACAGTCCCTCAATTTACCTGACTTTACAAACTAGATTGATAGAAAGCAAAGGCTGATGTTCTGTTCTGAATACAAGTTATTTATTATAAGTAATTAGAATATAGCTATAAAACACAAATATAAACTATTGGCATACTCTAATCTCTAAAACTCTTGTCCCCTTAAAAACTCTTAAAACAAATAGGGAATATATATTATTGGCAGAGGCAAAAAACCTGGAAGATCCGTGATTCCCAATTCCAATGTTGAGATAATCTTTCTTTAGCAAGCCAGGCCCTAGGTTTCTCTGGAAGCTCCTGCTGCTTTGTAAGTAGTACAGAGTGACTGATTCACTCAGAAATGTCTCTGATTTATCAATTCCAAAGTCACAGCTCCCAGCACCTGCTGTTGGAATGGTAATTAAATGCATTTTTAAATTTCTTAGTTTATTTAACTATCTACAGTGTAATTGTTCTAAGGGCATGTGATGGCCTAGTGGTATTATCGCTGGACTGTTAATCCAGAAACTCGGATGATGTTCAGGGGACACGGGTTCAAATCCCATCGTGGCAGATGGTAGAATTTGAATTCTATAAAGTATCTGGAACTAAGGGTCTTATGATGACTGTGAATCCATTGACAATTGTTGGAAAAGCTCATCTGGTTCACTAATATCCTTTAGTGAAGGAAATTGCCATCCTGGTTTGACCTACATGTGACTCCAGATCCACAGCAATGTGGTTGACTCTTAACTGCTCTCTGGGCAATAAATGCTACCTAGCCAGCAAAACCCATCCCATGAATGAATAAAGAAAAAAAAATTGGTTTTCTTCAAGTTTAAAGAGGGTACTTTGACTGCAGAGAACAGCTAGCTTCTGCTCAAGAGAATAACTGCACACTTTTCGGTGTCTTTCTCTATCTCTCTCGCTCATTCTCGTTGTGTGCCCCTGTAACTTATTTCCAGTTCCAACCTGCTCAGTTTGCTAAGAACCAATCAGTTTCACTTGTAAACAATACCTTGGCTCCTGATCATTCGCACATTGGAGGAACCTACAGCCACACACAAAAAAAACAGAATTCACAATAGGTATTAAATTCATTTGATTCCTTCCTGGCACTACTGCTTGCCTCAAACTGCAGAGAAAAAAAATTAGCTTTGGATTGCCAAAACTCTCCCAGCACATCAAACACCAGTTATAACAATAATTTCATTTCCCTAAAGCTTCACTGCTTCCCTGGTTCACCATCTCTCCTCTTTTAAGATGTTCCTGAAACCAGTTTTGTCTTCTACCCAATTTGGCTCACTGCCAAATTCTGTTTGACCATGTTCCTGTGAAGCACTTGTCGATCATTTTAAAAGGTTAAAGGCACTACATAAATGCAGGCTGTTGTTGTTTTTGCTGTAATGCAGTAAGATTGAAATTGTTGTTATACCTCATTAGATTATTATACTGGAAATCAAGCCACACTATTGCTCAAGTCTTCACAAAAGGTAGAGATTTGATTTAAAATTATGAGAAATTCCCCTTTTTTTAATTCATTCATGGGATGAGGCTATCATTACCTGAGCCAGAATTTATTGCCCAGAGGGCAGTTAACAGTCTTCCACATTGCTGTGGGTCTGGAGTCACATGTAGGCCAGACCAGGTAAGGATGGCAGTTTCCTTCCCTGAAGGACATTAGTGAGCCACTTGGATTTTTAGAACAATCTGGAATGGATTCATGATCATCAGTAAAATCTTAATTCCAGATTTTTATTGAATTCACATTCCACCATCTGCCATGGCAGGATTTGAACCCACGTCCACAGAACATTATAAGGGACTCTGTGTTAACAGCCCAGCAAGCATGCCTGTAAGCCCTTGTCTCCCCCAGTTTATTTGTCTTTTAGATTGACAAAAAGCACGGACCTCGTTTGTGGACTGAAGAAGAATTAAACTTTACTACAGGTAAGGGGACAGGGAACCAATGATGAATTGTGATATTTAACTCTTGCTTAAAACTCTAACCCCATTATCAACAATCCCTACACATACATACCAACAGACGCAAACAGGAAAGAAAAAGGGTTGTGATGCTTGGAAAGAACGACTGGATAAACAGTTTCAATGATCCCTGTCCACAGTATTAGCTGAGATGATCTTTTAGTTGACCAGAATGGTGCTTCTCAATCTTCCTACTCTACATACTTTCATTTCTGTGCAGAAGGTACAAGGTGGCTGGTTCATGCTTATAAAGTCTCAGGTGTACTAGGTAAATAAGAATGCAGCTTGCTGGAACAGCTGAGGTGAAATACACTGGCTAGCATTAGGTTTGAGGTGCTTCTTAATGCAGAGCGATAACAGTCCCTTCCCATTCCAATGTCTGATGGCTATCTATGAGCCAATCATGTAGTTATTGGCATCCTGGGCATCTTTAGCACTGATAGCTGGTCACCATTTCCAGACTAAGTAGCTATTTGTTGCCAGTCATAGCTCCATTCCAATACAGTCCCCTGGCAGAAGCTTATCTGTAATTCAGGTCCCCCCACTGCTTGAATAAGCTGCTATGTAAATAGCACTTACAATGATTAGCAGTTAACTTTCTTTTAGAAATAGCAGCAATTCATCAACTATCATTGGCTTTTAAGTCATTTCACCATTTCAATTCACAAAATAAAATACAAAAACACATTCAAAGTATGATCTTGATGTTGTGCATACATAAAAATGTAATTACAATGTGGCGCTAAGTTTGTATTATCAATGGTACGGCAGTGATAGAATGGTTTAACAAATAGTAATGAATATAGGGATATCTCAGTTGTCTCAGATTCTCCAGCATTGCCAGTTCCTACTATCTCAGTAATGAATACAGCTTTCGTTAACTCTATAGTTTGAGCATTCCAGGATATTGGGAAGTGAAATTCCCTGAATCTGTAACACCCCACAGGTAATAGACATTGACATGCTACTGGAGAATAGGAGAGACTCAAAATGCATTAATGACACAACTAGGATGAGGGGCTATGCACTGATATAGGGCAAATATTGTCTTCTGAAATTGATTTCTCAGGTCAATGGCCCCAGCCACTCATTAAATGCTCACCCTGACCTGAAAGTGTAGACACAAGAATTATGGTTAAGGAAGAAGTGATTTTTTAAAATCACTCAATAATCCCCATTGAGCAATGGTTATCCCAATGAAACACAATGACAGAACAGCAGAGAGCAAAGATAAGGAGCGTGTCACACAAGGATGAGATTCTTGATGGTAGTGTGTGCGTGCTGTCTCTGTCTGCAATAGGGAATATCTAAATCTTTATGATAAATCATGCAAAGCAATAAACACTGAGAAAAGAATTGATAAATGTTGTGCTTTCCTTAACATGAATACAGTAAAAATTCAGTTGTACAATGCCATGACATTGATATTACTGTCAGAATTGTTCATCCTTGATGGTTAAATTCGTTGTGGAAGCAGATTGTTAGCAATTAAGAGGAAGTGATGGCTTTTTGCTATTATCACTATACTACTAAGCCAAAGATCCAGGTAATAACCTAGGGACTCAAATCAAAATCCTGACATGGCAGGTGGTCGAATTTGACTTCAATAGAAAATCTAAAATTGAGTCTGATTCTGGCCGCGAAACGGTTGTTGGGAAAAAAACCATCTGGTTCACCCTTTTGGGTCTGGTCTGGTTTCATTGTGATTCCAGACCACACAATGTGGTGGACTCTTAACAGTCCTCTGAAATGGGCTAGCAGACTGTTTGGTTGTACCAATTTTACAAAGTCCAGAAAAAAACATTGTGGGTCAACCAACAGCAAGTGGACTGCAGCGGTTCAAGAAGGCAGCTCACCACCACTTTCTCAAGGGCAACTAGGGCTGGGCAATAAATGCTGGCCAGCCAGAGACGCCCACATCCCAGGAATGAATGAAAGAAACAAGAGTGAGATTGGCGATGTTAGTGTTGAATGGTTTGCTTTGGATGAGCTAAATACAGTTATCCTGGCCATTGCAGCAAAGCTGGTTCAGCAGTCATCCGAAACTCACAGCAGGTACTATGTTTTAGCAGCAGGCTTTACAATTGGATACCTCCAGGCAGGCCCGTTTAAATTTACAAGAACCTGGAAAAGCATCTGTTTTGTATTATCTTCAAAACCTCCTGCTAATGCAGTGGATATGAATTTGCTCTTAAATAGTCCCAATGTTTCAAACATTTTCTTCTCCTAAGCTTAGTACGTGTACAGATTGTATTTGAAGGAACAAATGAAAGAAAATAGAAAGCAATATAAAATAAATTTGATCAATGAACACTGTGGAATGAAACTATTTGGTTTTTATTAGGTATAACATGAAAATCTATTCCTGCTCACTGAATTAAGGAAGTGTTAGCTTATTTTTACAAAGGTAATCACCTTCATGTTGACCTGTGCCATGGAAGATGGTTTGTCTTAGATAGCATTTGATTAGAGGATTGACAATCATGGCCTAACAAGCTGCTGACTGGCCCTCTGTGCAAACTATTTTACATAAATCTATTATTAAAATAAACTATTATTCTGTGACAAAGGGAAAATAAAAGCACAAGGTCCGTGATACACATGATCTATGTTCTTCAGAAGGTTTCTCGAAGGTGACCAGGACTTTGCTAACTCAGAGGTTTCATTGTGTTTCCTCTGCCTCTGTTGTAATACTTTGCTGTAAATCGGTCAAGTCTTAGATAACAAGCTTCCACAGGACCTGAAAGGGTTGATCAACAGTAGGTGAATCATTCCACTGAGGATGAGCTCAATTTGCTACCAGTTACTAATGAGTTGAATGGCTTCTCATAGCACGCAAAAATAATGGGCTTTGAAGAAAAGAGAAAGCAAAGTTTATTTATGATTTCAACTCTTGACACTGAATTTAGCAGGGCATTTAATGCAGCTCGTATGCTCACACTAAGAAGAAGCACAAGGTAATTCTATAATCCTCACTAACAGAGATGCTGTATACATTTGCTGTATACATCTCTCAGAGGGGGGACATGGAAAACAATTTTGGACGATTGCATGTCTCTCTTCCCAGTTCCAACCAACATCAAATAAAACAAAGAACTGGGGATGCTAACGATCTAACCAACCCTAACCTGGTCTCAAGAACCCAAAAAAAGCCGAAGAATTGTCCTGACTCGGTTAATGTGTAGCATCTTGGGTTAAAGTGGGATATTAAGAACAGGCCATCCACTACTCTGTTAAACCAGGGATCATCTGAACTTCATCTATTATTATTCAGCCACTGTTGCATATCAATTGATTCTCCCATCTAGCAAAGCGCTAACAACTTTAGACAAAAACAGAAAGTGCTGGAGAAACTCAGTAGGTCCGGCAGCATCTGTCGAGAGAGAAACAGAGTTAACGCTCCGAGTTGCTGCTGAGTTTCTCCAGCATTCTCCATGTTTGTTTCAGATTTCCAGCACTGGCAGTATTTTGTTTCTATCTAACTATCGGAGCACCCAATGTGCCCCTGTGGTAAACATTCACAGCTGTGGAAGAAAAACAGAAATTGCTGGAAAAGCTCAGCAAGTCTGGCAGTATCTGCTGAGAAAAACTGGAGTTAACATTTCAGATCAAGTGACCCTTCCTCAGAACAGAACCCAAAACATTAACTACGGAGCTTTTCCAGCAATTTCTATTTTTGTTTCTGATTTACAGTGTCCACAGTTCTTTTGGTTTTTATTCATAGTTGTGGGTTGATCAGTAACATTCAATCACGGAAGATAGCCATCACTTGGCTGTAAGGGTTATGGTGGTGTGACAGTCAGTTTAATTTAGGGAGTATAAGGAACATAAACTATCAGGCTGTAAAATCTTTTTTAAGCTTTAATTTTTGGCTCCAATATGCAAACTGAAAAACTATGCTAATATATTCAGAGACATGTGAAGTGTAACTACAATTTTGTTCATTTATTAAGAAAGACAGCACCACTGATACCTCTCTGCCCTGAAAGTGCTGTTTCAGATATTCTAAGATTTAAATCGAGTCTTATGCGTTGTTTGGAACAAAATGCAATACCTTTTTTTTTACTTCCATTGACTGTAACGGAAACTAACAGCAGTCGTTGTGTATAATGGGTAGGTGATCCGATAACCACCAGTTCTGAACCACAGTCTACCTCTCCGAATCCTACAAGCCAGATCCTCACAAATTGTCTTTAAAGCATTTTCAAAATCACTCTGTTGTAGACATTTTGGTAGCTCATATTCCAGCTCCATCTTGGGCACTGCTAAGCCAATATCACTATGGTAACAGGTTGACATTGTTAATTGTCAAAACAGCAGTAACTTCCACAGCATTTAAGTGAGTTATATTTTGAATTATTGCTTTTCAAGTCCTTCCTGAATTATAACTATTCATCGCATACTCATACAAATACAAAGTTTTATTCATGATGACAAAATTGGGATTTGTAATGTAAGCCTGGGTGGAAGCAATATTCATTAAAACCTACACTGTATCCAGGTCAAATGTGGTAATGTGTTTAATTTTACTGAATCACAACTAATGCAAGACAATAATAATGTGTGTCTCTCTGCCTCATAAGTGTCCTGGTAAAATGCGTTTTGGCGCTCTCAATATGCTATTTTGTGCTAATTGAGCATTAAATGGCAATTTCACTCATGCACATAGAAAGCTGATGTGTAAAACTAAATATACAGAGAGAAGCAACACAGAATGGCTCAGCACATACTGCCTGTTCTTGCTTGTGCTCTGCACTCATGTGGCTGGGGTACTTGGGAATTTCTGCTCAAGTTGCACTGGCTCCAGCTTAAAACAAGGAGGCTTGGGTTCTGTGGGGTAAGGAAAGGGTTGGGGTTATTGTGACAAGACGCCGCTTTCCAAATTCCCAACCTTTCTCAGTGCTTCGGGATGGGGATGTACAACAGAATCACTTATCGGCAGATAGGAATATTAGACCATGTTACTGATGCCACCTAAATCTATTCCATCAGTAAATACACAGCAACATTGGACAATGAGATTCACCAGGCTGTTGCTTGGTAGCCAGTTGTAGTGGTAGTGATCTGAACAGTCATGCAGCAGCAATTTCTCCAAATGACCAAGCTGCTCACTGACACTCACATCACAGAAAGGAAAGGATCCGGCTTCACAGGCAAAACTCCCCCTGCCACATGCCATCGCTCAACGGGCCACGTACAGCATTCACCACGCCGATGTTGATCGTGGTTCCACAACTTACAGCCATGGACAGACCTCGGGCGTCCTCACAGACGGATAACAAAATAAAAGGAAAGCTGCTCAAGGAAACCAGGACAAAAGAAAATACAAGGCTGATATTCCAGTGCTGCACAGAGGGAGGGAGGCACTGTGAGAGGGAGGCACAGAGGGAGCCAGGCAATGAGGGAATGTGACAGTGAGGGAGTGCGACACTGAGGGAGTGTGACACTGAGGGAGTATGAGACTGAGGGAGTGTGACACTGAGGCAATGTGACACTGAGGGAATGTGACAGTGAGGGAGTGTCACACTGAGGGAGTATGAGGCTGAGGCAGTGTGACACTGACGGAATGTGACACTGAGGGACTGTAACACTGAGGGAATGTGACACTGAGGGAGTGTGACACTGAGGTAGGGAGGCACTGACGGAGTGTGACACTGAGGGAGAGCGATACTGAGGGAGTGTGACACTGAGGGAGAGCGATACTGAGGGAGTGTGACACTGAGGGAGTGCGACACTGAGGGAGTGTGACACTGAGGGAGAGCGATACTGAGGGAGTGTGACACTGAGGGAGTGCGACACTGAGGGAGTGTGACACTGAGGGAGAGCAATACTGAGGGAGTGTGACACTGAGGGAGTGCGACACTGAGGGAGTGCGACACTGAGGGAGTGCGACACTGAGGGAGAGCGATACTGCGGGAGTGTGACACTGAGGGAAGATGTTACTGACGGAGTGTGACACTGAGGGAGTGTGACACTGAGGGAGAGCGACACTGAGGGAGTGTGACACTGAGGGAGAGTGATACCGATGGAGTGTGACACTGTGGGAGAGTGAGACTGAGGGAGTGCGATACTGAGGAAGGGAGGCACTGTGGGAGGGGGGCACTGACGGAGTGTGACACTGAGGGAGTGTGACACTGTGGGAATGTGACACTGAGGGAGTGTGACACTGGGGAGTGTGACACTGAGCAAGTGTGACAGTGAGGGAGAGTGAAACTGTGGGAGCGTGACACTGAGGGAGTGTGAGACTCAGGGAGGGAGGCACTGTGGGAGTGTGACACTGAGGGACAGCAACACTGAGGGAGTGTGACACTGAGGGACAGAAACACTGAGGGAGTGCGACACTGTGGGAGAGTGATATTGAGGGAGTGTGACACTGAGGGAGTGTGATACTGTGGGAGTGTGACACTGTGGGAGTGTGACATTGAGGGAGTGTGACACTGAGGGAATGTGA
>NC_063348.1:55473831-55476149 GCF_021869965.1 Rhincodon typus
ACACTGAGGGAGGGAGGCACTGTGAGAAGGTGACACTGAAGGAGTGTGACACTGAGGGAGAGCGACACTGAGGGAATGTAACACTGAGGGAGTGTGACCCTGAGGGAGAGCGACACTGAGGGAGTGCAACACTGAGGGAGAGTGACACTGAGGGAGTGCGACACTGAGGGAGAGTGACACTGAGGGAGTGCGACACTGAGGGAGAGTGATACTGAGGGAGTGTGACACTGTGGGAGAGTGAGACTGAGGGACGTAGGCACTGTGGGAGTGTGACACTGAGGGAGAGTGATACTGATGGAGTGTGACACTGTGGGAGTGTGACACTGTGGGAGTGTGACACTGAGGGAGAGCAACACTGAGGGAGTGTGACACTGAGGGAGAGTGATCCTGATGGAGTGTGACACTGTGGGAGAGTGAGACTGAGGGAGTGCGATACTGAGGGAGGGAGGCACTGTGGGAGGGGGGCACTGACGGAGTGTGACACTGAGGGAGTGTGACACTGAGGGAATGTGACAGTGAGGGACTGTGACACTGAGGGAGGGAGGCACTGAGTGAGGGAGGCACTGAGGGAGGGAAACACTGTGCGAGTGTGACACTGAGGGTGGGAGGCACTGAGGGAGTGTGACACTGAGGGTGTGTGAAATTGAGGGAGGGAGTGTGACACTGAGGGAGTGTGACACTGAGGGAGTGTGAAACTGAGGGAGTGTGACAATGAGGGAGTGTGACACTGTGGGAGTGTGACACTGAGGGAGTGTGACACTGAGGGAGTGCGACACTGAGGGAGAGTGACACTGAGGGAGTGCGACACTGAGGGAGTGCGACACTGAGGGAGAGTGATACTGATGGAGTGTGACACTGTGGGAATGTGATACTGAGGGAGTGTGACACTGCGGGAGAGTGACACTGAGGGAGTGTGACAGTGAGGGTGGGAGTCACTGAGGGAGTGAGACACTGAGGGTGGGAGGCACTGTGGAAGTGTGACACTGAGGGAGTGTGACACTGAGGGAATATGATACTGAGGGAGGGAGGCACTGATGGAGGGGGGCACTGAGGGAGAGTGCCACTGAGGGAGTGTGACACTGAGCAAGTGTGACACTGACGGAATGTGACAGTGAGGGACTGTGACACTGAGGGACGGAGGCACTGTGCGAGGGAGGCACTGAGGGAGGGAAACACTGTGCGAGTGTGACACTGAGGGAGGGAGGCACGGAGGGAGTGTGACACTGAGGGAGTGTGACACTGAGGGAGTGCGACACTGAGGGAGTGCGACACTGAGGGAGAGTGATACTGATGGAGTGTGACACTGTGGGAGAGTGAGACTGAGGGAGTGTGACACTGAGGGAGTGCGACACTGAGGGAGAGCGACACTGAGGGAGTGCGACACTGAGGGAGAGCGACACTGAGGGAGAGTGACACTGAGGGAGTGCGACACTGAGGGAGAGTGATACTGAGGGAGTGTGACACTGAGGGAGTGTGACACTGTGGGAGAGTGAGAATGAGGGAGGGAGGCACTGTGGGAGTGTGACACTGAGGGAGCATGGCACTGAGGGAGTGTGAAACTGAGGGAGTGTGACACTGAGCAAGTGTGACAGTGAGGGAGGGAGGCACTGTGGGAGTGTGAGACTGAGGGAATGTGACACTGAACAAGTGTGACAGTGAGGGAGGGAGACACTGAGGGAGTGTGACACTGAGGGAGTGTGAGACTCAGGGAGGGAGGCACTGTGGGAGTGTGACACTGAGGGAGTGCGACACTGAGGGAGAGTGATACTGATGGAGTGTGACACTGTGGGAGAGTGATATTGAGGGAGTGTGACACTGAGGGAGTGTGACATTGAGGGAGTGTAACACTGAGGGAATGTGATATTGAGGGAGTGAAACACTGTGGGGGTGAGGCACTGTGGGAGTATGACACTGAGCGAGTGTGATACTGAGGGAGTGTGACACTGTGGGAGTGTAACAGTGAGGAAGGGAGGCACTGTTGGAGTATGATACTGTGGGAGTGCGATACTGAGGGTGGGAGGCACTATTGGTGGGGGGCACTGAGGGAGAGTGCCACTGAGGGAGTGTGACACTGAGGGAGAGTGCCACTGAGGGAGTGTGACACTGAGGGAGTGTGACACTGAGGGAGTGTGACACTGAGGGAATGTGATATTGAGGGAGTGAAACACTGTGGGGGTGAGGCACTGCGGGAGTATGACATGGAGCGAGTGTGACACTGAGGGAGTGTGACACTGTGGGAGTGTAACGCTGAGGGAGGGAGGCACTGTGAGTGTGTAACACTGAAGGCGTGTGACACCGAGGGAGTGTGACACTGAGGG
>NC_063348.1:55476249-55479638 GCF_021869965.1 Rhincodon typus
ACACTGAGGGAGAGTGATACTGATGGAGTGTGACACTGAGGGACAGCAACACTGAGGGAGTGCGACACTGAGGGAGTGTGACACTGAGGGAGCATGGCACTGAGGGAGTGTGACACTGAGGGAGTGTGACACTGGGGAGTGTGACACTGAGCAAGTGTGACAGTGAGGGAGAGTGACACTGTGGGAGCGTGACACTGAGGGAGTGTGAGACTCAGGGAGGGAGGCACTGTGGGAGTGTGACACTGTGGGAGTGTGACACTGAGGGAGAGCAACACTGAGGGAGTGCGACACTGAGGGAGTGCGACACTGAGGGAGAGGGATACTGAGGGAGTGTGACACTGAGGGAGAGTGATACTGATGGAGTGTGACACTGAGGGAGAGTGATACTGATGGAGTGTGACACTGAGGGACAGCAACACTGAGGGAGTGCGACACTGAGGGAGTGTGACATTGAGGGAGTGTGACACTGAGGGAATGTGAAACTGAGGGAGTGTGACACTGAGCAAGTGTGACAGTGAGGGAGGGAGACACTGAGGGAGTGTGACACTGAGGGAGTGTGACACTGAGGGAGTGTGACACTGTGGGAGTGTGACACTGTGGGAGCGTGACACTGAGGGAGTGTGACACTGAGGGAGTGTGACACTGAGCAAGTGGGACAGTGAGGGAAGGAGACACTGAGGGAGTGTGACACTGAGGGAGTGTGAGACTCAGGGAGGGAGGCACTGTCGGAGTGTGACACTGTGGGAGTGTGACACTGAGGGCGAGCAACACTGAGGGAGTGCGACACTGAGGGAGAGTGATACTGATGGAGTGTGACACTGTGGGAGTGTGACACTGAGGGAGAGTGATACTGATGGAGTGTGACACTGAGGGACAGCAACACTGAGGGAGTGCGACACTGAGGGAGAGTGATATTGATGGAGTGTGACACTGTGAGAGGGTGACACTGAAGGAGTGTGACACTGAGAGAGTGAGACACTGAGGGAATGTGACACTGAGAGAGTGTGACCCTGAGTGAGGGAGGCACTGATGGAGGGAGGCACTGTGGGAGGGGTGCACTGAGGAAGTATGACACTGTGGGAAATGGGCACTGAGGGAGTGTGACACTGTGTGAAGGAGGCACTGATGGAGGGAGGCACTGAGGAAGTGTGACTCTGTGGGAGATGGGCACTGAGGGAGTGTGACACTGTGTGAGTGTGTCACTGAGCGAGTGCGACACTGTGGGAGAGAGATACTGAGGGAGTGTGACATTGAGGGAATGCGATATTGAGGGAGTGAGACATTGTGGGAGGGAGGCACTGTGGGAGGGGGGCAGTGAGGGAGTGTGACACTGAGGGAGGGAGGCACTCAGGGAGTGTGACACTGAGGGAGGGAGGCACTGTGGGAGGGGGCCACTGAGGGAGTGTCACACTGAGGGAGGGAGGCACTAAGGGAGTGTGACACTGAGGGAATATGATATTGAGGGAAGGTGACACTGTGCGAGGGAGGCACTGTGGGAGTATGACACTGTGGGAGTGCGATACTGAGGGAGGGAGGCACTATGGAGGGGGGCACTGAGGGAGAGTGCCACTGAGGGAGTGTGACACTGAGGGAGTGTGACACTGAGGGAGTGTGACACTGAGGGAATGTGACACTGAGGGAGTGTGACACTGAGGGAGTGTGACACTGAGGGAATGTGATATTGAGGGCGTGAAACACTGTGGGGGTGAGGCACTGCGGGAGTATGACACTGAGCGAGTGTGACACTGAGGGAGTGTGACACTGCGGGAGTGTAACGCTGAGGGAAGGAGGCACTGTGAGAGTGTA
This sequence comes from Rhincodon typus, assembly GCF_021869965.1. NCBI lineage: Eukaryota > Metazoa > Chordata > Chondrichthyes > Orectolobiformes > Rhincodontidae > Rhincodon > Rhincodon typus. Next base: position 55,478,056 of record NC_063348.1, read on the forward strand.
ACACTGAAGGCGTGTGACACCGAGGGAGTGTGACACTGAGGGAGGGAGGCACTGATGGAGGGAGGCACTGAGGAAGTGTGACACTGTGGGAGATGGGCACTGAGGGAGTGTGACACTGTGTGAGTGTGTCACTGAGCGAGTGCGACACTGTGGGAGAGAGATACTGAGGGAGTGTGACATTGAGGGAATGCGATATTGAGGGAATGAGACACTGTGGGAGGGAGGCACTGTGGGAGGGGGGCAGTGAGGAAGAGTGACACTGAGGGAGGGAGGCACTGTGTGAGTGTGACACTGTGGGAGTGTGACACTGAGCGAGTGTGACACTAAGGGAGGGAGGCACGGAGGGCGGGAGGCACTGTGGGAGTGCGACACTGAGGGAGTGTGACACTGAGGGAGTGTGAGACTGCGGGATTGTGACACTGAGGGAATGTGACACTGAGGGAGAGTGACACTGAGGGAGAGTGACACTGAGGGAGGGTGACACCGAGGGAGGGAGGAACTGTGGGAGTGTGACACTGAGGGAGAGTGACATGGAGGGAAGGAGGCACTGTGGGAGGGAGGCAGTGAGGGAGTTTGACTTTGAGGGAGTGTGACTCTGAGGGAGTGTGACACTGAGGGAAAGAGGTACTGTGCGAGTGCGACACTGAGCGAGTGTGACACTGAGTGAGTGTGACTCTGAGGGAGTGTGACTCTGTGGGAGGGACGCACTGAGGGAAGGAGGCACTGGGGGAGTGTGACACTGAGGGAGTGTGACACTGAGGGAGTGCGACACTGAGGGAGTGTGACACTGACGGAGGGAGGCATTGAGGGAGTGCGACACTGAGCGAGTGTGACACCAGGGAGGGAGGCACTGTGGCAGTGCGATACTGAGGGAGGGAGGCACTGAGGGAGGGAGACACTGTGGGAGTCTGACACTGAGGGAATGTGACATTGAGGGAGTGTGACACTGAGGTAGGGAGGCACTGTGGGAGTGTCATACTGTGGGAGTGTGACACTGTGGGAGTTTGACACTGAGGGAGAGCAACACTGAGGGAGTGCGACACTGAGGGAGTGCGACACTGAGGGAGTGTGACACGGAGGGAAGGAGGCACTGTGGGAGTGTGACAATGAGCGAGTGTGACACTGAGGGAGGGAGGCACTGAGGGCGGGAGGCAGTGAGGGAGTTTGACTTTGAGGGAGTGTGAAATTGTGGGATTGTGAAAATGAGGGAGTGAGACACCCACGGAATGTGACACTGAGGGTGTGTGACACCGTGGGAGGGAGGCACTGAGGGAGGGAGGCACTGTGGGAGTGCGACACTGAGCGAGTGTGAAACTGAGGGAGTGTGACACTGAGAGAGGGAGGCACTGAGGGACGGAGGCCGTGGGGGAGTGTGACACTGAGGGAGAGTGACACTGAGGGAGGGAAGCACTGTGTGTGTGTGACAATGTGGGAATACGATACTGAGGGAGGGAGGCACTGACGTTGAGTGCCAATGAGGGAGTGTGATACTGAGGGAGTGTGACACTGAGGGAGTGAAACACTGTGGGGGTGAGACACTGCGGGAGTATGACACTGAGCGAGTGTGACACTGAGGGAGTGTG
>NC_063348.1:55480138-55495711 GCF_021869965.1 Rhincodon typus
TAGGTCTCAGTTCCCCCTTCTGCAACTGGACCCTTAGCTTCCTGACCTGCATACCGCAATCAATTAGAATAGACGACAACAGCTCTCCCAGTGATAATGCTCAAAGCTGATGCCTTGCAAGGCTGCATACTCAGCCCTCTACTGAAGTCTTTATACACTCATCATCTTGTGGCCAGATTCTGCCCCAACTCCATTTACAAGATCGCACCACTGTTGTCCGTCAGATCTCAAACAATGACAAGACGGAATACAGGAAAGAGAGAGAGTGCTTGATGACATGGTGTAAAGTCAACAATCTCTCCATCAATGTCAGCAAAATGAAGGAGCTGGTCATTGATTTCAGGAAGCTGAGTAGAGGGCACACCCCTGTCTGTATCAATGATGTTGAGATGGAGATGATCGAGAGCAGCAAGTTCCTAGGAGTGATGATCACCAACAATCTGTGCTGGACCAGCCATGTCAACAGGCAGCTAAGAAAGATCAACAATATTTCTACTTCCTCAGAAGGCTAAGGAAATTTGGTTCGCAAAGACCCTTACCAATTTTTTGGATGCACTACCTTATCTGGATACATCACAGCGTGGATTAGCAACAGCCCTTCTGCAAGTAATTACAAAGGATTGTGAACACAGCCCAGTTCATCGCACGAACCAGCCCTCCATCTATTGACTCCATCTATACTTCCCGCTGTGAAAAGTGTTGTCTTACATACTTTACGGGCAGATCGTACCATACAAAGTGCACCAATGTAGCAGAACAGAGTGCATAGTACAATGTTACAGCCACAGGGAAGGTGCAGAGAGAGAGATCAGAATTAACATCTGAGATGTCCATCCAAAAGTCTAATAACAGCAGGGAAGAAGCTGTCCTTGAATTTGTTCGTGTGTGTATTCAAACTTTTATATCTTCTGCCCGACAGAAGAGGGTTGACGAGAGTGTAACTGGGTTGGGAGGGGTCTTTGATGATCTTGGTTGCTTTCCCGAGGCAGGGGAAAGTGTCGATAAGGTCAATGGATGGGAGGCTGGTTTGTGTGATGGACTGGGCTGTGTTCACAACTCTCTGTAGTTTCTTGCAGTCTTGGGAAGAGCAGTTGCCAAACCACACTGTGACTGGCTCTTGGTAATGATGCTAATTTAATGCCTGATGGACTGAATGGCCTCGTCCTGTGCCATAACAACTCTGCGATTCTGGGAAGTCCATCCCCGAAATAGTTAAACTCAGGTGCCACTGAATAAAGTACTTGAGTTCCCAACATCAAGATGATTGAAACAAAAAGCTGTTCGCACTTCGGCAGTTTGTTTTGCTGTGTAATGAAGATGGAAAGCCACAAAGTGGTGAAGACAAAAGATCTGCAGACACAGTCGCAGCATTTATTTCGATGAGAAGTCCGTGCAATGAATACTGAGCTGTGCAACGTCTCCCTCATTGGGCTAACTTTGGAGTTTCGGCATGCAATTACACATCACATTCCTAACTAATTTGTAACCAACACTGCTTCTTGTTAACAAAGCTGTAATTATAGAGGTCCAATGAAAATCAGGTCACCATGTGCATTTTGTGTCCTTCCCAATTCGATTTTGTTGTTGTCTTGTATTGGAGATTGGATAGACAAAATAAGGCATCCACAGCAGTCATCTAGAGAAAGAGATATCCCTGAAAGATCCCATCCCACAATTGAACTCATCCACACAACTGAAGCAATATGATTGGGCCTCTGTCCGAGGGATTAATATTGGGAATGAGCCCATGTGTGGTTTTCTGCCTTGCCCCCCATTTATTTATTCTTTTATTTGTACATGGGTTGCAGGTATCACTGACTCAGCTAGCATTTATTGCCCAATCCTAACTAATCATAGGGCATTTAAGAGTTAACCATATTGCTGTAGGCTTGGAGTCATATATAAGGAAAGAGTGGATAAGGATAAAAGGTTTTCTTTCCTAAAGGACACTGTTGAATCAGGCAAGCTTTTACAACATTTGGCAGTGTTTTCATGGTCACTATTGGTCTCATTTTTTAAAATTTCACATTTGTTATTGAATTGTCACCATCTGCATTGGTGAGATTTAAAGCCTTTTCCCCAGGGTATTAACATGAGGTTCTGGGCAGTGAAAATGCCACTACACCACTGCCTCTGCCTTGGCCTGTATTTAATAGCCGCAGGTCCATTGACTAGCTTAGAATGAGGCTGTTGATGCCATTCGAGGGCAAGGACCCATCTCTGTCATAATCAGTTGCCCAGCAGCTCTCTGGTCCCAGTAGTACCACCAAGAGTGATGGCCATTGCTGGAACTGCATCCAGTTCTCAATGACGTTCGTTGCTGGAGCCAGATGCAATGGTTAAGTCGGGGTCAGAGCTTGGTGGAGGCTGTGCCAAGTATCACCGAAAACTGATTGGTAACCCAGGTGAGAAAGGGGTGGTTGGTGAGGATGAGGTGGTAGTGAGTGTGGGCAGGGCAAGGCATATGACCACATGAACAAGGAACAAGAGTGGACCACTCAGCCCTTCGAGCCTGCTCTGTCATTGAATAAGATCATGTCTGTTCTGATTTTTAACATTAACTCTACATGCTTGCATACCCCGACAATATTTTATCCTCTTGAAAATCAAGAATCCTTCGACTTCTTCCTTAAAAATATTTTAAAATTCTGTATCCACTTTTGAGGAAGAGAATTGCAAAGACTCCCAATCCTTACAGAGAACGATGGTTTCCTTAACTCTGTTTTAAAAGGGTGTGCCTTTATATTTAACATTGATCCCTAGTTCCAGAGAGAGGGAAAGAAACTAAAATGAATACCTTAGGGGCTCTGTGGAGGGGGGTGTGGTCGAATCTCTGAATCTCAAAGGACCTGTTTAGAAGGAACTAGCTCCTTGTTTACCACTGGCTCACTGAGTAAAAGGGTTATGTCCCTGAAAAGGGGTGAATAGCCTTGAAGTGACCATTAATTGGCCTCTTAAGGGCCACATTAACCCATGGATAGGTACATGTCCCAAAGCATTAGCAACTGTGGTTAAAACTGCAGAGGCCAGGTAGATGCACTGTTGGTATAGTGTCCAGTTTTCTCCCCCTTCAGCCTGCTGCCCTGCTCCTAGCACATATGAGTTCACTCTATGTTACTATCTAGTTAGTCTACCTACAATGTCAGAGCTTCGACCATGAGTGAGTTGGGGGGAGAATGAAATGCACCATATCTTACTTATTCTGGATAGCCAATGATTAATCGTTTTACATTCCAAGCATGGGACGTGGGAGTCATCTCTTGGGAAGAAAAAACATATCATTAAAATCTCAAGAATAAACCATTTCTGGCATTTGTTTCTCAAACACATCTTGCAGAATATGCACTTTCTCCAATCAGACGAAAATATACTCGGATGCTGTTCCTTATGAAGAATCCAGAAATAGTGAATGCATTCTCCGTTGCCAACATCTATTGCAAAATAATACTCTATTCTTCATACTACTGATTATAATGGGCCTTTGTGTTTCTTTGAAGTGTTTGCATAAAAGAATGGTGTAATTAACATGTATTAATGGCAACTGTAACATTATCAATGAATAACTGTGCATAGAATGCATTCATCTTTTGTTTTATTCTTTTATGGGAGGTATTCATCACTAGCTAGGTCTGCATATTTTCACCCATCCCTACTTACCCAGAGGGCAGTTAAAAATCAACCACATGGCTGTGGGTCTGGAGTCACATGTAGGCCAGACCAGGTAAAGATGGCAGATTTCCTTCCCTAAAGGACATCAGTGTATCTGCTTGCTATCACACAGAGCAGATTTTCCCTTTTGATAAAACTATCACAGTTTTATGCATATTTTTAAGCCATTATGTGTTATTAAAATATAATCCATTATTTGTGTTTTTTTGTGATATTATCTTTTCTCCAGTGTTTATAGTGTATTTCAGATCTCACATTTAGTATTAATGAATGACCTAAGAATAAACTTGTTTACAGCTGATTGGATTAGCAGAAGCGTTTTTCATTGTTGTATTGTCAGCAAAGAACTAAGAACAAATTGAGCCAAGAATCAATTGTATGTCAAAATATCTCAGTGGGCTACATTCACAGCTGCACAGGAGAGCCAGGCTTTGGTGTAATGTGCCAGCAGGCTAAGCAATCTCCTCACCAGGCAATTGAAGAATAGAGCTGAAGATAAGGAGTTTTCCAAACCTAATGTACAATTGTTTCAAATATCTGATAACGAAAAGACAGTGTGGAGAGTTAACCAAGGGATAATGATTGGTAAAATGTTGGGATGACAATCATTAGGGTGGTCAGCAGTGGCATCAGGCATACTAAGGAGTCATCTTTGATGATCGAGGGCAATAGTGTCTGACTTCAAGTGGGGTACAGTCAGTAAAACTGCCTGTGGGGCCCTTTAAGAATCACATGTTAGGGCAAAGTGGAACGAGTTTCTCGGAACACAGTTGTTGCCAGCTGCCTCAAGGTACTGGAATATTGCAGAGGGCAGTACAAGCAGTCCTTAGGTCATTTATTTGAATTTGGAGAGAGCTTAATGCCTGTTTGCAGAAGGAACAAGGACGTCTTGCTACAATTATACAGGGCATTGCTGAGCCTACGCTTGGTATATTGAGTGCAGTTTTGGTCTCCATATCTGAGGAAGGATGTTCTTGTTACAGAGGGAGTGCAGCGAAGGTTTACCAAATTCATTCTTGGATGACAGGACTGATGTATGAGGAGAATCATTTAGGATTTTATTCCCTGGAGTTTAGAAGAATGAGAGGGGATCTCATAGAAAGTTATAAAATTCTAATGGGACTAGACAGGCTAGATGCAAGAAGAAACAAAAACAGAAATTGCTGGAAAAACTCAGCAGGCCTGGGAGCATCCGTGGAGAGAAAGCAGAGTCAATATGTTAGGTCTGATGACCCTTGTTCAGAACTGATTAAGTGTCCAACTGCTGTTCTCTCTTTCTGGCTCTACCGCTACCTATTGTTTACTCCTCCTGTCACCTATCTTCAGCTACTGCCAGTTTTGAAGAAGGGTCACTGGACCCGAAATGTTAACTCTGCTTTCTCTCCACAGATGCTGCTAGACCCACTGAGTTTCGCCAGCAATTTCTGTTTTTTTTGTTTCAGATTTTCAGCATTCGCAGTTCTTTGTTTTTTTTTTCAGTTTAGATGCAGGAAGGATGTCCCTGATGGAAGGGGGAGTGCAGAACCGGGGGTCAGAGTTTAAGGATAAGGGTTAAACCTTTTAGGACTGAAGGAAAAATTTCTTCAGCCAGAGAGTGTTGAGCCTGTGGAATTCATTACCACACAAAGTGTTGAAGCCAAAACATTGTGTGTTTTCAAGAAGGAAATAGCTGTAGCTGTTGTGGCCAAATGGATCAAAGGATTATAAGGGGAGGGCTGGATTAGGGCATTGAGCTTGATGATCAGCCAAGATCATACTGAATGGTGGAGCAGGCTCGAGGGGTAGAATGGCCTCCTCCTATCTTCTTCTATGTTTCTGTGGGTCATGGTTGGCTAGTTTTCTTTTGCGAATCCCTATATAGTGGGTGGCTCATAATGAGCATGCCTGTTTGCCAGTTTGAGCCTAGAAAAGCTGGGCAATTGAATTTCCAGGCCGGCAGCTTAGAAGACAGAGCTGAATAAAGAGCTTTTATGTTCCTGATTCATCTTAACCGTACTATCTCAGATCCATTTTTAATTAGCTTACGCACAGCCAGTGTTTCTTAAACCTCAAAAGTGCCCTGGTTGTGATAGTAATGCTCATAAACCTGTTGTGCAGCAAGATTTACATTAAAACTAACCAAATTTTCATCCCCACTGATGTAAGTTACATGGTTAAATTGAGAAGTTCCAGCATCTTGAACTGCGAAGCCACCTGTGGAACATATTCTTGAATTACCTGAGCTTCACATGAGCTATGTTGATAATGGCTAACATTGCTGGAGAAACTCACAGCCTGCCAGGATGTGTCCTGGGTCGTCTTTTATTTGTGATTTTTGTAAATGATTTGGATGTAGGAGTGGAAGGGTGGATTAGCAAGTTCGCGGATGATACGAAGGTGGGTCGAGTTGTGGACAGTGCGGAGGGCTGTTCTAGGTTACAAAGGGACATTGATAGGATGCAGAGCTGGGCTGAGAAGTGGCAGATGGAGTTTAACCCTGAAAAGTGTGAGGTGATTCATTTTGGAAGGACAAACTTGAAAGCAGAATACAGGGCTAACGGAAAGATTCTTGGCAGTTTGGAGGAGCAGAGGGATCTTGGGGTTCATGTCCACAGTTCCCTGAAAACTGCCACCCAAGTGGATAGAGTTGTTAAGAAGGCATATGGTGTGTTAGCTTTCATTAATAGAGGGATTGAGTTCAAGAGCCGTGAAGTTATGCTCCAGTTGTACAAAAGCCTGGTTCGGCCACATCTGGAGTATTGTGTCCAGTTCTGGTCGCCTCATTACAGGAAAGATGTGGAGGTGTTGGAAAAGGTGCAGAGGAGGTTTACCAGAATGTTGCCTGGAATGGGGGGAACGTTTATGAGGAAAGGTTGAGAGAGCTAGGGCTTTTCTCTTTAGAACGATGCAGGATGAGAGGTGACTTGATAGACGTGTACAAAATGATCAGAGGTATAAATAGAGTAGACAGCCAGAGACTGTTTCCTAGGGTGGAGGTAGCTATTATGAGGGGGCATAGTTTTAAAGTGAGTGGAAGTAGATACAGGGGAGACGTCAGAGGTAGGTTCTTTACTCAGAGAGTGGTCGGGGCGAGGAATGCATTGCCGGAGAGGGTAGTGGAGTCAGCCTCATTAGGGGCATTTAAGTGGCATATGGATGATAGTATAAGGTAGGGGTGGAGGTTAGATAGACCTTAGGATTAATGTAAAAGTTCGGCACAACATCGTGGGCCGAAGGGCCTGTACTGTGCTGTACTGTTCTATGTTCTTTACTCTATGTGTGAGGAGAAAACAGAGTCAACATTTCATGTCCAGTGACCCTTCTTCAGAACTACGAACATAAGAACTTAAGAACATAAGAACTAGGAGCAGGAGTAGGCCGTCTGGCCCTTCGAGCCTGCTCCGCCATTCAATAAGATCATGGCTGATCTTTTCGTGGACTCGGATCCACTTACCCGCGTTCTCACCGTATCCCTTAATTCCTTTATTGTTCAAAAAAAATCTACCTTTTCTTTAAAAACGTTTACTGAAGTAGCGTCTACTACTTCACTGGGCAAGGAATTCCATAGATTAAAAACCCACTGGGTGAAGAAATTCCTTCTCAATTCAGTCCTAAATCTGCTCCCCCTAATCTTGAGGCTATGCCCTCTTGTCCTAGCTTCACCTGCCAGTGGAAACATCCTCTCTACTTCTATCTTATCTATCCCATTCATAATTTTATATGTTTCTATAAGACGAAACATGAACTCTGCTTTCCATCCAAAAATGCTGCCAGATCTGCTGAGTTCCTCCAGCAATTTCTGGTTTTTTTTTGTTTCCGATTTCCAACATCTGCAGTTCTGTTCTGATAGCGGCAACTTGCATTTCATTGCTTGCCAGCCTGTTGCAGTAATAGGAGGCCCAAAAAGATGATCGAGAGGGAGTCCTATTCTCTGGCCACAAAATTGCTTCAATCTCATTGGAAGTGAAAAAAAAGCCATGTAATGAATTTCTGGTCACCCTGCTATAGGACGGATATTATTAAACTGGAGAGGATTCAGAAAAGGTTTACCAGGATGTTGCAGGAAATGGAGGGTCAGAGTTATAGAAACAGGCTGGATAGGCTGGAACTTTTTTCAGTGGAGCTTAGAAGGTTGAGGTGTGACTTTATGGAAGTTTATAAAATCATGAGAGGCATAAATAAGGCGAATAGCAAGGGTCTTTTACCTGGGGTGGGGAGTTCAAAACTACAGGACATATTTTTAAGGTGAGAGGAGAAAGTTTTAGAATGGACATGAAGGGCAAACTTTTTTACGCAGAGAGTGGTTCATGTGTGGAATGAACTTCCAGAGGAAGTGGTGAATGTAGGTACAGTTACAACTTCTAAAAGACATTTGGATAATTCATGAATAGGAAAGGTTTGGAGGGATTTGGACCAAACATAGGCAAAGTGGAACTAGTTTAGTTTGGTTAGCATGGACTAGTTGGACCGAAGGGTCTGTTTCCACACTGTATGACTCTATGCTTCAGACTCTAAAACATGAAGATGGGCTGTTCTGCTGTCCTTGAGGAATTCAACAGGAAGTTAGTTTCAATAAGTGTGATTTATTTCTATGCAGTATTGATTCCTTCCCCATTCCTGTGAACACAACCTGCAGTACTGTCAATCATCCCGACTTGAATAGAATCCTTTCTCTCCTCCAGAGCGCGATGAATGCAGAAATGGACAGCACAGCTGTCACAAGATGGCGATTTGCATCAACACAGTCCGAGGTCACCGCTGTATCTGTAAGCCTGGTTACGTGGGCAATGGAACCATCTGCCAAGGTAGGAACTGCAGCTGCTTTGGAATGAATTGCTATTTCTTTTCCTGCATCCTCATTTCACATTGTCCACTCCCATGCAAAGGTGCACAGTCCCGGATGGGGACCGCCGACTTTGCGCCAAAGTAACAGCCTTTATTTTGCTTTAGAAGTGTAGATGAGTTTTCAAACAGTCTATTTTCCAGTTCACTGGCTTCTCCTTTCACTCTGCTGAGAGTTTTGTAACCGCTGCGGCTTTAGATATCCTGAAAGACCTTCAACATCGTCTATTCCTGAAGAGTCATGTTTTATACTAATGGATATGATCAGCCTGTCAAGCAACCACGCCCACTCTAATGCTGCCTGGAGCAGAAACATAGAAACATAGAAAATAGGAACAGGAGTAGGCCATTCAGCCCTTCAAGCTTGCTCCATCATTGAATATAATCATAGTTGTTCATACAACTCAGTTCCTGATATTTCCTCACACCCTTTGATCCCTTTAGCCCTAAGAGCAATTTCTAACTCGTTCTTGGAAACATTCAATGTTTTGGCCTTGATTGCTTTCTGTGGCCGAGAATTCCATAAGCTCCCCACTCTCTGAGTGGAGAATTTTCTCCTCACCTTTGGCCTAAAACGTGCACCCTGTAAACTGAGACTGTGACCCCTAGTTCTAGCATCCCCAGTGATCAGAAACCCCCACCCTCCCTCATTGTCCTCCTCTTCTGGACCACCCACCCCCACAAAACACCTCCACCACCCCAACCATGGCATCCTGAAGGAGGCAAAATAAAGGAAATCAGGGCACCTGGTGATTGAATAACTATAAGCCATTTAGCTTTTATAAGGTGTGACCTCCGCCCCAGTGAAGAACCAGTTCCAGCTCACTCTCAAAGTCAGAGTGAGGAACTCTGGATGTACCGTACAAACTGACAACACCTTTCAATCTCACTACCCCACAGAGAAGAAGAAACATTTAAAATTTGGCCTATTCATACTTTTGTTTAACTTACTCCAGGTTTCTTCAGGAATCGCCTTAATTTCTCTTCATCTCTTTACCGACAACAACTTGCAAAGCGTTTGTCATGTAGGAAAGCATCCCAAAGTATTCTTAAAAAGAAAACATTACCACCAAATTATAAAGAAGGCACCCAAGGCGATATCAGGACAGCTGAACAAAAGCTTGGTTAAATAAGAAGCTCTTAATGGTTACAGACCCTACCAAAGCATTGTGTTCACTTTTGTCTGCCGTATTCCGTGAAGGATATTTTGGCCTTTGAAGTGGGCACAGGTTCAACAAGGCTTAATGAACTAGGGAGAGACGGTGGTTTTGTGATAATATGATTGGACCAGCATTTCAGAATGCATGAATCACAAAAAGAAAGCCAGCATTCAACTTTATTGGGTAAGAGGGAAGGCAAGTGGAATGTTGGCCAGTATTACAAAGGGAAGGGTGCATGAAAATAATGGGGGAGGGGAGGTCTCGCTAAAACTGTGCGAGACAGGTCAGACTGCTTCTGGAATACTGTAGCCATGATGTGGAGATGCCGGTGTTGGTTTGGTGTGGACAAATTCGGAAGTCACATGATACCAGGTTATCGTCCAACAGGTCGATTTGAAACCACAAACTTTCGGAGTTCTATCCCTTCATCAGGTGAAGTGACTTCACCACTTGATGAGTGGTGCAGGAGCAGCGCTCCGAACGCTTGTGATTGCAAATAAACCTGTTGGACTATAACCTGGTATCATATGACTTCTGACTCTGGAATAATGTGATAATTTGGCCCCCTTATCGAAGGAAAGATATATTGGAGTCAGGTGAAAGAAAGTTCATTTGGTTGATAGAGGATGATTCGAAGTTATCCAGTGAATGGAGAGATTTTCTTGTGAGGAGTGGTTGAGTGGGGTGGGTTGCAATATTCCATTTGGGCTTGTACTCATTGGAGTTTGAAGAATGAGAGGTGGACTTACTGAACCATATAACATTCTTCGGGGACTTGAAAGGGGAAATGTAGAGAGATTGTTTCCCCTTGTGGGAGAGGTTAAGATTACAGACTATAATCTCAGAAGAAGAAGTAGCCCTTTTAAGGCAAGAGTGAGGGAAGAATTTCTTCTCTCAGAGGATAGCGAATCTGTGGAATTCTTTACCACAGAAGTCCATTGAGTTTGGGTCATTAAGTATATGCAAGGCTGAGATAGGTTTTTTTTAATCAGTAAGTGAATCAAGGGTGATGGGGAAAGGCAGGAAAGTGGAGTTGAGGATTTTCAGAATGGCCATGATCTCATCAGGTGGATGAGCAGACTTGATGGGCTGAATGGCCTAGTTCTGTTCCTGTGTCTTATGCTCTCATGGATCCAGTTCATGCTGTGTGTTCCGTGGATGGAATATAGATTCAATTAACTAGAGAAATCTGGAATTGAAAGGTAGTCTCAGTGGTGGTGACAATGCAATGATCATTAATAAGTAGAAAATAAAACATTCTGTGTATCTGTCCTTTGGGGAAGAAAATCTATCACCTCTATCCAGCCTGGTTTTCACATGACTCCAGACCAACCACAATGTGGTTGACTATTAACTACGCTCTGGTATGGCTAAGCAAAGTACCCTGTTTAAGGACAACTACAGAAAGGCAAGAAGTATCACTGTGGAAGGATAGAGAAAAGGCTATGAAGACAACTTGTGTCAATATTTTGTCAAATCAAAATCCAATCACAGTTTTTAAAATGAGAAAGGCACTTTATAGGGATGATGGGATCTAGCAAAAATTAAACATTCAATCTTTCATGTAAATGGTCTTTCAAATCACGGGGAAAACATTGCTTCATTTCCAAAAGGCTATCATTGCTAGATTAGTTGATATTTTCAGGTCTGAGATTGACAGATTTTTGATAGGAAAAGGTATCATTGGATAAGGAGACTACGGGTGGATACATAGAATTGAGCTACAAATCAGTCTTCATTGAACAGAGCAGCAAGAAAGTCAGGGCAGAATGGCCTGTTGTTTGTTGTTCCCATGATGAAGTATTGTGACATACTTCCTTCTGTCTGAAGTCCACTATATTTTCCTCATGTATCTTAAGGAAAGAAATGAATGATATAAGCAATATCATCTGCTCTGAATCATATTTGGAATAATATTTCTTTGGCAGCTATGAGCTGAAATAGCATTGTGAATGTATCAGCATTTTTACCTCCTCCACGCTGTGCAATTTCTTAACCATCATGACAAGTCAAGCTTTTAAGAACGTTCCATTCTTTTTGTATGTTCACTTATTTATTCAGAAAAAAAGCACAGTTGCACAATATTGCACTGTGCCTTAAATATATCAGCTTGCATCAGCACGACTGATAAATGCAATCAGAACAATCATTCCCAAAAGAGCATGTACACAAAACAAACTCTTCCTGGTACAACTGGGCAAGAAAACCAGGGGAAAATAAATCAACAGCAGAATAAAATACAACACTCCCTTTTCAGGCTGTTCTGTGCAAAGTCTGTGTGATGCTGATAATAAAAGCGACATTGAAAGTGTGATAAAGTTAAATTTACAGCTTGGAAGAAGTGTCACAAATCCCAACTGGGGATGTAGCAGATGGAAAAAGAGAGGTATAATTCAGACACTGCTTTTCTCATGTTCTTGGGTATCAGGTAGGTGGTATGCCCATGATTCTGGCAACCAGTGCATGCGAGATGTTTATTTAAATCTGGTGTTGCTTTTGTAAACAATATTTGCACAATAAATGGATTGGAGTAAATTGATGTTTCGAACGCTGAAATTCTGTGTAAACCTCAAATTTCCTAAATTGCTGTTGCTCCTTTCAGAAGACAACATCACACCTTGTTCATTTGCATTTACACTGGAGTGATTTTTGGTGCTGAGTCCAGAAAGCTTTGTGCAGTTTTTTTTTAAAAGCAAAGGTCCTTGGATGCAGACAGGCACAAAAAAAACTAGAGAAGAAGACAACTCTACGGACACAATGGGTTGGAATTGTACTCCACGAGAGCAAGCTGTGCACTTTATTGGTCAGAAGCTGTGTTTGGATCTGTACCTGTTCCCCAAGAGAAATCAGGAAGAGCCTCATGTTACATATTGCCACACCCGTTCATTCATATCAAAGCAAAATACTGCAGATGCTAGAAATCTGAAATAGAACAGAAAGTGCTGGAGAAACTCAGCAGGACAAGCAGCATCTGTGGAGAGAGAAACAGAGTTAACGTTTCGGGTCTGATTCTCTTTATTTATTTTACTTTCAACAGACACTGCCAGTTCTGCTGAGATTCTCCAGCTTTTCCTATCTCTATTCCTGTTCACTCATCACTCCTATGCTTACTGATGTACTGTAATTTCCAGTCCCTCAATACATTGGTTTTAATTCTCATAGCCATGTTTTCAAATCCCTTTAAAATCATAAGATATAGACCCTGTTCTCCTGCCTTCTCCCTGTAGCCTTTGATCACCTACCTGATGTTGCATTACAGCTCCGTAACTTTATAACCTCCTCCAACTTGAAAGCCATCCAAGATCTCTCTGCACCTCCTGTTCTAACCTCTTGAGTGTTCCTGATTTTAATGACTCTAATACTGCCTTCAGCTGCCAAAAGCTTAATCCTGGGATTCTGTCCTTTAGCATCTCTGCCACTCTTACTCTTTTTCTCAATCTCTCCCTCTCTCGTTCTGTCTCTTTCTTGCTCTTTAAGGCAATTAGCAGCGTCTTCATCTTGACCAAGTGATTCATCGGAGATAGCAAGAACTGCGGATGCTGGAGTCAGAGTCAATATAGTATGGACTTGGAGGAACACAGCAGGTCAGGCAGCATCAGAGGAGGAGGAAAGTTGACATTTTGGGTCAGGACCCATCATCAGGACTGGGGAGGGGGAAGGAGGCCTGGAAATAAATAGTGGCTGATCATCTGCAGTGTTATCACATGTGGCTCAGTGTCATATTTTGTTTGATAACACGCCAGTGATGTCCTTGCAATGCTTTTAAGATGTTATAGAAATGCTGGTTGTTGTTGTCATGAGGCTTGTGTAAACTGAGAGCATGATATTAAAGATATCAAGAGGTACTGAAAGAAAGTAGGAATATGGATTTGAGACAAAGGATAATTAGCCATGATCATATTGAATTAGGAGCAGACTCGAGGGGCTGAATGGCCTCCTCCAGCCCCTAGTTTCTACGATACATCTTTTTGTGGAGGTTGCAAACCAATATTCAGTAGATGTCTCAATGCAATGTGAATACATTAGAGTAGAACATCCTTTACTGATACATATACTCAAGTTGGGGGTACAAGAATACACGTGACAATAAAGGATATTCTATTCTATTCTGAAAAGTTTAACAATGTCACTGCATCTTCAGTACAAAGTACCTAGGTACAAAATCTTAGTTACAGAAGTTGGAAAATAAAGAAATAAGTTAAAAAGTTCAGCACTACAGTCTTCTTAGCATAAAAGTAGAACAATGAAGAAATAAAGTTGAAAGGTCAATAGTTGTAGTCCTTTCTTAAGGCATGGGCCTGCAGATGCTCCAAGCTGGGCCTGTCTAAGAGCACTCACGATCCCTCTGTGCCTGGGCACACCAGGCTTCAGCACCGATCGCTGCATTGATACTGACTGTCTCTAATGCCATCCCTCCCCACTCCCGCCTGCCCATGGGTGGCGAAGCTGTGGAGAAGCCAGGTACCTCATAATTCTGAAAGTCAAACCAAACACGAGGGGGTTTAAACTAGATAACACAGTGTGGAGCTGGAGGAACACAGCAGGCCAGGCAGCATCAGAGGAGCAGGAAAGCTGACGTTTTGCGGCGGGACCCTTCTTCAGAAAATGAAGAAAAGAAAGGTCCCGCCCCAAAACGTCAGCTTTTCTGCTCCTCTGACTGATGCTGCCTGGCCTGCTCTGTTCCTCCAGCTCCACACTGTGTTAGCTCAGACTCCAACATCGGCAGTTCCTATTATCTCTGAGGGGTTTTAAACTAATTGGGCAGAGGGATATGTGAGAGAGTGAAACATGAGAAAGGATAAAAGGGTCAGAATTTTAAATGCCAGGTGTCAGATTCCAGTACACTTTGTGAACTAAATTCCTGCAAAATTGGAAAATTGGCATCTTGAAAATTCAAAACGGTCATATGTACCTCTGAGCTTTGCTGGGACAGGTTAGGAGGAAAGCGAGAATCCTCAAGGATCTGTTTTTTAAAAAATCTCAATTAATTGAGTTCATTCTCCTGAAGATTATTTTTTTAAAAATCAATATATGTTCACGTGATGTTCAGGCATGTAAAGGCACATCTTCACGTCAGGGGATCTCAAATCTGGGCCTTCTCGTCCAGAGGAAGGGACACTACCATCATGCCACTTGAGTCTTTAGTTCTGACTTTAACAGGCAGTGAATGGTTTTCCCTGAGCTGCTTTGAACTCTCCATGATCATCAAAGAAGGCGACCGAGCGATCGATCGTTCATCAGTGAAACTGACAGGCATTGAGGTATTGAAACTGCACAGCCTCCTACCGATGGGAAAGGCTTCTCCTAACAGGATGCATTCTGAGAATGTGCTGCCCTTACTTCAGAAGACGATTTCCAAAGTTCTGAATGCCATTTCAGTTCCTCACCCTCGGTCTGATCTTCCCTGCTATCAGACTCTATTGCAGCATGGGGTAAGTGTACGTACCTTCGTCCTAGCAATAGTTGCTGAGAGCCAGGAAGGAGACCGAATCAGCAACTGGAACAACAGCAGAGGTAACCACCTCCTCTGCAACAATGCTGTCACACAGGACTGGCCAGATGGACACCAAGATTCAACCCCAAAGGAGGCAGTCCACCCGAGACATGGTCAGAATGCTCAGATCCCACTGCAGGACTTTTGAGAAGAGACCAAGATTGGCCACAGCAGCCTTTCCACTTCCCACTGCTATTCCTGTGGTCACTGAAACCTCAGAATACAATGTTGAAATTCGTTCACTCTGACCACTTCCCCCTTAGAGTGGAAATCCTGCCTCTGGAAGAGCATTGGTCATCACCTTTGTTGATTTCAGGTGTTTCTCAGTCACAGTTGTCTAACTTTATTGATCAGAAACTGAACTGGACTCGCTTGCAGTTTACACAAACCTCATGACAACAACAACAGCCGACATTTCTATAGTTTCAG
>NC_063348.1:55496211-55507700 GCF_021869965.1 Rhincodon typus
ACACACTGAGCCTGGTGACTCTTGATAACCATCTTTTGCATCAGTGTGTGGATCAAACAATGTCTCACTGTGTTCATCCAGCTCTACACCTTGTTATCTCAGTGACACCTGTAGTCTGGAATCCCCTATTGAGACATTGTTTGAATCCACACACTGAGCCTGGTGACTCTTGATAACCATCTTTTGCATCAGTGTCTGTTTTGAAAAGGGCCAGAAGATTCGTATTGAGTCCAATTCATCTTTTAAGTGTTATCAATGAAATGTCTTCACCAGGTATGTCATTTTTTTGAGAAAAGTTTCATGGTCTTTGCAGACTAACTTTCTGATGTTATTAATTAACTAACTTTCCACCAGTTACTGCTGGTATGATTTTAAACCTCAATGCCAGACTGTTAGGCTTGGCATTGAGGTTGCTCATACATTGCCAGTATTCCAATATCTCCCCCTTTCCATGTTGCCAAGTGTCCATAAGTTGATTGACAGAAGAATTTTCTCCTATGCAAATAACTGTGGAGATCGTCAGGAAGGATCATGTGATAGTTGATGAGATTTAAAGGGGCAAATGCACATCAAGTCAATGTCTTTCAGTGTCCCTCCCTAAATTAAAGTTTACTGAATTTGGAACTGAGTTTCCAACTTCCCAGAATTGCAACAGCCACATCTTCCTTAATATTGACAGTTCCAGCAATTCTCTAGAAACCCCACCTTGCAGCTGTTTTTCTGGCTGTTTGATATTTTCCACAGACTTGCCGTGATTAATTGAATTTCAAAAGCTCTGCAAGCAAAGCAAGAAAATAATGCTTGAATCAGCTAAATAAGTATACTTGTGGAGGCTAATAAATGTTCATCATCATGTGTCTGGAAGTTGCAAGGCAGTAATGTGTGATCCCAACAATCTCTGTTGGCATTTCCCTTCCATGTGACCATTCTATTAACCCATAGTATTCCCATACCCCTTCAAAGGCTTCTCCTTTAACAACCTGGACAGTCTAATCTGGGATGTTGACGTCACATCTAGCCCAACCACTAAACCTGGAATTGATTTGCACAGCTCCTTGAGAGGTTCTACATCTCTCATTTCATCCAATGTCTATAGTTTCTCAGTTTTGACTCCTCAATTGCCAGTAACAGCTTTCATTTACCCTGCCATTTTCTTTTGTAAGTTTAAAATCTACAATGTCACCCTATAATCTTTGCTGTTTGATGGAAATAAACACATTTTTGTCACTCCATAATCTTTGTTGTTTTCTGAAGTATTTCTTTGGGCATTTATACTGTCTCTCACCAAGTAGAATCTTACAGTATCGCCATAAAACTCTTCTGAAAGCTTCATTATCTTTACAGCCTAGTATTGTACACACTGTACAGTTTCATTAGTGCCTCTTGACTTTTAAAATTTTGTACCTCAGGGATAAAACTGGAATTCTATTAGCTTTCCTCACTGTTTTACAACCCTGAGGTGCTACCTTTAATGTTCTGTGAGCATATACTCTCAAACCTTTATGCTCATACACACCACTAAAAGTGTATATGTTTAGTAAAGGCAATTCACAATTTTTAGCCAAAACTATTTGTATAAACTTGCATAGTTCAGCTATTAATACATATGAAATATCAGGTTCAATTATATTAACTTAGGACTTTATGTAAAGCAGCATGATGTTTGCTATAAATCAGTCTCTGCAGTGTTATAACCATTAAATTATATTTTACATCTCACTGAAATCCTTTTTTCCTGTCAATTAATGAGTGGTTATACATACATTGTAGTGCCATAATGTTGGAAGTGCACCTCCTTCCTGCCACATAGTGCAAAGGCTCCTGGAAAAAAATACTAACAGACATAAAATAAAAAAAAGATGAGCATACTGGCAGCAAAATAAACATCTCTAAATGAAGCTGCACACAGCTGAATACAAATCTTTGCATCTTCTGGTTTCCAACACTATCAGAAGCATTTGAACATATTTTAATCAATAATTATTTCCCTTTTATGTTAAATTATTGACATATCCCGGTGCCCTATGTGTTTTAACATTTCAGGTGTTGAGCACAACACCTTAAAGCATTCAGAAAGGAACTGTTCTGCAATGGTTGCCATGGTAACAGAGATTGATGCATCACATCATATAATTAGCTGTATAACTTCACAAATCCCACGGATAAACACACAAAACTGTCACCGGGTTGGCTTATTAAATGAAGTTGTTGCATAAATTCAGTTTCTTGGGCAAATATAAACATGGCTTGCAACCTAGTAAATAACTCAAGTTGGTAGAACAGCATGCCAAGAGCAACGCCAGGCATATCAAAGAATAAGGTGCCAAGCTGGTGAAGCTACAGTGCAGGACCAACATGCATGCTGAGCAGAGAGGCAGACTTAAGTGGTCCCACAACGAGCAAATTTAAACTGAGATAGTAGGAACTGCAGATGCTGGAGAATCCAAGACAACATGGTGCAGAGCTGGATGAACACAGCAGGCCAAGCAGCATCATAGGAGCAGAAAGGCTCTGCAGTCCTGTCACAGTTGGTCTTGAATGGTGTTGGGCAGCTAAAAAACTCACTGGGGAAGAAGTTGTGTGAATATCTACTTCCTCAGTTCTGGGGGAGCCCAGCACGTCAGCGCAAAAGACAAATTCGAAATATCTGCGACAGTCTTCAGCCAGAAGTGCCAAGGGATGAATTATTCTTGGCTTCCTCTGGAAGTCTACAGTATCATACAACCCAATCTTCAGCTAACTTGATTTGTTCCAAGTAATATCAAGAAACAGCTGAAAGCACTGGGTACTGCAAAGGTTATGGGCTCTGACAGTGCTATTGAAGACTTGGGCTATGGAACGAGCCCAGCCTCTAGCCAAACTGTTCAAGTACAGCAACAACACTGATATCTACCAACAATATTTGATTTGATTTGATTTATTTTAGTCACATGTACCTAAGTACAGTGAAAAGCTTTGTTTTGCAAGCAGTACAGGCAGGTCATAGCAAACAAGGACATTCGGATCATAGGGTGCTTTGACATAGCGAGGCATATGAAAATTTGCCAAGTACATCTTGTTAAAAACAAATGGATCAAACCCGATTTGGCCAATTACCACCCGTTGGTTCTCTCTCAATCAGCAACACAGCAATCGAGGGTGTCACTGATAGGCACTTATTCATTAAAACGCTAATAACTCAGTTTGGTTTCCATCCAGAACACTCAGCTCCAGAACTGCTAACAGTCTTAGTCCATTCCAGGAGTAAGTTAAAGGTGACTGCCCATTGACAACTTTTGTCTAAATGTGCTATAATGAACCTCAGAAAACTTGAAGTCACTGGGTTGCAGAGAAAACTTTGCTTTGCTGGAGTCATACTCTACACAAGTGTTTTCTGAACGCCAACTATTTCAACCTCACTGCGGGGGTTCCTCAAGGCAGTGTCCTAGGCTTGAATATTAAGTCATACTGTCAGACAACACAGAAACTCATCCATGCTGATCAAGTTTCCCAAACTAAACTAGTCCCATTTGCTTGTGTTTGCTCAGATCCCTCTCAACCTCTCCTATTCATGTACCTGTCCTAATATCTTTTAAATGTTTGTGACACTGCATCAGCAATCATGCTATATTTTCCAGCAATGTAAGTAATCTTTATATCAAATGGCTGAAACAGACACTCTTTGCATAGTCTCACAGTTTGAGCATTAACCCTTTCAATGAACATATTGGCTTATGATCCACACAGACTAATGTTTCTATGTTACCATGTCTGCCATACCCCTTGAAGTGTTGAAGAGTCAATAATAATGGCAAAGTCATCTTTTTTGATGGTACAGTACTTCGTCTAATGCTGGTTTTAGTTTCCTAGAAAAGTACCCCACTGGCTTCTCTATTCCTGACTCAACAACTTGCAACAAGATTGTGCTTATCCCCGAGTTGCTGGCATCAATCACCATTTTAAAAGGCCTGGAAAAATAAGATATTCCACTGCTTTATCATGATCTTTACTCAAGTAAAAACTGAGAAGCTAGATGTTCACAGATGATTAGATAGCATCCAGTTCAATTCACAACTCATCAAACAATGAGGCAGTCAATGGCCACAAGCAGCAAGGCTTGGTCTGATAATCACAAGTGAAGCTTATAGCACACAGGTGGCCAGCAAAAAACATCTCCAAAAAGATTGAGCCAGTGATGTTCAGTCTCATCATACCCTACCAATGAGGGTCACCATTGACCGAAAGCCTAACTAGATCAGTTACTTAAAGTCCATAGCTACAAAACAAGGTCAGAGGCTGAGTGTTCTGTGTTAATTGACTTGCCTCCTGGTTTCCCTGCTTTCTGCCGACTATAACTTAGGAGTGTGATGGAATCCCTCACTTGTTTGGATGACAGTTCAGCTTCAATAGCGTTTGAGAAACTCAGTGCCATCCAGGACAAAGCAGACCCCTTTATTTGCAACCCGTACATTACCTACAAAGGGTAAGCAAACAAACCAAAGCACTGCAAATGCTGGAAATCCAAATCAAAAACAGGAAATTGCTGGGGAAATGCAGCAGGCCTGGCAGCATCTGTGGAGGGAAAGCAAAGTTAATGTTTCAGGTCCAGTTATCCTTCTTCAGAAATGCTGCTTTAACCCCATCCACGATTTAGCTTTAATTCAGTTTTTGTTGCTGATGTGCATTCTGAGTCTGGTTAAGACACCATGAAATGGCTTAAAACATAAAAGTGATCATACTGTTGTCAGGCCAAAAGGCCTACAGCTGTAATAGTAAATCATTGGGGTCAGTGAATTAGTTTAAACTAAACTACGGACTACAAGCGTAAATATTCCCTCACTGTGTTCAAAGTTATAAATGAAATCCAGGTACTGTTCACAGAGATGAAATTTGACCTGTGACTTTTATGCATTGTAACAGCAATTGTGTGACTTAGAGTCTGTCTGTGAGAAATAGCCCTCATCTTCAATATTGTAAAGTCATTTTATCAAGTGTGAGATGGTTTTATTGCCTGCAGGACAATTGAAATCGTTTGCTTCCTGACGCTAATGAAATTAGTATTCACAGGCATTTGGGCAAACAGATGGTACCCAGCATGAGTATTTGTAGAATCTAACTCATATCCTGATAAAGGGAGGTTAGGTATCAGTTACGATGAACATTCCGTCAAAACTATAATGTTTTTGAGGAGCACATGAACAAAGGATCATTTTGTCCCAGCCAAAATTCAACTGAGGATTCCATTTGAAGCCCTAAAGAACCTAGAGTTGGGAGTAAGATTAAGAACTGTAATTCCAAGTCCAAAATTCTGTGTGGCAGGGAAACTATACAAAAGCATTGTGGGCAGGAGGAGGACCAATCTAAACATGATTTGTTTTTGATACAGAGTTCTATCGATAACTGGAAGGAAAACTTTGAAAAGATTTCCTCTTCCAGCTCAGCACCAAAGTAAAACCATTACAGTATATCCACTTTCGTCTTCAAAGCTCCTGACTTATTTATCAGCCCTTTCTGTCACCAACAGAAGGAATTAATTTTGATATTTGATGCACGATGAGGTTAGCAGTGTGTGTGAAACCACTGGGCTTTGCTTTTACCTGTTTAGTTTAGATGGGAAAAGATTTTCCAGTTTGGAGCTCATTGCTAAATAGGATTAAATATTTATTTCAAAATTTGGACTCACCCTTGAAACACAGTTAATACAAAAGATGTGGCCCAATGTTATTATCACTAGTTTATTCATCCAGAAACTCAACTAACATTCTGGGGACCTGGGTTCAAATCCTGTCATGGCAGATGGTGGAATTTGAATTCAATGGAAAATATCTGGAATTAAGAATCTACTGATGACCATGAAACCATTGTTAATTGTTTGCAAAACACATCTGTCTGGACTATACATGACTCCAGATCAACAGCAACGTGGTTGACTCTCAATTACCCTCTGAATTGGCCAAGCAAGCCACTGAGTTGTATAAATCACTGTGAAGTATCAACGGATTACCTGGCATCAACCTGGGCACCGGAAAAGACAATGGCAGAAATAGCCCTTTTGACCCTGCAAAGTCGTCTTACTGACAGATTCATAGAGTCATACAACATAGAAACAAACACTTCAGTCTAACCATCCTATGCTGAACGTATTCACTAAAAACGCATTTGACATGCTTGCCTGCATTGCTCATTCCTTTGAATATAGGGGCTGGGAAGTCAAGTTGAGGTTTTACAGGACGTTGGCGGGGCCTCTTCTGGAATACAGTGTCCAGTTCTGATCGCCCAATTTTAGGAAGGATATTACTAAGCTGGAGAGGGCTCAGAAGAGATTTACCAGGATGTTTCTGGGTATGGAAGGTTTGATTTTAAATAAACGCTGAATAAGCTTGGACTTTTTTAACTTGAGCAAAAGAGGTTGAGAGGCGACCTTATAGAAGTTTATAAAATAATGGGGGGTATAGATAGAGTTAATGGTAATTGTCTCTTCCCTGGGATGGGGGAATTTCAAGACTAGGGGATACATTTTTAAGGTGAGAGGAGAGAGATTTACAAAAGACATTGGGCCAATTACTTTACACAGAGGGTGTTCGCGTTCAAAGAACATAGAACATTGCAGCGCAGTACAGGCCCTTCGGCCCTCAATGTTGTGTCGACCTGTGAAACCAATCTGAAGCCCATCTCAGCTAAACTATTCCATTATCATCCATATGTTTATCCAATGACCATTTAAATGCCTTTAAAGTTGGCGAGTCTACTACTTTTGCAGGCAGGGCATTCCACGCCCTTACTACTCTCTGAGTAAAGAACCTACCTCTGACATCTGTCCTATATCTATCACCCCTCAATTTAAAGCTATATCCCCTCGTGCTAGCCATCACCATCCAAGGAGACCGAGGAGAAAGGCTCCCACTGTCCACCCTATCTAATCCTCTGTGGGATAGTACCAAAATTGGGAGAGCTGTCTCACAGAATATTCAAAAAACAGCCTGACATAGTCATACTCACTGAATCATACCTTACAATCAATGTCCCAGACTCCATCATCACATAGTTCCCATCAATCTGCTTGGAGATGTTATTTCACATCCCCAGAGCAGACCGGACCTGAACGCTGGTCTCCTGTGTTGGATGTGGAGGTGCCGGTGTTGGACTGAATGGACACGGTCAGAAGACACACGACACCAGGTTACAGTCCAACAGGTTTATTTGAAATGACAAGCTTTTGGAGCTCTGCTCCTTCATAAGGTGAAGTGAAGAAAAGAATACAGGCACCGAATTTATAGGCAGAGAGATCAAAAGATCATACAAATGGTGTCAGTGGAGTTTTCATTGGCTGGATAATAGGTCTCTGCAGGTGATCAAGAGTGTAAGATGGTGTGAGTAAAGTGTCAACAGCTGAATAACAAGCCAAGGGATGACCTATAATCTGATTAAAGTGAGGCAGAGAGATAATTACAAAACATTAAAAATAAGGTGGTGCTGGAGACAAACCAGACAGCTGGATGATAGGTATAAGAGTCACATGATGAGGGTCTAACCAAATTAATAAGTAATCCAATACTGTACAAATTAATTCAGGTAGAGAGATCATAACAAGTTATCAAGGTGATGGTGCCAAACAGGACAGTAAGGAAGATTTTACAGATACAGAAACAGTGTGGTGGGGTCACATGCAACGCAACATGAACCCAAGGTCACGGTTGAGGCCGTCTTCATAGGTACAGAACCTGGCTATCAGTTTCTGCTCAGCTATTCTGTGTTATTGTATCTCAGAGTCTGCTTTGGAGGACATTTACCTCGGATCGGAGACTGAATTCCCTTGACAGCTGAATTGTTCCCTGACTGGAAGGGAACATTCCTGTCTAGCAATTGTTGCACAGTGTCCATTCATCCATTGTTGTAGCATCTGCATGGTTTCGCCAATATGCCTTGGGACATTGTTGTCTGCAGCATATGAAGTAGACTGAGATAGGCAGACTGCCACAAGAACCCTTCAATTGGGCTTAATTTCTTTTTGCTGACCAGTCCAATGTTTTTGACCCATTTCTAATTGTCCAAAGGGCAGTTAAGAGTCAACCATGTGGGTCTGGATCAGATGTAATCCCAGACCAGGTTTTGTTCCAAATAATGCTCTCAATGTGGATGAGCATCAGGTGTCAATGTCTGGTTTCACAGGTTACATTTCTCTTGCCACCACACTAAGCGGTTAAGATTTATACTTTTAGTAAAGGTCATGACACTTGACATAGATATTCATTGCTCCGAGCAGGATTTGTGTCACTGGTGTAAAGACTACATCTTGTTATATTTCACTTGGATTTCTTGAGATTGTGAGCAAAATGGAAAAAGAAATAGACTGCTTTAAACAAATCACTGCAAAAGGTATTGCTGCACTTTTAAAAACAAGCTGTGAGCAACATTTATAGGGCTCCAAAAGTCATTGCTTTTTCTTATTTATTCGCAGGATGAGGGCATTATTGGCTAGGCCAGTATTCATTGCTCATCCCTAATTGCCCAGCGGGTGGTTAAGAATCACTCACATTGCTGTGGGTCTGGAGTCACGTGTAGGCCAGACCAGGTAAGGATGGCAGTTTCCTTCCCTAAAGAGCATTAGTGAACCAGATGGGTTTTTCCTGACAATTGGCAATAGATTCATGATCATCACTTGACTCTTCATTTTTGATTTTTATTATATTCAAATTCCACCATCTGCCATGGCAAGATTCAAACCCAGTCCCCAGAACATTACTTGGGTCAGTGGATTAACAGTTCACTGATAATACCAGAAGACCATTACCTCGGGGACCTGAGCAGATAGGCAGAATATTGGAAGACACACTGTTTTTTCATTGTTGTTTTGCTTCGTTGCCAGAACAAGAGCGCAAAGATTTGAAGTGATTTGCTTAAGCAACAAATGTGGGGCGAGAAAAACGTTTCCACGCAGCAATTGGTTCAGGATTGAGAGGGGGCATGATTGAGATGTGTCAATGATGAGAGGCACAGACAAGATTGACAGGAAGAAACTGTTCCCTTTGATGGAAACATCAATGGCCAGGAGATATAGATTTGCACGAAGGGTTGGAAAACTTAGAGACCTTGAACAGGGCATTAGATTATTATTTAAATGAAAAAGATGTGCAAGGTTCTGGGGCAACAGCAGGGGAATAGCACGAAGTAAAGGTGCCCATTGGGAGAGCTGGTGTAGAGACTATGGGCCATGTGACCTCATTCTGCACTGTCATAGTTCTGCAATTCATAGCCATCCCAAAATCTATTGATGGGGGTGTGAAAATCTCCCTCACAGCATGTCACCGATATCCAGCTTGGTCTACAAGTTGTGAGTAACCATTTGTCATGAGTTACATGCTCTCTCAATTGCAGCATTTTTAAGTGTTGTTTTATTCTTTAATTCGATGTATGTATCACTGGCACAGACGGCTTTTGTTGCCTATTTCCAACTGACCGTGAACTGAGTGGTTTGCGGTGTCACTTTAGAGGTCAGTTAAGGTCAGCCACGTTACTGTGGAGCCAGGGTCAGTGTAGGCCAGACCATGAAAGGATGACACATTACCTTCCCCAGGAGCATTTGTGATTTGGATGAGTTTTAGTGACAATTATTGTGATTGCTGTTACTGAATCCAGTTTCAAATTCAATAGTCATTAACTGAATTTAAATCTACCAAGGGCTGTGGTGGTGAGATTCAAGCATTAGGCTGCATTGATTGCCAGCCCAGGGACATTGTCACTGCTCCATCTGCCCCACAACTCACCACCTCACAATGACATTCCACATGCAGAAGACAATTCCAGTCTACAAACAGGATATCTAAGTGAATTGTGGCTTCTGACTCTCCTAAAATCACTGAGTAGCTGTGGTGGTGTTGGTGAGTCTATCAATTTGAATAGCTACGAGCTTGTGTATCACCTTCAGATTCAGCTCTCTCAAGGCCTTATCCCAACGTGCTCGTCACCCTCAAACTTCTTGAACCACAACTAATTCCCAAAGGATACCAATTGCCACGCTGTTAGAGACCTAAGAGAATAATAAGAGGACTGAATAGAATACAAAGAAGTATCTCAAAAGATGACCGGAAATAATTATGCTCAAAACTGATCAATTCAGCACAATGCATGCAAAATTGATGGCCGGGAAGTGATCAGCTTCTCCATGTTTCCTGTGCCGCATTCATAATGCGTGGGAGTATCATCACCAGATCGTAGAATCTCTACAGGACAGAAGCAGGCCATTTGGCCCATTGCATCCACACTGACCCTCCAAAGAGCATCCCACCCAGACCCACCCTATCGCTGTATTTCCCCGGGCCAATCCATTTAACCTGCACATCTTTGGACAGTGGGAGGAAACCGGATCACCCGGAGGAACTCACGCAGACACTGGGAGAACATGCAAACTCCATACAGAGAGTCACCTGAGGTTACCCTGGCGTGGTGAGGCAGCAGTGTCAATCACTGAGTCACCATCCCAGCCTTCATACCATTCCAATACCACCAGCCTCGCTCATTCCAATGCAACTGTGCAACCTCCTGTGTGAGGCAAAAGGGAAAAGCACACAGTCAGTGAGGGAAAAACCAAGCATGGGACTTTGTCACTGATCCACTTAGGTGATTAAAACCAGCCCATGGACTTAAAGAGCAAAAGAAAGTTAAGCGAAAAAGGATCAAAAAGATCTTTGATGGCTTCCAAAACCTGAGAATGCTACTTGCTCATTTCCAGAAGAAATTTTGGAAAACATTGTTTGGGAAAATTTAACTCTTTTTGTTTACTTGTTTAATGTTATTTTTGCAAATCTAGGAGATCCCACTGTAACTCGACTGCAAAATACAGTTCCATCTTTCCCTCTTCCTTCCCTCCACCAACAACTATAAATTTAAAAAGGAAGCTGATGCTGCCAATCATAAACAGATCTTATGTAGCTCAATATTCAAATTAAATAAGTTGGGTATCCTTAAAGTAGTTTCGTAGTATCATAGAACCTCTGCAGTGCAGAAGCAGGTCATTTGGCCTATCGAGTTCACACTGACCCTTCAAAGAGCATCCCACCCAGACCCACTTCCTACCCTATCCCTGTAACCTGCAGTTTCCATGGCCAAAGTGCCTAACCCACACATCCTTGGATTGTGGGAGGAAACTGGAACACCCGGAGGAAACCCACGCAGACACGGGGAGAATGTGCAAACTCCACACAGACAGTCGCCCAAGACATTGATCAAGAAAAAGTTAAATTTGGAAGAAAAGACAGCTTCACAATTTATTGAGATGCTGATTTACAGCTGAAGTTACTTTCTGCATAAACAATAGGCACTGGGTTTTATGGTTGGATCGATTAATGCTTATTAGCTTCATTTTTTTCTGGACACTGTGGTGTAGTTTCATATTACCGTACTTGCAGTGCTGAGGTCTTCCAGTGGGACTTATACCTCGCAAACTTTGATGGGGTGTGTTTCAGAGATAGGGATCACTTGTAACAAGGTCTCTCTGACAACCTGTACTCAAA
>NC_063348.1:55508200-55521724 GCF_021869965.1 Rhincodon typus
CCCCCCCCCACACACACACACACTCATACACATTCTGTGGTGAAATGTGAGTTCAATCTGTAACTAAAAGCTAGTCATGTAACCATTGTCATAAAACTCCCCTCGGCTCACTAACAGCATTTAGTGAAGGAAATCTGCCATGTTTACCTGGTCTGGCCTACATGTGACTCCAGACCCACAAATGTGGTTAACCTTTAACTGCCGTGTGGGCAGTCAGGAGTGGGCAACTCCTGACCTAGTTAGTGATGCCCAGATCCTGTGAACAAATAAAATTAGATGATCAGCTCTCCTCTTCCTCCTTCGATAGAATTCCTACTGTCATTTTAGGACAAAGAGCTAAGTAGCCAGTTCCTCCACAAGGCAGTACCGGTATGATTGGCTGATGAGACCGGGAAACCCCGCAGAGCTGCCCTCAGTCACTCACTGTAACTTCACTGCACTTCTAGCAACAGAAATACAGTTGAATCTTCATTGTCTTAACCATCCACTCAAGTCAAGGGCCTATTACAGATGGACGATATATGGAGGTGCCAGTGTTGGACTGGGGTGGACAAGGTCAGAAATCACACAACATCAGGTTAGAGTCCAACAGGTTTATTTGAAAACACAAACTTTCTGAGCCTCACTCTTTCTTCATGTGTTAGTGAGAGAGGTAGTATGAGACACAGAATTTATAAGTAAAAGATTAAAGGGTCATACCACTGATCAGGATGTATTAAACAAACCTAAGATGCTGTTAAATCTTTAATCAGTTAGAAGGTTTTAAATGATTAATGCCTATATGTAAATCCTGAATTCCTTTGAAGTCACTGTCCTGAGAGAACTAAAGGTTTTATCAGTGTAAAGAAGAGGTGACATTTTAGGTCAAACAATGCATATTAGGTGTGAGGCCTTGTTTAGAATCTGTTTGTGTTTTGGTTTAGAATCAGACTGGTTTTATTTCTAAAGTAGGAATTTATAAAGCGCCACATTAACTGTCTATAAATTATGTGCTTTTTGAACAAAATAGAATATATCTGCAAATACAAATTCACCCCATAGATTTACATGCGTGTAGGTGGTGGGTGGTGTTCCCACGTGTGATGGTGGTGTCCATGTCGATGATTTGACGTGTCTTGTGGTGGTTGCCATGACAGGGGGCTGGGTAGTTTGCTGTGAACAATGGTCTGTCTAAGGTTTGGCAGTTGTTTGAAGGTGAGAAGTGGAGGCCTGGGGAAGATCCTGGCGAGGTGCTCATTGTCATCGATGATGTGTTGAAGGCTGCGAAGAACATGGCATTATTTCTCCCCTCCCAGGAAGTACTGGACGATGAAGGGTGCCCAATGAGACGTATCCCAAGTCTGTTTTCTGAGGAGGTCATTACTGTTTGTCACTGGGGCATGTCGGAACTGGCGATTGATGAGTTGAGCATCGTATCCTGTTCCGATGAGGGTGTCCTTCAACACCTTCAGGTGGACAATAGTCAGCGATACCTACACCCCATGAACAAATTATAAAGCGAGATACATGGGAACACCATCCTGACTTGCAACTAGCTCGCTGTTCCTTCACTGTTGCTGGGTGAAAATCCTGGAACTCCCTCCCTAACAGCACAGCACAAGCGCAGCCCACCGGCACCTTCTTAAGGGTAATAAGCAATAAATGGTGGTCTATCAAATGATGCCCACATCTCCCAAACTAATAAAGAACGATCCTGAAGTCAGTGCCTCGCATAATACAGCATTACCTCATTGCAGGTGTTGAAGGGCGCATGCCAAATGTATTAAGTTTTGCTGATGCCTTCAGGAACCAGCAATATCCACCATCAATTGTGTCAGTGAAAGCAAAGTTACAGTTGCTTCATCAAATAGGTTTGCGTAAAGCTGTTTCACACATTTAATTTCAAACTTCTGGCATGTCTTCACTTTATCGTTGAGGCACATTAGGAAGATTAACATGACAATGGTGTACGTGTTGAATGGGAGGATCTGGGAAGTACAGAAGATCAGAGGGACTTTGGTGGTGTATGTCCATAGATTCTTGAAGGCAGCTGGACAGATAAACAAGATGGTCAAGACAACATAAGGTATACTTGCCCTTATCAGTATTGAATACTAGAGCTGGAAGGTCATATAATGGAGCTGTATACAGTGTTAATTAGACAGCACTTGTATGCAGTTCTGGTTGTCACATTGTCAGAAGGATGTGATTGTACTGAAGAGGGTGCAGAAGAGATCTTATCTGGGCAGGGTCAGTTCAGCTGTGAAGAGGGATTACAAGGGCTGGGACTGCTTTCTTTAAAGCAGAGAAGACTGAGGCAGGTAACAGAACAAAGAAATGCAGATGCTACAGATTCGAAACAAAAAAAAACAGAAATTGCTGGAAAAATTCAGCAGGTCTGGCAGCATTTATGGAGAGAGAAACAGAGTTAATGTTTGGAATCCAGTGACCTTTTAATCAGAACTGGACTGAGGAAGGGTTTGAATGAGGTATACAAAGTTCCGAAGGACATAAACAGGGGTGGTAAGAGGTAACTTTTCCCTTTATTAAAGGGGTCAGTACCTATAGGGTACAGTTTTATGATAAATAGCAGGAAGTTTAGAGAGGATTTGAGGTAAAATCTTATCACCCAGAGAGTTGAGGGTATCCAGAACTCCCAAAGTTGACCCACTCTTCCTTTAGAATCTCCTCAAAACCTGCCTCTTTTGCCTATTCTGATATTTCTTTATCGGGCAAGTATCAAATTTTTGTGTAGGCAAGTTCCGGCGAGCCACACTATGACATTAAAGGTGCTATTTCAATGCAAGTTGTTGTTGATTACTGTATGTATTCCATTAAAATTGCTGTATTCACATCTATAAGCTTTCAGTAAGGATTCTGTTTTTCAAATCCAAGGAATTTGGCTGATCAATAACTTTGTACCTCTTCCCCATGACTTTCCCCCTCCTTTCTATGTGTTTGGATAAGGCAGCTCCTTTATAGCTCAGTGGCAGAACTGTATGGAATACTTCTGACTTTAATCTTCAGTGTGACCACAGTAGAGATCAATAAAGTGATTTGGTATTTGCTTACAGTCAGTGATGGACTTTACCAAGTGTCTGAAGCTGGTCAGGGAATCACAGAAACGAAATCATAAACAGAGTGGGTTTTTTATGTGTTATCTTAGTGTCTTGGAATTACCCTGAAATTTAACCCAAATCAGGTGTCAAAATCCTTGGGTAGTACAGACCATACTTTGAAACCACTTGGAAGAGAAGGCATATGAAATTCTGAAGAAGGGTCCCATTTCTGAAGAAGGGTCCTGACCCGAAACGTCAGCTTTCCTGCTCCTCTGATGCTGCCTGGCCTGCTCTGTTCCTCCAGCTCTACACTGTGTTATCTCAGACTCCAGCATCAGCTTTTTTTACTATCTCTGATACGAAATCAAGGTTTCTGTTATTTTTGTCCGTTGTTCTGGACCTCTGGCTAAGTGAAGTGTTTAAAATGTTAAAATAAATCAGAGAGCTGTGAATGCTGGACAGTCTGAAACAAAAGCAGAAATTGTTGGAGAAACTCAGTGGGTCTGGCAGCATCTGTAGAAAGAGTTAACATTTCAATTCCGATGACTGTTCATCAGTTTAAATGTCTATGGATTTATCTGTAGTCTTGACAGAAAAAAAAAATTCCTCAGGTAATTGCTACGTTTGGAGTGGTGAAACATGGCCTTGCTAACCAATGTTTTGTAATTATATTTCTCATCCTCCTGTCAGCTTGGTGTTTCCCCTCTATCCACCACCATACAGGGTGGATCTTTACAAGTTGCTTTTTAAGAGAAGCCTGGTGTGAATGTCCAATAAGTCTGGGATTTGAACTGAGGTCATTCAATAGTGGCACAGTTGAAAAATTTGACCTCTATTCACACGCAGCATTGAAAATCTGATGGGCTGTGTTGAAACAGAATGTTGAAGTGTTCCTTTCATAAATTATTTCCTGCGGGAATGCATCCTTATAATTATTGTTCATATGAGTCACTATTTTTGGACCCTGTGGCTAATACACTGCAGTTGTTAACTGCTTATTCAGTACTTGTAACATCCATTCCTCATGGAGCACCTGAGTGATTATGTGCAGCTCTTTCTTCGAAACTGACAGATTACATATAACACAAAATCTATTCTGTTTGATTCTGCAGCTGTATGTCTCTATGGGGGTCAGAAGCTTGCTGAAGGCCAGCAAGTGCTGAAAACCAACTGTCGGGAGTGTAGAGTAAGTATGAATTTGTTATTCTTTTATTGTACTCCAATTCTGCAGTACACTTTCATTGAAGTATTTCAAGTTAGCAGTGGGCAGTTAACAGTCAAGAGACAAAAGAACTGCAAATACTGGAATCCAAGGCAGATAAACAGGAGGCTGAAGAACACAGCAAGCCAGGTACCATCTGAAGGAAAGGCGCAGTCAAAGTTTTGGGTATTATCCTTCTTCAGGACTGTGTGAGGGGATAGGGGGAGCTGCAAATAAAGGGGGAGGGAGGGTAGCGGAATGGTGGTGATGCACAGACACCGGTAGTAGGTACAACCTGGTCGGTAGATGTTAACAGTTAACATTTGAAAATGTTAATTCAACAATCCAGGCCAGGATCTGTCCACAAAGAGCAGACTGCAACCGGTTCTTGGATCCATTGAGAAAGATACTTCAGACAATAAGAAATAAGAACAGAAGTTCTCTGTAATAATCTGTCCTTAGGGCAGCACAGTGGCTCAGTGGTTAGCACTGCTGCCTCACAGCGCCAGGGACCCGGGTTTGATTCCACCATCGGGCGACTGACTGTGCAGAGTTTGCACATTCTCCCCATGTCTGCATGGGTTTCCTCCGGGTGCTCCGGTTTCCTTCCACAGTCCAAAGATGTGCAGGCTAGGTGGTTTGGCCGTGCTAAATTGCTCCAAGAGTTCAGGAATGTGTCGATTAAGGGGATGTGTCTGGGTGGGATGCTCTGAGGGTTGGTGTGGACTTGTTGGGCCGAAGGGCCTGTTTCCACACTGTGGGGATTCTATGAAGCAGGCCATTTGTTCCCCTTGAGCTTGCTCCACCATTCATGGCTGATCCAACATTCCTTATGTCCACTTTCCTGCCCTTTCTCCTTCACTCCCCAAGAATCTTTGTATCTCAGCCTTAAACATTCCAATGACTCTGTCCCCACAGCTCTCTGTGACAAAGATTTCCAAAGACCCATAACTCTCTGAGAGAAGAAATTCCTCCTCATCTCGCTCTTAAATTGGCACCCCTATATTCTGAGACTATGCCCTCTGGTCCTAGACTCTCCCATGAGGGGAACATCCTCTCAGCATTTACCCTGTTAAGCCCTTTAAGAATCCTATACGTTTCAATGAGGTCGCCTCTCACATCTTGGCCCTTCGAGATTGTCTTCACTTGCTAGGCATTGCTTTTAAACACCCTGGTGATAATATTCTGTATCCACCAACCCACCCCAAAAAAAGAGTCATGTATGGAACAAAATAGGCTTCTAGTTTGCTGTTTTCTGGAACAATGTCAAATGTAGGTTCCGAAATGTCTAATACATAGGCAGAAAAGAAACAAAATGCAGCAGATGCTGGAATTTTGAAATAAAGCATAAAGTGCTTGGGAGACTCAGCTGGTCTGGCAGCAATATCAGAGACAGAAACAGAGTCGCTGTCCTTGCACAGACACTGCCGGGGCTGCTGAGGCTCTCCAGCACTTTCTGTTTTTACTTCAAATGAGCAGAATCATCACTGTGACACTTGTGAAAACACAACAGGTCATAAGACATGGGAACAGAAGTAGACCATTCAGCCCATCGAGGCTGCACTGCCATTCAATGAAATCATAGCTGATCTCATAATGCTCAGCTCCACTTTTCTGCATGACCCTTGATTCCCTTACCAATTAAAAATCTGTATTTTGAGTCTCGAAGATATTTAATGACACACGTTTGACAACCCTCTGTGGCACAAAGAGTTCCATAGATTTGCAAACATCTGAGGCAAGAAATTCCTCCTCATCTCTGTCTTAAGTGTACAACCCCTTACACTGAGATTATGCTGTCTGGTCCTTACCACACCTGTTTAAAAATTCATGGCAGTTTATACTTACTTGTTCTTCAAACACTTGAATTGTAATTCTCAACTGACTCTGAAAGTCGCACTGATGGTAGCTCCATGCATTGTGATCAGAATTCAGCTCCACAGGTAAAAAACAAATAATTTATCGTCTTTATGGAGGAGGTCAGCACGAAGTTCTTTTTGAAAATTCATTGTTGGTTCTGTTTGGGTTCAATTAGCAACTGTCGTCTGCAGAATTCCCCAAGACCTTCACTGCTTTTCAACAGGTCTTGTTATTTTGTTTTTTTTGGCATTACCTTCCACACACTATTGCAAATTTGACTGCACTCAGCGAGAATTCCCTTGTGGTTTATCATGTAGGAACACAGGGCAAGGGGCAGGAATAGACCATTTGGGCCTTCAGTCTTGCTCTGCCATTCAGAAAAATGACGCCTGCTTTGGTTGTGGTCTCAACTCCATCGTCTGGTTTGACCTTTGTATTACCTTTGAATTCCTCATTTATCAATCACACTTTGTCTGGGACAAATTAAATTAAATTAAAATTAAATGACCCAGTCTCCACA
The DNA here is from genome assembly GCF_021869965.1 of Rhincodon typus. Lineage (NCBI taxonomy): Eukaryota > Metazoa > Chordata > Chondrichthyes > Orectolobiformes > Rhincodontidae > Rhincodon > Rhincodon typus. The sequence goes on from NC_063348.1 coordinate 55,514,820, forward strand.
CATCTCTGAGGAATAGAAGTCCATAGACTAAAGACCCACTGGGAGAACAATTGGCTCTGCATCTCCACCATGGAAGGGGCTTGAGACTCTCAGTTTTGCATCAGTTACAAGTTGACTATATTTCAGAGTGATTGATTCCCTTCCTTTATTTATTCACTGGATGAGGGTGTTGCTGACCAGACAGCATTTATTGCTTATCCCTAATTGCCCAGAGTCAATCACATTGCTGTGGGTCTGGAGTCACATGTAGGCCAGATCAATAAGAATGGCAGTTTCCTTCCTTAAAGGACATTAGTGAACCAGATGGGTTTTTACTGACAATTGACAATGGGTTCATGGTTATCAATAGATTTTTAATTCCAGATATTTTATTGAATTCAAATTCCACTATCTCCTGTGGCGCAATTTGAACCCAGGTCCCAAGAGCATTATCTGGGTCTCTGGATTGACAGTCCAGTGACAATACCACTAGGCCCTTGCTTCTCAAGAGTAGAGGCCATCTTGGACCCTGGCATGCAGCAAAAGTAGCAATTATTAGCTGGAAAATCCCAACATTACAGGACCACAAACATCATAATAAAAACATGAAAAATATTGTTACGTGGCTAGGCTTTAATATAAGATGCCTTATTTGACTCGACTAATCATCATGAATAAAGTTAATTCAGGAAATAATCTCCCAACAACCTGAATAAAGTGCAGCTTCAATTAAAACCATTTAACTCCTGGGTCATGCAAGATCAGGATATTAATGGCCACAGAGTTGCATCTATAACATTCTTTCTTTAACTCTTTGAGTGCAAAAGTACGTTGGCTGTTGAGTAAGTTTTTTTTTATTCATTCATGGGATGAGTCCATCACTGGCTAACCCAGCATTTATTGCCCATCCCTAATTGCCCAGAGGGCAGTTAAGAGGCAACCACATTGCTGTGGGTCTGGAGTCACATGTAGGCCAGACCAGGTAAGGATGGCAGTTTCCTTCCCTAAAGGACATTAGTGAACCAGGTGGGTTTTTCCAACAAGTGACAATGGATTCATGGTCACAACACCATAAGGAAGGGTCACCAGACCCGAAACGTTAACTCTTTTTTTTCCTTCACAGATGCTGCCAGACCTGCTGAGCTTTTCTAGCAACTTTGTTTTTGTTCCTGATTTACAGCATCCGCAGTTCTTTTGGTTTTTAATGGATTCATTGTCACCATTAGATGCTTAATTCCAGTTTTTTAAAAATGGAATTCAAATTCCACCGTCTGCCCTGGTAGGATTCGAACCCAGGTCCCCAGACCATTATCTGAGTCTCTAGATTAGTAGCCTCGCAACAATACCAGAAGGCCATTGCCTCCTCAATATGAGAAAAGGAGTATGAGAAAAAATGTATTCTTCAACACCTGTCCTTCTTCAGAACATGGTTGCTCTGTATCTTTCTCCAATTTACCTGCCTTGTTTCTATAATTTCATTGACCCATTATAGTCTAGTCATCTCAGTTTTGAAAAGTTCAAACTTCTGTACAGCTTTCTGGAAAAGCTAGTCAGGCTTCCTGACTTCACCTCCTGCCCAGGCGAGCTGCGCTGTTACAATTGACAGCTCTGTGATGCAGCCTTGTTCATGAGAGAAAACCGTTTCTCTTTATCTGCTTCAACAAATCCTTTCACCATCTTAATGAGATGATGAGATCACCCCTCAGTCTTCCACGCTAAAGGGGATGTTCCGTGCAGGTGCCGTCATGTTCTGCGCATGTGGTGGGTGTGTTAGCTCACTGACTTCCAATACCTGAAACCAATACCCAACACAGACCTTGGAGATTTGTGCAGTGAGAAAAAAGATACGTTGCAGAGAATGTTGACTGTAACCTGCCTCCATTATTCATTCTAATGGATCCATGCAGCTCCAAGGCTAGTTATTTTAACCAACCTGTTCAATCACACTGTGACACACCCCTGGGGTAGGTAGGACATGAACCTGGGCCTTTTGGCTCAGAGATAGGGACACCCCCCACTGTGCTGTAATGCTTCATTCCAGGACTAGTACATTCTGCCTGAAATGACCTACCTTTAACTGAACACAGCACTTTAAAAGGGATATAATGGAGCTTTATAATCTCTAACCTAATTCCCATTCCAGAGATAAAATTCTGCATTCCATCTGCCTATTTAATTTTAGTTTTTGCACCTGGCTTACTAGTTTGTACTGAAATTCTGTGTTAGACCCCCTAAACATCTCTGTCCCTGCCCCATTCTTCTGTTCTCACTTGTAGATCCTCTCATCTGTCATTCATAGCTGCAAAGTGAACATCATTTTGGTCTCTCAGTTAGTTCATCAGAATTAGAAGTAGAATTATGTTTTATTGTCATGTGTAGTCAAGTATAGGGATACAGGAGTACAGTGAAAAGTCTACAATGTCGACATTCATGGTGCCATATTAGGTACAAGGTACCTCGGTACAAAATCTTAGTTGAAGAGTAGAAAATAAAGAAATGAGTTAAAAGTTTAACATTACAGTTCTTGCCAGTATAAAGTAATCAATGTACCCTCATAGATTTTTGCTGCCATCAACAAAATTGACTGTGGCACCTGACCTTGTGTCATCAACAGACCTGGATATACATCTCTCTGTTCCTTCATCTACATCAGTTATAAATATAGTGAACTGCTGAGAGCCCAGTGCAGTTTCTTGAGGAATACCACATTCTAACCATTTGAGGTGCAAGCCCATTATAGCAAATCAATCTCCTATCTCCTAATCTGTTCCCCATGCATATCAATAGGTTTTTTCCACACACTCAATTTTTGAGTGCAACAGATTGATTAAAAGCCTCTGGATCATCAAGTTTCAGAATTAGAACAGCATTAGATTGGTTTAATTTATGTCTTAATAGGCAACACAGACACATAGCCTTGGTTGCATTAAGTTTAATAAAATTCCATTCAGAATTTGGTATGAAGGTTTTCCCAACATGTTGCCTTATACACTTGTTCAGCAGGCATAATTAATACCAATTGCATGGTCAGAATTTAAGCCTGGATGCTAAAAACAAGCAGTTCCTATTCTGCCAATGCTGCTTTAATTGGGCTCACATTGACATTCTTGATGACATAATCAAAAGTTACACAACAGGCTTACTCATCACTAACTGCTTAATCCAAGTCTTCATTTTAGGGTGTTTAACAAAATGATTTTTCTAACAGGAGGCTAAACTTTTCTCCTTTGGTGTTTTTCAGCACATGCGTCTGTGTTGGAATCATTCCTCTGTAAAACTGCTTTCTTTTTTCACTCCATGTCGATCTCTCATCTGGTTTCTGAGCAAGGAAAACACTTTAGTCGCATGCCTAGTCGTAGAGTCATAGAGTCGTACAGCACGCAAACAGACTCTTCAGTCCAATCAGACCATGCCGAACATAATCCCAAACTATATTTGTCCCACCTGCCTGCCCCTAGCTGATATCCAGCCAAACCTTTCCTGTTCATATACTTATCTAAGTGTCTTTTAAACATTATAACTGTGTCCACACCCACCATTTCCTTAGGAAGTTCATTCCAAACGTGAACCAACTCCTGTGTAAAAAATTGCCTGTCATGTCTTTTTAAAATCTCCTACAACTTAATTGATTTCCATTTCTTCACTATTCCCTGAAATCTAGGGACATTCTCAAAAATGTAAATATTGTCCACTGTTTTTTTCTTTCCCTTTCAACTGGCTCTACAAGTCACTGTTTAAGATGCTTTCTCCCTGATGAAATGAATCCAGAAACCATTAACAGGACGTTACTTTGATAAGTATCTGATGGTGAGGCAGGAAAAGACACAGACAACTCCTTTTTATACTTATGCCATTTTACATTGCTCTTACCTGCCCTCTTTTATCTTGATATAATTACCAATTAGCTTGTAAAAATTGTCACTTAATTCTTTTCCCGGGCTATCTGAGAATAAGGTCAAGACAATTGGGTTTGGTTCAATATGGGCCAGGCCGAGTGTTTCTGGCTGAGTACAGATAGAGAAAGCCTGCCTTTGTTAATGGAAATACAACAGTCATTGCCATGTGTGAAGAAAGCAGGCACTTCTCAGGCAGGGATGATCTCTTGCTCTTTTGTTCTGTCACCTGCCTTACTTTTGTCGATAACTTTTAATTGTTCACTCACAGGATGGAGATGAGGAGACATTTTTTCGCCCAAAGAGTGGTGAACCTGTGGAATTCATTATCACAGGAAGTAGTTGATGCCAAAATATTGAATGTATTCAACAGGCAACAGGATATAGCACTGGGGCGAATGGGGTCAATGGTTATGGGGAGAAAGCAGGAGCATTGAGTTGGACGATCAACCATGATTGTGAAGAATGGTGGAACAGGCTCGAAGGGCTGAATGGCCTGCTCCTAACTTCTATGTGTCTATGTTTACCTTAAAAATGTTTCCCCTAGTCTTGAAATCCTCCATCCTAGGGAAAAGACAACCACTATTAACTATACCTAAACCCATCATTAATTTATAAACTTCTATAAGGTCACTCAGGTACATGAAGCAGAATGGTTCAGATTTGTGTTGTGTTTACCACAAGCAGATAGAATTTGCTGTTCAAGGCCCAGCGTGAAGTCAATTTTTGTTTATAGTAAACTTAATCAATAGGGCTGTTGTGACACAGCGGCAGTGTCCCTACCTCAGAGCCAGGAGTTCATGTGCCACCTGCTCTAGAGGTGTGTTACAATACCTGTGAGCAGGATGATTCAGAAAATATCCACTTACCTCGGTGTTTCTTCAATGTACTGTTCAGGTGAACATTCAGATGTTGGTCATCAATACAGTTCCTATTAGGACTCTGTCCAGTGTAATACCTACGTGATCCTTTACAGTACCTTTCATATGAAATGCCCAGAAGCGTAGCAGTAATAAAAGGCTCAGTCACTGCTTCAGTGATGACAAGAGCAAGGGATCACAAGTTACACAGTGTTTTCAGAGCCCATCAATACAGTGTTTTGCTGCTTCTGCAGTCACCTGTCATGTCTAAAAAAGGAAGTGAAAATGTCCAGTGGAAAGTGGTATGTAGACAGAGGGAAAGCCAAACATTGACAATTGTCAGGTAACCCATGTTTTTTAGTTGGTTTAATTTTCTCCACTGACTGCGGGGTCGATTCATTGCTGTATGAGACACATTGAGCAGGTGGCGATATCATTCAGTTACCTCGGCAGGAGTGTGATGGAATACTCCCCACTTGCCTGGATGAGTGGAGCTCCAAAAACACTCAAGATTGACAGTACCCAGGATAAAGCAGACCCTGCTTGATTGGCACCTCAGCCACAATCATTCACTCCCTCCTCCACCAACACTCAGTAGCAGCAGTGTGTACCATCTCCAAGATGCACTGCAGGAATTCACCAAAGATCCCCAGACAGTTCTTTCCAAACTCAAAACCACTTTCATCCAGAAAGACAAGGGCAACAGATACATGGGAACACCACAAGCTGCTAGTTCCTCTCCAAGCCACTCACCATCCTGACTTAGAAATATATCACCATTCCTTCAGTGTCACTTGGTCAAAATCCTGGAATTCCCTCCCTAAGGGCATTATGGGTCAACCTACACACATGGACTGCAGTGGTTCAAGAAGGCAGTGCACTACCACCTTCCCAAGGGCAACAAGGAATGGGCAATAAATGCTGGGCTCAGCCAGTAATGTCCACATCCTGTGAGTGAACAATTAGAAGTTATCGACAAGAGTAAGGTAGGTGACAGAACAGAAGCGCAAGAGATCATCCCTGCCTGAGAAGTGCTGGTTTTCTTCACTCATGGCAATGATTGTTGTATTTCCATTTACACGGGCAGGCTTTTTCCACCTGTGCTCAGCCAGAAACACTCGGCCTGGCCCATACTGAGCCAAGCCCAATTGTCTTGAGCTTATTCCCAGACAGCCCGAGAAAAAGTTAAAGGTAGTGAATGCATTTAAAAGCAAACTGCTGTGAATAGTGGAAATCTGACACCAGCACAGAGAATCCTAGAGAAACTCAGCTGGTCTTGCAGATCTATGGTGAGAGAATCAAAGTTAACATTTCGAATCAGAACTGAAGAAGACTCAAACTAGACTCGAAATATTAAGTGTTTTTCTCAAAACTCGCAAAGTTTTTGTTTTCTATTCATTTGTGGGATGTGAGCGTCGCTGGCAGGCCAGCATTTCATGCCCATCCCTAGTTGCCCCTTGAGAAGGTGGTGTTGAGTTGCCTTCTTGTACCGCTGCATTCCTCCTGCTGTGAGTTGACCCACAATGCTATTAGGGAGGGAATTCCAGGATTTTGACCCAGTGACAGTGTAGGAACGGCGATATATTTCCAAGTCAGGATAGTGAGTGACTTGGAGAGGAACTTGGAGGTGGTGGTGTTCCCATGTATCTACTGCCTTTGTCTTTCCAGATGGAAGTGGTCGTGGGTTTGGAAGGTGCTGTCTGAGGATCTTTGGTGAGTTTCTGCAGGGCATCTTGTAGATAGTATACACTGCTGCTACTGAGCATTGGTGATGGAGGGAGTGAATGCTTGTGGATGCAGTCAAGTGGGCTACTTTGTCCTGGATGGTGTCAAGCTTCTTGAGTGTTGTTGGGACTGTACTCACCCAGGCAAGTGGGGAGTATTCCATTATAATCCTGACTTGTGCCTTGTAGATTGTGAACAGGCTTTGGGGAGTCAGTGGTTAGATCGTCACTTGTTGCAGATGGTCATATACTGGCATTTGTGTGGCGCGAATGTCACTTGCCACTTGTCAACCCAAGCTTCGATATTGTCCAGATCTTGCTGCATGTGAACATAGACTGCTTCAGTATCTGAACAGTCATGAATGGTGCTGAACGTTATGCAATCATTGGCGAACATCCCCACTTCTGACCTTATGATGGAGGGAAGGTCATTGATGAAGCAGCTGAAG
>NC_063348.1:55522224-55590101 GCF_021869965.1 Rhincodon typus
GTTGATTTGGGTTCCGAGTTATTTTAATTGCCAGGCCTCATTCGCATCCCACCGACTCAGCTGCCAAATCGAAATGGAGGAGGAAGTGTCTGTGGCAGGTTAGGTTGCCCTGTGCAGGGTGTTACCTTAGCCTACCCCAACAGTTGAGATATCAATGGGATCCAGATGGTACCACAGGATTGAACCATCCAGAGCTCACTCATGTTGCTGCCTCATTTGATCTGCTCAATTGAGATGGCAATAGATGGGGACAGTGCAGAAGCGAGACACTTAGCTCTCGAAATTGGTTGTCATTTGAGAGACGGATTTGTTCCTGTTGAGTGGACTCGGTTAAACACACACTTGATATTTATACATTGATGGTTGCACAGAAAGTTGGCAAGGTGGTGGCACAGTGATAGTGTCAAACTGCAGGCCAAAGTTCGGGGGTGGGGGGGGGCGCTGGTGGTGCAGATTGATGCCCATTATGACAGACAAGGAAACTTTAATTCCATAAAATCTGGAATAGAGCATTGGTCAACCACGTAACCAGTGTCATTTTTTTTAATTAAAGCAAGCTAAACATCTGGTTCACTCATCCCTTCAGTGAAGAAATTGTGCCATTCTTCCCTGGTCTGGCCTACATGTGACTCCAGACCAACAGCAATGTGATTGACCCATAACTACCGTTCAGGATGGGCAATGCATACTGGCCTATCCAGTGAGAGTCACAGCCTGTGGTAAATGAGTTGATTGAAGATACAAATGCTGACAAAAAAAACACACCATCATCATGACCTGACAACTTGGTCATATTCCCACATTGAAGATCCAAATTAATAGCTGATTTTGTATAGGAATTGTTAAATACCTTTTACTCTGGATTCAGGCTTGTTTGTTTAAATGCAACCACAGACTGGAAAGCTACTTAAAGCAACCTTGTCTGTCACCCAAACTGCAAGCTAGATAGCCTATAGGCCCACACCATCAATGGTTGCAGACCCTCCAAAACTGTTCTGCAGTCCCCATGAATTTAAAATTATTTGAAAATGCTGTCAGGGCAATGTGCACGTCACTAGATAGGCCAGGATTTATTGCCTGTCTCGAATTGCCCTTGAGAAGATCCTTTAATTCCTAGATATTGCTGCAAGCAATGAGGGAGGATGCATCTTAACAGAGGTAAAAGAACAATTATGTGCATTTGTAAATTTACTTCGCCTTTTTGTTAACCACCTGTAAAGATGTTAGGGATAAGAAAGAGAGTCTGTTGGACTGGGCAGCTTGTGAGCGCAAAAATGGAGGTGGTGATATTTCAGGACTAGTAATCCAGTAGCCCAGGCTAATATTTTCAGAAGACATCTGACTCCTACTGTGACAGATGACGAAGTTTGAATTTGATTTTAAAAATCTGGAATTTTGAATAAAAGGCTAATGTAATGGTGACCATGTAACCATCTGATTCACTAAAGCCCTTTGGGGGAAGTTACGGCCTAGTGGGATTATCACTGGACTGTTAATCCAGAGACCCATGTTCAAATCCTGCCACAGCAGATGGTGGAATTTGAATTCAAATTCAATAAAAAAAAAATCTGGCAATTAAGAGCTAATTGTTGGGGAAAAGCCCATCTGGTTCACTATAGAGAAGTAAAATGTCATCCTTACATGGTCTGGCCTATATATGACTGCAGATCACATAACAATGTGGTTAATGCTTAACTTCCCTCTGGGCAATTAGGGATAGGCAATAAATAGTGACCTAGCCAGCAACACTCTCATCCCATGAAAGAATTTTTTTCTTGAAACTTCCAGGAATAGCTGACAGCTTGAGTGTACCAGTGAAGTCAACAGAGAAGAAACAGCACCAAAGGAAGGAGCAGCCTTAATGTGGACCGACTTGCAACAGTGAACTGTAAGAAGTTCCATCAAGAAGCTAAATCATCATTTACAACATCAGTTGTTATACTAAGATCAACTAACAGTTTAAGACCATTCAGCCACTCAGTAGAGATGTGAGAAATACAAACAGACCTTTCAGCCCCGCAAGTCTGTTGCAGATTTTCTTAATTTAAACTCACAGTGAAAGTCATTCAGTTTTCGCAAGTGCTGCATGGGTGGGGTGCAGTTTGCAGTGATTGAGGAGTTTGGAAAATCTGAGCAAACAAACCCCACACATCATTTTTCAGGAAATGCAAAAGAACCCATTGTTTTACCAATCAGAAGTCATTTGAAAAGAAACAAATCTGGTTGAAACCCAAGTGAGGATTGGACTTGCACATCCAATTGGCTGCTACAGCAGTAGAAAATTCAAATGAGAGAAAAAATTATTTTTTCAGACAATGTCTCAGAGGGCTTAGCTTCTACTGTGGTAATCTTATTTTTACTATTTTAGTCCATTCAGATTTATCTAGAGCAAATGAACTTTAAATATACTGAACACATAAGTAGCTGATCATCTTTTGTTTAATTAATTTGTTTTATCAGCTGAAATTTGAGGAGATGATGCAAGCCAGTGGGAGGGCCAGGGGGGATGGGGTGGGGAGCCTGGTTATTGAACCAGTTTTGGTGAATGTCAGAAATGTCACGGTGTCAGAGCTACCTCCAGATCTTCGATTCTATTGAGAACAGCAGGCCCCAGTCAAGAAATGTCAGTCCTGTCATGGAAGAAGGGGTGTGAGGAAGTGGTTAGAGGGATGGTGGGGGGAGGTGGATGGAGGGTGAGGAGGGAACTGCTGGCAGCTCAGCAGCGCCCACAATGGTGGTGGCCACGACTGGGACTGCAGCCTCAGCAATGACAACAAGCCAATCACAGAGTGGCCTCTGGACATGTCAGGGTCATGGCAGCAGGGCTGGGGGTTCTTGTCGGGTTTGGGGGCAGGGTCTGGGTGGAGATGGGGGTTGAAGCACAGGATACAAGAGACCCCTACAAGCAAGCCCCACACTAGGCAGTCACGGGCCTCATCAGCCTGGGCAAAGTGTCCCTTGAAGGTGAGACGGGGCTCCAGCCAGGCTTCAATGTGTCACTGACTGGCATTGCAGTGGGAGGATGTTGCGCGTCTCTTCCCCCATGCCATCCTGCCTCAGGTTATCATCTGTCCCATATCTCATCACCAATGAGCCTTGAATCATTCAGCCACATCTTCAATTAAAATGACATCTGTTGTAAGGATCTCATGATCTTTGAGTGGCTGGGATGCAATCTAGCACAAGTCCAATGAGGAGCCAAAGTAAATTAGCATAAGATCATAAGACATTTGAGCAAAAGTAGACCATTCAGGCCATTAAGTCCCTGCAACATTCAATGACATCATGACTGATTTGGTAATCCTCAATTCCACTTGCTTGCCTTTTCCCCATGACCTTTGATGCTCTTCCTGATTAAAAACTTGTTTATCTCAACCTTGAATATACTTAGAAACCCTCTGTGGTGAAGAATTCTACACATTCGCCACCTTCTAACAGAAATATTGCCTCTTTCCAGATATCTCACGTATATTGACCTCAAAAGGAGGGCAGTGGAATGAAGAATCACCAGAAGTGGATGGATTTGGCTGCAAGGAGAGGTTTGTAGTAATTGGAACACGAAAGGTTAAGAAGTGATTTGTTTGATTTTTTTTTTCCCAAGAGTCTGAAAGGGATTGATAGGGCAAAAGAAACTTTGCTGCTGGAAAAGTCTGGGGGACACATAACCTTCAGAATAGAACCAAACCTTCATGAGTAATCAGGAAACATTTGTTCACACAAAACGTGGTAGAAATGGGGAACTGTCTCTTATGTAGAGCAATCAATGCTAAAGTATTAACCGTGTTAAATAGGAGGTTGATGGCTTTTATTAGCCAAGAAACCAAAGGAAAAGGGGTGATATTGTTGTAGCAAGAATATCACTGGTCTAGTTAATCCAGAGGTCCAGTTGAAAGTTATGGAGACATAAGGTTCAATTCCCACCATAGTCATAGAGTTGTAGAGGTCTACAGCATGAAAGTAGGCCATTCAGCCCAACTTGCCCATGCTGCCCAGTTTTCACAATTTAAATTTGTCCCATTTGCCTGTATTTGGTCCACAGTCCTCCATACCTATCCCATCCATGTACCTGTCTAAATATTTCTTAAATGACAACATTGTACTCACTTCCACTGCTATCTCTGGCAGCCCATTCCAGACACTCACCATCCTCCATGTGAAAAAATTGCCCCTCTGGTTTATGGCTAGTGAAATGTTAATTCAATAAATAAGTATGGGATGTGAAGTTTGTCTTAGTGATGGTGACCACAATCATAGAATCACATAGAAGCAGGCCATTCAGCCTATCAAGTTCAAACTGACCCTCCAAAGAGCATCCCACTCAGACCCACCCTCTACCCTCTCCCTGTAACCCTGCATTTCCCATGACTAACCCATCTAACCTGCACACCCCTGCACACTATGGGCAATTATAATGGCCAATCCACCTAAACTGCACATTATTGGACTGTGGGAGGAAACCAGAGCACCCGGAGGAAACCCATGCAGACGCGGGGAGGGGGGGGAACATGCAAACTTCACACAGACAGTTGCTGGATGGTCAAATCAAACCTGGGTCCCTGAGGCAGCAGTGCTAACCACTGAGCCACTGCACCCCCTGCCCCCACTTTGATTCATTGATGCAAAGCTTCATTGATTCTTTTTTGTGAAGAGCTATCTTATTCAGTGAACTGGCCCTAATGACAACCAGATAATCACTGTTGTAAAAAGAAAGCACACCTATCTGGTTCACTCATGCCTTTAAGGGAAGGAAATCTGATGTCCCTTACCCAGTAAGGCCTACATGTGACTCCAGACCCACAGCAATGTGGGTGACTCTTATCTGCTCCCTGAAATATCTGAGCAAACCACTCTGTTAAAGGCCATGTTTGTTAGGCAACAAGTGCTAGCCTTGCCAGTGATGCCCATGTCCCATGGAAGAAAAACTGGGATCAATGTGTTTGATGAAGTTAGAGCTGAGTTCAGCCCATAGTCTCACAGAATGGTGGAAATGGTTGGATAACCCATTTGCAGTCGCCATGCTCCAAACGAATCCTGGACCTTAACATTAAAACTTCTGCAAAAAGTAGAAAATTTGAACCTGCTCAATTTGACTCTGTGGTGCAGTGGATGGGGTCTATGTCTGTATGCCAGAGGTCCTGGTTCAAGTCACTGCCCAGCTGTGTTATGAACATATCCTTCCTTTTAGCCAAAGAAGGTATGTTCATAAACACAGCCAACTGGTTGAGGATCAACCTGAAAATCTTTCTCATACACCTGCTAAGTGCAGGAGAGGTCGCTGGCAAGAAATGCAACAGAAAGAATCTTGATATTTCTCTGATCAACATAGTTCCAGACTACAACTTGCATGCAAATTGCTTGTGCCCATAGCAATGACAAGGGAATTTGAACACACCACTGGTTAGGTGACTTGTGGGGTTAGTTTGCTGGATTGCTGGTTTGTGATGCCAACAACATGGGTTCAATTCCTGCACTGGCTGAGGTAACCATGAAGGACTCTCCTTCTCAACCTCCCCCCTTGTCTGAGACATGGTGACCCCCCCAGCTTAAACCACCACCAGTGGCTCTCTAATGACAGAGCAATGCCATGGTCTGCAAAGACAATGGCGACTTTATCTTTAGTTAACTTTCACTACAAGAGCCAAAATAATCTTGAAACTTAGGGGTAGAAGAACAGAAACCACGAAGCAGGATTTTCACTATATCTCAAAACATGGACAAACATTACACTCGGCACCCAGTTGATACAGGCTAAAGCTATAGCTTGAATTTATTCACACAAAACAAATTACAGAAGCAAAAGATCTCACAAAGTACAATGAATTTATATAAAAGACCTAGAAAGAGTCTGCAAGGGATTCATTTCATTCTTCTTCGAGCGTCAGGCTTTCTTCAGATCAAAGAGTCCAGGAAAAAGAATTTCTTCCACCATCTCCAGCACAATACGGATAATGATGCTCCTTCCACCAGAAGGCTGTGTTTCAGTGAAGAATCTCAAAGGGTCTCTCTTTACGGTAGAATCCTAGTTATTTTGTATATATATTTTCCTTTGATGTCCTTTGAAGAAGTAAAGCAAAGTATAATTTTAATCGTCTTAATAATTTAAAAGGAGACCAGCAAGCTGCCTTCAGAAAAACTTATCCCTCCGCTGTGTTTTTTTTTTGTAACCAGAAGCCAGCAATAATTGGAAGTTGCACTTTTGTCTGCCATTAAGCCAGGAGGAATGCAGAAATGATTTCTGAAGAATATTCTGAGGAATGGCAATGAGCAGTTTTTCATACATTAACTGGAATCGAAGCATCATGGTGACTGATGATACCACGGTAATTAAAAGGTGTACAATCCAATTCATATACAAGTCAAAACCACGAAGCAGCAACAGTTCCCAGCCATTTAACCTTTCTTTTTTAAATAAAGTAAAATCCATCTTAGAGCTGCCTCACCACTATTATTTTTTAGTTCATTCAGAGGATGTGGGTGTCATTGGCTAGGCCAGCATTTATTGCCCATCCCTAATTGCCCACAGAGCATTAAGAGTCAACCACATTGCTTTGGGTCTGGAGTTATATTGTAGGTCAGACCAGGTAAAGATGGCAGTTTGCTTCCCAAAAGGGCATTAGTGAACCAGATGAATTTTTCCCCGACAATGGATTCATTATCATCATTAGGCTCCTAATTCCAGATTCTTTGAAAATTGAACTCAAATTCCATTGTCTGCCAGGGTGGGAATCAAACCTGGGTCCCCAGAACATCATCTGTGTCTCTGGACTAACAGTGCTGTGATAATACCACTAAGGCCATCATCTCCCCTCATGTTGAAGCCATTTATGAGATAAACGTGCGCAACAAGACAAAATTCAATTTTTAATACATTGTTACTTCAATGATAGAACAGGAGTGGGCCATGCAACTCCTCGAGCCTGCTCCACCATTTAAATGAGATCATGATTGATCAGTGGCCTAACTCAATACACCTGCCTTTAGCCATATCCCTTCATTTCAATTGTGAGATGGATAATTTTTTGTTAAGCAAAAATTATTAACAACTGATCCAGCATCAATTAGAATTTGTTGAAGAGAGCTTCAAACCTCTCCCATCCTTTGTGTGTCGGAGTGCTTCCTAACATCTCTCCTGAAAGGTCTGGTCTTAATTTTTGAAATTAAGTTTTAGAATGTCCAGCCAGTGGAAATTGTTTATTGCCATCTACCCTGTCTTTTCCTTTAAATAGCTTGAAGACTTTAATCAGATCATCCCTTAACTTTCTAAATTTTAGAGAAAACAGGCCTAATTCAGATAATAAAAACGGAAAGAACTGCGGATGCTGTAAATCAGGAACAAAAACAGAAGTTGCTGGAAAAGCTCAGCAGCTCTGGCAGCATCTGTGAAGAAAAAAATCAGAGTAAACGTTTCGGGTCCGGTGACCCTTCCTCAGAACTGATGGTAGCGGAAAACATCAGCTTATATGCAGAAAATAGGGAGAGGGATGGGGTAGGGAGTAAATGATAGGATAGAGCCAGAAGGGAAAGATTTGTATTTGTATAATCTCTCCTTGTAACTTAACCCCTGCATTCAAGGTATGATTCTTGTAAGTTTATCTATCCTTCCTAAGGTGTGGGGCCCAGATCTGCTCACAGTACACTAAGTGGGGTCTAACTAGGGTTTTGTATAACTGCAGCATAATTTGTGCATCCTTGTACTCCAGTCTGCTAGGCATTCCATTAGCTTTCTTGATTATTTTCTACACCAGTTTCTGGCATTTTAAAGATTTATGCACTTGAACCCTCAAGTATCTTTGGATATTCACTGTATTTAATTTCCCATCATCCAGAAAGTACCCTTTTTGTTGCTGAAAGTGTACATTAAATGTACAGCAGATGCCAATCAATTTATCAAATCATTTAGAATACAGAAGTCAAAGTGAGGTGATTATAAAACAAAAATCCAGGCATGTGAAATGGTTAAGATCAATTACTGGAATACATCCAAAGATCATAGAACCCCTACAGTGCAAAAAGAGACCAGTTGGCCCATCAAGTCTGCACTGATCCTACAAAGAGCATCCCAACCAGACCTATCCCCCCACTCTATCTCCATAACCCCACATGCACTATGGCTATCTCATACATCCCTGGACACTGTAGCATGGCAAATCCACCTAACCTGCACACCTTTGGACAGTGGGAGGAAACTGGAGCACCCGGAGGAAACCCACACAGACATGAGGAGAACATGCAAACACCATACAGACAGTCTCCCAAGATTGAGACTGCTCCCGGGGGAGGGTTGTTGCTGGGAAGCAATGGACCAGTGGTATTATCGCTGGATGCTAATCCAGAGACTCAGATAATGTTCTGGGGACCCGGGTTAGAATCCCACCATGGCAGATGGCAGAATTTGAATTCAATAAAAAAAATTCTGGAATTAAAAATCTAATATGACCATGAATCCATTGCCAATTGTCAGGAAAAACCCATCTGGTTCACTAATGTCCTTTAGGGAAGGAAACTGCCATCCTTACCTGGTCTGGCCTGCATGTGACTCCAGACCCACAGCAATGTGGTTGACTCTTAATTGCCCTCAGGGCAATTAGGGATGGGTAATAGCCAGCAATGCCCTCAACCCATGAATGAATATAGAAAAAAGAAATTGTACGGGAGCTTGGTGAGATCACAGATGAAGTATAGTGTGCAGTTTTGGTCCCCTTATCTGAGGAAGGATGTTCTGGCCATGATGGGAGTGCAGCAAAGGTTTACCAGACTGATTCATGGAATGTATGAAGAGAGACTGGATCAGTTAGAGCTGAGTTTAGAAAAATGAGGGAGGAATCTCATAGAAGCCCATAAAATTCTAACAGAGACAGACAGGTTAAACACAGAAGGGATGTTCCTGATGACTGGGGAGTTCAGAATCAGGGGTCATATGCTAGGGAGACAGGGTAGGCCATTGAGGTTTAACATGAGGAGAATTTTCTTCACCCAGAGAGTGGTGAGTTTCTGGAATTCTCTGCAGTTGAGGCCAACACACTGAATGTTTTCAAGAAGGTGTTAGATGTAGCTCTTAGGGCTAAAGAGATCAATGGCTACAGGTAGAAAATGGGAACAGGGGACTGAGTTGGATGATCAGTCTTGATCATATTGTGGAGGTATCCGTGTTGAACTAAAACCAGTCTGACTCCAAACCAAAACACAACAGATTCTAAACAAGGCCTCATGCCTCACTGGAATTGTCTGACCTAACATAGAACATAGAACATAGAACATTACAGCGCAGTACAGGCCCATCAGCCCTTGATGTTGCGCCGACCTGTGAAACCAATCTGAAGCCCACCTAACCTAAACTATTCCATTATCATCCATATGTCATCTTTACACTCAAAAAAACTTTTAGATCTCTCAGGGCAGTGACTTGAAAGTAATTCGGGCATTTACATATACATATTAATCAATTAAAACCTTCGAACTGATTAAAGATTTAACAGCATCCTAGGTTTGTTTAATACATCCTCATCAATCGTGTGACCTTTAGATCTTTTACTTATAAATTCTGTGTCCGATACCACCTCACTAACACCTGAAGAAGGAGCGAAGGTCCGAAAGCTTGTGTTTTCAAATGAACCTGTTTGGCTATAACGTGGTGTTGTGGGATTTTTGACCTTGATTATTTTGAATGGTGGAACAGGCTCGAAGAGCTAAATAGCTTACTCCTGCTCCTATTTTCTATGTTTTGGTGTTTCTCTGTCTGTAAGGGCACTCATGGGGCTCCTATTTTCTATATTTTGGCATTTCTCTGTCTGTTAAGGCATTCATGGGGCTCCTATTTTCTATATTTTGGCATTTCTCTGTCTGTAAGGGCGCTCACATGAATGAGTCATGTGAGTTCTTGAACCAAGCAGAAGGATGTGATTTCAAACAGCGTGTAGAGTCGATTTTGCACAGTCCACCATTTCTGACCCATCTGGAAAGGGGTGAAAGGTTCTTGGGGGTCTGTCGGAACGTGGAGTCGAGGTTACAATCTGATCAGCTGTGCTGCTATTGATTGGCAGAGCAGGCTCGAGGGGCCGAACGTCCTGCGGATGCTCCTGATTCAAGCTCATACATTAACTGACACGTAAACATGCTGGGCTAGCTTCGCATCAGCTTCATGCGAAACACCATTCCAAATCCCCCCCATCCCAAACTAAACAGACATCACTGGACAGAGGGAGTGGAAGGACTACATTCAAAGTTTGGATTCACCACAGAATGGTGCTGAGAGGGGTCTGAGGCAGGTCAGAAGGTCCACCAGGGGTAAGACTATTCTCACTATAGCGGGGAAAATTGGTGCACGCTCTCTCAGGCTGCAGTGTGACAGAGACACAGGGTACATGGAGGAGAGGACGGACCTCTGCCACAGCGAGAGCAAGCAAGCCTCACACTGGAGAACTGCATCTACAAATGCAGATACGTGTCATTGGAGAACTTTACTGGAGCAATGAGCAACAGCTCACGCACATATACTTCACCAAAGGTGCAGTTACTGGTCATGTTCACTGGGACTTTCCCCCTCTCCTACTCAGGGCATAAATGGCCAGTGGCCAGGAAGATCACATGGTCCTAAATTTCTACACCAGGGGACCCATCAAGCATGAACTGGTAACACTGCCGTATCACAGTTTACCAGGCACCATCACACCAGTGAAGTAACAGAAGTCCTCTTTCCTTGCATAATGGATCTCATACAATTCCATCCAACCAGAGAGAAGCAAGATGCCTCATCCATCCGGAGGTATTTCCAATGTTGCAGGAACCACACGTTCTGGGGGGTATCAATCAGATGATACCCCTCTGTCAAACAGCTACCAATCCACACACAATGCATCTGGCACACAACGAGGGAGACAAGAGTTGTCGGTGAATGCCCATCATATTGGCAGCAGTTACAATAGTTCCATGTCACAGCTCTCAACCACTCCGATAATATCTGAGGCACCCAACTTAAACAATGCTCCAACAGTGTGAACCGTCTGAGAGACTAGGAGCCAGTGAGGATCTCTGAATTTGTGTCTGTCTGCTATATCATTCTCAACCTCATTCGTATGAGAGTGAATTCTTCATGACCGGCCTTCAGCCCCTGGCAGACAGGAGAAATTGGAGGAGAGACAGAAGAGATAGAGAGCAGGAGAGAGGCAGAAAGAGAGGGAGAAAGAAAGGAAGGAGAAAGAGATGAAGAAAGATAGAGAGGAGAGAAAGTGTGAGTGTTTGTCTCGTGAATGGTTTTTGCCTTACCTAATCCAGTGCTAGTCTAGTGGTTACAGTATGTCAGGCAGTCAGCCACTGATTCGGAGAGGAAGAGGCTACAGATGGACCCACTGAAAGACCTCGAGCCCATCTGGGTCTCGAGGGATCAGCTTCGGCTTCAGAAAATCAGGCAGGTTGGCAACATGGGGTCATTGTGATGATGTTGAACTTGGACTTTGTCATCCAGGTTCACTGGGATGGTGCCTGAGCAACCTCTGCTGGATCTCAGATCGCTGGAGTTCTGTGAGAGAGCACACACATGCCTTGCAGCACTGATATCCACAGCCAGGATGGAAGCAGCCTGGCCATACACAGCACCAAGCTTGGACCTTGGGGATTCAGGCTGAGCTTCCAGTGCAGGACTGTGTTATCAATTGGCAACTGACTATGAGAATCTAAGATTGATGACTGAGTCTATAAATGCAGTCATTGAGTTGGTCACTATTTTAATTTGGACATGATGGGCCTCATATTCTGTGAGCAGTTGGGACTGGATTCCTCCATAACAGTGAGTGTGGTATTTGTGGCAGACCTGTCAATGCACTTCAATCACTGTCCATGTGTGCATCCACCCAAGGCCTTCCCTACAGCAAAATACACCCGTGACTTCGCTTGCTCGGGACCTGGCACATCCTCTACCCTTTCCCCTGACCTGTCGCACTCTACTATCTTTATTCGTAAATGAGGCATAGACTATACTGGCTAGGCCTTCTTACAATTATTATACACATCAGGAAGAGTCAACCACATTGCTTTGGGTCTGGAGTCACATGTAGGTCAGACAAAGAAGGACTTTATTGAACCAGTTGGGTTTTCACAACAATTGACAATAGTTCCAATGATCACCATTTGGTGTGCCTCTCATTGCTTATTTTTTATTCAATTCAAACTTCACCACGCATCCTGGTAGCATTCAAACTATGTCCCTGGAACATCACTCTTAGGTTCTGGATTGCTAATACCAGTGATGTTATCACTGATCACCACCTCCCCACAGTTTACACCCTGTAAGTCACCATGTGCAGATTCAAATGGTTAACTACCCTCTAAGGTGTGTGCTGGTATCTTAACAAATGTCAGATCAATTGACATTGCTTCTTCATCAGACTGCTACACATGACAATATTCAGACTTCACAAAGTCGGCACCCACTAACGGCCCAAACTAGTGTTTGCCCCCCTACTTGTGGGGAGAAGATTCTCAAGACAAAAGCAATCAATCTTATGTCAATGAACCTGAAAGAGACTCTGAATTAATAAATTATAAACAGGACTGAAGGGGGAGAAAATAAACCTAGAAACATAGAAATAAAGGGTAGGAGAAGGCCATTTGACCCATTGAGTGCAATCTAGCATTCAGAATGATCATGGCTGATCCTCAACCTCAATGCCATTCATTCACACACTCACCATTCTCCTTGACATCTTTAGCCTCTAGAAATCTGTTTCTTTCTTAAATATATTCAGTGATTTGGCCTTCACAGCCTTCTGTGATCAAAAATTCCACAGGTTCACCACTGTCCAAGTGAAGAAATCTCTCCTCATCTCAGTCCAAAATGGCCTATCCCATCTCCGGAGGCCACAAGCCCTTGTTCCGGCACTGCTCATCATTCCTTCATCCAGTCTGTCCAGCCTTTTCAGAATTTTAAACATGTCAATGAGATCCCCTCTCACATTCTTAACTAAGTAAGCAGAACATTGATCAAATGTGCTAAGGAACGTCATGCAACTGGAATTCTAACTGGCCACATATGGTGAATGCAGGTGGCATCTTTTGTGTCTTTTACTTAACTGAATTATTGTAAGGGGCAAGGAGAAATTTGCAGGATATTATTAACATCGTAGTACTGGGGAGTTGCAAAATGAATAATTTAGTTATAGTAATGGGCTGAATCTTAGCTAAGGTCATGGGTAAGCAGAACTGGCACTGTTTATCACTCAGGACTACTAAAGCAGATGCAAGCTGGCTCATTGGGGCTAATTTAGGGAAAGGATAACTGATTAACTAGATATCCCTGCACATGGTCATCAGGTTAAGTAGCAACACTTCCACTGTTGAGACTTCGTGGACAATTAGCAGAGTCAAGCAGCAATGATGGAACACCACCATTATATTGTTAGCATCAAAGGAGAGGAAAGAAATGAAAGATTATGAAGAAAATATTTGCTGCTTATCAGCACGGTGGCTCAGTGGTTAGCACTGCTGCTTCACAGCACCAGGGACCCGGGTTCAATTCCAACCTTGGGTGACTGTGTGGAGTTTGCACATTCTCCCCATGTCTGCGTGGGTTTCCTCCGGGTGCTCTGGTTTCCTCCCACAGTGCAAAGATGTGCAGGCTAGGTGGATTAGCCATGCTAAATTGCACGTAGTGTTCAGGGATGTGTAGATTAAGTGGGTTATAGAGGGGTGGGATGCTGTGAGGGTCAGTGTGGACTTGTTGGGCCGAAGGGCCTGATTCCACATTGTAGGGATTCTATGATTATCTAATTTCATGCTGAGGAAAAGATAAACGTGTCCCCATTTTAACAAAGCATTAATTTTCAAAGAAACACACGTTGAATCAAAGCAGAGTTATTGTTCTAACCCTGGGGAGTGGACAAAATACATGATTGAACCAGGTAGTTATTAACACAACTGTAGCTACAATGAATAGAAAATAAAGAGGTCATTCTCCTGTCTCCTCATTCAGTTGTACTTTCTTTCAGCACCACACAGCTCCCATTATTTGATTTAAATTGTAAGCTATTTTAAGTCACCTTTTTTCACATCCATTATCCTAGGTTTTAATTTTTGCAGAAAAATTGCAACTGTTTGAAGTACTTCTCAAGGTGTGATCCTAAAAAGGTATAGCGTTGCATTGGCCCCATTTTGTTCAATTTAAGTAGATCCCAATTACCACTTCTTTCTCTTGCTGACATAGTAACACCTGCTCCTGTCATGGCACAGTAACCAATGTTGGCATTCTGTAGAATAAACTAATGAGCCAGAACTACTCTCACTAATAACATAAAGTGTCTCAACTTAGACATTTCTGAAATGATAGAGCATTGACCGAGCTGATTGATGAAAAAATTAACCATCTTGTTTGATCCATCTGAGGTTCTGAGGAAGGGTCATCGGACCTGAAACATTAACTCTGTTTTTTCCTTCACAGATGCTGCCTGCTGAGCTTTTCCAGCAACTTTGTTTTTGTTCCTGATTTACAGCACCCACAGTTCTTTTGGTTTTTGTTTGATCTATTGACGCTTTCCAAAAAAACATAATATTTCAGGCCTGAACTTATGTATTATTTTCCTTCTTTGCTGTCAATGTTGTCCTAAAATCTGTGACCAGGTGATGAACAATGGTGCTCCAATTGCTATCAGACTGAGGTCAACTAACGTAATACTGGTAAGGAGCTAAACACTGCATCTTCTAATCTGTAGGGGAAGGACTGTTGCTCAAACTCTCCATCCTTTCCCAAAGGGAAGTGCCTGACACTTTACATGTTATTACACTGTAGGAATGGTATTGAAATGGATAGCTCAGGGCAATCCCACCACTATTAGGCCACTGAATGGCAACACTGCATAATGGTGTTTCAAGCTACTTTTTCAATTTTCAATCCAGATCTTCTTCATAGTATTACACAAGTACACATATATAAAAGTAAAACAAGTGAGAATACAGTGGCAAATGTTAGCTATGAAAAAATTACTCAAGTATAGACATCATAACATATGGCATTTGCCATGAATTGGCCTGAAGAGTCTTTGGCCCAGACACCAATGACATTTACTCTGAGACAATTTTGAAGAATCTAGAAAAGGATTGATCTGGATTTATTCCAGAATAATAAGGTCTCTAAATGGAATCAAAATTTTGCATTTTCACAACTGGAACAAATATCGACAAATAATAAAGCAGTAAAACATGCATCTCATTATAACTCTCACAAACACACACACACACACACACACACACACACGCGCACACACACACACAAACACAGACACAGACATACACAAACACAGACACACATACACACGCGCACACACACACACAGACACAGACATACACAAACACAGACACACACAAACAGTTGGTGTGACAGCAAACTTGGTTCAAACCCAAAAGTGTAAATCTAACAGATTGGTGTGTTCATTCGCAGCCAAGAGGACATGAGCTACATTTTTTGAAGGCAACAATGAAAAAAAACCCAATTGTCAAGGATATGTCGACAGGAAACAGCAGAGTTCTGGCTTTTCCTTTTCAAAACTGTCCAAACAATCACTCAGAGTGTATGGTAATGGAAAATATTCAGGTGAAAGCATCATTTATTCAGCGGCTGTATCACATTCCATGGAGAGTAATGAAAACCTGAAGAAATGCGGAACTACCATACCCGCCCCGTTTCTCCAGCACTTCCTGTTTTGTTTTTTTTAAATTTCAGATCTCCAACATGCATGTATCATTTTTGTTTCTATCTTAGTTAAGTAGAAGGGCAGGAATTGATGTTATTTTTGCAGAATCCTAGATGGCGAGCCATTAATAGCTTTTGCACAATGGTGTTGCCACCTTTTTGCTGTATGACCGACGATCTACAAGGCAGCTACACCTGACCCACACAGCAGATTCCACATAAAGTGGGCTACATCCTGGCAAATACTGTCTGAATGGTCTAAGGAAGGGTCACCGGACCCGAAACGTTAACTCTGTTTTCTCCTTCGCAGATGCTGCCAGACCTGCGGAGCTTTTCCAGCAACTTTGTTTCTGCTCCTGATTTACAGCATCTGCAGTTCTTTCGTGTTTTACTCTTAGAATGTTCCTTCAAGTTCTACACCCCACTTTAATAGTCAGTTTTTATCTAAATGTATCAGCCTATTAAATACAGAGGCCACACTGAAAATTACAGCTCTATTGAACTGGTTGAAGTATATAACCAGAAAATATTGGCTTCATTACAGAAGAATGCAGTGGTTTCTCACCAGTGGGTAAATTACAATGGATTGAATCTGCACTCAGCACATTATACTGCATTATTTTTTCTTACAGAGTGATCGCACTTAGAATGTAATAATTATACGATTTTTAAATCCAATAAAATGGAACAGCAGACAAAGCCAAAAAAGACAATAAGAACCAATTGATCCCTTTGGCCCTTTCCTTTCTGTCATAAAATCTTTGTGATGATTGAGAGATGTAGGAAGACAAAGACTAGAAGATGCATTATGTAGATTTATTCCTCCGAGTTCTCCCTGTTACTTCGAGACTACTAATGTCATTTGACATTTAACCCCTGCTGCAATCACATCCAACCTTTGAATATGACCCTGAATAGTCAAGGTCTTTTCCCCCAGAGTGCAGGAGTCCAAAACTAGAGGGCATGGTTTAGGTGAGAGGGGCAAGATTTAAAAGGGACCTAAGAGGCAACTTTTTCATGCAGAGGGTGATGTGTGTATGGAATGAGCTGCAAGAGGAAGAGGGTGCATAGGTTTAAAGTGAGTGGAGGTAGATATAGAGGAGTCATCAGAGGTAGGTTCTTTACTCAGAGAGTGGTAGTGGCGTGGAATGCATTGCCGGAGAGGGTAGTGGAGTCGGCCTCATTAGGGGCATTTAAGCAGCTATTAGATAGGCATATGGATGATAGTATAAGGTAGGGGTGGATATTAGATAGACCTTAGGTTTAGGGTAAAAGTTCGGCACAACATCGTGGGCCAAAGGGCCTGTACTGTGCTGTACTGTTCTAAGTTCTATGTTCGAGAGGAAGTGATTGAGGTGGGTACAATTACAACATTTAAAAGGTATTTGGATTGGTACATGAATAGGAAGAGTTTAGAGGGATATGGGCCAAATGCTGACAAATGGGACTAGATTAATTTAGGATATCTGGTTGGCATCAACAAAGTTGGACCAAAGGGTCTGCTTTCATGCTGTACATCTCTATGACTCTGCGTAGAATGCAACTACTCATCCTGCTAAAATTCTTGATACAGACAACATAGAGAATGATCACAGATTGTTATTTCATAGTTTAAATTTAAAATCACATCAAGGTCTTCACAATCTTCCAAACTGACTAAAAAATATCTTGGAGCCATATTTGCAGGCTTCAATAATCAGCTAGCCCTGCAGAAACTGGATTCAGCAGGGGTTTGGTGTTTTCCTGGTCTGCATTATTCAGAGCAAGGTTCCTAGCCTCAGACCCCTTGGTCGAGGCAGTAAATTACAAAACTGAACAAAAAGTTTAATATTGGGGCATTCAAAAATCACTCATTCAAAAATTTGGACTCTACCTTCAAAAGTAGATGATTATAGATAACTGTGCAGAAAACCAAAATGTTACATGTTGTTACAAAAGCCAAGTCTATGAGTTTCATTCAATAAGTCATTAACAACGAGAGGAACATGATAATATGTGTTTGAAGTAAGATTTGAAAAAAGTAAAGGAAGGCGAAATAAGCAGTAAGAAGGTATTTTAATAAGATTTCATCCAAGATAATTTCTAGCTCCTGGTCTGCATTCTGCGGTTTCTCACAGAATTATATCTGTGGGAAGGTCAGGGGAGAGGATGGTTGGACATGATTGTAATGTCACCATCACCTATAGCCATATAGACTGCCATTAGCATCAGGGTTCATGAGGGTATTTGTCCACTAACCAAGATGCAATGTAAAACTAATGCCATAAATATAAAACAAGAAATTGCAGATGCTCGAAATCTGAAATAGCTGGAGAAACTCAGCGGGTCTGGTAACATCTGTGGAGAGACAGAAAACAGGATTAACATTTTGAGTCCAGTATGACTCTTCTTTAGAACTCAGGTATTCTCATGGAAGTTCAGTAGACTTGAAATATTAACTCTGTGTCTCTCTCCAACATGCTACCGGACCCACTGAGTTTCTCCAGCAATTTCTGTTTGTGTTGTAAAACTAACGCCAAAGCTCCCTGCAATCAGAGAATGGTGGCATCCCAGGAGGCCGTTCAGCCTTCGGCTCTGTGCCATTTGAATCCCACCGTGGCAGATGATGAAAAGTTGAATTCAATAAAAATCTGGTTTAAATCTAAGTTTAAAGGTGACCATGCTGATTCTATTAATAACCTATCTGGTTTACTAATATCCTATTGGGAAGGAAATCGGCTGTCCTTATCCAGTCTGGCCTACATGTGAACAATGTGGTCCGCACCTAACCAGCTTCTGGGCAATCAGGGATGGGCAATAAATGCTGACCTTGCCAGTCATGCCCACATCCCTGAATGAATTTTTAAAAATATCAACTAGAATGCAATTGGAAATGAATACCTTGAGACATTTTGAAGTAATAGTCTCACCTTGGCACAGATGTCTTCAGTGAATGTAGGGAAAAAGTGAATCAGGCACAATACTGAAATCGATTTGATACTAATCTTGAACTGGAGTCTGCTGAAAGTGTTTCTCAAATCACAGCAAGCAGTGCTACCGATTTATATTACGAATTGGATAGTTACTATGATGGCCACGTATAAAAACACAGAAATGAAGGGAGAGAGCATAAGAGAAAGATTGTATTGGGGAAAGAGAGGAAAAAGAGAAGTTACATTTAAATTATGACTTTGGTTCTTTGTGACATGCCTAAATGATTCACAATCAATGAATTTCTCTTGTTACACAGGTAAGTGTGGTGGCTAATTTGAATGTAGCAAAGTTCCTTTCTGATAATGTTAGTTGAAACGTAAAATGTGGACAGAACACAGAGGCAGTGTATCTTCAAATAACGGCATGCAATTTTCACAATCTCATTAGACAGAAACCACCCTGAGTGACTGACTCACCGAAAAAGCAGCAACTATGAGAATACAATGTGTCCCCAGTAGAATGTTCGATTGTTCCGTGTTTGAGTGTATGAAACCATTTATAACTGATGCTTGCTCTGCTTGATGAGTTAACCACAGTGGCTATAAGAGCAGGTCAGAGGCTAGGAATACTGCAGGGAGTAACTCACCTCCTGACTCCCCGAAGCCTGTCCAACATCTACAAGGCACAAGTCGGGAGTGTAATGGAATACTCAATACAGCATGGAGCTGGAGGACCACAGTAGGTCAGGCATTACCAGAGGAACAAGAAAGTCGACATTTTGGGTTTACACCTTTCATCATGTGTAAACCCAAAACATCGACTTTCCTGCTTCTCTGATGCTGCCTGACCTGCTGTGTTCCTCCAGCTCCACACTGCATTGACTCTGACTCCAGCATCTACAGTCCTTCCTATCTCTATGTGATGGAATACTCCCCACTTGCCTGGATGAGTACAGCCCCAACAACACTCAAGAAGCTTGACACCATCCAGGACAAAGCAGCCCACTTGATTGACACTGCATACACAAGCATCGACTCCCTCCACCACTGACGCTCAGTAGCAGTAGTGTGTACTATCTACCAGATGCACTGCAGAAATTCACCAAAGATCCTCAGACAGTACCTGCCAAACCCACAACCACTTCCTTCTCGAAGGACAAGGGCAGCAGATACATGGGTACACCACCACCTCCAAGTTCCCCTTCAAGCCATTCATCATCCTGACTTGGAAATATACCGCTGTCCCTTCACTGTCGCTGGGTCAAAATCCTGGAATTCTTATCCCTAATAGCATTGTGGGTCAACCCACAGCAGGAGGACTGCAGCGGTTTGAGAAGGCAGCTCGCCACCACCTTCTCAAGGACAACTAGGGACGGGCAAGAAATGCTGGCTCAGCCAGCGACGCCCACACCCCATAAATAAATAAATAAACCCTGGGGGTGGACTCAAAGAAAATTATACAATCCTTCTAAGTTACTAGAAGTTAGGGACGAG
The DNA here is from genome assembly GCF_021869965.1 of Rhincodon typus. NCBI lineage: Eukaryota > Metazoa > Chordata > Chondrichthyes > Orectolobiformes > Rhincodontidae > Rhincodon > Rhincodon typus. Next base: position 55,542,307 of record NC_063348.1, read on the forward strand.
CAAAACAGAACAGGCACTTTAGCATCTCTTGTAAATGAAATTCCAGCACACACAGAAAATGGTGCAAGATTCCTGCACAGCTCTGAGATATAAAATACGTAACACTCATTGCTTCACTGAAGTGCCAGTTTAGATTATATTCTCAAGGACTTGGCCTGAATCGGTGCAAGGCTATTATCATTGAGTCAAACTTACACTTCATAGAAATTTAAACAAGAGGGTTATTTGAAATCAAGTTTAAGTACAATCAGACTTGTACGCAGAAGCCTTGATTCTCTCACACCTACACAGTAACTGAGATATTGCTGTTATTTATGTGACACTACAGCATCCACTGAGATTGATTCCACCACCATTACAGTACTATATTAAAAATTTACAACAGGACAATAACAATTCAGCTGATAAAGCCAAAACAAAGCAGTTGTTTCTTTTCCCTCGCAGAGATAAATCTGCAAATTAATCACTCTTGATTTATAAACTTGAAACTCTAGCTACACATATAATATACGAAACTAAAGAAATACCAACATAAATATACATTATACATGTACACAGACAGCTCAGTAATAAGGCTTACACAATAGTCACGAACAAACTGTGCATTTCTCCCAGCACTGTGATTCCTTATATTTACATTTAAAATTCATTTCTTGACATGCAATAAAATGTTTTATGTTTATTCACTGCTCAACAATCATGGATAGTGCATCAATTTATAACTGCCTCAGTGGGGAAACAGGTCAGTGTTACAACACTTGGTAGCATTTAATGCAAAACTGCCTTCAAGGTAAATGGATTACTTTGAGCAATATTTTTCTATAGGGATTTAGACAGATTAGCATCAGCAATAACATTTTCCTGACAGTAAACAAGAGGTAGCCAATTCCCCATAAATTTGAAGATTTTACTCCTGTTCACACTAGAAGAGCCAGATGAGAATATATCATGAAAATTCAGTGCTCTCATTTCTATTTTTATGGCATTTTGCACGAAATAAAGAAATATTTTGATAAATCTGCTCTCACACTATCAGAATACCATCACTCCTGAATTCTTATTGCAGTTATTTGTTTGAATACGTTTGGCTTAAACAAGCCAGTCTAAAAGCCTACTCAGTTGTTCAATACCATCTAAGTACTTCTTCAGGCTAAAACACTGAATGTTTTCAAGGAGGTGGTGGATATTGTTCTTAGATCTAAAGGGACCAAATGTTTGGGGAGAAAGCAGGGCAAGGTACAGGATTGAATGCTCAGCCATGATTGAATTGCAGAACAGGTTTGAAAGGCCAAAAATCTGCTCTTGCTCCTATTTTCTATGTTTCTTGGCATCTGTCCTAAATTTGCAATTCACAACTTGAATCAATACATCTTTTTCCTTCTGCCCAGCCATAGTTAAGTGAATTACTTCAGTTATTTCTTCTCTGTCCCAGAATCTTACTTTAATTCTATAATGTTGCCTCCAAGGCACAACCTTCTAAGAGAGTTGAACTTATTTAGTTTCTCATTGATCTTCCTGCCATTCTTTCCTTGGATACCAGTGAGGAGAAGTATTGATTTTTTAAAAATTCATTCACAGAATGAGGACAGTCACTGGCTAGGTCAGCATTTATTGCCTATCTCTAATTGCCCAGAGGGCAGCTAAGTGTCAACTACACTGCTGTGGATCATTGAGTCACAGAATCATACAGCACGGAAACAGATCCTTCGGTCCAACTAATCCACGCCAACCATGTTCCCAAACCAAACTAGTCTCACCTGTCTGCATTTGGCCTATATCCCTCCAAACCTTTCCTATTCATGTACTTATCAGACCAGGTTAAAGATGGCAGTTTCTGTTGCTAAAGGACATTAGTGAACCTAAAGGAAATTAGTGATCAGTGGCTAACTCATGTCAGCTCACCTGGGATAACAGTGGCAGGGGACAAAAATGAGAGGTGATCCTGCTTCAGCAACAGGCAACACCCTGGGGTGGCATTATCGCTGGCAGCAGTCAGTACAGAGGCTGGCACCCAACTGAGGATAGCAAACCACCTCCTAGAGCTGCTGGCCCAATCGGAGTGTCTTTAGACTCCGTAGCCTTGACAGTACTGATGCCAAGCAGGACCTGTTGTGAAGGGTTAGTAAGGATTGTGATGATGCTGTTGCTTTAAGAGGTGTGTTTTGTCTTGGTTTCCTTAGAGAGAGATTGGGGATAGGTTCTGAGCAGTCTATGCAAAGATAAACAAATTGTGAGGCCTAGGTTTATTTTTAGAAAGTTGGAACAGTAGAAGCAGCCTGGTTGGGTGTGGCCAGCTCTCACATACCAGGATTTCTAGTATTTTTTAGGTTTTGCTTTCAACAGTTGCTGTTAGAGTCTCATTGAAACTGCAGCAAAGGTCTCCTAGCTGCTACTCTGAGGTTTTGCTTTTTATTTTATTTTCCCCTCTCTCTGCTACTGGATTGAATGCGTGGAAAATCTGATTTCTGAATTTGCCTTTTTGCCAAGGGGTGTGTTCTGGGACATAACTACATTGGAACAGTTAATTAGCAATAGTTACTGCATCTATTATTCTATTAAGTTTTCAAATAGAGTTATGTTATTCTAAGTTCTTCTTTCTTATGTTGTATTTTAACTATAGGGTTTGAATAAATTGTGTTTTGCTTAACATAAAGTAGTTGAACGATTGAATTGCATCTGGAACACAGCACCTCATATTTATCATTGAAATAAGAAAAAGATAGGGTCTAGGCTATCTCCTTAATATATTTTGAGGGGATCTGGTCTGGTCCATAATGGGGTCCAACAATAGTGAGGTACCTTCTGGGGCAAAGCCAGGGCAAAGGCTCAGTTGGCCAACTCCCCAGGCAGCAAGAAGACTTCCCAACATTGACACAATACCCACTGGGAAGGAAACAGCCCTTAACAGCACCCAGACAGTGGCCTCAGATGTCCACCCAGATTAAGGCCATGCCAACAAGATTCCCACTGCTGGCAACTAGGAGGCTGGGATGATTCAGCCCCAGACACTCCCCTTAAAGACCGATTAAGCAGCAAACAAGTGTCCAAAGATTGGCTAGATGGTTCACAGCATGAATGAAGGTGTTAGGTTACAGGGGGATACATACAGATTGGTCAATGGGCAGACTAATGGCAGATGGAATTTAACCCTGATGATAGTGAAGTGGAACACATTAGAAGAAGTAACAAGGCAAGGGAGTACTCCATGAATGGCAAGACACCAGGAAGCTTAAAGGAACAGTGGGATCTTGGGGTGTTTATCTGTTGATCCCTAAAAGCAGAAGGACAGGTTAACAGAGTAACTAAGAAGGCATACAGAATGTCATAAAGTCATAGAGTCATCCAGCATGGAAACAGAACCTTTGGTCCATCCAGTCCATGCTGAAGATAATCCCAAAGTAAACTAGTCCCACCTGCCTGCTCCTGGCCCATACACCTTCAAACTTTTCTTATTCATGTATCCATCGAAATGTGTTTTAAACATTGTAATTTTACCCACATCCACCACTTCCTCAGGAAGTTCATTCCACATGTGAACCACCCTCTGTGTAAAAAAAAATGCCTCTTATGTCTTTGTAAATCTCTCTCCTCTCGTCTTAAAAATGTGACCCCTAATCCTGAAATTCCCCACCCTAGGGAAAAGGCAACTACTATCAACTCTAACTATACCTCTCATTATTTTATAAACTTCTATCAGGTCAGCTCTCAACCTCCTATGCTCCAGTGAGAAAAGTCACAGCCTATCTAGCTTTTCTTTATAACTCAAACCTTCCATACCCAGCAACATCTGGTACATCTCTTCTGAACCCTCTCTAGTTTGATAATATCCTTCCTGTAACTGGACAACCAGAACTGGACACAGTATTCCAGAAGAGGCCTCATCATTGTCCTGTACAACCTGAACATAATATCCCAACTCCAATACTCAAAGGGCTGAGCAACGAAGGTGAGCGTGCCAAACACCTTTTTAACCATCCTGTCTGTATGTGACGCAAACTTTAAAGAATTATTTACCTGCACCTAGGTCCCTCTGTTTTACGTCTCTACCAAAGGCCCTAGCATTAATTGTATAAGCCGTACCCTTGTTTGTTGTCCCAAAATGCAATACCTTGTATTTATCCAGATTGAACTCCACCTGTCATTTTTCAGCCCATTGTCCCATTTGATCAAAATCTGTTTGTAATCTTAGGAAACCTTCTTCACTGTTTAGAATGCCACCAATTTTGTTTGCCTTTATCAGTCAAGGCATACATTATAACAGCAGGGAGGGCATGGTGGAGCTGTTTGAAACTTTGGTTAGGCCACAGCTGGTCACTACACAATATAAAGGAAGTGAGGAACGGAGTGACTGCATTAGAGGGGGTACAGAGGCGATTCACGAGGATGTTGTGGAATGGAGCATTTTGTCTATAAGGAGAGGCAAAATCAGCTTGAGTTGTTTCCTTTGAAGCAGAGAAGCTTGAGGGGGAGATCTGAGTGAGGGACATGGACAGGGTGGATAGAAAGCAGCTGATCCCCTTATTTGAAGGTCAATAACAAGGGGCATAATTTTGCAGTGAAGACAGGAGATGTGGGGAAATCTTTGGGAAAATGGTTTTACCAAGCAAGTGCTGGTGTCTGGGGTACACAGCCTGGGAGGATAGTTGAAGCAGGAAGCCTCACGAACTTTAAAAAATATTTGGACGATCACTTGAAGTGTTGTAACATTCAACAGTCAGACTCATACAGCGTGGAAAATAGAGTCTTCAGCCCAACTCGTCCATGCTGACCAGGTTTCCTAAATTGAACGAGTCCCATTTGCCTGCGCTTGGCCCATTTCCCTCTCACCCTTTCCTATTCATGTACTATGTCCAACTGTTTTTAACAACAGGCACACTGTGGGAAAGTGAGACTGGTGTAGATAGTAACATATGTTTGGCTGTACAGGCTTGAAGGGTCAAAGGACCTCTTCTCTACTATATGATTCTATGAATGGATCCTAAAGACATGAATTCAGATAATTTGATAAGAGAACCCAACAATGTCCTTATTGCTGCTTCAAAGTGTTTCGATATTCTAAGCAACAAATTTTAAGAAGCACCAGTAAGCTTCTTTCAACTTCCCACTTGATTCAGCAAGTGCTCGCGCTTCATGTTACATCTCGCATGTTTGTCTAAAGTTCATTTGCAAACTGTGAATTCTAATGAGCTACTTTTTGTCTGGTTCATCTTCTCAATCTATAACTTGTTTACATGCAGGAATTTAATATGTGAGCATATCTACCAAATCTGAGGGTTATTTTTGGAGCAGAAACTGAAGGGATCTCTGTTCCCATTATGGGAAATAATTTGTTCATGAGATGTGGTCTCCATTGGCTGGGCCAGCAGAGAGCAATTAAGAGTCAACTACATTGTTGTGGGTTTGGAATCACGTGGAGCACAGACAATATAAGGACCCCTAAAGGACATCAGTGATGTTCACCCCTAATTCAACATGCAGTTCTTCTCTGCTTCCTTTCCTCTCGGGAGGTAATAAACACCCAGCACTCCTTCCCCAACAACACACAGGTTTATTATAGATATGTCATATAGAAATGCATACTGTCAAGAGATATGGAGCATGGGTTCATAACTGGGTTTGAGGTACACATCATCTATTATCTAATCAAGTGGCAGAACAGGCTCAATGAGAACGAATGGCCTCCTCCTGTTCTGACCCTCTTCTTTTACCAATGTTGTTCCCCATGTACTATTTCGTCAAATGCCTTTTGAACTCCAGGTCCAATATAGTATATGACTTTTCTCTCTGCTGCTCCAACTCCATTTCTCCCACTGCTGAGGTTAGCCAGTCTGCAGTTGGTAGTTTGGAGTCTTTGTCACTCTTTCACAACTTGAGAGGACACATTTGATCAGTGCCAATCCATTGAATCCTTTTCTGAACTTCACAAACTCACTGAAAAAAACACATACCCTCTCACCAATCCACTCTCTTGCTTCTTAAAATACCCTGACCTAAAGTTCATTTACACAGAATTTGCAGCATGGAAACAGGTCATTCAACCCAACAGCTCTTGGGTAATGTAGGTGCCTTCCAATCTCCTCCCAATCAACTTCATCTCATTCCAGCAGTATATCCTTGTATGTAGTCCTTTCTCCTTCACATAGGAGCAGACATGATGGGCCAACTGGCCTCTTTCTGCACCATAATAATTCTGAAGGACTGTGACATATTTATCTAGCTTCCTCTGATCTGCCTTGACTGTCCAAGGGAATACATTTTTTTTCACTCCCTTCAGCCCATCTCTGCCTCACTAATATCAAAATCCTGGGAAAATTAATAACATACTTTGGATGCTGGATAGTACATTGTAACCATTCTCCCAGACTAGAAATCAATTTTTCAAATACTTGTTATCTAACATCTTGTTTAACTACATGTTATTTTCCAAAGGCTTTAACTTCCTTCCTGGCGATCTTTCGATATGTAGAAATGGAAAGATATTTCTTTGTTGGCCTTGCGTTTTGCATCTGCTGCAGTGTCCTTTTCTAATTCTGTTTCAATGTTTTGTTTTTGAACTGTTTCCATCTCGCATGACACACTAACCAATCACTATCCTCTCCGTTTTACTGACAAGTTCATTTTTTTTGGTTCCCCTCACCCTGATTCCCTCTTAAACTTCCTGTTGATCCAATTAGGATCATTTTTACTTATCAAATTAGACTAAATTTCGTAGCACAATGACCACTATCGTCTATCAGTTCAGCTACTTTTACTCCTGAAATAAGGTCACTCACGAGAACAGAGAGGCTCTCTAAATGTAACGAGCTGGGAACTGTGCCCACACACATAATCAGAGTTTGTCACAACTGTTCACTCTTTCTGTCGGGACAGCTGTTCAACTCCACATTGTCAGCTTTCATTTTGTGATATCTTTTTTTAATAACAGCATAAAGGGAAGAGTTATTTTGCTTATTTTAAGTTGCAAGTCTATGCTTCTCTTAACCCTTTCTGAACAGATCGACTGAATCAAATGAAAAGTTCCCCAAGGAGTAAATTCAACTACCTTAAATCCATAAATGTCATCAAAATATACCTCCCCATGTTTGCTTTTAGTATCTTTCCCCATATTGTCCTGAGTTAACTATCGCTTCAGTTTCACAGCATCATTATTTTCAGTTGCCAACTGTTCTATTGCTTAATTTCATGTTTGTCAAACAAATTTTAGGTTATATCCCTCAATGTCTTCATGCGGATTTCTGGTCATGGAGTCATAGAGTCATACAGCATGGAAACAGACCTTTCCATCCAAATAGTCCATGCTGACCCTGTTCCCAAACTAAACCAGTTCCACTTGCCTGCGTTTGGCCTATATCCCTCCAAACCTTTCCTATTCACGTACTTATCCAAAAGTCCTTCAAACATTGTAACTGTATTTGCATCCAGCACTTCCTCTGGAATTCCTTTCCAAACATTAACCATTCTTTGTGTAAAAAAGTTGCCCGTCATTTCTTTTTTAAATCTTTCTCCTCTCACCTTAACCTACAACCCCTCGTTTTGAATTCCCCAACCCAAGGGAAAAGACTTACTATTCATCTTATCTACGCCCCTCATGATTTTATAAACCTCTATAAGGTCACCCTTCAACCTCCCACACTTCAATGAAAAAAGTCCTAGCCTTTCCAGCCTATCTTTATAGCTCAAACCTGTCAATCCCTGCAGCATCCTGGTAAATCTTTTCTAAACTTTCTCCAATTTCATAAAATCCTTCCAATAGCAGGGCAGCCAGAACTGTAAACAGTACTCCAGAAGAGGCCTCACCAATGTCCTGTATAACCTCAACATGACATCACAACTTCTACATTCAAAGGACTGAGCAATGAAGGTAAGCATGCTAAATGCCTTTTTAACCATCCTGTCCACCTGTGACGGAAATTTCAAAGAATTATGTACCTAAACCCTTTGGTCCCTCTGTTCTACACCATTACCCAGGACCCTACCATTAATGGTATAACTCCTGCCCTTGTTTGTTTTACTAAAATGCAATACCTCACACTTATCCAAACTAAACTCCATCTGCCACTCCTCAGCCCATTGATCCAACTGATTAAGATCTCTTTGTAATCTAGATAACCTTCTTCACTGTCCACTATGCCACCAATTTGGGTGTCATCCACAAACTTACTAACCATGTGTCGTGAATTCTAATCCAAATCATTCAGATAAATGACAAATGAAAATGGACCAAGTACCAATACCAGTGAAACACCACTGGTCACAGGCCTCCAGTCTAAAAAACAACCCTCCACCACTGCCCTCTGTCTCCTACCGTCAAACCAATTTTGTATCCAATTGGCAAACTCTCCCTGAATCCCATGTGATCTAACTTAACTAATTAGTCTGTCATATAGAACCTTGTCAAAGGCTTGACTAAAGTCCATGTACACAATGTCTACCGTACTGCCCTCAGCAATCTTTTTGGTTCCTTCCTCAAAAGACTCAATAAAGTTTGTGAGACATGATTTCCCTCGCACAGATATTCATGCCCATCATCATCTGTAAATGTAATGTCAAATGTAAAACAGGAGATGCAACCGAACTAGTTGCATATCTGTAAGGTAGTAAGTTATGCTGGAAGTGGCCAAAATTCATTTCAGAAAATATCCGACCTTAAAAGCAATCTTGTTCTGGTCTGTGGTGTGAAGACAACTTGCAATCCACTGTTGCTGAGGAATGCACCAGAAAATAAAACACAACACAGAAACAAAAACAGAGCGCAGAAAGCGAATGCACCTCTTAGCTTCTTGCCCCAAACTCATCGCATTTCCAATTTGGATGCTTTAAGCAGCGATTAATAGCTTTATTACTTGTTCCTCCTTTACAAACATTAACAGAGCGGTGTTATAATGAAAGACTCATGTTTAATTTGTAAGCCAAGTGTGAACCACTGCAAAATGTCAAGTTGGTGTCAGTTTCCTTACTTACGTCGACATTCTTTGCAGCATTTGCCTACTCTGTACACTGGCCGAAAATCTGGTGGGCAGTTTAAAGGGGGACACGTGACGTGTCTGCATTCAATGGTTCCATTCTAAATGAGAGAGAAAAGACAATGATCAGGAATCAGCTTTTGCTTCTTAAGGGTTCATGCCAGTTTATCTAATGATCAACTGAATATAACAGATCCAACAGACTCAAAGTTTTTACAATTTTTTTTCCCCTGGAGTGACTGATCAATGATGGAGAAGTATTGTAAACTCTGCAATTAACCCCTTGAAAGTTAAGCTTGGGTCCCTATTCCTGATCTATCCAACAATGCAGGCTGTCAAACCATAGCAGGATATTGTGGATAAATAGATTCAAAGTGATGTTAATATTTCTTTCCTTTGGCCACTCCCATTCCCCCAAAATGGTCAGGTGGTTTGCTGAACTCTCCCCAGTCAGATACAGACGTTAATGACGGTCACTGAAGAAAGGCACACATTTAAATGATTCCAGTCAGACATCTGCACCTTTGCAAAAAGGTTGAAAAAGAAGGGGAGAAATACGGCAGAAAATTTGCAAAGGGAAAACAAAATGGATATGGTCAGCTATCCCACCTCTGGAAACCATATCAGGTCTGATGCTGTTCAAGCACTAACTCCATAATCACATTCAAGGCATTTTGGGCAAAACATGTGGCTTGGTTAAATAAGTTTGCAAAAGCTATTGAAATGTTTACAATTTCTATAAAAATTTATAGCTTACACAGATTTTGTATATAGTTGCTTAGGGCATGATGTTTGCTCTCTAGTATTCAATGCTTGCAGTTAGTGACACTGAGTTACATATAAGAACAGACTTAAATATTACTTACATGTAGAACCTTTGATTGTGTGCTTTACGTGCAGCAAATGGATATCAACATTTTTTCTCCAGTATTTTTTTTCTCATTCAGTTTCTGTAGTTTTGGCAGAGTTGCATATTTTATACATTTTCACGACACTCTGATTGGATTGGGCACAACACACCACAGATTCCAAACAAACAAACTGGTAGCTTCAGATGCCAGGAGGCAAGGAGAAAGATCAAGAACTTCCCTCGGCATGAGATTAGATACCAGTTTTCTTGACATATATCATGTTGATATGAAACGAGAGGGGGATGTCAAAGGAAAAATACTGGTGAAGGGGGAAAGATGGGTTTCTGTGCTGCATTCACTGCAAACTTCTGCACTGTCCCAGTGACGGTCACATTCCACATCTGGATCATGGGATCTCCACCACCAAACAGCAGGCTGTTGGTTAAATGTCAGATTGACCTGTGGAAGTGCAGGGTTGTGGAGGACTTGAGTAGAGTATGGGGCTTGAGTACAGTATCATTTCATCACCAGAGGAGATCAGTGCAGTGCTGTGCCTAATGAAAGCGCTGCCAGAAGGCAAGGGATCCAGAGAAAAGAAATTAAACAGCATCAGCATATGAAAAGAATTGGAACCAGGGTAAAGCACAGTGCTCAATCTATACACACCGAGCACACAGCAGCAACTTAACCACTACTAATCATTTATTCAGCTTTAATGTTTCAGGATCAGGGAATCACATTCCTGCTATTCTGATGGATCTATACACTGGAAATGAATGCTCAATCAATTAGTCTCGTGGTCCATGTCCCAATGGCAGAATCTGAACCAACATTTTATTAACCGTACATAAGGAATATAAACAACATCTACTTTCTTTCCAAAGGTGATAGCAAAAATAGAAACTGCAGGGACCTTTGTCATTAGAGGACTGAGTGAAGTTATCGCTGATAACAGCTCATTACTGCCTTCTCAAGGGCACTTAGAGATGGGCAATAAGGGCTGACCCAGCCAGCAATACCCACATTGTCTGAATGAATAAAGAAACTTCTATTTATTTATACATCTGATCCAAATCTATTACCGTCTGCTAGTTCTCTGCACATCAGTAACCACCGTCAGTGATGCCAGTGGACTGGTGCAGCATGGGCCTGACTATCCGGTGTCAATTTCTCAGATTGACACTTGTTACTCAACACAGAACTGAACTGTGATGGAGCAGCTTCAGAGTAGGTAATACGATGGCCAATAGGCCAGTATTTCCTAACCACATTATTGACTTAGCTTCTACAGGAGAATAGAGCACTTTTATTTCTATTACAAAACCTGCCATTGCATGTTTCATCATTGGATATTGTTCAGACAGGAGTGAGACTCAGACTGATTCATTTCTGGCTCCTCATTTTCCTTTCCTCATTCTTTCATGAATGTGGGCATCATTGGCAAACATGGTATTTGTTACCCATCCTTAACTGCCCTTGAACTGAGTGACTTGTCAGGCCATTTCAGAGGACACTTAATAGTCAACCACATTGCTGTGGGTCTGGAGTCACATGTAGGCCAGACCAGGTAAGGATGGCAATTTCCTTTTGCGAAGGGCATGAGTGAACCAGATGGGTTTTTACAACAATCGAGGATAATTGTCATGGTCATCATTACTGAGGTTATATTCCAGATAAGAGCAGGGGGTGGGAGTAGTGTAATTGTAAGGTCACTGGTCTAATAATCCTGAATCCCAGACAAATTTTCTGAGGGCATGAGTTCAAATCCCACCCTGGAGATTTTTCAATCTAATATAAAGCTGTCCAAATGGTAACCATGTACTATAGCAGCCAGCAGCTGTTTCAACCCCCTGCCCATTTCTGGGAGTGTAGTGAATCCTCCGTTAAAATAACCTATCATTTCTACTGCTATCGAGGGAATCCAGGGTCATTAGGGGCAAAAATGTGGAGTTGAGGGTCATCAGATCAGCAATGATCTCACTGAATGACACAGCAGACTCGATGGGCTGAATGGTCTACTTCTGCTCCAATGTCTTATGGAGACAGGAAGTTAGCTCCCTGGAGCATGTGCCTCTGGAAAACTGCACTGTGGTAAATGTGCCTCCCTTCCCCAAAGCTGCATTCTGTTAAGATCCCTTTCGCCCCCTGTGAGGAGAATTGAAGAGGAAAAGCAATGAAGACCGCACGCACTTTCAGCCATGCTGAGCTGCAGACACACCTTGCAGGTGCAGTTTTTGCACTTTTCAACCCATGATTCCATGCTGCGGTACACCTCCCTGTTCACCTGACATGTCTTCTCACAGTAACAGCTCTCCAGCTCACTCAGCCTGGCTTCCGCGTAGTTTAACTGTAATGAGAGAGGTTAGCAGTGAGGTCAAATATACACTCCATAGAGTCCACAGCTCAGAATCAGCCATTGAGGTGTTCTGAAGAAGAGTCATATCAGACTCAAAAACATTGACTCTGTTTCCCTTTCCGCTATTAACTCGGGCGAGTTTAGAAGTATGAGAGGTGTTCTAATTGAGATACGTAAGATTCCAAGATGGATTGATGAAGTAGACATAGAGTGGATGTTACTCCCTGTGGGGCAATCTAGAATGAGATAAATGGATGGCAGCTCTAAAACAGAGATGAGGAGGAGCTACTTCTCTCAAAGGGTCATGAATCTGTAGAATTCACTCCCCCAGAGTGTGATGGATGCTGGGACATTGAGTAAATTCGAGGAGCAAACAGACATATTTCTAATTAGCATTACGTTAAAGGCTTATGGGGCGTGGGAAGGAAAATGGAGTTGAGGCTGAGATGAGACCATTCATAATTGTATCAGATAACAGAGCATGCTTGAGGGGCTGAATGGCCTACTCCTGCTCCTAGTTCTTCACAGATGCTGCCATACCTGCTGAGATTCCTTTCTGTTTTTATTTGATTTCCAGCATCTGCATTATTTCAATTTGAATTGAGCCCTGCTTGTTCCTGGCACACCCAAACAACCCTCTCCTTTCTTCCTCGTGTGATGTACGAATGTCCTCAACAACCAATGAGGCCCACACTGATAACAGAAAAGGAAGGAGACTCTAAAATATTTTCAATTACTGAGATTACAGGTGGTCAACAATGGAGCTCCCCAACCTTTGCCCATAAATACCACTGGGTTACAAAAATCTATTAACTTCAGATGCAAAGATTTACCAGTCATCTAGCATCAGTTTTCATCGCGGGAGCGGCTTCAAACAGCAATCTCTCTGACAGCAGAGGCGTTTTGAGGGCTGGGATCTTCCTGTGTCAGTTGGGGGAATTGGGATTTTGATAACTGATCAGAGATGTGACAGGAATTTGTTGTTAGTCCCTTGGCAGAGGAGAGGCCCAATGAAACAGAGTGCCCATTAGCCCCCACGCCACCACCACTGAGATCACTTGAGATCCTAATGGGGTCCCATGGGTGGGGATCAAAAGCAAGAGCAGGAGACCAGCTTGCAATGATCACCCAATTCCCGATGCTGGATCCTCAACCGGGCACAGAGTACCTGACTATGAAGGAGCATCCTGGAGATGGCGGGATAGCCTGGCAGGTCTTGCTGAGCAGACATCACAGGGCATGGCAATGAGTTATAGGATGGATATTATTAAGCTGGAGACGGTTCACAAAAGATTTATCAGGATGTTGCCAGGTATGGAAGATTTGAATTATAAAGAAAGGCTGGAACTTTTTTTTACTGGATTGTAGGAGGTTGATAGATGACCTTGTAGAAGTTTATAAAATAATGAGGATTATACATAGAGTTAAAGGTAACTGTCTTTTCCCTAGGATGGAGGATTTAAAGATGGTGGGGGGGCACATGTCCAAGGTGAGAGGAGAGAGATTTCAAAAAGTTATGAGGGGCAATATTTTTACACAGAGGATGGTTCGTGTGTGGAATGAACTTCCTGAGGAAATGGTGGATGCGGGTACAGTTACAACATGTAAAAACCATTTAGATAAGTACATGAATAGGAAAGGTTTGAAGGGGATATGAGCCAGGAGCAGATAGTGGGACTAGTTTAGATTGGGATAATGTTTGGCATGGACTGGTTGGACCGAAGGGTCTGTTTCCATGCTGTATGACGCTATGACTGCATGGCCCCTGTTGTTCCCACAAGACACTAATAAATGATTGCAAACACAATGACAATGGATGACAATGCGCTCATCAAGGAGCTTAATTACCAATCCGACAGTGGGAGCACAGCCCCTTGCTCCCTCAGGGGGCAGGAGTGGTCTGCAACACCTTAAGATTGACATGGGGCCTCTCCCAGGGTGAAGTGGAATCAATCGTCAGAAATAGAATCCAGTCCCTGAGTTCCTTCCTGAAGGATCTGAATCTAATTTTTTAGATAATGTCCCTAAGTACTAGACTCCCCAGCCAGTGGAAATAAATTCTAGTTAGCCTATCTATTATAGACTCTCTACAGCTTGTAAGCAGGCCATTCGGCCCAACGAGTCCACACTGACTCTCCAAAAGATCATCCCACGCAGATTCACACCCCTACCCTATCCCTGTAACTCTGTATTTCCCATGGCTAATACACCCAGCCTACATATCCCTAGACACTACAGGCAATTTAGCATGGCCAATCCACCTAACCTGCACAAAGTTGAACTGTGGGAGGAAACTGGAGCACCTGGAAGAAACCCACACAGACACAGGGAGAATGTGTAATCCAGACAGACAGTCGCCTGAGGCTGGAATTGAACCTGGGCCCTTGGTGCTGTGAGGCAGCAGAGTTAATCACTGAGCCACAATGCTGCCCCTTTCATAACTTAAAAACTTCAATCAGATTGTGTCTTAAGATTCTAAATTCCACAGCATGCTCTGTCAGTGTGTTCAATTTCACTTGCAATGTAATCCTAACAAGTCCAGGTATGAATCTAGTACCTCCCGCACTGCACTTCTTCCAGATACAAGTCACAGCCCAATTGAACTAGAGCTCAGTAATTAAACAGGATGACTCACTTAGACTCATTTAGCCTGCAAAGACTGACAGATGAGGGCTTCACATGCATGTCCTCCTTCCATTATTGTTACATGGAATGGTATTGAAATAATTTGGGAGGAATCAAACAGAAATTAGTGCCAACAGGCAGCCAAATTGGAGAGGTGGGTGGGGGGAAATGGCATTTGGTGGAGGGAGGTGGATGGTGATGAAAATGAGAAGCACATCCAGGAAATCCTCAATAACTGTGTTTTTCACCACAGCATTACGACTAAGATGGGAGGGATGCACAATCATCTATCCCTTTGCTCCATGTGTTGCAACATTAAATTAAAAGTTTACCCAAGTCCCAACATAGGCAATTATATGTCTTCTCTAAATTAGATTTAAAAGATCAAACAGGTTTCTTCAACAAACAAAACGTTTGTAATAAACAATAACTACTCAATTAAGATGTAGAATTACGTAGTGCACACAATTTGTTACATGGAAATATAAATGTTTTCCTCTGAAGTTAATTTAAAACAACAGGATTCACTCTGCAGAGATTCATTGAATAGACATTTCTTAGCCAAGCGTAGGTATTCTTAAAGACAAGATAAGATATGGAGGCATCAAATGCTTTGGAGGCTGTTAATGTAGTGTGACTACACATGCAGTCAAATCACTGATTGCATTGTTGTCTCTGGTATCTTTGTGGACACAGCTTGCTCAGCAAACACAATATCAACAAGTTCTTTCAATCACTCTTCCAGAGGTTCAATCAGGTCTTACATTTGTAATGCCTGTTTTTTTAAAATATTATTTTTGATTATGTAAGGAATTGCTGCACTTCTAAAACATTTGACATTGAAACTCATTATAAGTTGTGTTTACACTGCTGCTTTGTTCAAATAGTGGGGGAGGATCTTTGCAGAAAGGCTGCCATAGGAGGTACATCTAAAGTGAGATTTGCCCTCCATCTTAAGGTAGTGGGGATGTTTGCTGATGATTGCATAAATGTTCAGCACCGTTTGCAATGAAATAACTCCACAGAGGCTGCTATCCTGTCACTAAGTCACCCTTTATTTACACGTGGAAAGTCCTTCTCACTGGTCCAACTCCACCAGAGCCAGCTCTCAGAGTTTCAGAATGTCTGGCACTCCACTTTTTATCTGTCAGCCACAGCTCCCTGATTGGACCAGGTTAACAGCCCCAGTCAGGGAATCCATATTCTGTGAGGTTCCCCTGGCTGACCTTGTTACATTTATTACAAGCTGCTGATTGATTTTTGGAGTTGTGACCAGTTGAGGATGACAAAGGCCACCAGCCTGACAGGGGAAAACATGTGTTGTAGGCATCACAACTGATCTACTTGGGCTACAAAGTTGATAAGACTGGGTTACATGCATTGAAAGATAAAGTGAGGGCTCTTTTGATTGTCCTCACTTTGCCGATCATATTTGGAATCAGGAAGTTCCACCAATACATTTATGGACATATATTCATTAAAATAACAGACCAAAAACCCTTACTAGATCTACTTACACAGGACAAGGCAGTGCTGCCATAGCTCCAAGCCAAACTCAGCAGTGGTATAATTATATAAGGTATAATTATATAATTTTTAGGAGTTGATGCAAAGTTGCCAGGATGGGTGCCACATTATGCATGAACTTTCTATAATAATTCACCAGCCCCAGGATAGACCTAAGCTCCAGTACAGACATGGGGGCTGGGACACCTTTTATCATTTTATCTTACAATGGGTGTTACCTGGTCTTGGCAACTCTGTAGCCCAAGTAGGTCACTTGGAGTGCCTGGCACATGCATTGTTCCCTTCTAAGGCATGCCTGGGAGAAATGCCTAAGGACCACGCCCAAATTCTTTAAGTGTTCCTTATTGGGCTTCCCTGTTATTAGCACATCATTTAGATAAATGGCGACCATGGATAGACCTTGCAAAATGTTCTCCATCGTGCGCTGAAGAATTGTACAGGCTGACAATACCACAAATGACAGTGTTGTATACTGGTACAAACCCTTTTGAGTACTACTTGTAGCATAGGTCTGGGAATCCTCATCTAACTGCAACTGCAAGTACGCATGGCTCATGTCCATCTTCTTGAAGGGCAGCCACCCCAAAACTCTACCCCCACCACCTTTGCATATAAATCCTCTCTGCAAGGGATTAGGTATTTATCAAGCTGCAACGAGTGGTTTCCCATTTGTTTAAAATCCCCACAAAGGCGAATCGTACGACTGTTGATGCCCATTCTGCAAACTGTACTGGGTTTGATAATTTCGTCGCTTTCTATCTTCCTGATTTCTGCCCCTACTTTTGCCCCTAAGGCAAATAGCACTGAGTGTGCCTTGCAGAATCTCGGAATTGCTTCCTGGTCAACACGCAAGGTGGCCTTGTCTCCTTTGATAGTCCCTAGACCTTCCTGAAAAACTTCTAGATATTTCATTAGGATTTCACTCAGGCAGTCATTTTCTAATTGAAAAATGTTGAGCCAATCCCAGTGAATCTCTCTCAACCAATTGCACCCCATCAGGCTTGGGCCGGAGCCTTTTACTATAATCAGTTATAACTGAACTAGCTGCTCCTCATAAGAGACAGGAACTGAATTTGACCCTTAATCTGTAAGGTTTCCCTGGTACAGGTTCTCAGCCCAGCAAAGGTCTAACACAAATTTAAGGATTGGAGTCCAGAGTGAATTTTGTTAAAGACCAGTTCTGTGATCACTGAAACGACCGCGCATTAGAACTAGGTGACCATTTAACCAAACATTTACTTTTATTAGTTCTGATTTGCATGTTGCGAAGCAAATTAACTGTTCCAAACCAGATATAGGTGAACTTTCCAGGATGTGTCCTGGATATCGACCAATGAGTTCTCTTACTCAATTCAGGTCTAGTGGGACACCTTTGCTGTCTCAAATCCAATACCAGCAGCAACCACAATGGCTTGCTAAAGAACATTTTAACTGTTTGGCCGAGGCTTGGCTTTGTTTTGACGTTTTGCTGTTGGCTGATGTAGAGTCCCTCTGTTCAGGACATGTCCTGGGTGAGGTTATGCAATTGCCTTCACTCAAGTGGTGTTCCCTGAAGCTCAGTTGGACTGATGAGGGTGGTCACTTCCATTGGAATACCCTGCAACTCAAATGCTCCACTTGCCACATTTTCCAATGATAAAGCCTGTTGTGGTGCCTGTTTGAAGTCCATTTGGGCTTCAGCTGGTAGGTGCTTTTGCATGGTTACGTCATTAATCGCGCATACCAACCAGTTTCTCAGCATCTCTTCAAAGGTTAAACCAAAGTCACCTTCCTCTGCCAGTCATCTTAACCTAGTCAAAAATCCTGACGCAGATTCCTGAGTTCTTGAATTGCTGAGTAAAAATGATACCGTCTCAGGCTTGGGGTCGTAATATTCCTTAACTAAATCCATCAACTCTTGAAAGGTTTCAGTATCCGGTGCCTCAGGGAAAGTTAGGATCCTAATTACCACAAAAGCTGCAGATCCACAGGCTGTCAGTTGAGTTACTCATTGCTTTTCATCTGATGCAATGGCATTTGCCCAGAAATAATATTGCATTCTTTCCACATACTGGGCTCAGTCTTCGACAGCAGGATCAAATGAGTCAGGCTTCCCACATAGCGGCATGATGTCAGAAATGCTTACCCCAACTCAAAGACAACTGTTGAGCAAGTTTCTTCAGGAACGTGCTTTACTCTCGTCACCACTGAAATAATTCCACAGAGGCTGGTATCCCATCACCAAGTTATACTTTATCTACATGTGGAAAGTCCTTGACACTGATTCTATTCCCTCAGAGCCAGCTCTCAAAGTGTCTGAATGTCTGACACTCCTGTTTATATTTGTCAGCCAGGGCTCCCTGATTGGACCAGATTAACAGCCCCAATCAGGGAACTTGTATTCTATGAGGTCCACCTGGCTGACCTCATTACGATCACTACAGGCTGCTGATTAAATTTTGGAGTTGTGACCAGTTGAGAACGACAAAGGCCATCAGCCCGACAATAACTATCTGATTGGTTCCTGGGCAGCTGAACAGCTTGTGGGTGTACACATTAGTGGCAAAAGCCTTTGGACTGCTGTGAGGGGCAGATGGTGTGTCTGTCTCACCAGTTAAATTCCTAAACTACTGAAGAAAGCCAATTGGTTTCTGTCATCAGTTACTGAAAGCTGCAGTAATTATGAGGTTTTGCATTTAATGAACTAATTGTCTGTGACTCCTGTGAAGAACTGAAGGGAATCTGAAGAAGAGAGATTGAACAAAAGAAAATCTTGGTGAACAAAAGGATCATCCCAGCATACCCAATGGGCTAGGATCATTTAACTTATTCCCCTGGTTTTTCTCTCTCTAGCCATAACACCATTTTTTTTTGTTTGTACGGGGGAGTGGAGGTGGGTGCTGGGTAGTTTTAGAAGAGTGATTAGAAGTTTAGCTCGTGGAGTTATATATCAACAGTTCATTCTTGTTTACCTGTGGTTATCATCTATTTATTTAAAATCAACAGTAGTTTCTCTGGAAGTGCAGAAACCTGGTCGACGTTTGCCATTAGTCTATCTGGGTCTATCTGACATAGGGCAATTTGACAAACATTTTTAACTTTTGCGACAGAGCCAGAAAGAGTGGGGAGGAAGAATTTCCAGTGTGCTATCCCAGTGAGGTGTGACACACTGAAAACACCCGAAAGATATTTCAGAAACAGGAGGCGTGAGCTGAGCAGCTTGTTCTGTATCAGATTTCCCTCAACTGAAAATCCAAACTCAAATGCCATGCCTGCAATATTCAAACAGAGCAGCTATATATTCCAGTCATAAAGCAGACAGGTGCTTTCATTGAAGGGAATTCAAGTAATTAATCGTCTGGAACTACGCAGTTCCCAAGAAATGCGTGATTTAAAAATAAGGTCTAACGTATCTTTACATTGATATTTTATTTAAACACAAGGTCAAAAATCACACGACACCAGGTTACAGTGCAACAGGTTTATTTGAAAACACTTGTGATTTCAAATAAACCTGTCAGACTATAACCTGGTGTTGTGTGCTTTCTGACCTTGCCCACCCCAGTCCAACACCAGCACCTCCCCGTCATTAAAATAAAAGCCAGACATCTCCACAATCCTTGAAACTCAACTCCACATAAATTATTAAATATGAAACATCTTCATAACAACAGATATTACATTATGAGCAGAAATCACATTTTGCCCTTCAAAGTCTCTTACAAAACCTGTGGGGTTAAAATAGATTAATTGCAAATTCAGAGGAAATTGAATGATAGAGCTTACCAACGCTGCAGGAACAAGAGCAGTACGTCTAAAGTTTTATCACCACTTTTGTTTTTATAGAATTTTTGCCTTTTTTGCTTAAAATAGGGGAAGTGCACTGCAATGTATTTTTTTTCAATACCTAGCATGGTCAAAGAGTGGTGAAGGTTAAGAGGAAACTGAACTGATGCGTGAAAGATTCTCAGATTGTTTGATAGGGTGAGTCAGGATGTATTATTTCCTCTGAAAACTGGGTCAGTATGCCACCTTAGCTCCAATTAGCCAGCACTTCTCTCCCGCAATAGCACATCGTTGGAAACACAGCTCTGTCTGCAACTCATCCATTAGAGAAAGCACAGCAAGATCTGCACAATCAATATGTCGAGTGCTATGGACAGGTAAGGGTGATACAGCCCCGCACTTTTTGACTCCCACAGGAGTAGTCAAAATTATTTTAGCATGCAACCATATCACGCATCAATTCAAAATATCAGTGACCGGATCAAAATCAAGGAACCAACTATAATGGTTCTGCTGAGTAAAAGTAAAACGTTGTTACCTCCTAACCCTGAGAAAAAAAACAAGAAAAATGCAACATCAAGCACGTACACAAGCACAGGTGTTAAGTTTAAATCGGAGAACAAAGAAATATGGCAATAATCAGTTTAACAGTCTTCCAAGATGATGAAAGAAACAGGGAGTGAGAGAGACTTCAAGTAATTTGCTACTATAATTTTTTTCTTCTTTCTGTTCTGCTGCTTAGAAGGAGCTACTGAAATGTAGTTTGCTTGTATATCTGCAAGTCTGGCTCCATTGTCTTTCCAAGCTGCCTAGGAAACAACCATTCATCTCCCAATATATGAAATCATTGCACAAGCGTGAAT
This sequence comes from Rhincodon typus, assembly GCF_021869965.1. Lineage (NCBI taxonomy): Eukaryota > Metazoa > Chordata > Chondrichthyes > Orectolobiformes > Rhincodontidae > Rhincodon > Rhincodon typus. Next base: position 55,563,257 of record NC_063348.1, read on the forward strand.
TAAAACAGCAGTGCAAATTATTTAATACTGAATCAATTGCCTCATTTTGATGTCTTTAGATAAAGCAACATTTTCAGTGTAGGTGGTTGGATTTACTACACATTGGTCTCTGGGAATTGGTTCAACCCATGGTCAGGTGATTATGGCAGCCATTTTAAGGTCAATATTGTTCCATTTGCAACATTATTTTAGTCTATGATAGGTTTCAAACAATCAGATAGTACGACATTAAAATTTGATAGCCCATTTTACTACTATCGTAATATTATTTATCTACAAATGAGGATAGAGGCTTTCAAATGAGAGCATTAATCACTAAAATAACAGCAAAGTACTGTGGATGCTGTAAATGCAAAATGAGCACAGAAATTGTTGAAGAAACTCACACGGTCTGGCAGTATCTGTAGGAGAGAAACAGAGTGAATATTTTGAGTCCAGTATGGCTCTTCCTTCTAACTGCACAAAGATAGATAATTCTGAGTATTAGGACTTATCTGCTGGTTGCCACATTTGGCAGCTTCTTAACCCTCCTGATTTACCCTGACAGTGCACCCTCAGCTTCTGCCCCCTCCTCTCTGCTTTTCCACTCGGGTTGACCCTCCTACAGTCTTTGGTCATGACTATATGCCCAAAGGTAGCTTCTTCATTGAAAAACGTCCAGTTACTTGCTCTTCCCAGATTGTACACCAGTGGCAGATCAAGGTTTCAGGTATTTAGAAGGTTATTAAGTCTTCAAGCCAAAGGAAATGGGTGCTGCAAATAAACACAAGAAATAGGAGCAGGAGTAGGACATTTGGCCCCTCAAGCCTGCTCTGCCATTATGATCATGGGTCATCAAAATCCTAATCCCTCTCCCACATATCCCTCCATCCTTTTAGCCACTTTTTTTTTCTTTATTCATTAACAGGATGAGGGCGTCACTGGCCAGGCAGCATTTATTGCCCATCCCTAATTGCCCAGAGGTCAGCTCAGAGTCAACCACATTGCTATGGGTCTGGAGTCACATGTAGGTTGGATCAGGTAAGGATGGCAATTTCTTTCCCTAAAGGACATTCGTGAACCAAATGGGTTTTTCCAGCAATTGACAATGGATTCATGGTCATCATTAGATTCTTAATTCCAGATATTTTTGTTAATGAGCTATACCTATCTCCTTCTGTCCCAACCTTCAGTGTATTTAATGATGGAGCATCCACAATCTTCTGGGGCAAGAGAATTCCAAAGATTCACAACCCTTTCTGTAAAATAATTTCTTCTAATCTCAGCCCTGAGGGATTTGCTCTTCATCCCAAGATTATCCCCACCACACCCCCTCCCAGCAGAAACAATCTTTCAGTGCTTTCTGTATAGTTTCAACGCAGTCACCTTTCATTCTTCCAAACTTCAAAGAATATAGTCTTAGCCTTTTGGTGAACTTATGAGGCCCCAGTACCTTCAGCAGCTTCATCAATGCTATTCTCTCCAGAAGTGGGGATGTTTGCCAATAATTGCACACAGTTCAGCACCATCTGCAGATACTGAAGCAGACCGTGTACAAATGCAACAAGATGTGGACATTATCCAGGCTTGGACTGATAAGTGGCATGTGACATTCACAACACTCAACTGCTCAGCAATGACCTTCCCCAGCAAGACCGATTCTAACCATTTCCCTTGACATTGAAGGGCATTACCATTGCTGAATCCCTCACTGTCAACATGCTGGGAAATGACCAGAAACTGCATTGGACTCGTGGCTACAAAAGCAGGTCAGAGGCTAGGAATTCTGTAGTGAGTAACTCATGTCCTGACTCTCTAAAGCCTGTCCATCATTTACAAGGCACAAGTCGGAGTGTTATGAAATACTCCCTGTTTGCCTGGATGAGTGCAGCTCCAACAACACAAGTAGATTAGCACCATACAGGACAAAGCAACCCATTTGATTGTTACCACACCCACAATCATTCACTTCCTCCACCACTTATGGTTAGTAGCAGCAGTGTGTACCATCCACAAATAATAACACCTCTTCACCACCAACGCCCAGCAGCAGCAGTGTGTATTATTTACAAGATGCACTGCATAAATTCAAAGATCCTCAGCCAGCACCCTCCAAACCCACAAGGACTTCTATGTAGAAGGACAAGGGCAGCAGAGACATGGGAACACCCTGCAAGTTCCCCTCCAAGTCACTCACCATCCTGACTTGGAAATTTATCGCTGTTCCTTCGGCGTCGCTGGGTCAAAATTCTGGAATTTATTCCTTAACAGAATTGTGGTTCTACCTACAGCACATGCACAGTGGTGTAAGAAGGCAGCTCACCACCACCTTCTCAAGGGCAACTAGGGATGGGCAATAAATACTGGCCCAGCCAGTGACACCCTTATCCCGTGAATGAATAAAAACAAATATTTTGAGGAGTTACTTAGCACATGCAGGAGATTTGAATATGCAAAATACATCAGAAGAAAAAGCTGTAAAAAAGCTATGAGGGGCAATTTTTTTACACAGAGAGAGGTTCGTCATAGAGATGTACAGCACGTGTGTGGAATGAACTTCCAGAGGAAGTGGTGGAACAGTTATAACGTTTAAAAGACATTTGGATAAGTGCATGACGAGGAAAGATTTGAGGGAAATGGACCAGGGCAGGCAGGTAGGACTGGTTTAGTTTGGGATTATGGTTGGCATGGGCTGTTTCCGTGCTGTATGACACTACGACTGATACAGACACAAGGGGGCGAATGCCTTCCTTGTGTACTGTAAGATTCAATGTTTGACTGTAAGAGCAACTACATCATTTATAATGTGATAGGAGTAAGCAGTCGCAGTGAAGGGGTCAGGGCGAAGTAGGGGGGGGCCGCATGCTTGGATGAAACTGACTGCACAAAACTACAAATCACTAATTTGTACCCTCAAGCTACACAAAGAAATGAGAAAGAGAATCATGCGGTATGCAAATTACAGACAAAGACATGGATCCGAAGCAGGAAGCAGCTACCATATCCCTCAAGGCAGTTCCTCCATTCAATAAGATTGTGGCTGGTCTGGTCTACAAACGGAAAAATTCAGAATAGAACTGGGGCATTCTCAGTCAGAACAATCAGAACAAAAATGGAATTATCACCAGTGGTTTCCAATATGTGGCTCCTGCAATGTTAATGAGGAAAGAGAAAACGTTAGGGTGGACTTTATAATTTTCTGACTCTGCTCTGGGCAATTGCAATAAGCGAAAAGCACCAGGAAAACTATTCCTCTCAAGTTTTTGCATATTCGGAAAATGGAGCGACAAATTAGAGCTCAAAGCATTAATCCAATCACCAGACAGCAGTTGCCTAGTAGAATGTGAAATAGGAGTGCTGCATGTGCGTTTGAAACACTTGTTTAGGTTAATCACAAAATAAATTGAACCACCCTGTGTCCAATTTATTCACTTAAAAATGAAAACTAGTGGAAAATCTTGCTTAAAAAGGCTGTGGTGTCTGATACATTGAGGGACCAGCAAAGTTGACTGCAGGGCTTAACTCTTTCAATACAGTTGCATTCCAGTTTACCACACTGGCAACCTTAATTCACTGAAGAGTTGGATATTACTTTTAGGCAAGAAAACAATTATTATTAAGGTTAAAACCATTTTATCATCCAAAAAGACTACAAGGATTAGGGGCAGGAGTAGGCTGTTCGGCCCCTCAAGCCTGCTCTGTCATTCAATGGGATCACAGCTAATCTGACATTCCTCATATCCATTTTCCCCATGACGCTTGATTTTCCAACTGATCAAGAATCAATCTATCACAGCCTTAAATATACTCAAGGAGTCCACTAGATTGGCATGGTGGCACAGTGGTTAGCACTGCTGCCTCAAGGTGCCAGGGATCCAGGTTTGATTCCAGTCTCGGGTAATTGTCCGTGTGGAGTTTGCACAGTTTCCCTGTGTCTGCATGGGTTTCCTCCCACAGTTCAAGGATGTGCAGGTTAGGTGGATTGGCCATGCTAAATTGCCCATAGTGTCTAGGGATATGTAGGCAAGGTGGTTAGCCATGGGAAATGCAGGGTTATAGGGATACGGTGGACGAGGGGGGGGGTACTCTTTGAAGGGTCCTTGTGGACTGAATAGGCCAAATGGCCTGCTTCCACACTGTAGGGATTCTATGACTCTACACCCACAGCTCTCTGTAGCAAAGACCCACAACCCTCAGAAAAGAAAATCTTTCTCATCTCCGGCAAACAAGAGTGAAGATCCTTGCTTCTCCCAAGTCTTTCCATCCTTTCTCACTCTTTAAAATCACCACTTAAATAATTTCTCTCGCCTTGCTTCAGCACAAGAAGGCTGCCCAGCCCAGAACAGCAAGCACCTGATTTAAATGCCAATGTCCAACTCTTCAGATTTCAGAAACTTAAGACAAGGAGGAATTTCTTCATTCAGAGCGTGGAGAATTCCAAAGATTGCTGTGGAAGCTCAGTCACTGAACATGTTCAAAGGGAAATGTAAATAGCATGGGGAAGCGGTATTGACGTAGACGATCAGCCATCATCTGATTGAGTCTACTCCACCATTCAATGGGCTAAATGACCCACTTTTGTTCCTATGTTGAGCTCATTTCCAAAAGTTATATCCCATCATGTACTAAATCCTGAAGTCACCTGGTGAAGGAGCAGCGCTCTGGAAGTTTGTGATTTCAAATAAATTTGTTGGATTGTAACCAGGTGTTGTGTGACTTCTGGCCTTCTCCCTCCTTAAGGGCATTGACGGTCTACCTACAGCAAGTGGGCAGCTCAACTCCACCCTCTCAGGGGCAACTCGGGATGGGCAATAAATGCTGGCCCAGCGAGTGTCACCTATGTCCCAGAAAGGAATTTAAAAAATGAATTTAAAACAAAAACTACCCTCGACTGAACAACATGAGCCAGAAAATCCAACAAACCAGAAATTTATTTTTTAAAATTAAAATCCATCTGAGAATCAACTACAATTTCACTAACTATTTCCATTGATCTCCTTACACAATCTCTCTGTCTCTCAGTCTGTGGCTATGTTGCGCTGTACCTCTTCTATTGCATTCTGTTGCTCATCATTCTTTCAACCACACCCAAAACATTCAACATAACACCTTTTCTCCTCCTTTATCATCCTCTGAAAATTCTTTGACCATGTTTTTGACTATTACTCCTTTTTGTTGCAACTCACAAGCATTTTATTTCATACACCTCTGTCAAGAAACCTGGGTCATTTTTCATCTTAAGGGCACTGTGTAAATTGGTGTTGAAAACAAAAGTTGGAATCTGTTTTCCACATAATTAATCCACAGAGATCTCAAGCATTCAAAAATGCATCAAAAGGAAGTGTGCCAAGATAAAAATATCAGCTCCATTTCTGTCGATTTGCTCCAATATATAAATATGCATTTTTAAATTTCAAGATCAGATTTATGACCAGAATTGTAGCACCTCATGTACAGAAATTTTATTCACCTAATTATTATGCAGTGCCGAAGAAATCATTAATGTAAAAGGTTCTGCATGAACAGCTTCTAATCATTTCAATCCCACAATTAGATTACATTCATTGCTAAAAGTTGGATTACATTCCCACATTACACTCAACTCTCCGCTGGCCCCAGCCACCATCTTGACATGTTTGCTCCTCTAGTCTGGTACATCTCTCTGGACGCTGTACTCCAAATGAGTTTTGAATCAAACTAAGAACATAGCAACATGTTAAATCAAAGAACTGGCAGGTGAAGGGGGTGCAGGTAAATTGTAGCAGGTACCTCAATTTTTTCATCTGCATTCTAGGCATACAACATATTTTTTATTTAATTGGTTCATGGGATGTGGATGTCACTGGCTTAAGCAGCATTTATTTCCCATGCCTAATTGCTCAGAGGGCGGTTAAGAGTCAATCCACATTGCTGGAGCGGCACGTTGGCTCAGTGGTTAGCAGTGTTGCCTCACAGCACCAGGGACCTGGGTTTGAATCCGTTCTGGGATCACTGTCTGTGTAGAGTTTGCACATTCTCCCCGCGTCTGCGTGGGTTTCCTCCAGGTGGCTTCCTCCCGCAGTCCAAGGATGTGCAGGTTAGGTGGTTTGGCCATGCTAAATTGTCCATAGTGTCCAGGGATGTGTAGGTTAGGTGGATCAGCAATGGGAAATGCAGGGTTGCAGGGATAGGGTAGGGCAGTGAATCTGGGTGGGATGCTCTTCAGAGGGTCAGTGTGGACTTGTTGCGCTGTTTCCACACTGTAGGGATTCCTTGCTGTGGGCCTGGAGCCAAAAGTAGCCCCGACCAGGTGAGAATGACAGATTTCCTTCAGGATCAGACATTTTTTCCACTGTCAATGGATTCATGGTCATCATTAGACTCTTAATGCCAGATTTTTTTAATTGAATTCAAATTCCACCAAGAGCAGGATTCGAACCCAGGTCACCAGAATATTAGCTGGGGTCTCTGGAATAACAAGAGGCCATTGTCTTCCCTGAAAATGTAAAACTCATTCCTTTGGATATGGGTGTGGAAAACATAATGCAACGTACAGTGTCCAACAACTACGAACTGATCGACAATGATCACGCGAAATGAGACAAAGTAGACATTGCCAGTGAAGTCAAAATGGACATAATGGACACTGTTCAAATCTTGTGAAACTGCCCAGCATAATATACAACAGTTTAAACTGTTAATGTGCATTTAGATTCAACTGCATGGGTACCTGCTCAGAAAACATTACTAATCTCTTGAGTTGTTAGTGCACATAAATTTTTCTTCGAGAATTGCATCCTATCATTATCATAGCCTTTTAAATGTTTATAATGTATTGTCAGAGTGAATTAAGCTACAGGTATAAAGTTAATTAATAATATCCTGTGACTTTTTGGGTTACATCCCAATTTTCTTGATGTGAAGGGTGAAAAGGGTTTTAGAAGTAAGTTGTAATCCTTCCCTGACCAACATCAGCGTGAAACATGCAAACACACAAGGAGGCAACACTCCAAAAAGAACCAATTTCCTGGGGCATATACCGCCGTGCAGTAAATGTGGCCTTTCAAACTTCCCTGCCAACTCAACATCAGAGTGATTTCAATTTCAAAATGAAGGTCAGAGAGGGGATGCCTTTAGGGAGCAGATGGATTTGTTGAGATGTGGAACTTGGTTCCTCACGCTCACTTGAATCATTGTACCTTACAGGGACAGTGAATTATTTATATCTATGTTTTAAACCAGGGCCTAGAAATAATTTTAAATCCTAACATGGGGGGAAAGAACGAGGTGTCATAGTTTCAGAAAGAGGGGTCATCCGGTTGGCAGAGGTGAGGGGGAGTTTCCCTCAGAGGGAATGTGGGCAAGTTCAAAGCCAATGTAGTTGATGGGGGGGATTACCAAGAACAAGAATGTGTACATTCAGGGGTTCATCAAGTGGCTGAGCCTAAGACTCACTGGTTGAGGGGCAATCACTGTTGACTTCCATTGTGCTGGACATAGTACATGCTGATTGGCGATGAAAATGGCTGCGACCACACCTGGAGTAGGCAGGGTCAGTGTTCCCTTCTGTGAGGGAGGGGACTTTCATTTCACGTCAGGTGAAGCCTTTCAAAGGGTGACAGCATCACACAGATGCTCCACATACTGATGCGGAAATACACTGGTGAGCACCAGATCCTGGTTGTGAATCTTAGGCATTAACCTGCTGTGTGGAGTCCAAGTCCTTGACCCAACACTCTTGACCACATCATACAGCATCAGGAATCAACGCCACTCATGGATGTGACATACAAACAGTGTCTTGCAATTGGGAAAGCTTCACCCTCATTGCAAAAGTAGGAAGCACCATTTGAGTGCCCAATCCCCAGTGCAGAAGTTGCTCACCCCTCACTTTAGACAATAAAACCTCATGTAGCACTAAGGATGGTTAGGCTCTCCAGCTTCAATGTTGTGAATGCAGCTAAACCAACAAACTGGCACTGACCTGATGATGAATGGCAAATTATATTTAAAAACTGTGATGATGTATTTACAGTGATGCTTCACCTATGTCCCCTCAGAAGATCTACTCTCTCTGCTTCCCACTATATCTCTGTGCAGTCCCAGATTCTGGGGTGGAAGGAGCCTGATCTACAATGGATTCCATTGGCCTCAGAGCTTTGGTCAGGTAAGCCCAGACATGCTGAGGGTGTCCTGCTCAGAGGTAGGTGCACCCTCCTACAGGGTTGAGGGTGGCAGGTAGGATGGAGGCAGGAGGCACATGTGAAGAGTCATGAAAGAAGAATTCCGCTGGGGGGGGGGGTGCGGAAAAACAGGTGTGTGGTTCCCCCTCCAATTGGGTGCCCTCTTTGTGAGGAAGGGGCACCTGGAATGAAGTCAAGGCGCTTCATTCCCTGCTGTCACCTTGCACTTAGAGCTGAGCACCAAAGGCTAGAGTAATGGCGTGCCAGTCCGTGCGTCTCTCCAGTAGACCCTGAGGGTGTTGGACCATGGCAGCTGCCAACCTGTCCATGGAGGCATCACGTGCCTGAGGCATCAGGATCCCAACCTCATTGCTGCAGGGCCCGCAGCCTTTGTGTCAGTCTTCCCGACAGACCTGCCTGCTGCTCCTGTGTCCATTTTTGCAAACCGACAAAATCATGAACTGGCAACATCAGGGGGCCCTCTCCTGCCTGGGGCTGAGCAGGTGACTGGTCTCTAACTGTCCTCCGAGTGCCAGTCACCTGGGGTACATCTTCCTTGACCAGCTGTAGAGATGTCACTGTGAAGTGCTCACCAGCCAGAGGTCCCGACTCTAATCCAGCCAACATACCCAACGAGGTGCCAGTTTCTGAGCTGGTGAAGGGTACAAGGGGCAGTCTGGCTAGTGCTTCCTCAGAGAGTTCCACACTGTTATCTTCAGAGGCAGAGGATATCATATATGGCAGCACCATCTTCCTGATTACAGAGCCCATAAAAATGCTGTGGGGACCTGCTAGAGACAAAGGAGAGAATGTCAACATTTGGGCAGGTTAAAAGTATAGAGTGTGGGCAATGGGACAGTAGCACAGCAATGGACAATGACTCTTACTTGGTTGTCGGGACATGGATATTTCTGCATATCCTGAGGACCGGTCCCAGTCTGCACCAGCGTTGTTCAAGATCATCTCCTTGTAGAGGAAGAGGAGCTAAATGTCAGGCACCTCACCATCTTCCCTGGCTCTTTCGGCCCCTACAATGGACTGTTTTTCTCCCAGAATGACAGAAACATGAGTGACATGAAAGTGGGTGGCACAGCTGTCAGTACAAGAAAGGTGGGAAGGTGTCATGAGCAAATGAGTCGGCAACGCAGGGGGCATGAGGGGTCAGTGCTGCTGAGAGTTTGCAGTGGATGACAGAGAGTGAGGGAAGATGTTGCATGCAATAACGAGAGTGGTAGAGCATGAACCTTGATGAGTTGTTGGTGAAGTAACAGAGCGGGAGTGAGTGGAAGGTTGCACAGAGTGAAGATGGTGTCACATATCCTGGCGGGGCAGAGAAAGTCGCTGAACCTCTTGCGACGTTGCTGCATTTTTCTCTTGGAGATTAAGGCTGCTCTGACCCAGGTGACAACCTCAGACCAGGCTGAGAAGTCTTCTGCCATGGTATGTTCTGCTAGCCCTGGGGGAAGAGATTAGCCTTCTGCTGCATCACCCAATTGCCAGGACCTCCAGGCCCTTGTCCGCAAACCGGGGGCACCAATTTCACCCCTGTCTGCTACATCAAAGGAAACCGTCTCCAACTGTGCAGGGTTACTCCAAATTGCTGGGAACTGGATTCTCAGAATTTCCTGTCAGTGGTGAGCATTTCTAATGATACGGAGCAGAAGAGTTGGGCTTGCATTGGCGAGCATGGTATACTAATAAATTAATGAGGCAAGTTCAGGACAATAGTGCAAGAAAACTCATTAGGTCTCGTGGAAGTAAACTCTCTGCAAAACTCAACAAAAAATGACACACAGTTAATTTCAAGAACATTCAAACCAATGTTTCTCTCTCCACAGCTACTGAGGTTCCCCAGCACTTTCTGTTTTTATTCCAGTACTTGCAATTGTTTCAATAATGGAAGCCGTGGGCTGAATACTTTCCCTTTGTATTCAAAATTACTTCACTAGGAAACCTCTCAGAATTGTGAACGGGTTATAGGTGGAATTTCTCCTCTTAAAAGAAAATCACAAGAAGAGTCACGGTTCTGATAATTTGTTTAATATTGATTTTTCTTGGCCAGAAAATTCCATTTGCTTGAAGAGATCAGATTAAGACTGACCTGCATCCTGATTTCAAGTCGTGAAAAGATCAAAGAGTGACCATTAAAAGAAATTTTGTTCTGCTGAAGGAATTCTCAACACTAAAGAAATTAATCATAATTCACTGCAATGTGTCACACTGCAACATTGAATCTGATCCCTAAGTTAGTTTTGTTAACTTTTTAAAATTTTTAAAGCATATCTCCAAGGTAAAGTGAAGGACAATTAAACCTGCCAAGCTCTCTCTGCATCATTCTTGTCAAGTTCCATTTAATTTAAGCATCGCCATGTGGAATAAGAGGCTCAGAATGCTGGAGTGCCAATTAACTATTCAAAATCTTTCGAGTCTGATGATTAATGTTTGTGCAAGGGATGATCAAAGTGAGATGTTTGAGATTGTTAAAGGAATTAATGGGATAGATAGACCCGCTGACAAAGGTGCCGGCTTAATAAGGCAGACATTAATATAAGAGGAACATAGAAACAGGAGTAGGCCGTTCAGCCCCTCAAGCCTGTTCTGATCTTGGCTGATCTGTGGCTGAACTCCATACATCTGCCTTTTGCCCATATTCCTAACACCTTCGCTTAACAAAAACTGATCTAGAATTCACTATCATTCGTGGAAGAGGTAAAACCATTGAGCATAGCTTCATGAAGACACTCATCATAAAGAATAGTGCAAACTTGGAACTTTCTCCTGCTGAAAATGCTTTCAAAAACAGATCAATTGAACATTATGAAATCGAGATTTGTAGGTTTTTTTTAAACCAAAGGTATTCGCGGGTATGCAACTGAAGGGTTAAGATACAAATCACTGAATGATCTAATTGAATGGTGGGACAGGTTTAAAGGGCTGAATGGCCAATAGTAAAACTCTCCTGATATCCTTTTATCAGAACACAAACACACATTGATGTGCATACTTGAATGTTGAGTTACTCTGTAACACCTTGATCAGATGGGCCATTGGGCCGAGGAGTGGCAGGTGAGGTTTAATTTAGATAAATGTGAAGTGCTGCATTTTGGAAAGGCGAATCAGGGCAGAACTTATACACTTAATGGTAGGGTCCTGGGGAGTGTTGCTGAACAAACAGACCTTGGGGTGGAGGTTCATAGTTCCTTGACGATGCAGTCACAGGTAGATAGGATAGTGAAGAAGGCATTTGGTACACTTGTCTTTATTAGTCAGTGCATTGAGTATAGGAGACTGTTGGAATCAGGTGGACAAACAAGAGGCTGGAAGAACACAGGCAGCACCTGGAGGAAAGGAGCAGTCAACGTTTTGGGTATTACCTTTCTTCGGGACTCTAGTCTCGCCCCCTTGGTCCAGGCACTCTCGACCTACATCCGGGACACAAGCCACGCCCCCCCACCTCTATTGGAAACTTCCAGTTCCCTGGCCCCCAGTGCTTCATCTTTATTTTGGAGCTGCAATCCCTGTACACGCCCATACCCCACAAGGACAGCCTACAGGGCCTCAGTTTGTTCCTCTCCAACAGGCCCAACGAGTCCCCACCCCCCATCAATACCCTCCTCCGCCTTGCCGAACTAGTCCTCACCCTCAATAACTGTTCCTTCAATTCTTTTCACTTTCTCCAAATCTAGGGGTTTGCCATGGGCACTCACATGAGTCCCAGCTATGCCTGCCTATTTGTAGGTTATGTCGAACAGTCCCTCTTCAGTACATACACTGGTACTGTTCCCCAACTCTTCCCCCATTACATCGATGACTGTATCTGTGCTGCATCCTGCACCACGGCTAACTGGAGCACTTCATCAACTTCGCTAACAACTTTCACCCTGCCCTCAAATTCACTTGGTCTATCTCAGACACCTCCCTCCCCTTTCTTAACCTCTCTGTTTCCATTTCTGGCGCCAGTTTACGGACTGACATTTGCTATAAACCCACAGACTTGAGTCCTGAAGAAGGGTAACACCCGAAACATTGACTGCTCCTTTCCTCCAGATCCTGCCTGGCTTGCTGTGATCTTCCAGCCTCCTGTTTGTCTATATTGAGTGTAGGAGTTGGGATGCTATGTTGCTAACTGACAAGACATTAGTTAGGCCACATTTGGAGTACTGCATTCAATGCTGCTAGTAAAGATGTTGTTAAACTTGAAAGGGTTTGGAAAAGATTTACAAGGAGGTTGCTGGGGTTGAAGGGTTTGAGCTTCCTGTGATGGAGGCTGGTACAATTACGACATTTAAAAGGCATCTGAATGGGTACATGAATAGGGAGGGTTTAGTGGGATATGGGCCAAATGCTGGCAAATGGGACTGGATTAATTTAGGATATCTGGTTTGCATGGACAAGTTGGGCCAAAGGGTCTGTTTCCATGCTGTGCGATTCTATGACTTTTTATTAATCTGTCAGTTGGACTAGAAAAACCAGATTACATCACATGGGGAGCTGGCTTGTGAAAATTTGGATTACAAATCCAGAACATGATGCTTGGTCATTGGTTCAATTTCTATATTACAAAGAGATCACTGATACCCTAAACATTTACTATCCACAATGACAAATTGCAAACCCTCTACTTGAACATGACAATTGACAGAACCCATCTGCTGGCTTAATTATGCAACAGAACACCAAGACACAAATTGGAGACAACGTCTCAAAGTTCAAAGTCCTATTAAAGGGCCCGACTGCATTCCATGGTAAAACTCACTTTTGTCGTCATTTTTGCAAGAAGCTCCTGGAGGTCCATGATGCCTTGCACCAGGTTAAGGAAGTCACTGCACGTTGGGCATGCTCCAAAAAGACAAAAATGAAACAACAAGATGCAAGGGTGAGAATCTGGCAAGTGGCAGAATACATGGAGCTCAATGCTTATGACCCTAACAGAAATCATGCAAATTAACTAAAAGCATGTGTTCATTTTTGTTAGTTACCATGGTGATGGCAGGCTGACTTAACTTGCTTTGCATCACCTTCACAAACAATGCAAAGTAGTATTGACAGGCATAATATGACATTACACTCTCACATTTAGGTGCTCTTGATCTCCATAGCAATGACTAAAAAAGCCTTATCTTGTCACCTTGGAATTTGTGGCAAGCCTGCATGAAAGTATGTATTTCATGAACCTGTATTTCCACATTATCTCCATACAGCTCTTGGTGTGACTCATCAAAACAGTGCAGTCAGTGATGTTTTTGTGAGTTGCACTGTGTTCTCATCCCCGTACAAACCATTTATGTGAAAAGCATAAGGTTGTGCTTACACTTTTCAAACTTGAAAAGCAGTTAATTTTTCCACTGGTTTGGTGAGTAGATTTGCAATACCATTCAGATGCACTTTTTTGACGAAAATATTCTGAAAAGCTATTTATCCACACAAATTAAACTTGCTCATAATTTGGTTAAAATAATGCATTTTTTTTAGTCAAGTGAAAAAACACTAAAACTGAAAAAGGAGTAGTGCCCTTCATTTGTTTAGAAAACCACAAATTTTCTTGTATAGATTCCTCCAACAGAGACAAAAGTAGCAATCACAATTTTTTTTTTAACCAATGGCTTGAAATCCTGTTGACCAAAGCTCTTGGCTTTACTTCTGGTGATAGCTGTGAAAATAATTAGCTACAATTGCATCCAAAAGTTTCATAATCTGGCAAAAAAATTAACTTTGGCATGGTTAAGCGAGTGGGCAAGGATCTGGCAGATAAAATACAATGTTGAGAAATATAAGGTCATCATTTTGGTAGGAATAACAGCAACACGGATTATTATTTAAATGGTGAAAAATTGCAGCATGCTGCTGTGCAGAGGGGCCTGGGTGTCCTTGTGCATGAATCACAGAAGGTTGGTTTGCAGGTGCAGCAGGTAATTCAGAAGGCAAATGGAATATTGCCTTTCATTGCCAGAAGGATAGAGTTTAAAAACAGAGAGGTTATGCTGCAGCTGTATAGGGTGCTGATGAGGCCACATCTGGAGTACTGTGTACAGTTTTGGTCTCCTTACTTGAGAAAGGATGTACTAGCACTGGATGGACTGCATAGGAGGTTCGCTATGTTGGTTCCAAAAATAAGGGTGCTGGCTTATCATCATAGAAAGCCTACAGTGTGGAAACAGGCCATTCAGCCCAAAAAGTCCACACCACCCATCTGAACAGCATCCTGCCCACACCCCTACCCCTGCATTTCCCTTGTCTAACGCACCTAACCTAAACATCCCTGGGCACTATGGGAAATTTAGCATGGCCAATCCACCTACCCTGCACATTTTAGGACTGTGGGAGGAAACTGGAGCACCTGGAGGAAACTCACGCAGACACAGGAAGAATGTGCAAACTCCACACAGCCAGTTGCCTGTGGCTAGAATTGAACCAGGGTCCCTGGTGCTGTTAGGCAGCAGTGCAAACCACTGAGCCACGGTGCCACCCCACGGAGGAGAGTTGACTAGACTGGGACTATTCTTATTGGAATTTAGAAGAATGAGGGGGGGTTCTTATAGAAACATATACAGTTATGAAAGAAATAGACAAGACAGAAGCAGGAAAGTTGTTTCCAATGGTGGGTGAAACTAGAACTGGGGGGCATAGCCTCAAAATAAGGGGGAACAGATTTCGGACTCAGTTAAGGAGGAACTTCTTCACCCAAAGGGTTGTGAATCTGTGGAATTCCCTGCCCAGTGAAACATTTGAAGCTACCTCGTTGAATACTTTAAGGCAAAGGTAGATAGATTTTTGAAAAGTAAGGGAATTAAAGGTTCTGTTGAGTAGGCACGTAAGTGGAGCTGAGTCCACAAAAAGGTCAGCCAAGATCTTATTGAATGGCAGAGCAGACTCAAGGGGCCGGATGGCCCACTCCTGCTCCTATTTCTTGTGTTCTCATGTTCCTATGTCTTGTTCTGGCAAATAGAATACAATAATAGCACAAATCTGTTTAGCCCATGATTAATGTTTACAATAGGACATATATGGAACTGCAAGTAAGGGCAAGAATACCTTTATGGAAACACTCCAATCAGCTCTTTGTACTGGCATCAATATGAAAACATTATACAATATATAAAGGTTCCAAACCATTCCCTGGTCCACAGCCAGAGTTTCAAGTTCATTTCACCTTACTGATAGTCACCTCAGTGGACTGTTACACTCCAGCTTTACAGTTTTGTACGCTGTAGGATTAACTACTACTTGCTAATGTTTGGGAAGGTGTATTGCATTAAACTTCCCTTCTATATTGGAAGTGCTGGAAGAAGAACTGCAAATTAGTCTTAACAAGAAGAGGAACTTGGCTTAACAATAAGATGTATTTTATTGAATAACAGCAATAGGTACATTGGCTACAACAAATACAGAGAATGCTGCAGGAACTCAGCAAGTCTGGTAGCATTTCTGGACAGAGAAGCAGAGTTAACCTTTCTGACTCTTTTTCAGAAATTCTTGAGACGCTCACCAGACCTACTGAGTTCCTCCAGTAAATTCTGTAGTTGTTTCAGATTTCCAGCGTCTGCAGGATTCTGATTTTATTCAGTACATTGGGAGTCATAAATAACTGTAATAGACACATCTAACTCCATTGGGCTCTTGAACTAGACTCCCCTAGTCTCCATCCAAGATTGTGTAGCATCATCCAATCAGGAGAACGTTTATGCAATTTCCAATGTTAACCCTTTCAGAACCAGTACGTTTTGCAACATATGCCCAACAAGACTGGGAATCACCAACTCCACCTACCCATTGTATCATCAACCTTGTAAAAGGGTTTGGCAAGGACTCTAAGTCCTTTATTAGACCAAACAAGTCAGACTGAGAAACAAGCAAATCTGGCTCCCAGTCTATTTTTCTGAAGAAGGTTCCAGATCCGAAATGTCAGCTTTTCTGCTCCTCTGATGCTGCTTGGCCTGTTGTGTTCATCCAGCTCTACACCTTGTTATCCCAGCCTATTCCTGGGATTTTGCAATGCACTCCACCTATAGTGTGGTAGTGATGTATAAATGAGGGGCCACGCAAATTTAACCCAGTGGAAATGAGGCTAAGAAAAAGCAGAGGCAGGAGGGGAGTGGAATATTTAGAGTGCTGTTAATGCCGGCTGACAGAAAAATTCACATTTTATTAAGAAAATACATGACAGACAGTATGATGTTGATATCACCAAGACTTTTGCATAAAGCAAACACCTCTATACTATCAATGCACTTGCCTTCAATTGCTACTAGTTCAATGTAATTGAAGGAAAATGAGAAATAACACATGGTGCACTTTCAACTAAAAACACCATCTATCGCAGTGTGCACTTATGTCTAGCTGCAGAGAAAGCCATCCAAATGTGAGGGAAGGGAAATATGAAGAGAAAATTCTCCTCTCTATGCAGCACTGAGATTATTAAATATCTTAAATTGTGAACTGTAATGTCTTAATGTTGATAACCTACTTAAAAATTCATATTTGCATTTGTAGCCTGACACAAGACCCTGATTGCAGATGATAATGTATTTTTACAACTGCTTGACCTCTTGCACCTGTATTAATGACATGCTTTCGCACATAATTTGTCATCTCATTTTGTGCCTTTTATGCATCATTCAAATTGGGCTCAAATCTTTTGTTTCTAGGAACAGGCGATACCAAGAAACACCTCATGGCCAAAGACAAAACACATGTATCACTAACAAATTTGCAAAGTGTTTCAGAGCGCCCCCAAATGGAGAAATATATTTGAAATAATATTTCAAATTCAGTGTTGTTTGAGAAAACTGCTAAAATGCAAGTGCAAAAAAGCCACCTCTAAAGAATACATTATTCAACCAAATGAAACATTATACAGCACTTCGCTCTCACTGTGCCAAATCTCTAATCAAATTGAGCAAACCAACCAAACATTCAGTGTTCCTCATTCGACTGGTTGCCAACATTCATCAACCAAATGCCAAACAAAAGAGAAGTATGAAGGCAAGGAATTAGAAAACAATTAACCAGCACAAAATAATCACTTTGCCATGCTTTGTGTTTCAAGTTAATCATTCATTTGGAGGTCAAGTGTTACAACACAACGCAATTAAGAGGTCAGTCACTTTACTTTCCTGTTGACCTTGGTATCTAAGCTACAGATTGGACATAGATGGCAAATCTAGTGTCCTCCTCAGACCTTAATCTGAACTCTACTGTGGGAACATGGCAAAATAGGAGCAGGCCATTTGGCCCCTTGAGTCTCTTCTGCCATTCAATCAGATCATGGTTGATTTTTTTTACCACAACACCATTTTGCCACATTTGTCACAATGTGTTGTGATATTGTTAATATTGAGAACTCGAATGATCTCTGTTTTGGACAGACCCAATGACTGAGCTTCTATGAAAGAGGGGTGGAGGCTCCAATGATTGGCAGCAAGCGGAAGGTTTCCATGGGATCAAGAGATGGATTCCTGCTCTTTCTGGCATACAATCACTGCCAACATTCTCTACAAATTATCATTGCAGCAGCTTGCAATGACCCATTTAGGAACCACTCACTCATCCCTCACCATTCAATTCCAATGCCACACCAAAACTACTGTGGTCCTTAGCATATCATGAGAAGTCAAATATAAATATTTGACCAAGACTCCTCTCTGTTTCAAGAGGGAGGCCACCTCAAAAGTGACACTGTGCATGGTAACAAAGTGGATGTAATCATTTGCTAGTATGGAATTTGAGTATTATAGATAAAAAGAGTCAGAGTATTTTGCCTAGCAGTCATCAGGACAATTTCCAAAAATACCACTGTAAAGGCAAGAATTTTTAGACTGTTTCGGCAGAGTTTGCTGATTTGTGGCATGTGCCACAATTTGATTGGTATAGGTGCTGCCATGCAGAATGCACCAGTTAGATAATGACTGACAGTTAACTGTCAGTCTTTGCTTGCATTTAAACAAGGCAGGTTGACTCTGATTCTATTTGGTTCAGTGTGCAATTATGCATTCTGGAAGATACATATATTAATACTAGGACAATAACAATTATTTACTCCAAATGTTGGAAATCAAAGAAAAAAATTGAATGTCGTAGAGAAACCCAGCAGGTCTGGCAGCATCTGTGGAGAAAGGAACGGAGCTTTTATTTCAAATCCAGCTTGATCTTGTTTGGGAAGAAGTCCTGTGTTCACCCTCCATTATATGATTTGTTATATCAGCCTGATAACTGGGCTTGATTAAGAGAAGATCAAACAGCCATCACCAATAGCAGAACTGTATACCATCACCATCTGAAAAGTCAATGGCTAAAACTTCCTTTGCTATACCACCATCAAGGCAAAAATCTAAACCTTTCTTTTTGATGAGTCGGTAACTAACAGGAAGAAGAGATTCCACAAATACCCCTATCTCAAAAATCACAAAGTTTAGAGATTGAGTGAAACAGCCTTTGATCAGGTAATCAAATGCAGCACTTGGATGATATTTCTCCACCTTTTCCCAAGGTCTAATACTTAAAAGAGCACGAGTGTGGAGGTGCCGGTCTTGGACTAGGATGGACAAGGTCAGAAATCACACGACACCAGGTTACAGCTCAATGAGGGGGCAGTGTACGAAACCTTGTGATTTCAAATACAATCTGGTGTTGTGTGACTTCTGACCTTAAAAGAACAAGGGCATTAGGTTATGAGAAATGTAATTCTCCATACTACACCCCCCCGCCCCCCTCAAAAGAAACACCCAAATTCCTAACCTGGCCAAGTGCCATCATTCCTTCATGGGGTCACTGGGTCAAAATCCTGAAACTCCCCATCTTTGGAGCTTTTTGTATACACAAACTAAAGTAGATCTTACCAGTGATCCACCCAACAAAACAAAGTCAGCACTTGGCACAAGAACCCAAACAGAGCAGCAAGTAATATAAGGGGAGTGGGGAGAATAACTGTGCCCTAATGGTCTCAAAACCTGCTACTGTAGATGAGAAATAGAGCAATCTCAAATGGTACAGCAGGTTAGAAATGCCAAATAGCCTAACCTGCTTCGACATCTCCATGGAGTTTATACCAACTATTTTGGGGCAAAATGTCTTGATTTGGTCCTCAGCAGTTGCTAGAAGTAGATTTTTATTTCTTACTGATGAAGCAACTCGCACAATGATATCTCTTTCGTGGATAAGGAACTGCAATCTTAAAAGAAAGGCATTGAAATTGAAAGGACATTAACATTTAAATTGAAAATGTTGACTGTGCTTCTATTCACGCAAACAGCAAATCATACCCAGATTATGAAGGGAAGGAACAGTACCATCCAGTCATTTGCCTCAACGGGCAACATAAGACTTTTGTCACCCACTATTTGAGATGTGTTCAATTGCACAATTTGCAAAACTTCAGGTCACTGAATAACTCTAGGCATTGATTAAAAGCAGTTACTTGAAGCCACGTTATACTGTGCATTTTGTGTGAATACAGGGTAGTAGACCCTACAGGACTGAATTTCAACAAGTATCAAAAGATCTTCTTGATGACTGGCTTTGCATAAGTCTCAGTGTAACTGCAATTGACGCAAGCCAATTAAAGGTGATGAAAACAGTTTATGGGTTGGGGCAATGCCTTGTGGTGCAGTCATTATGTCCCTATATCTGAGCCAGATGATCCAGGTTTAAATCTCTCTTGCCCCACAGATGTGTCAAAGCATGTCTAAACAGGTTGATTAAAATAATGGCTACCCAGTCAATCCAAGATTAGAGTCATAGTACAGAATCAGGGAGGTTTACAGCATGGAAGCAGGCCCTTCAGCCCAACTTGTCTGTGCCACCCAGTTTTCACAACTAATCTATTCACATTTGCTTGCTTTTGTTCCATATCCCTCCATACCCATCCCATCCATGGGCCTGCCCAAATGTTTCTTCAATGACAAAATTGTATTCACTTCCACCACTACCTCTGGCAGCCCATTCCAGACACTCACCACACCCTGTGAAGAAAATTACTTCTCTGGACCCTTTTGTACCTCTCCCCTCTCACCTTAAACCTATGCTGTCTAGGTTCAGACTCCCTTACTATGGGCAAAGCTATTGCCCATCTACCTCATCTATGTCTCTCATGATGTTACAGACCTCTACAAGGTCACCCCTCAGTCTCCTACACTCCTCGGAAAAAAAGTCCCAGCCTATCCAGCCTTTCCTTATAACTCAAACCTTCCAGTCCAGGTAGCATTCTAGTAAATCTTTTCTGCACTCTTTCTTGTTTAATAATATGAGCTAGTCACGAAAACAGAAAAGGCTGGAGGAGGAAAGGAAAGGCCAGAGGGAACTCAGCAAGTCTGGTAGCAGCAGTGGAGTGGTAAATGGAGTCAACATGTTTTAAGTCCAACATGCAAGGCTATTCCTTGGGGAAAGCAGGAACCCCATCACCATTCTTGCCTTCCCTGTCCTGGGCCAAACACGCCTTGCATCCTGGTTTGAGCTCTCCTGTTCCTCTTCCAGGCTTCATCCTCGCTACGTCCAGCTCCAGCTTCTCTCCCTCCAGTTACGACCTCCAGCTTCCCTCATGGTCTAGTGGTTAGGATTCAATGTTTTCATTGTTGCGGCCTGGGTTCAATCCCTGATCAGGGAATGATAAAATGTTGCTTTGGTGTACAATGAGACAAAATTCTTCCCTGCTAGTCTAGTGGTTAGGATTTGACACTGTCACCGCTGCGGGCCGGGTTTGATTCCCATTCAGGGAATGTTAATTTCTGGTTGGCATTACGAGTTGGACCAAAGGGTTTGTTTCCGTGCTGTACATCTCAATGACTCTCTCTCTCTGATTCCCAAAGTTACTCCCAGGCTTCAACTTCAATTCTGGTCTCCCGTGAAATAAAACATGACATGAACTGAAAATGAAAGGAAAACACCCTGTAATCTGACCCCATGGCAACACGGCACATCTGGGCTACTTCAGGGTGATAGTTGTGCTAATTAACTTTGCAATCCACAATGTTTCTTTTGACACTGTCTCCCACATGAATAAATTCATGCAGTAAAGGGGGACCACTGTAATCTCACCAGATGCACCAGCTCTATTCTGAAGCTATGAGAGGACAACTTTATTATTCATTGTTTTTCCACTTTCAATCTAATCTTATTCGAGAATGACAGCTCTGTTTACTACCTTCCCCAAAGCTGTTTTACTTCTATTATGCTTCATTTGGAAAATTCAATCTCCATTGAAGGTCATACTCCTAAAAATTATGAATCATGAAATTAAAGAAATTTTCACAACAGAAGGAAGTGAATTATCAAAAACATACTTATTAAAACAATTTTCTCGGAGCACAGGTTCTGGCTTTGTGACCTACAGTTGTTCTTGAGGTCATCAGCACACAAATTCGGTCCTACATCCTCATTTACCTGACGATCACATTACTTCTGCAAAGGAGATAGCTGACTGCAGCTATCCACCCATTTCAGTTTGGAGATCTCTCCATTCTCCAGCATCTGTTTTAAAACTTCAATATTGATCCTCAGTCTTTTCTTTATTCACACATTACACTGAATATACATCATCCCATTTTGACTGAGTATTAATGTATGAGTCAATAAATTTGGTTGCTGAATCCCTTTTTGGAATTTCTTCCAAATATTTTCGCTAAGAAAGATGCCATATCTAACACCTCACCAAGAGAGACACTTTCTGCCACTAAGGTAATTTTTTATGACTCTTGTGGCATTTTTAGCTTCCCAAGGTAAAGGGCATCATTTACCTTCCTTTTCCACAAACAACATTACAAATCCTCCTGCACACAAGAACGTATCACATAAATTTGCATAAGAAGTATCAATGCAAACAAATTTTATATTCCTGGCATCTCCCAATGATGGAAATTTAAAAATGCAATGCTCCATTTTAAATTCTTTTCAATGTTTTGTTTGCCTGAATAATTGCTTTCACCTTGAGACTTTTCATTGTTGTTCTCAATTCTAGCATTTCAAAATTGGCATCTGACCTTGTACCCAGCCAATTCAGCAGTCCAATCAGACTCCGTATTTCCTCCATTTCAGTTTTTGAAGCTGCTACATCTTTTTGTGAGGGCCTATTTTGACCAACAGCAAAAGAACTAACATTTTCCAAATCAGATTGCTGACGCAAAGTGACATTTGATCCATTCTGCCTGATTCCAATCCAATGCACTTAAAGGTCCCAGCAGCCTGACTTCAATTTTGAATTCCACTCTAAACCCATTTATAACATTGTTTTCAAATTCGCTGCTTCCATCCACAACAAATCATCGGCAAGCATCTTAAAGATGCCTGAAAGCTGCCTCGTATATGGCCAATAAAACTTGGCAGAGTCTGTCTTTAATGGAGGACAATCCAATTTTAATACGGTAGACATCACTGAGAAGTACCAAATGCTAGAAGCATAATTGAGGCCATATTCACATTTATTTAACATACAGAACATCCCCACTTCATTTGATGTCTTTTTTCGAGACAAAAAATTCGCCTCCCTCTCGTGCTGATCTTCCTGCAGAAACGCAGCTTTACTATCAATTGATTTCCCAAGTATAGCCAACAACAACCACATCCCATGAAAGAACAAAAACAAAAATTGACACTGAGAAAGCCAAGAGAAGGTTCAAACTTGCTTTTCCTGCAATCAGTGAACCTACTCTTATATCTAACGCCTCCAACACCCGCAGTTTCTCTGCAAAACGTTGTGCCACCAGCCTTGATTTAGCATTTTAAACCCAATCCAGAGACTATGTGTCTATGCAGATCCACTTATGGGTCAAGTGCTGGAAAATGGGATTAGAATATTTCAGAGATAGCAAGGACTGCCGATGCTGGAGTCAGAGACAACACAGTGTGGAGCTAGAGGAACACAGCAGGCCAGGCAGTCTCAGAGGAGCAGGAAAGTTGATGGCTTGGGTCAGGACCCTTCTTCAGAAATGGGTCCTGACCCAAAACATAAACTTTCCTGCTCCTCTGATGCTGCCCAGCCTGCTGTGTTCCTCCAGCTCCACACTGTGTTGCCTTAGAATATTTCATTAGCTACTTTTGACCAGCACGGATATGATTGGCTAAAAGGCCTTTTCCTGTGCTGTGATTCCTTCTGACTCTGTGATAGGGCCAGTGGTCCCCTATATGGCACCTCTGTGTACACCCTAAATTCACTCTAGCTTGGAAATTCTTGTTGTTCGGCATCTTTTATTGTCTTTTATTTTGCTCACGGCCACAAAGGCTTCCCAGTCACTTGGTCTTCTGCTTCTGATGGTATTCCTGATTTGTACTATATTTACAAACTCGACTACAAACTCTGTCTTGCCTTTAATCTCTTTCTGGACAGCTACACCTCCCCCTTCTACTAACAAGATTTATTTCAATGGTTTGTGACATCTCTCGAGAGGCATGTTTTCCCCCAGACCCAATGGTTGAGCTTCTATTTTGTTTTCCCACCTTCCAAGTTTTTACTTCTTGTTCCCAATCCAAGGGCTTAGTCTCCTACTCCTCATCCTTTACATTCCATTAACTTTTACATTTTCCAGTAGCCTTCTCTGCTCTCATTTCTTCATTTATTTATCCCGTTTGGTAAATATTTGTCTTTATTACCAACTTTTGTTGGTTGTTCAATGGGACTATGATCTCATATTGACCGTCAGGAACTGAGGTGCTCACCATCGGACAAACTCAACCGTGGCCATTTGATCTTTCTGGCTGTGCAATATTTTTGCTTAAGAGGTACATGCCTCCTCATCATTTTCTAAAAATTCTGTAGTACATGCCAAGCAAACTTGAAGAGTGCACCTGGATGTTTCCATGCTGTAGAATTATTATCTTTCTGTCTTTAACAATAACCCACTCTGTGACTTTGCATTCTTTAAGCCCCTCTTTCGTATAATAACCCAGATTGAAACCGCTGTCTAATGGCTTTCCCTTCAAACTTATTTCTGACATTTTGGCTTCAATGAACGTCTTTCTGTCTGCATGCCCTATATTCAAATGCTCTGAAAAAGCAGAACTAATCATCACCCCTTTTATGCCTGGGGGCTGATGAGTTCGGGATGGCACAGCGGCTCAGCGGCTAGCACTGCTGCCTCACAGCACCAAGGACCCGGGTTTGATTCCACCCTCGGGCGGCTGTCTGTGTGTAGTTTGCACATTCTCCCCGTGTCTGTGCGGCTATCCTCCAGGTGCTCCGGTTTCCTCTCACAGTCCAAAGATGTGCAGGTTAGGTGGATTACCCATGGGAAATGTGTGGTTACAGGGATAGGGTAGGGAAGTGGGTCTGGGTGGGATGCTGTTTGGAGGGTTGGTGTAAACTCGATGGCCCAAATGGCCTGCTTCCATACTGTAGGGATTCTATGAAGTTATCACTGATGGAAGCTTAGAATTCCAACCTAAAACTAACCGATAAGGACCATTTCCTCTGAGCATCCGCAACAAACTCATGGTATAGAATCCCGACAGTGTGGAAGCAGGCCATTTGGCCCATCGAGCCCACACCAACCCTCTGAAGACATCCCAGCCAGACCTACCCCCACCCTATCCCTGCATTTCCCACCCTAGACACCATGGGCAATTTAGCACGACCAAATTATTATGGTGTCCATTATGGTGACTGACAAAATCTGGCTGAAAAATCTACAAAATGTAACTTTTTTTCTCTTTATCCCATACCTTTAAATCCATAGCCACTCCCTCATGGCAAGTTCTTGTTAAGGGGCAGATTTACTGTCGGCTTTGACAGTGTACTTTGATATTTCTTGCAAATCTCACACACATTATTTACTTTGTCTTTGAGTTTATTGCAATCCACATCTCTCACTCCTGCATCCTTTACATTTTTTTAAACTTTTGGGCAAATTGCCTGTGTAATTTTAATGCAATTGACTTTTTATCTTCTACATTTCCAATCCCCTTTGTCAACAAAGCTTACATAATTTGTTTAGGAAGCTTTGAGGAAAGTTTATGTTCTATTAAATGATTTTGAGTGTCCTGATTCTGTAAATTTAAATTTCACAGATTTTCCAAATACAATAGGTCTGTTGTTTCCCATATTCTGTTTCTTCTGTACTTTCTTCATCAATGGCCTAATTAGAACAATGATATTTTACTAGACATTACATCTGTATGAATAACATAATTGATACCAGCTTTACTGTGCAAGGAATTATCACTCTTTCTAAAGATTTTAGTGAATTGTCGTCCTCATACTTGAAACTGGTGGAACTGTCGAATTCCTTAACTTTTATTCTTCGGAGTGTCCAGATAGCATTTTAGTCAGTCTATTTGACACACTGTAGGGGTGTTCTGTAGATGTTAAATGCTGCACAATTCAAAGACTCTACCACCAATATCCTCACTGGGCTGGAACTTCTTGTGACCAATACAATGCCCTCACTCTGATCTGGATTTCCACATTTCCACTCTAAATGTTCCATTTCATGTTTAATTTGAATACTTTATTTTACTGTTTGGGCTAGTCCTAGGATACCAGTTCCAATAACACACAGCTCTCAAAAGGTATATGATTCCCTACCATGACAGCAAAGCCAAAATTGTTCAGAAGGATAGTAGGAACTGCCGATGCTGGAGTCTGAGATAACAAGGTGTAGAGCTGGATGAACACAGCAGGCCAAGCAGCATCAGAGGAGCAGGAAAGCTGTCGCCAGACCCGAAACATCAGCTTTCCTGCTCCTCTGTTCAGAGGGATTGCTTGAATGCCTGTTAACACCTGGGTTCAGATGACTTCATGAGACAGCAATAATTGATTATCCTTTATTGTCAAGCACAATCAAAATAAAATACGGTGAAAAGTGCGCACAGTCACACATACATAAGCGCCATTCACAGAATAAAATTTAAAAAACGATAACTTAAAGAGAATCCAAGTTTTCCTTCTCCGCTGCTACAGCATACTGCTGCAAGAGTCCTGCTCTGGGCTTCCCAGCACATGCTGTGCTGCTGACAGAATCTCCCTCGCTGGGCTTCCCAGCCCATGCCATACCATCGTCAAGGGCCGACACCGCTCAGAAGTGAGAGACCCTCTCCAGGTTTCACAGGCCACCAGCCTCAGCATGAACACTGCCTCCGAAAACACCACACCTGCTCCCGAGCTCTTCGAAGCTGCCCTCTGCCTTTATCTCTCTTTATCGGGAACGTTTGAGAAAAACAAAGAAGGGGGAGAAGGGAAAAGAGAAAAACAAAAACGCGGATGAGGCAGACAAGCCCGTGCACAGGAGCCCAAACGCTGCCTACTCCATTGCCACCATCTTGTGTGAACAATTATGATTCACTGTAATGGTGAATTCACTGAGATATGGTATTTGGCCTGATATTTTCCTTCATCTTCTTGAATGACCTCGTGTGACACAGTTCTTCAGAGAGGAATCTTTGTCTTTAACAGATGTTATCCAAATAACTTCTTATGAGTCTGTGAGTCCCTTAAAGATGTTCAGTTGTGTATGAAGCAGGGTTAGGGTAGGGATAGCCTCGTGGTACTGCCGCTAGACTATTGATCCCAGGATCCTGGTAACGATCTGGGGACCTGGGTTTGAATCCAGCCATGACAGATAGTGGAATTTGAATTCAATAACAATCTGGAGATAACTGTTGAACGATACCCATGAAACTATTGCTGATTATTAGGGGAAAAAAAAACATCTGGCTCACTCAGGTAACAAAGTGTGGAGCTGGAGGAACACAGCAGGCCAGGCAGCATCAGAGGAGCAGGACCG
>NC_063348.1:55590501-55611489 GCF_021869965.1 Rhincodon typus
CGGTCCTGCTCCTCTGATGCTGCCTGGCCTGCTGTGTTCCTCCAGCTCCACACTTTGTTACCTCTGACTGCAGCATCTGCAGTTCTTGCTATCTCATTTGGTTCACTAGTATCCTTTTTAGGAAGCGAATTTGCCATCCTTACCTGGTCTGGCCTACATGTGACTCCAAGATCCACAGCAATGTGGTTGATTCTTAACTGCCCTCTGGGCAATTAGGGATGGACAATAAATGCTGGCCCAGCTAGCAACACTCTCATCCCATTAATGAATTAAAAAAAAGATTCATACTCTGCTCGAAAGTTAGTCCAATGGATAAGGGACCAGTTCTTTCAGTCAGGGGCATGGGATAAGCATGTCCTGTGCAAGAGCCAAGAAAGTTGGAGTAAAAATTTGGACTCTTCAGCCACTCGGTTTTCAATGCAACATGACTATAAAGAGCTGGTCAATGCCTCCTCCTAGCTACAAGTCTTCTCAATACCTTAAGGTGTGTACTTGGGATGCCAAGTAATACAAGACTATGGGCAAAGTGCTGGAAAGCAGGTCTTGAATAGCAACCTGCTTGTTTTTGACCAGAGTTGATGGGCCAAAGGGCCATTTTCAGTACTGTATACCTTTATGACTAAAGTTCCCATGCAGACTGCACACCAATTGATCCCCTCTAAGTCAATGTACCTAGGCAGCTACGCAAAAAAAAATTAAAGATGCCATGCACTTTAAACAGATTACCCATAAATGTCAAAGAAGAACAATTTGAGGTGATGTCGATATTGGAGCACAATGGTCACATTGTCCAGTCAATGGGTGTTGAAATGAGTTTCTCCACCTAAGCACATGCCTCTCATCTCTGATTAGGTCCCTGCCCAGTGTATTTGCTCACTAGGGCACTGCAGACCTTCCCACAAGCGGTGGGCACTGTGGGAGTGTGGGGGGGAAGCTGGTATTATCACACCCAGCCTCCTCCCCAAACGGACGTTTCAATTTAAATTTGTAAGTTATAGTCATGATTTGGCCATTTCTAGCAGTGTCTGCCAATACTGCTTCTCATTTTCTTTGGTCAACTTGTTACGATTGAAAATAGCAGAGTGGCCATGTTTGATCAAAACCATTTGATTGCAGCAGGGACAGGGATAGAAATCATGGTTCCTGGTCCCTGAGCCCCAACCCTATGCACAGTGGTTCTGTCCTCAACCTGAGCACAATGTGACCCCTGGAGTCCCAGACCCTGGGTATTAGGCGCTAGACTGGGCAGAGGAATGCTCTCATTTTTAGTTCTCAGCTCTCTTTAGACCCAGAAATTAACGTTCTGGTCAACGTGGCTATCTGGAAAAAGAAAATTAAACATCAAGGCTATTGGCAGCACAGTGGCTCAATGGTTAGCACTGCTGCCTCACAACATCAGGGACACACATTCGATCCCAGCCTCACGCGGCTACCTTAAAGGAGCTTGCGTGTTCTCCCTGTGTCTGTGTGGGTGCTCGGGTCTTCTTCCACAGTCCAAAGGTGTGCAGGTTAGGTGGATTGGCCGTGCTAAATTGTCCTGTAGTGTCCAGGGACGTGTAGGCTAGGTGGATTAGCCATGGGAAACACAGGTTTAGGTGGTGGGCTGGAACAAATGGCTTGTTTTTGCACTGTCGGGATTCCATGATATTCCAACACTCTGGTAATGCAAAGAACATCACAATTCCCTCTGTTGTTTTATCAAAGGGCTGCATGGAATTCTGATGAAATCTTCTGCCGCATTACCATGCTATGCAACATCCCACATGTAGGAATTTGCCCAAAACCCGAACATGATGATTTAATAGAGCAACAAAGCAATGAATATTGTGTCATTTCGAAACAGGAAAGGGGAATTTCAGTCCAACAATCAAACATAATCTGCAATTATTGCATAAGCACTCAGTGGGATGCAGGAGCTGAAATAGGTCACACCAGTATTCCCTACCATTCAATGTTTTTTCTTCAACCATGGGATATGGACATCACTGACATTTATTGTCCATCTTTAATTGCCCAGATGACATTTAAGAGTTAACTACATTGCTGTGGGTCTGGAGTCACATGTAGGCCAGACCATTCCTTCCCTAAAGAGCATTAGCGAATGAGATGAGTTTGTTTTCCCCAGCAATGGTCATCGTTAGGCTCTTAATTCCAGATTTTTATTGAATTCAAATTACCCTACCTTGCCATGGTGGGATTTGAGCCCAGATCCCCAAAAACGCCACGTTGGTCCCTGGATTAATCATCGAGCAATAAAACCATTAGGCCAACATCTGCTGAATATGATGATGGCTGACCTCCAAATTTATACAGAGATAGTAGGAACTGCAAATGCTGGAGAATCTGAGATATACAAGGTGTAGAGCTGGATGAACACTGCAGGCCAAGCAGCATCAGAGGAGCAGAAAAGCTGACATTTCGGGCCTAGACCTTTCTTCAGAAGGGTTTTCTGAAGAAGGGTCTAAGCCCGAAACGTCAGCCTTCCTGCTCCTCTGATGCTGCTTGGCCTGCTATGTTCATCCAGCTCTATGCCTTGTATATTCCAAATTTATACACTGATTTCTGTTGATAGATTAATACTTGATTACAAGGAGGAATCTTTGAAGTTAAATAAACTTCATTCTGTTTTAACCAGCATGAGTGTGTTAGCCAGCAACATATGTACCATCCTGTCATTGGCAAAATTCACTGGACCACCCACCAACCAGCTCAGTAAAAGTTAACAGGCGAGCGAGTATCTCACCCAATCACAGGCCTCAACACATATGACCTGGGTCACAGGATGCTGTGGCCAGCAGATACCAGGGCCCTAAAGGTGGCCAGTCAAGGCCTGATTCATGGGTGATTCAGCGGAGAGAAAGTGAGTCATTTTTGTGGGGTGGGGGTCTCAAGGAGAAGAGGGATGTAGGAAAGGGGTCAAGGGAAGGGAATTGGCTTTAAAAGGCCACCTGCTTGTCTCCACATATCACTATATTGAGGCTAATGGAGGCCCCTCCCAATTCAGAAGGCAGGTTGCCATGGTTTTCCAGGCAGGAAACTAACCACCTTTCTTGTTTTCCAGGTAACTGAAGAGGTGATGAGTTCAAGCCCAGTGATATTGTTTAGTCAATCTGTTTAGACCTGTTTGTCTGTGGTCATCTTATACTGATGTGGGACATGGACCCAGAAGTCCCCTAAGTGAGATCCCCCAAGTGCCATTAATTGACCACTTAAGGGCCTTAATCGTCAACTAGTCTAAAAAGTTTCCCATGAAGCTCCTCCCCCAGAACTTAGTTGCGCAGGTCACAACCAGGGTGGGCAAGATCTCTCTAGGGACACCTGCTCCAATAATTTCCCCTTCTCACTACCTCCAGGGAATGGAAAATCATGTCCTTAGTAGCCCAGACAGAGGATTAAATTCTTTTTCAAATTAACTGCTTGGCATTTCAGAAAACCTGTGGCACAGGTTAAGATTTCTATTGAAAGATTCCCTTCAAAACCTTAGATGATATCAAGTTAATTAAATGCTGCAAAACACTATCAATGAGTCAATGAGTTAGCCCAGTGATGAGTTGGAGAGATCAACAAAGCCTCAGTGAAACCCTGTAGAGTCAGTGCTTTGGGATTTGCAAACAGTCCGGTTTGCCCTGCAGAAATGACTAACTAGCAATTGGAATGTCTGAGCCACTATTCCCTTAGGGGTAAGTAGTGTGAAAGGGAATTTCATTTGGATGTACTCAATGTAACTTGGCTCCCAATAATTGCCTTAGCAGAGAGCTCATTAACTAATCTGCGCAGGTTCAAAGTAACTGACAGAGGGATCAGAGGGGTTCTGTGTACTTTTTTCACTCAAAAGAGTAGTGACGATTTATGTTCCCTCTATTCTTTCTTCTCCCCCTTCTGCATTGACATCAAAGGCCATAAAATGTGGAGACTTTCCAAACTGGAAGTCATCAGATTGGGAACAGTGTTAGCGCACTGCCATTGTCAGCAACAACTCGCTAACAAGTATGATTGTTAGTGTCCATGTTAGTGACCAATTCCGTGTCATTGGACATGGGTTCTCTGAGATCCGGTGCTGGAGCTGCATTTTTGACCGTGCGGTGATCAGCATTCACCGATCCACAGCATACTCTGCCATGCATCATTGGTGGATTTGAAATTCACTGCCTGAAAGGCAGGGAAGGATAGCAGAAACCCTCATCACAATTTTTTATAAAAATTCATTCACGGAATGAGGGTCTCGACAGCTAGGCAAGAATTTATTGCCCGCCCTTCATTGTCCAGAGGCCACTTGAGTGTTAAACACACTGGCATGGGTCTGGAGTCACATGTAGGCCAGATCAGGTAAGGATTTTTTTTAAGAAAAATCAGTGAACCAGATGTTCTTTCTTCATGACAATCTTCATGGTCATCATTAGACTCTTAATTCCAGATTTCTTTTTATTGAATTCAAATTCCACTATCTGCCGTAGCAGGATTCGAAACCAGGTCTCCATAACATTCCCTGACTCTCGGGATTAACAGTCCAGCCATAATTCAACTAGGTCATCACCTCCCCTTTTTCAAACAAGCACTTGAAAATGTACTACCTGTTGTAATCTACAGGGCTATGGGCTTCCCACTGCTATAACTCAAGGGGCTGAGTGGCTTCCTTCTATACCAGACAGCTCCTATGTTTCAATATTTCCCAGATTAAATCTTGTGAAGCGCACTGTTCAGGGAAGGTCTTAA
Source organism: Rhincodon typus (assembly GCF_021869965.1). Taxonomy (NCBI): domain Eukaryota; kingdom Metazoa; phylum Chordata; class Chondrichthyes; order Orectolobiformes; family Rhincodontidae; genus Rhincodon; species Rhincodon typus. The sequence goes on from NC_063348.1 coordinate 55,595,215, forward strand.
CAGTTGGTTTTAAAACTTTAATGCGAGAATGATAGGTCTGATAGTCTCAGAATAACATTGGGTATGAATTATTCTGTTCAGATCTATTATTAGGAGTACCAGCTGTTTGTGACTGCCCGCTTTTCACAGAACATCACAAGTCAAACAATCGCCAAAATGTTCCACTAAAAATAAAAGTGTGGAGAAGACGCAGTGGGGGGTTGAGGTGGTGGCAATTTTAACCCCTCAAGAAAAGGTGGGGGGAAGGTTCAGGTCAGGCAAGAGGTTTAACTTAAAATGTTACAGTCCAAAGGGAAAACCAAAACTTTATCATTTTACTTCTCAAAAGTCAGTTTTTCTTCTTCATTCACAAGGCATGGGCAACATTTATTGCTTATCCAACATTTAAGATTCAATCACATTGCTATGGATCTGGAGTCGCATGTAATCTAGGCCAGGACAGTTGATTTCCTTCCCTAAATGAGATTAGTGAACGAGATGTTTTGTTTTACAATAATAGCTACCATCAAACTCATTTTCAATCTCAAATCTTGTTGAATCCTAATTTTAACTGTCTACCATGGTGGGATTTGAACCCAGTTCCCCTCAACAGTAATCTGGGGTGTCGCATTATTAATCCAGTGATATTATCACTGCCATCCTGCAGTAAATGCCTGCCATAAATCCAGGAATCTGAAATGTTGGGATTTGCGATACTCCTACCCCAGCTTGGAACACTCTTCCCCGAGAATATTCGTCTCACTGTTTCTGTAGCTGATCACGGATGTTCCACACTGCCCCTCTCGGATTAAAACAGGAGAAAATGTGGGAGAATGCCAGATAGCCATGATCTCTGTGATTGATTGATAACTGACTTACAAACAAAACGAGCAAAAAGTTCCAGCATTTTTCTCCTTTGCTCATCCAATTCCTAAGACCTTTGAGAAATTTATAGAATCATCGTAGAGTCCCTACAGTGTGGAAACAGGCCCTTCGGCCCAGCAAGTCCATACCAACCCTCAGAGCATCCCACCCTGACCCTTCCCCTATAACCCCCCATAATCTACACATCCCTGAACACTGTTTAGCATGGCCAATCCACCTAGCCTGCACATCTTTGGACTGTGGGAGGAAACCGGAGCACCCGGAGGAAACCCACGCAGACACGGGGAGAATGTGCAAACTCTGCACAGTCAGTGGCATTTTCTGCTCTTTTTCGAATTTCACAAAACTAGGATCCACAGTAATTCACTTCTGCATCTATTATTTCTTTTCTAACCTAGAAATGCTATTTATATAATTGAATGTTTTTCCCCCTACCACCAAATCATCAGTTTCCAATTCTTTGTTTTGTTTTACTTCTGCTCTTTTTCTTTCATTTCCCTCTTTCAATGCCTTTATCTGTGTCTTTGGCAGAGCGAGAGCGGCCACGACCTCCTGAGTACTTTTTGGAAGCAGTGGGAACAGAGGAGGCTCCTCCTGGCAATCGGAGGCAGCAGCAAAGGTGTTCAATGCAGCATGTCCCAGGAGGAAGCTGACCGAAACTCCTGGCCTGGACTATGCCCAGGAAGATGAGACTTTAAAATCTGGACTTTTCCCTTACTTTTTGGATAAGGACTTTAAGATCAAGATGCTTTTATTTTCTTTCAGCTCTGTTTCTTTTATTTTTTCTCTTTCTTTTTAAATTCTGGGTTTGCATTTTGTATTTTAAGATGGCTCCAGAGAATGGCGAATTTGTGCACTTTTCACTGTACTCCTGGATTCCTGTAATTGATAAAGGCATTGAAAGAGGAAGGAAAGAAAAAGCAAAAGTAAAACAAAACAAAGAATTGGAAACTGATGGTTTGGTGGTAGGGGGAAAACAATCGACAATGGTTTCATGATCATTAGACTCTTAATTCCAGATTTTCATTGAATTCAAACTCCACCATCTGCCGTGGTAGGATTCGAACCTGGGTCCCCAGAATAAAATGAGTCTCTGGATAAACAGTCCAGCAATGATACCAATAGGCCATCACCTCCCCAGTGAAGAGAAAAAAAATTGCATAAAAGAATATGTGCATAAAAGAAAAAAAGTGGAAGTATTCCATCTAACTAAATCTTACAACTATTGGTTGTTGCAAAGTGTTTTAGAACCAGTACACTACTTTTGACATGCTGTCAAATTTCAGGGAAAAGTTAGCGAGTTTGCAAGGCAAAGGGACACCAACAGGTTCAAATCCTGGACAACAAGGTGCAGGGCTGGATGAACACAGCAGGCCAAGCAGCATCATAGGAGCAGAAAGGCTGACGTTTCGGGCCTAGACCCTTCATCAGAAAAGGGGGAGGGGAAGGGGGTTCCGAAATAAATAGGGAGAGAGTGGGAGGCGGATAGAAGAGGGATAGAGGAGAGGATAGGTGGAGAGGAAACAAACAGGTCGAAGAGGCGGGGATGGAGCCAGTAAAGGTGAGTGTAGGTAGGGAGTTAGGAAGGGGATAGGTCAGTCCAGGGAGGACGGACAGGTCAAGGGGGCGGGATGAGGTTGGTCGGTAGGAGATGGAGGTGCGGCTTGAGGTGGGAGGAGGGGATAGGTGGGAGGAAGAACAGGTTAGGGAGGCAGGGACGAGCTGGACTGGTTTTGGGATGCGGTGGGGGGAGGGGAGATTTTGAAACTTGTGAAATCCACATTGATACCATTGGGCTGCAGGGTTGTACTGGCTGAGGCTACCATGAAGGTAAGTCTTTCTTCATCTCTCCCTTTGCCTGAGGCATGGTGACCAGTCACTTCTCTCTCTCTGGGACTGCGTCAACTTCACTTTTTACTGTAGTCAGTGGGAAAACCTGACAGGTAACTTGCACAGCGCAAGCTCCAATAACAAGTGTGACCTGGCCCAAACAAACAATCTGCTCTTTTTGTGATGATGCTCAAGAGATTAATACTAACTGGAACATAAGGGACACTACCCATGCTGCGCTTTAAACAATCTCACATATTTTATGGAGATAACAAGCTGTAGAGCTGGATGAACACAGCAGGCCAAGCAGCATCAGAGGAGCAAGAAAGCTGACATTTCCGGATTTTACACATGCTCGAGAGAGTAGATGAGGCCTTGGATTAACGTCTCGCCTAAACGATGGCACTTCCAATCATGCAGCACATCCTCAGTACTGCACTGATGTGCCAGCTTTGACTTTTGTTCTCAAGTTCAGGAGTTGGGCTTGAATTTTCAGAATCTGAGATGAGGCAATTTATTTGAATATTTCCTTGGGTTTTGATGAAAGCCTGAAGTCTGTAATGTACACACCATTCACATGAAAAACCTACAGCCCAGACATCACAATGGGGCAGTTGGTACACACGCTTTTGTATCGTATTTCTTTTTCTCCCAGTTTGGTCCCTTTCAATAATTTGGGTCTCATAAATTGAAAAGCTTCGTTCTTGGTTGATTTGGATGTTTATTTATCGACAAGCAAAAACCCACCATTCCAAACTTCCAGGCCTCCAAATTTCTGTCATAATTTGGATACACTTTATAAAGTTGTTTAAAATTCAAATTTCAGAGATCAAAGGTTTAGCCAAATATCAGGCTGTTGACATATACATGAGTAATACTTTCAAGGGACTGAAATTCACACTCTCCCATCACCTTGTGATCTGTTTACAGTGGTAAGTCAGCTGACTGAAGAGTTACCAAGTAGGAGAATGTTAGCATGCTGGTACAGCAAGTGATTAGGGAGGAAAATTGAATGCTAATGTTTGTTGCAAAGGGAAAAATATAGAATAACAAGGATGTTAAATGCATTCCCATTGAGCCACATCTTCAGCACAGCTTTTATTTTAGATTCCTTACTTAAAAAGAGATGTAAACGCAGTTCAGAGATGGTTCACCCAACCTATAACTAGGGGAATGAGAATTATCACATGAGGAAAGGTTAGTGACTGAAGTTTAGGTTAGCCACTGGAGTTAAGAGGAATGAAAGGTGATTTTACTGAGACGTATGAGATCCCAAGGGATGGTTTAGGCTGGTTTCCCCTTGTTGGGGAGATTAGAAATAAGAGACACAGTTTAAAATTTAGGGTCTCTCATTAAGATTGAGACAAGGAAGAGTTTTATTTCCTCAGATGATCATGCGTCTGAGGAACTATTCTCCTGAGGAAGCAGTAAAGCTGTGGTTATTGCATCGTTTTAAAGTTTGAGGTTAATGAATTTTTGACCAACAAGAGAATCAAATGATATCAGGGTTGGTGGCAATGTGGAGTTGAGATGACAGATCAGATCAGCAATGATCTTATTGAATGGTAGAGCCAGCTCAATGGGCTAAAGAGCCTACACCTGCTCCTAATTTGTATGTTTGTACGCTCTACACTACTGTCTCCAACCCTGCCCCCAAAAACTGGCACAAGCTGTGTCAGGAAGTATTTATTAATAGTCTACACAAACAAGGAGCTGCACAAATGATTAGGTTTGCACTAGTTTGACTCCAGCGGAGAGACAGTGGTAAGTAAAGAGTTGGGAAATTTTTGGTTAAAAAATCGGGATTGAATACTGTATGATCCATTCATAGTCAAATATTAATGGACTCAATTGTAACTCACATTGAGTGTGGTTATCACAAAAACACAAAATGGGACAAATGAGCAGTTAGGGAAGTTAAATAACAATCATCGCTATCAGGATCCCATTTGACATCCAGAAAGGAGGGGACTTGAAGGAGAGTGGGTCAGAGCTGCAGCATTATCTGGTTTTATCAAGACCAGATAAGAATTCCTTTCAGGGAATAGATTGCAGAGCAGTCAGTGTATCATTAAGAACACTATTACACATCACTGTCACTATAGTAATACAGCAGATCGATTGCAGTGCAATCAGATTTTTACGTTTCAAAATTATACAGTATATTTGTAATGTTCCCAATTTGTGTGCTCAGATGACTGGCCAACTCAGAAGGAATAAAAAAAAACCATTTGACGTTGTGTTTATGGGAGAGGCAAAATATTTGGGACCAGAGAAAGAACTACAAGCCGAAGAGGGAGACAGAGAGAAAATAAACAAAGAAAATGGCATTTATATTGTGTGTTCCACATCCAAACTGCCAATGAATTACCTTTGAAGTGTAATCACTTGTATTTTGTTGGCAGATACAGAACCAATTGTATACAACAAGGACATACAGCAGTAATAAGTTGACTGTCACATTAATCTGCTCTTAGTGGTGTTAATTGAGACAAATGCTGGCCAGTGTACTGGGGAAACTCCTTTAAGTACCGCACTGAACTCTCAGCTTGAAACAATGGTGTGGAGCTTGGATCTGAATCTTCTGACAGAGACACAATAGTCATAGAATCCTTAAAGTGGGGAAGCAGGCCATTTGGCCCATTGAGTCCACACTGACCATCCAAAGAGCATCCCACCCAGAATCACCCCATCCCCGTAATCCTGCATTTCCCACGGCTAACCCACCTAGCCCGCACACCCCTGGACACGAAGGACAATTTCGCACGGCCAATGCCCCTAACCTGCACATCTTGGGACTGTGGGAGGAAACCGGAGCACCCAGAGGAAACCCAAGCAGACACAGGGAGAATGTGCAAACTCCACACAGACTGTTGCCTGAGGCTGGAATCAAACTCAGGTCCCTGGCACTGTGAGGCAGCAGTGCTCATCACCAGGCCACTGTGCCCCTGAATGTTGAGCTGTAACTTATCATGCTCAGAAAATGGTGATGTAGTAGTAATGTCATTCGGTTAATAACCCGAAGGCCCATACCAATGTTCTGTGGTCATGAGTTCAAATCCCACCATCTGATGGAATTTGAATTTTTAAAGAAATATGGAGTGATAAATTAGTCTCAGGAATGGTGATCATGACAGCATCATTGGTTGTTTAAAATAAACAAGATCTGATTCACTAATGTACTTCAGGTAATGAAATCTGCTGTCCTTATCCAGTCGGTGACTCTGAACTGCCCTCTGAAACAGTTGAGCAAGCAACTAGCTTCAAGGGCGATTAGGGAAGGGCAAATACATTTATCCAGCAACACTCTCATCCCAGGAAAGAATGTGTTTGTGAAATGTGAGTGTCACTGGCAAGGCCAGCATTTCTTGCCTAACCCCAGTTACCCTGCAGATGGTAGAGATGGTAAATCACCTTCTTGAAGGGGAGGCAATGGCCTAGTGGTATTATCATGGGACTGTTAATTCAGAGACCCAGGTAATATCCTGGGGACCTGGGTTCGAATCGTGCCACAGCAGATGGTGGAATTTGAATTCAATAAATATCTGGAATTAAGAATCTAATGATAACCATGAATCCATTGCCGATTGTCGGGAAAAACCCATCTGGTTCACTAATGTCCTTTAGGGAAGTAAACTGACATCCTTACCTGCATCTGGCCTACATGTCATTCCAGACCCACAGCAATGTGGTTGACTCTTAACTGCCCTCTGGGCAATTAGGGATGGGCCATAAATACTGCCTGGCCAGCAACACTCTCATCCTGTGAATGAATAAAGAGAAGAAAACAGAACAGTCCAAACAGTGTTGGTGCACCCACAGTGACCTTAGGAAGTTTCAGGACTTTGACTCAGCAGCAGTGAAGGAAAAGAGATCTATTTTCCACAACAGAAGGTGTGCAAGGGGAGGAAAAAGACAGATTTGCATAATACAGAAATTTTTACACTTTTTTTAATACATGTGGGCCAGTACTTATTGATTGTCCCTAGTTGCCCTTGAGAAGGTGATGCAGAGCTGCCTTCTCGAACTGCTACAGTCCACCTGCTGTAGGTTGACCCACAGTGCCCCTAGCGAGGGAATCCCTGGACTTTGACCCAGCAATAGTGAACGATATATTTCCAAGTCAGGCTGATGAGTGATTCGCATAAGAATTTTCAGGTGGTGTTGGACCTATCTATCTGCTGCCCTTGTCCTTGTAAATGGAAGTGGTCATGAGTCTGTAAGATGCTGTAGAAAGATCTTGGGTGAATTTCTGCAGTGCATCTTGTAGAAAGTACACTGTGTTTGTGTGGTGAGTCCACTTGAGTTTCTGATCAATGGTAACCCCAAGGATGTTAATAGTGAGGAATTCAGTGATGGTAACAGCACTAAATATCAAGGGGCAGTGGTTCAATTGTCTCTTATTGGAAATGGCCATTGCTTAGCATTTGTGTGGTGCAAATGTTACTTGTCACTTGTCAGCCCAAACCTGGATATTGTCCAGATCTTGTTGCATTTGAATATGCACTGCTTCAGTATCTGAGGAGTCGTGAATGGTGCTGAACATTGTGCATTCATGATTGCACATTGCCACTTCTGACCTGAGGAGGGAAGGTCATTGAAGCTCTTCCATTGAAGAGGATGAGATTACTTGTGGAACCTCCTCGTCCCGTGAGTTGTTTAATTGTCCACCACCATTCACGACTGGATGTGGCAGGACTGCAGAGCTTAGATCTGATCCGTTGGTTGTAGGATCGCTTAGCTCTGTCCATCACTTGCTGCTTTCGCTGTTTGGCGTGCAAGTAGTCCTGTTTGGTGGGTTCACCAGGTTGACACCTCATCTTCAGGTATGCTGGTGCTGCTCCTGACATGCCCTCCTGCACTCTCCATTGTACCAGGGTTGATCCCCTGGTTTGATGGTAATGATTGAGTGGGGGATATGCCGGGCCATGAGGTTACAGATTGTGCTGGATTACAATTCTGCTGCTGTTGATGGCCCACAGCGTCTCATGGATGCCAGTCTTGAGTTGCTAAATCTGTTCAAAATCTGTCCCATTTAGCACATTGACAGTACTACACAACTGAACAGAGGGTATTCACAATGTGAAATCTGAACTTTGTTTCCGTAAGGACTGTGCGGTGGTCACTCTTACTAATACTATCATGGACAGATGTTTCAGCAGTCAGCAGATTGGTAAGGATGAGGTCAAATATGTTTTTCCCTTTTGTTGGTTCCCTCACCACCTGCCGCAGTCTAGCAGCTATGTCCTTTAGGACCCGACCAGCTCGATCAGTAGTACTGCTGCCGTGCCATTCTTGGTGGTGGACATTGAAATCCCCCACCCGGAGTACATTTTGTGCCCTTGCCATCCTCAGTGCTTCCTCTAGGTGTTGTTCAACTTGGAGGAATATTGATTCATCAGCTGAGGGAGGATGGTATGTGGTAATCAGCAGGAGGTTTTCATGCCCATGTTTAACCTGAAGCCATAAGACCTCATGGTGTCTAAAGTCAATGTTGAGAACTACCAGGACAACTCCTGCCCGCCTGTATACCACTGTGCTTCCATCTTTCATGGACTGTTTTGCCAGTGGACAGGAGGTATCCTGAGATGGTGATGGTGGTACAAAATCAGGAAAAGCTCAGCAGGTTTAGCAGCATCTCTGAAGAGAAATCACATCTAACATTTCAGATCCGTGACCCTTCCTCAGACCAGACTTATATGGTGATGGTGGTATTTGGGACATTGTCTGTAAAGTATGATTCTGTGAGTATGACTACGTCAGGCTGTTTCTTGACTGGTCTGCAAGACAGCTCTCCCAATTTTGGCACTAGCCCCAGAGGACTTTGCAGGGTCAACAGGGCTGCTTCTGTTGTTGTCTCTTCCAGTGCCTGGGCCAATACCAAGTGGTCCATCCAGTTTCATTATTTGTTGAGACTTTGTAATAATTGATGCAACTGAGTGGCTTACTGGGCCATTTCAGAGAGCAGGTGAGAGTCAACCACTTTGTTGTGGGTCTGGAGTCACATGTAGGCCAGACCAGGTAAGGATGACAGATTTCCTTCCTTGAAGGACATTAGTGAACTAGATGGCTTTTTTTTGTCCTGACAATCAACAATGGTTTCATGGTCAGCGTAGATTCTTAATTCCAGACTTTTATTATTAATGAACTTATATCCCACCGTCTGCTGTAGGGCGATTCAAACATTTGCTGAGTTTGGCATTGCCTCCCCACTGGACTTTGCAGCTAGCAGCATACTTTTGAAGTGAAGACACTGACATGAGGTTCGAAGGTGGTCAGCCAAGGAACCTCCGACAGTGGATAGTTCAATAATTACCAAAAATCTGGGAGTGGGGGTGGGGTTGTGGCATATGGTTTACTCAGTTCAGTTGAGGGAGAAATGTAGTTGAGGCTCTTCCACAAACACGGACAGAAAAAAAAAAGACAGAAAGAAAGAAATTGTTAAAAATGAATAAACTCAGTGCCCTGTTCCTACCTTTTCCCCATACCCTTTGATACCTTTGGTCCTAAGATATCTAACTCCTTGAAAACATTCAATGCTTTGGCCTCAACCACTTTCTGTGACACAGAATTCCGCAGGCTCAACACTCTCTGGGCAAAGAAATTTCTCTTCATTTCAGTCCCAAATAGCCTACCTCCAAATCCTTAAACTGTGACCCCTTGGTTCTGGACTCCTGAACATTGGGAACCTCCTAACTATGTTTACTTACAGTTTTATAGTTTTCTGTGAAACTCCCCCCTCATTCTTCTAAACTTGTCTAAAGTAAGTGCTATGGTATAAACAGAAAATGACTACACAGATAAAGACACAATCGGAGTGTCATTCTGTCTCCATGGTATCTAATGTACACACTTCTCACTTTTCTCAAAATGATACAAGGATTGTAAAGTCAGACTTTACTTCCATTCCTTTAAGGCAGTAGTTTGAGCTTAAGTGGAGCAGACAGCTTGTGTATATCAAACCACATTTTGAAAACCAGTTTAGCCATTCAAGCTGTTTTATGTAATAAGAAAAGAAACGAGCCTCAAAAAATTCTTCATTCAAAGGCTAACAACAACTTAAATTAAAATAAATCAAAATTAAACCAATGCACTATTCACATCTTCAGACTGAAGCTGCTCCTAATTAGATTCCTGGTTACTGAATCATCTGGCAGCTGCCTCCAGAGGGTTTGATAGAAGATGCTCTGTCCTTTTACCTGCTCTTGCAAAGAACCTAACAGCAACCGGCCAATTTAAAAGCTAAAAAGGGAAATCCACTTTTATCCAATCCCTCTGTGTCTCATCTAATCATCTTCCTGGCAAGTGGAAATGAGATGAATGAAACATGACAAGTTTAAACCACACATAGCTTCTCCTAAGCAGACAGAAATGAGCAAAAAATACTGACCTAGCTAGCTGACCTAAATGAAATTCTTTGAGGAAGGAACGAGCAAGTTAGACGAAGAAGAGCCAGTGGATGTGATCCAGCTCTACACCTTCTTATCTCAGTGGATGTGATCAATTTGGATTTCCAGAAGGTCTTTGACAACATATCACATAGGAAGCTGTTAAATAAGATAAGAACTCCTAGTGTTAGGGGCAAGATACCGGTATGGGTAGAGGAGTGGCTGACTAGCAGAAGGCAGAAAGTGAGCATAAAAGGCTTCTTTTTCAGGATGGCAGCTGGTGACTAGTGGAGTTCCACAGGGGTCAGTTTGGGACCACAACTATTCACATCATACATTAATAATCGGGACGAAGGAATAGAGGGCATTGTTGCTAAGTTTGCAGATGACACAAGGACACATGGAGGGACTGACTAGTGGACTTCCACAGGGGTCAGTTTGGGACCACAACTATTCACGTTATACATTAATAATCTGGATGAAGGAATTGAGGGCATTGTTGCTAAATTTGCAGATGACACAAAGACAGACGGAGGGACAGGTAGGGTTGAGGAAGCGGGGAGACTGCAGAAGGATTTGGACATGCTATGGGAGTAGGCAAAGTGCCAGATGGAATACAATGTGTGAAAGTGTGATGTATTTTGGTAAGAAGAATTGAGGCGTAGATTATTTTCTAACCAGGAAAAGACTTCAGAAATCTGAAACACAAGGGGACTTGGGGGTCCCAGTTCAGGATTCTCTTAAGGTCAACAAGCAGGTTCAGTTGGCAGTTAGGAAGGCAAATGCAATGTTAGGATTCATTTCAAGAGGGCTCGAATAAAAGAACGGAGATGTACTGTTAATGCTATATAAGGATTCAAAGAGGTCGTATTTGGAATATTGTGAATAGTTTGAGCTCCGTATCCAAGGAGGGATGTGCAGACTTTGGAGGAGGTCCAGAGGAAATTCACAAGAATGATCCCGGGGATGAAAGGCTTGTCATATGAGGAGCAGTTGAGGACTCTGGGTCTGTACTCGATGGAGTTTAGAATCACGAGGGGTGATCTCATTTAAACTTACAGAATACTGACAGGCCTGGAGAGGGTGGATGTGGAGCAGATGTTTCCACTAGGAGAGACTCAGACCAGAGGGCACAGCCTCAGAGTGAAGGGATAACCCTTTAGAACTAAGATGAGGAGGAATTTCTTCAGCCAGAGGGATGGCAAATCTATGGAGCTCATTGCCAAGGAGGAATATGGAGGCCAAATCAGTGAGTGTATTTAAGACAGAATAGATAAATTCTTGATTAGTAAGGGGATCAAAGGTTATGGGGAGAGGCAGGAAAATGGGGTGAGAAACATATCAGCAATGATCTGGTGGTGGAGCAGACTCAATAAGCTGAATGGCCTAGTTCTGCTCCTATATCTTACAGTCTTAAAGTGATACCCCCATCCCATCAATGAACAAGATTTAATTTATTAAATTAGTGATGGGCTAGAAATATAATCTTTGTTGAGCTTTGAGCTATAGTGTTCATTATGCCATAAGGGATGGGAATTTGGAATTTGGAATACAAAGAGTCATAGGGTCATACCACATGATAACAGACCCTTTGGCCGAACCAGTCCATGCGGTCTATGTTCCAAAAGTAAACTAGTCCCACTTGCTTGCGCTTGGCCCATATCCCTCCAAATCTTTCCTATTCATGAATTTGTCCAAATGTCTTTTAAATGTTGTAACTGTACCTGTATCCACCACTTACTCTGGAAAAAAAGTTGCCCCTCATGTTCTTTTTAAAAAACTTTCTCATCTCACCTTAAAAATATGTCCCCCAGTTTTGAACACCCCACAGATCAGCCTTGATCCTATTGACTGGCAAAACACACCTGTAGGGCCAAATGGCCTACTTCTGTTCCTCATCAAAACGTTTACACGTTATGGATTATACTCAAAGAGACTCTCTTTACTTCATTCAAGACCATTCAGTTAAATCCCAGTCTTTGTAGTTACGGTCTGATTCACACATATGTGAGAGAAGTGCTGGTCAAAGTATTCACATGGAGAAGAGGAGGCCATTTGCAAAGTCAATTGTAGAAACCTGGGTTCGATTCCACCCTCGGGCAACTGTCTGTGTGGAGTTTGCACATTCTCCCTGTGTCTGTGTGGGTTTCCTCTGGGTGCTCCAGTTTCCTCCCACAGTCCAAAGATGTGCAGGTTAGATGGATTGGCCATGTTAAATTGCCCATTGTGTTCAGGGATGTATAGATTAGGGGGATGGGTCTGGGTGGGATGCTCAGAGGGTCGGTGTGGACTTGTTGGGCTGAAAGGCCTGTTTCCACACTGTGGGGATTCTATGAATTGGATTCATTTCAATAAGACCAGTGACGCATGAAAGCACAAGTCTAGGCTATTACACCTAATCACAGATATAATGCAATTGTACATCCTGCAGAGTACAACAATGATGGCACAGAACTGTAGTGGCTTTTACATATCAGCAATATTTAAAAGTTAGTATTTTATGATCCCTGCTGATTTCACTACTGAACAAGCCAGGTCTCAGTTTGAAACGTAGCTTGATGCATCATATTTTGCTGTTTTTTTGGTTTTAGTAAGGTGCTCTCTCACTGAAACACAAGCATGCAATGTTGCAGGTTTAGTTTCAACAACAAACTAGAAGTGCATTATGCAAAAGAAATGAACAGCAGACTTCAGAGCAGGAGTAGGCAATTCAGCCCCTCGAGCCTACACTGCCACTTGAATGCAATCATGGCTGATCAGATCTTGGCCTCAACTCCACTTTCCTGCATAATCCCTCCATAATCCTTTATCTCGCTGCTAATTAAAAACCAGTCTATCTCCTCCATACATTTATACAATGATTTAGCATACACTGCACTCTGATATAGCGAATTCGTTGAGAGAAGTAATTCTTCCTAATCTGTTTTAAATCTGCCACCCTTTCATCTAAAACTAAAACCTCTTACTCTCGAAACTATGATAAAATAGAATAAACTATTTACGTATAACATAAATTTAAAGATTACAGAACGTGATAAAAATATAATCCCATTGATCCCAAAACTACTCCTTTACAGTACTCACATCAGAGAACCTACCCCCTTTCGCTATTGCCCCTAGATAGCTTAATTTAACTCTTTCTTCAACTTCTCGAGAACCTTAACAAATCTTCCTTGGCTCGTCATATAACTGAGCTTCGATTCTCTCAACTATGCATCACTCCTTCAGGGTTTCAAACAATCACTTCAGGTTTGAAACTTTGAAAGTCAATCCCTGAAAGCTGTAGCTCTATATCTAACTTTGTTAACTCAAAATTCTCCTGACAAACTCATTACTCACCAGGACGTCTTTCACTCACAATGTGTTGTAAAAGTAAATTACTATGGCTATATGTGGAGGTGCTGGTGTTGGACTGGGGTGGACAAGGTCAGAAATCACACAACACCACGTTATAGTCCAACAGGTTTATGTAAAATTGCAAGCTTTCATAACACTCCTACTCCTCATGAGACTTCTGACCATGGTTACATAAATACTTCCACGTTTATCATGTAACCCTTCCAGACACACACACAACTCATATACCACTAGTCCAAAATTCAAAACTTAAAAGACAAAATGATATTTAAATAAATATAATTCACACTCTTCCATCACAGTGCAAGCATATTTCATTCTTGCTGGGAGGGGAGAATATCTTTAAAGGTTGGGTGAGGCAATGTTATCATTATGTCACTGGCCCAGTCATCAGGATCTCAGGGCCATGAGCCTGAATAATAAAATTCAAATTCAATTAAAAGAATTCAGTAATGAACAACTAGCTTAATGGTGACTATGTAGTCACTCTCTGTTTGTGGCCAAGCCTTTATGGTTCACTAATGCTCTTTAGGGAAACATTTCCACCATCCTTACAGTCTGGCTTACATGGGATTTCAGACCCACAGCAATGTGGTTGACTCTTGATAGTCTCTGGAGTAGCTAAGCAACTATTCAGTTCCAGGACAATTAGGGTAGGCAAGAAATACTGGAGAAACCAATGAGCCCACACTACATGGACAAATCAAAACGTCTTTTTTTTAAGAAATGGCAATAAAATCCTAACCCTTTAATGAGCAAGGCCATTAACTCTACAATGTCTTCCCTATGTATATCAGCTCTGCTTCAAGATTCACCTTAAAACCTTTGGACAAGCCTTTGGTCACCCATCCTATTTATCTCCTTAACGTGGCTCCAGATCAAATTTTGCCTCAGGGTATTTTACTACATTAAAAGGCACCATATAAAATGCACATTATTGTTTAAAATCATCTACAAATACACAGGTGAAAAGCTTGCAGCATTATGGAGGACTGGGAGTTACTGGATTACTCTTCTAAAAAAGGTCGACGGACAGAATAGTCTCCCTCTTCATAAGAAGTTTACTTTGGCTCTGCAGAGATTCAGAACAATCAACATGGACCCTCACAGAAAACGGCCTAATTTGCTTTGATACATAACAGATGTTATATCTATGCTAACTACCCGGGGATAGACCATTGTATTTAATTCAAACACAAGCATCCTGTCAGCATTACTTGAATCCATGTTTTATTAACAGCTTTCGGGTTTGGGGGATGCCTGTTTTAAAATTACTCTACGTCAATTATGCTTTGAAAGAAATTAACAGCCATCTTGCTCCATTTCAGCCCAACTTCAGAATTTAGAGAGAGACTAACAGTACTGAAAAATCCATGGAAAGGCAGAAACAGCTGTAATCATTATGCAAGGTTAAATATTTAACTACCTTACGGTAGACTTTGTTCCCATTGACATTCAGCAAAGCTCATGTGCTTTGTTATTTACCAATGGACTAAAGATGAATAAATAATAATAGGCAATAAGGAATAATTGATAATGCAATCTGAAATTGGCTTCAGTTGGTAAATATGAAATTCAGATGCATAAGGGAAATAGACTGGCGTACAAATAATGTTCTATGTGCTTGGATGTGGGTTCAGATCCTAATACTGTAACAGATGGAATGTAAATTCAATCAATAAATATGGAATACGAAGCGAGTCTCAGTAATGGTGAGCATTAAACTATCATTAATCATTATAAAAACCCATCTGATCCACTCTGCTGTCCTTTGGGGAAGGGAATCTGCTGTCATTAGCTGATCTGGTCTACATGTAACTCCATACCTACAATGTGGTGGAATCTTAACTGTCCTCTGCAACGGAGGAATGTGAAATATTAGCAGAAAGGGGCAGCACAGTGGGTCAGTGGTTAGCACTGCTGCCTTATAGCGCCATGGACCCAGGTTCGATTCGAGCCTTAGGCAACAGTCTGTGTGGAGTTTGCACGTTCTCCCCCGTCTACATGGGTTTCCCTCCAGGTCTCTGGTTTCCTCCCACAGTCCAAAGATGCACAGGTTAGGTGGATTGGCCATGCTAAAATTGCTCATATTGTTCAGGGATGTGTAGGCTAGGTGTATTGGCCATGGGATAGGATAGGTCTGGGGTAGATCGGAGTAGAATGCTCTTCAGAGAGTTGGTGTGGACTTGATGGGCCGAACGGCTTGCTTCCACACTGTAGGGATTCTATGAAATTCTCATAGAGAGGAAGGTACCAGGGGTTCAGCAGCATTAAAGGTGGATAAATCCACATGCCCAGTTGAGATGTATCCTATGGGCTGTTGAGGGAGGGAAGACTGGAGATATCAGGGACCCTGGCGGCAATTTTTAAACTCTCTCTGGCCACAGATGAGGTACCAGAGGACTGTAGGACTGCTAATTTAGTCTCATAACTCAAAAAAAAAGGGAGGGAGGTAGAGACCAGGAAATTTCAGGCTCGTCAGTCTAAGCTCATGTGGGGAAGCTATTACAACGAATTCGGAGGGACAGCATATTGGAGAGACACCAAATAACCAGGATTGTTCAAGGAAGGTTGTGATTGATAAATTTTATTGTGTGTTTTGAGGAGGTAACCAGGAGTATTGATGAAGGTAATGCATTTGATATGGCCTACATGGACTCCAGCAAGACTTTTGAAAAGATCCTTCATGGCAGACTGCTCAAGAAAGTGAGTCAGAGATAGTAGGAACTGCAGATGCTGGACAATCTGAGACAACAAGGTGCACAGCTGGATGAACAGAGCAGGCCAAGCAGCATCATAGGAGCAGAAAGGCTGACGTTTCGGGCCTAGACCCTTC
>NC_063348.1:55621489-55655706 GCF_021869965.1 Rhincodon typus
TCAAATAAACCTGTTGGGCTATAAACTGGTGTCATGTGACTCCTGACTTTGGTTACCACATTATTTCTTGATACAGAACTGTGATGTAGAATAATGGAGTTTGAGACAATGCCAGTTTCCAGCAATCTACTCTACAATTCTTAGCACAAATTGTGACAAGGGCTTTGATTTAAGGAAATTAAATTTACTGCAGTAAAAGTCCGTCATTTGTGAAAACCTTTATTCTCTTTTACTTCTGCAGTCACTTTAATGAGAACTGGAAAAATCTGCTCCCCAGGCTGTAGTACATTTGGCTGAAAAGGACTCAGGGATAAGAAAAGACCATCCAATCCAATTTCTCTTTTGAGACATAATCCAATAATTCTACAACTTTTTTCTGTATGATCTGTCAAGTTCCCTTCACAGTCAGTCATTGTTGAATTTGCTGATGTCGTGTTTTCAGAGATGATTAAACGTATTTCTTTGTCATTTCGTCTTAAAGAAGAGTCATATTGGACACAAAACATTAACTTTGTGTCTCTTTCCAGAGATGTTGCCAAACCTGCTGAGTTGTTCCAGACTTTCTGTTTTGATTTCAGATGTCAAATAGACAGTATTTTAATTTTACTGAGATAATCTGGCTTTGGTTTTCTTTCCTTTGGTGCGATAAACCTGTTCTGTTAAAAAAAAATCTCTGTAGTTTCCTTTGAAAAGGAAAACCATTTTTCTCTATAAATTGGCTTATTTCTGCAGGAAGATAATTCCTTAGTTCTCCAATCATCATCTAACTCACAAATTCTGTAAATTATTTTAACTCTGAGTCCTTTCAATTGGGGATTTTCTTTATTTCCATGAAAGTATAAAACTGTAAAGTGATTAATCTACTTCATTACACAGTGTCTAGACTTCAATGTAATCAGGTATTTCTAAATGCTATAGGTCGTCCTAAGGTTGTGAAAGGCGCCATAGAAGTGCAAGAAATGTTTGCATCATCTTTCTAGCTCATCTCATATGTCTGATCTTGGAAGTGCGATCACTGATGATAGGCTGAATAGCTTCCTTTTGTTCCTATGGATACCATGAAACTTGGGGTTATTTGTGTTATGTACTACTACAAGAGTTGGCAATTAGGTGTTTCAAGAAGGTGGGTAGAATAACAATATTTTTGTAAATTGGAGTGGTAAATAAACACTCTCTGAAGTGGAAGAAGAGAAAGACTAAGTTTTCCTTTGTCCACTTTGGTGGAAAGAACAGATCAACATGGCATTTTGTAAATGGTGAGAGATTGGAAAGTGTGGAATTACAAAGGGACCTACGCATCCCCTCTCAAAAGGTTACTGAAGACAGCACCAACATCAGGATCCTCGGCCAGGCCAATATCCCCAGCACCAAGGTACTGACCATCCTTGATTGGCTACAATGGGCTGGGCACGTAGACTGAACGGCCAACATGAGACTCCCAGCTTCAAATCGGCGCGTGAGTCCCAGGTGTACAGAAGAAACACTTCAGTGATAGCCTCAAGGCCTCGCTAGCAAAGTGTGGTATTCCCACAGACGCCTGGGAATCACTGGCCCAAGACTGTCCAAAGTGGAGGAGGTGCATCTGGGAAGGTATCCAGCAACTTGAGACTTGCCAAAGGTAAAAAGCAGAAGGCAGGCGAAAACAGTGAAAAGAGTGCACTGCCGCACCAATGCCACACCCATCTGTGCCATGACCACCTTCTGCACCAAGTGAAACAGAGCATTAGTCTGTACAGCCCACCTACAAACTCACCCTGAGAGGGGAAGAGAGTCATTCTTGTCTGCGAGGGACCGCCAGTGATAATGACCGAACACTGACATGCAGCAATCTATTAGGGAGCCTAATGGAGCGTTAACCTTTAATGCAAGAGGATTTGAGTACAGGAGTAGTGAAGTCTTTCTTCAATTGTACAGGAATGTGGTTGGACTGCACCTGGAGTACTGTATGCAGCTTGGGTCTCCTTATCACAGGAAGCGTGTCACTGCCATAGGAGGGGTACAACAAAGGTTCACCAGACTTGTTCCTGGGATGGCGGGACTGTCCAATGAAGTGAGATTGGTCAAACTGAGCCTTTCAAAGACTTTCAAAGAATGAAAGGTGATCTCATTGAAACCTATGAAATACTTAAAGGATAGACAAGGTGGGAGTAGGTGAGCTGATTCTCCTGGTCAGACAGTCTAGAAACAGGGGACACAAATTTAAAATAATAGGGATGCCATTGAGAACTGATATGCATACATTTGAACTAAAAATTGATATATTTATGATCATCAATGGCATAACTGGTTACGCGGATAGTGTTGGTAAAATACTAAAGTGTTTGATCAGACACGATCGATTCAAATGGTAGAGCAGGCTTAATGAGCTGAATGGCCTACTACTGTTTCTATGTCATACAGAAACTTCTCCTCCTCAGTGTGTCCCAATCACAAAGCCCATTTGAGCAAACCAAACCCATACAACCAGTACATGAACAAAAAGACCAGTTCATCTGTCATCAGTGGTATTAGGGAAGAAATGAAAACTGGTCAGAAAGTCTTGCCCTTTCATAGATGGCACTGATAGCCCGAATCTTTAATGCCACGTGAGCTGGCAAACAGATGGGTTCTCAGTTTAACCTCACTTCTGAGCAAAGGTGCACTCAGCAATACAACACTCAGTCAGTGTTGTAGCAAAGTGTGGGAAAGATCGAGTCCTCTGTTTGCAGTTGAACTCAAAGCATCCTGATTGGGAGGGCAATATGTTACCAACTGAAGCATGCTCAAGAACAAAAATATTTCATAGCAATTCAGGATGCAATATTCTGGGTCATATACAGTGCTTTAATATGACCAGTTAGTATTTCTGCATAATATGCTTAGCACTATTGAAAACTTCAGTAGGAAAACAACTGCAATTAACATCTTTCAAAATATATATTTTCCATTTGAAGAAGATTTACTCTTATTACACACAAAGCTTATGTTGTCCAACTTGAAAATGGTTTTCCTGCCCTCACTTGTGTTTCCACAATGTTCATTCACTTGGTAAGATGTTGTTTCTGACAAATATGATTACAGTAGAAATATATTTGGTACTTACTGCGATTAAGATTTGGGCACTGTGTTATATATCCATTAGGCATCAAGATGATTTTGACATCTTGCAAAATGCCCTATAAGAAAAAACACACAAACAAAACAGGAAAAAATGAGCATAAGTCATAGCATGACACAAATCAAAAACATTAGTATTGATGGAGTTGGAGTCACTTACAAATGGCTGAGATAATTCCCAACAGCCAGATTTTTTTTTGAAGGAATTCATTCCCATTCTCAGTATGAGAGCAATCTCAGCCGCAATCTGCTTGGTTAAGTTGGACAACAGTAATTAGCAGTTCCAACCTCATGGAAAGCCTTCACTTAATTCTCAAGTCAGCAACTGCTGCCTGAATATTGGTTGTAAGATTCCATGTTACAGTTTATTGCATTAATCCACAAGAGCAGACGGCAAATCTCTACCAAATTTCAATCAAGTTTGAGGTGGGTGTTCTCTGTTCACTATGGTGTGTTCCCTCATAAAACAGTCAGAACACAACCATTATGTCAAATGCACAGTGAAAAAGTTAATAATGTTAACGATTGAGTCACTAAATATAGAGTCAGACTCATACAGCATGGAAATAGACCCGTCAGTCCAACCAATCTATGCCAACCATAATTCCAACTAAACTAGTCCCATCTGCCTGCGCTTGGCCCTCTAAACATTTCTTATTCATATACTTGTCTAAATGTTTTTTTAAATGTTGTAACTATACCCACATCCACCACTTCTTCTGGAAGTTCATTCCACACACTAATCACTCTTTGTGTAAATAAAAAAATGCGCCCCATGTCTTTAAGTCTTTCTCCTTTCACCATAAAAAATATGCCTCCTAGTCTTGAAATCCCCCATTCTAGAGAAAAAAAACACCTGCATTCACTTTATCTATACCCCTCATTATTTTATAAACCTCTACAAGGTACCTCTCAATCTCCTACATTCTAGTGAAAAAAGTCCCAGCCTATCCAGCTTTATTTAGAAATTGAGAAGCATTTGCAGATCTGTCCATTCACACTAACAAAGGAGATGCAGTAGGCCATTCAACTCATCTAGGTTGCTCTCCCATTCAATCCTATCATGGCTGATCATCCACTTTCATGCCTTTTCCCACTCTATCCCCACCTACTTTCTATCATTGGTATTTAGAAATACATCAGTCTCTATTTTGAACATTCCCAATGCCCTTGGGGTTTCAGAATTCCAAAGATTGACCACCCTCCTCATTTTGGTCCTACGTGGCTTTCTCCTCCACAAAACAGAGTGACCACAAGCTATTGACAATGACTGTTGTAAGGTATGTCATTGTTATCTGCAGCTGTCACACAAGTTTCAGCAGAAATTTTACCAGCTGCTTGTTGAAGATGATGGAGAGTTGCTCTGCAAAATAAATGTACTGTTTATTTCAATTTTACTACTTCTGCTGCACTTCACAAATCAAGATTAACACCAAACCAGAACAGAGAATCGGGAGCATGATCTGACGATTAGAACCAGAAGGAAAGATGTTAGGAAGCGCTTCTACACAAAGGGTGGGAGAGGTTTGGAACTCTCAGGATCATAGGATCACACAGAACAGAAACAGACTCCTCAGTCCAACTTATCCACACCGAGCAGATATCCTAAACTGACCTAGGCCCATTTGCAATCATTTGGCCCAAATCCCTCTAAACCCTTCCTATTCATATCCCTATCCAGATGCCTTTTAAATGTTGTAGTCATACCCACCTCCGCCACATCCTCTGGCACCTCATTCCCTACACCTTCTGCGTGAAAAAGTTGCCCATTGCTTCCCTTTTAAGTCTTTCCCCTCTACCATCAACCTATGCTGTCTTGTTTTAGACTCCCCTACCCTGGGAAAAATACCTTGTCGATTCACCTTATCTATGCCCCTCATGAATTTATAAACGTCCATAAGGCCACCCCTCAGCCTCCAATGCTCCAGAAAAAATAGCCCCAGTCTACTCAGCCTCTCCCTACAAAATAAATCCTCCAGCCCTGGCAAAATCCTTGTAAATCTTTTCTGCATCCTCTCAAGTTTAACAACATCCTTCCTACAGAAGGACGACCAGAATTATACACAGCATTCTAAAGTTTTAGCAAAGATTTGTAGCTCGGGGCGAGGGGGGACATTGTAGACTTGCTCACCGAGCTGGCTTGTTTTCGTTCAGACGTTTTGGCTAAGTAACATCATCAGTGGAGCCTCCGATGTTGCAATTTTGTTCTACTCTACTTGGAATTTATACTGTCCGGTCCATTACAGTGAGGACTGTCATTTCCGGTTCTGTTCTATATGGGTTTGTATATGAGGTCCAATTCTATATGTTTGCTGATTGCATTATGGATTGAGAACCATGCCTCGAGAAATTTCCATGCGTGTCTATGTATGGCTACATTGTCCCAGTGAAACTGATGGCTTTCATTGTCCAAGTTAACTGATATTAATGAAAGTTCATCGTATCTCTTGTTTTCAGCGGCAGCAGTGCGAGCCAGAGTGCCGACGGGAAGGTAAGGTTGTTTTTTCTCCAGAATAAAAACATACCTTGTGCAGCAGCGGCCTTCTTGTTTTCAGCGGCAGGTGTGTGGAGACAATGCGAGCCAGGAAGGAACTAATATATTCGGGCATTGGCTAAACCCGAAACACTACACATGTAGTGTCTCCCACCCATCCTCCTCCTCTAACCAAAAAAAAAAGACTGTGTGGGGGGTCGGTAAGGTAAGGCTTTTTTTTTATTCTTCTGGAAATCAAGAGGAGAGGGAATGGAAGCTAGGGCAGTTGCATGCTCCTCTTGCAGGATGTGGGAGGTAAGGGTCACTGCTGGTGTCCCCTCTGACTTCACCTGCGAGAAGTGCACCCAACTCCAGCTCCTCAAAAACCGGGTTAGGGAACTGGAGCTGGAGCTAGATGAACTCCGGATCATTCGGGAGGCTGAGGGGGGGATAGAGAGGAGTTACAGGGAGGTGGTCACACCCAAGGTACAGGAAAAAGGTAGCTGGGTGACTGTCAGGAAGGGGAAAGGGAATAGGCAGACAGTGCAGGGATCCCTTGTGGCTGTTCCCCTCAATAATAAGTATACAGTTTTAGATACTGTTGGGGGAGGGGGGAACCTACCAGAGGAAGGCCATAGCAGACAGGTCTCTGGCACTGAGCCTGACCCTGTGGCACAGAAGGGAAGGAGGGAGAATAGGACAGCAATTGTATTGGGAGATTCAACAGACAGGCGGTTCTGTGGACGCGAACGACATGAACGGATGGTATGTTGCCTCCCGGGTGCCTGGTCCGTGATGTCTCGGATCGTGTCTTCAAGATCCTTAAGGGGGAGGGTGAGCAACCAGCAGTCATGGTACGCATCGGTACCAATGACATAGGCAGGAAAAGGACAGAGAATGTGAAAAACGAGTACAGGGAGTTAGGTTGGAAGCTGAAGTCCAGGACAAACAGGGTAGTTATCTCTGGATTACTACCAGTGCCACGTGATAACGAGGTAAGAAATAAGGAGAGAGTGCAGCTACACACGTGGCTACAGGCTGGTGTAGGAGGGAGGGCTTCCATTATGTGGATAATTGGAGCACATTCTGGGGAAGGTGGGACCTGTACAGTAAGGACAGGTTGCACCTGAACCGGAAGGGCACAAATATCCTGGGAGGGAGGTCTGCTCGAGCTATATGGGATGGTTTAAACTAGATTGGCAGGGGTAGAGAACCAGATTTCTAATTCAGAGAATGAGGTATTCAGCCTTCCAACAGACACAACAGGGAGTGAAGTTGTTAATAAAGAAATACGGTCTATGGAGCGTAATTGTGGACACAGAGATGGTTTGAGGTGTTTATACTTCAATGCTAGAAGTATCGGAAATAAGGCGGATGAACTGAGAGCATGGGTCAGTACTTGGAACTACGATGTTATGGCCATTACAGAAACTTGGGTAACTCAGGGACAGGAATGGTTGTTGGATGTTCCGGGATTTAGAGGTTTTAAAAGAAATAGGGAAGGTGGAAAAAGAGGCGGGGGAGTGGCATTGCTAGTCAGGGTGAGTATAGCAGCTACTGAAAGGCAGTTCGAGAATGATATGTCTACAGAGTCAGTTTGGGTTGAGGTCTGGAACAAGAAAGGAGCAGTCACTTTGTTGGGGGTTTTTTTACAGACCCCCTAATAGTTGCAGAGAAGTGGAGAAGCGGATTGGGAGGCAGATACTGGAAAGGTGCAGAAGTCACAGGGTTGTAGTCATGGGTGACTTCAACTTTCCAAATATTGATTGGAAACATTTTAGTTGTAATAGTTTAGATGGAGAGGATTTTGTCCAGTGCGTTCAGGAAGGATTCCTGACACAGTATGTAGATAGCCCAACACGAGGAGAGGCCACTTTGCATTTGATGCTTGGCAATGAACCGAGCCAAGTGTTAGACCTGTTGGTAGGAGAGCATTTTGGCAGTAGCGATTATAACTCTGTTACTTTTACAATAGTCATGGAAAAGGATAGGTACATACAGCTGGGTAAGGTTTATAATTGGGGGAAGGGTAATTATAACTCTGTTGGGCAAGAACTGGGTAACATAAAATGGGAACAGATGCTGTCAGGGAAGAGCACTATTGAAATGTGGAGATTGTTTAAGGAATGCATACTGCGTGTGCTTGATATGTTTGTCCCTTGCAGGCAGGGAAGATGCGGTCAAGTGAGGGAGCCTTGGTTCTCAAGAGAGGTCAAACAACTGGTTAAGAGGAAGAAGGATGCTTATGTAAGGTTGAGGAAACAAGGAACAGAAAAGGCTGTAGAGGGATACAAGTTATCCAGGAAGGAGCTGAAGAAAGGGCTTAGGAGAGCTATAAGGGGGCATGAGAAAACCTTGGCAGATAGGATCAAGAAAAACTCCAAGGCTTTTTACACATACGTGAGGAATAAGAGAATGACCAGAGAAAGGGTAGGGCCGATCAAGGATTGTAAAGGGAATTTGTGGACAGAGCCTAAAGAGATAGGAGAGTTCCTTAATGAATACTTTTCTTCAGTATTCACAACTTAGAGGGACCTAGTTGTAGAGGAGGACAGTGTGAAACAGGCTGGTAGGCTAGAGGAAGTCAATGTTAGTAAGGAAGATGTACGAGGAATTTTAGGAAGTTGAAGATCGATAAGTCCCCCGGGCCTGATGGGATTTATCCAAGGATTCTATGGGAAGTGAGGGAAGAGATCGCAGGGCCTTTGGAGATGATCTTTTCATCCTCACTGTCCACGGGTATAGTGCCGGAAGATTAGAGAGAGGCAAACATCATTCCCTTGTTCAAAAAAGGGAATAGGGATAACCCTGGAAATTATAGGCCAGTTAGTCTTACGTCAGTGGTGGGCAAATTATTGGAAAGGGCTCTGAGAGATAGGATTTGTGATCACTTGGAAAGGCACAGTTTGATTCATGATAGTCAGCATGGATTTGTGAGGGGTAGATCATGCCTCAGAAACCTTATTGAATTCTTTGAAGAGGTAACCAAACAAGTGGATGAAGGTAGAGCAGTGGATGTGGTATACATGGATTTAAGTAAGGCGTTTGATAAGGTTTCCCATGGTAGACTCATGCAGAAGGTAAGGAGGCATGGGATAGGGGGAAATGTGGCAGATTGGATTCAGAATTGGCTGACCCTTAGAAGACAAAGGGTGGTAGTGGACGGAAAATATTCAACATGGTGTTCAGTTACGAGTGGTGTACCACAAAGATCTGTTCTGGGTTCTCTTCTATTTGTGATTTTTGTAAATGGTTTTGATGAAGGAGTGGAAGAGTGGATTAGCAAGTTCGCGGTCGATACGAAGATGGGTCGAGTTGTGGACAGTGCGGAGGGCTGTTCTCGGTTACAAAGGGACATTGATAGGTTGCACAGCTGGGCTGAGAAGTGGCAGATGGAGTTTAACCCTGAAAAGTGTGAGGTGATTCATTTTGGAAGGAAAAACTTGAAAGCAGAATACAGGGTTAACGGAAAGATTCTTGGCAGAGTGGAGGAGCAGAGGATTCTTGGGGGTCATGTCCACAGTTCCCTGAAAGCTGCCACCCAGGTAGATCGAGTTGTTAAGAAGGCGTATGGTGTGTTAGCTTTCATTAATAGAGGGATTGAGTTCAAGAGCCGTGAAGTTATGCTCCAGCTATACAAAAGCCTCGTTCGGCCACATCTGGAGTATTGTGTCCAGTTCTGGTCACCTCATTACAGGAAAGATGTGGAAGCGTTGGAATAGGTGCAGAGGAGATTTACCAGGATGTTGCCTGGAATGGAGGGAAGGTCTTCCGAGGAAAGGTTGAGAGAGCTAGGGCTTTTCTCTTTGGAACAACAAAGGATGAGAGGTGACTTAATAGAGGTGTACAAAATGATCAGAGGTACAGATAGACAGCCAGAGACTTCTTCCTCGGGTGGAGGTAGCTATTATGAGGGGACATAGTTTTAAAGTGAGTGGAGGTAGATATAGGGGAGACGTCAGAGGTAGGTTCTTTACTCAGAGAGTGGTCGGGGTGTGGAATGCATTGCTAGAGAGGGTAGTGGAGTTGGCCTCATTAGGGGCATTTAAGCAGCTATTAGATAGGCATATGGGAGATAGTATAAGGTAGGGGTGGAGGTTAGATAGACCTTAGGATTAGGGTAAAAGTTCGACACAACATCGTGGGCGGAAGGGCCTGTACTGTGCTGTACTGTTCTATATTCTATGTTCTATGTTCTGTATATCGTTTTGCTGCTCGCTGATGTTTATGTATTCTGATGGCTAGTTTCCTTCCTGTCTGTCCGATGTAATGTTTGTGGCAGTCATTGCATGGTGTTTTGTAAACCACTTTGGTTCTGCATGTTGTCGGAATGGGGTCTTTAATCCTTGTGAGTGTTTGTCGTAGAGTGACTGTGGGTTTGTGTGCCCCCATGATTCCTAGTGATAGTAGGAGTCTCGCTGTCAGTTCTGATATGTTCTTGATGTGGGGCAGCGTGGTCAGTGTGTTAGGGCGTACTGTGTCCTCTTGTTGTTGTCTATTTAGTAGGCACCTGCAGATGAAGTTGCAGGGATATCCATTCATAACAAAGATTTTGTAAAAATATTCTTCCTCTTTCCTGTGTAGTTCTGGCGTGTTGCAGTGAGTGGTGGCCCGTTTAAATAGTGTCCTAGCGCAGCTTTGTTTGTGGACGTTGGGGTGGTTGCTGTGGAAGTTGCGGCTTTGGTCAGAGTGGGTTGCTTTCCTGTACACTGAGGTTTGGAACTCCCCGTTGATCATGTGTTCAATTCTGACATCCAGAAACGGAATCTGATTGTTGTTTTCTTCTTCTCTTGTGAATTTGATCCCAGCGAATACACTGCTGATAGAGGTAGTGGGTCTGTTCTAGTTTGGTGCATTTAATAACGACATATGTGTCGTCCACGAACCAGATCCACAGCCTAGGTTGAATGAAGGGGAGGGTCCGGACAGTATAAATTGCAAGCAGAGTAGAACAACATTATTTCATCGGAGGCCTCACTGACGATGTTACCTAGCATGGTGATGAAATGTCTGAACGAAAACAAGCCAGCTCGGCAAGGAAGTCGACAAACTCACAGTATTCTAAAATTGGCCTCACCAATGTCCTGGACACTGCTGGTCACAGGCCTTTTGACCTCTATCTCCTACCTTCAAGCCAATATTGTATCCAATTGGTTAGCTGCCCCTGGATCCCACCTTACTAACTAGTCTACTAAGCGGAACCTTGTCGAACTTTCTGAAGTCCATTTGGACTACGTCTACTGCTCTACCTTCATCCATCTTCTTTGTCACCTCTTCAAAAAGCTCAACCAAGTTAGTGAGACATGATTTCCCACGCACAAAGCCACATTGACTATCCATAATCAGTCCTTGCTTTTCCAAATGCATTTAAATCCTATCCCTCAGAATCCCCTCCAACAACTTCCCACCACTGACATAAGGCTCATTATTCTATAGTCCCCTGGCTTTTCCTTACAGCTTTACTTCAATAATGGCATCACATCAGCCACCATCCAGTCTTCCGGCACATCATACATTGCTGTTAATGATCCAAAAATTTCACCAAGGGCCCAGCAATCTCTTCCCCAGCTTCCCACAAAGTTCCTGGCAACACCTGATCAGGTCCTAGGGATTTACTTACATTTATATGTTTTAAGATCTCCAGCACCTCCTCTTCTTTAATATGAACTCTTTTCAAGACAGCAGAATTTATTTTCCCAAGCTCCCTATCTTCCATGTCCTTCTCCACAGTAAATACTGGCGCGGAATATTTGTTTATCATCTCACCCACCTCCTGTAGTTCCACATGCAGGTGGCCATATTGATCTTTAAGGAGACCTATTCTCTCCCTAGTTACCCTTTTGCCCTTAATGTTCCACAAATGCCAGTGGATACTGCAGCAGTTGTTCATCTTAAATCTGAGATAGTTTATTATTTATTAAGCAAAGGTATTAAAGGCAGTTATATGGATTTTGGCCACAGAACAGCCATGATCTCACTGAATGGTGGAACAGGATCGAGGGGCTGAATGGCCTACTCCTGTTCCTGTGTTCCAAAACTAAACAGAATTTATTCACCTAGCTGGAACAAATTAATATGCAATTATTTCCAAGTCAGTTCACATAAACCACAACACTGAATGTAAATGAAAACCTTGACTTTCTAAACATTAGGCTACAAATAGGAGAGGAAATATTATGCAGCAGGTTAACAACTTTGCAGTAGGCAACAGATGATTTGGCCTTTAAAAAGTACAAGGGGCTACAAATTACACAGATCATGAATTCTTGACAAAAAATATGGGAAATAAGCCAACTCAGATTCACCAGGTTACACACACACAGTTTCAAAAATAATTATTCAAAAATAGCGATGCCTAATGAACACCTGTTTTGGAAAAACATTCAGTCAAAGGAAGTTACACATTTTTGACATGAACCACTATGTAAAAATAAAAACAAAATACTGCAGATGCTGGAAATCTGAAACGAAGAGAGATTGCTGGAGAAACTCAGCAAGTCTCGCAGCATTTGATGAGACAGAAACAAAGTTAACATTTTGCTTCTGGTATGATTTTTGTTCAGAACTTGCAAACTATTCTTTAATCTAATTTGCCAATTCACTTTAGCTAGTTCTGCTTTTTTTCTCGCATAATTACCCTTTTCAAGTTGAAAATACTAGTCTTGGATCATTGTTCTCTACCCCAAACTGAATGTAAAATTTATTCATATTATGATCACCTTCATTGAGATTATTAATGAATCCTATCTCATTGCACAGTACAGCTTTAGCAATAGCCTGCTCTCTGGTTGATTTCAAAAGGTGCTGTTGTAAGAAACTAACCTGAAAATATTCTATGAATTCCTCATGTATGTTGCTTTTTCCCCCATTTGATTTTCCAGTCAAGATGAAAATCTTCCATAATTATGGCTGCATCTTTCTCACAAACTCCCATTATTTCTTCCTTTACATTCAATCCTATTCTGTGATGATGGCGGACTCCTAGACCACTTTTATAAGAGACATTTTGCCTTTAGCATTCTTTATCTCTATGAAAACCGCTTTTACATCTCTCCCTTCTGTGCTAATACCATCATTAACTATTAAAGCTACACATCTCCAGCCATTCCTATCTTTCCTAGATGTCATTTACCCTCCAATTTTCAGGTCTCAATCTATGTCATCCTGCTGCTGCCTCTATAATCGTTATCAGATCATACTTATTGATTTTTATTTGTGACATTGGTTTATCTGTTTGGTTTCAAATATGACATACATTCAGATACAGAGGGTTAGCTTTATATTTTTATTATACTTGTATTCCCTAGCCTTATAGATTGGCTTACTCTCTGATTTGTACTTTCTCCTGTTTCCTGTCACAGCCTATCATCACCCATATCAATACATTTCTCTCTTGCTTTATCTCTGTTCTGTAGTTTATTTCACCTTCCAAAATTGGATCTCTCACCACCACTATTTAGTTTGAAGCCCCCATTACTTCCCAAATTATACAGATCACAAGAGCACTGGCCCAGCATGGTTCAGGTGTAGATTATTCCAATAGTACAGACCCCACTTTCTCCACTGCTGTTGCCAATGCCCCACAAACTAAAGGCCATTTCAACAAAGCACTGGGCTTTGAATGGCAAATTCATTCATTCTAATCATATTTGCCCTGTCAATTTGCATATGGTTCACAAAATAATCCAGACATTATTCCCTTTAAGGTTCATCTTCTTAATTTGATGTCCAGTTTCTCTGACTAACTATGCAGAATCTCTTTCCTTGTCCGGCTGAGGTCATCGGTGCCTCTGTGATTCAAGATGAGACCCATTCCCCCTCACACAGTGTAAGTTTCTCTCCAGCCCTGAGTTGTTCTAAATCGTGGGCAGCCTCCAAGCTATTGCGTTTTGCAGCAGAGAACAGAGTCAATGCCCCTCTCTATACCGTCCCTTACAAGGGATACATTCCTTTCTGCTCTCCAGTTTGAGTTATTTCCCACACCACAGTGCCACTGCTAGCTTGCTCATCCACCCTGAATTCATCTGAACACGCCGAAAGAAATTCAAAGTTGTTGCACTCCTGCCTGTGGGTTGCCTTACCTGCTTCATGCATACTCACATGGCCCTGTCCCTCACCATTGAACAAATCTGAAGACTTCCTCTTAATACAAAAACATCCAGGTAACTCTCCCCCTCCCTGATGTGTTGCAGTGTTTGCTTCTCAGGCTTCTGCACCATGGCTCTGAGCCACAGCACCTTCAGCCAAAAGCATTTATTAAAAACATTTACCCCATGATATAGGTAAATCATAAATGCACTGGAGAGAGTGCACAAGCAATTTTCAAGACTGATTCCAGGAATTAGAAACTGCAGTTATGAGGATAGGTCAGAACAGTACAGAACAGGAATAGGCCCTTCAGCCCACCAAGACTGCACCAATACATGATGCTATTCTAAACTAAAAACCTTTTGCCTCTATGTGTTCCATATCCTTCCATTTCCTGCCTGTCAAGTTGCCTTTTGAACTTTACTATTGGAGCTGCCTTCACCACTTCCTCTGGTACTGCATTCTAGGCATTTATCACCCTGTGTAAAACACCCGCTTCTCACATCTCCTTTAAACCTACCACCTTTTACCTTAAACCTATGTCCCCTAGTAATTGACAATTCTACCCTGGGAAAAAAAAGACTCTAAATATCCATTCTATCCGTGCCTCTCATAATTTTGCAAACTTCTATCAGGTTGCCCCTCATCCTCTAACGCTCAAGTGAAAACTAACTAAGTTTGTCCAATCTCACGTCATAGCTAATACCCTCCAAAACAGGAAACATGCTAGTAAACCATTTCTGTACCCTCTCCAAAGACTTCACATCCTTCTGGTAATGTGGCAACCAGAACTGTACACAGTACTCCAAATGTAGACTAACTAAAGTTCTACACAGCTACAATGTTATTGCTATTTTTATACTCTATGCCCTGACCAATGGAGGCAAGCATGCCATATGCCTCCTTGATCACCCTGTGATGCCACTTTCAGGGAAACATGCACCTGTGCACCTAGATTCCTCCATATGTTGATGCTACTAAGGATTCTGCCATTTACTATATAAAACAAAAGGAAAGCAAGCACCCATCAGGGATTTGAACCTGGGATCTCCGTACTACAATTGATGTGCAAATGAAGAAAACGTGGTGGTAGAAAAAAAATGTTTTTGTGCAGAGAGTACTTCGAGTTTGGAATGCACGACCTGGAAGTGTGATAGATGCAGGTTCTACTGAAGCATTCAAGAAGGCATTGGATGATTAATGGATAGAAATAGTGAGCAAGGATATGGGGGGAAAAGCAGGAAACTGGCTCTAGGTCATCAAACCAGTGCAGGCACAACAGTCCAATGACCTTTCCTGCCAACCTTAATGTGTTTAATTAACTATTATTCATTTTCCTTTTTAAATATTATATTAATACACCCACTGATTCCTAGACTATTCTATGATGTGGAGGTGCTGGTGTTGGACTGGGGTGGATAAGATCAGGAATCATGCGACACCAGATTATAGTCCATAAGGTTTATTCAAAATTACAAGCTTTTGGAGCGGCAGACATTCATCAGGTCACCTCATGAATGTTGGTAGACCATTAAACAACTCACTGGAGGAGGAGACTCCACAAATATCCCCAACCTCATTGATGGAAGAGCCCAACACATCAGTGCAAAAGATACGGCTGAAGCATTCGCTGCAATCTTCAACCAGAAGTGGAAAATCTAACTCAGCCTCCTTCAAAGGCCCGTCACATCACAGATGCAGGTATACAGCCAGTTTAATTTACTGCATCTGATGTCAAGAAATGGATAGAGATACTGGATACAGAAAAGGCTGTGGGGCCTGATAATATTCTGGCAAGTGTACTGAAGATTTGTGCTTTAGACCTTGCCACTCCCCTAACCAACCTGTTTGAGTACAGTTACAACACCAGCATCTACCCAACAACATTGAATACTGGCCACATGAGTCCTGTACACAAACAGCAGGATAAATCCAACTCAGGCAATTATCACTCCATCAGTCTACTCTCGAACATGAATCATACTTGGCATGTAGAAAGATGGCTGTGGTCGTGTTTGTTGGAGGTCAATCTTCTCGGCTCCAGGACATCTCTGCAGAAGTTCCACAGGGTAGTGTGCTAGGCCCAACCATCTTCTGCTGCTTCATCAATGACCTTCCCTCCATCATAAGGTCAAAAGTGGGGATGTTTTCCAACGATTGCACAATGTTCAGCACCATTCGTGACTCTTCAGAAATAGGAGCAGTAACTGTCATAAATGCAGCAGGACCTGCACAATATCCAGACTTAGGCTAACATATAACAAGTAACAATCAAGGTACACATATGCCACGAACGATCATCTCCAATGAGAGAATTTCACTATTGCTGTCACTGAGAATCCCACTGTCAGCATCCTGAGCGTTAACCCCAACCAGAATCTGAATTGAACTAGCCATATAAAGACTGTGACTATAAGAGCAGTTTAGAAGCTAGGAATCCTGCAGTGAGTAACTCACCTCTTATCCCGAAACCTGACCACTATCTACAAGGCACAAGGCAGAAGTGCTTCCCACTTACCTGGTTGAGTGCAGCTCTAACAACACTAAAGAAGCTTGACACCATCCAGGACAAAGCAGCCTGCTTGATTGGCACCACATCCACAAACATCCACTCCCACCAACACTCAGTCATAGCAAAATGCGCCATTTACAACATATATTAAAGAAATTCACCCGTGCACTATTGATAGCAGCCACCAAACCCACAACTACCACCATCTAGAGGGACAAGGGCAGCAGATATAACCCCCAGAAGTTTCCCTCAAAGCCACTCACTATCCTGACGTGGAATTATATCGCCATGCCTTCAGTGTCGCTAGGTCAAAATCCTGGACTTCTCTCCAAAACAACATTGTGGTTTACATCACATGGACTGCAGACATTCAGCTCACCACCACCTTCAAGGGCAAAAGGATGGGCAATAAACAGTTGACTGGGTCGGATTTGCCCTGTTTTTTTTTGAGTAGAGTACATACCTGGGCAATTATCCACATTATCATTTAAAAGCCAGTGCTGTGGCTGTGTTGGAACTGCTTGGCTGGGGGTAGGGCAAGTTCTGGGGCATAAGTCTTCAGGACTATTGCTGGAATGTTGTTAGGGCCCAAATCATCTACAATGACCAGTGCCTCCAACCATTCTCCATATCAGGTGGAGTGAATCGACTTGGCTGCCAACTGGCATCTGAGATGCTGTGGGGGACAGTGATAGATCTTCCACTCAGCACTTCTGGCCGAAGACCGTTGTATTGCTGTACTGCAATTGCATGAGAAAAACATAAAAACAGAAATAATGTGGGCAGGATGGTTTCATTTCAGAGGCTGCAACAATACTGGACATACTAAAGCCAATTGGTGTAAGTTAAATGGAAGATCAACTGGAGTAAAAGCTAAGTCTTCAGAAAAGGATGCATCAGGGAAGGAAGCGGATGTTAAAACTGCAGCAGCATTACAAAGAGAACATGTTTCCTCGTTATGTACTAATAATGGCTCAGGGCCGTCTTGGAAATTCTTTTTCAAATATTGCCAATAACAATGAGACCATTGGAGGTTCTAAACATTTTCTCTGAAAAGTGGACATGTTACTTTGCTTTCTAAGATCTCTCCTTTCCATCTTGACTACTTTCTGCAGTTTTTTTCATGGTATTTTAAAGAGCTATACACCTGAACCCTCTAATCTGATTTGAAATCCACTGTTTTGAAAAATATTTGCTTAATGTCATCTTCACCAGTAGAACAATAGTAGCTCTGTATAATCATGGTTATACAATGTGCAGCTGCAATTACTTACATAGAAACATTTCACATTAATTAGTTGTTTCTCTTGAATTATTTAATCAATCTGTTACAATATTAAGAGTAGGTTTTAAGATTCTTCAGATAATCCTAGGTATAGATTCTGAAGTAGTTATAGATACCCATATATACAAAAAAAAATCACTAAAAACATTAGAGGAAAAGATTCAAACCAGTTTCAGATGGTAAAAACAGCCCCCATATCACAGGAATGAATACAGAGATTAGCAGAAATTGGTATGTGGATTGAATGACACATTAAGACACAACTTGTTAGCTAAAGAATTCTAACATTAGGTGTAACCACATGATTTTTGATCAGTTCCAACAAAGTTAAGATTCTTTGTCCAATTAATTGGCAGTTAACACAATGTAGGTGGAAAAATTTACTTGAATGCAGTATCCATTATGAAAAGCCTCAAGAAGAAAGATGAGAAAGTCTGAGGAAACATCATGAAGGACTGGGGGTGGACCACAAGCTTGTCCATCTCTTTGTCATTCAGTGATATGATTAGCTTAACTGGAAATACAGTGAGGAAAGCTTGAACTGTGCAAAACGCTGTACCAGAGAGCCAATTACAGAGGGATAACTTGCTGACCGATAGTAATCAAAGTTCGGGGGGTGTGTGTGTGCTCTACTTTTAAACTGTATAAGACATTCTGAAGCTTTATGTGTGCCTTATTTCGCTGGAGAAATGAAGCCATAAATTGCAATAAAGGTCACCTGACATCACCCGGCAACTTGGACTCTCATTGGAAAATATGAGATCTGACAGTGACTTTATTTGGGGAAACACAGCCTGAAAACAAAACGTTAAAATAAAATGATGTTCATTGGGAAAACTTTAAGCAGGGGCACATTACACTGAGGAATTACTTGCTGAAAAATAAATATTTACTGTCTCCAATTAATATGCATACACAGTTCTATGTACAACGCTACATAGAGGCTCCTAAAGGCCATTTTGAAAGGAAACTTGAAGCAACCAGTCACATTCTGTCCTAAAATGATTGAAGACATTTTCCAATTTAGCTTGTTTTGCGACATATTAACAAAAATAATTCATAAATGTCAATAATGCAGCAGATTGACCTGAATCATTGCTGCACTGCTGCAGACAGTAAAGGTTTATTTTGACAAAATGCAAGCCTAAGGCCTGCCTGCCCCCAATGCACAAAGCAACAACCAAGGTGCAACCAAAACACAGTGCTCAGACCTACCAGCAATCTATATCCAAAGCTCATTAAAGGCTGAATTCAATACAGCTAAGGGGAGATTCAGCTAATGAGATTGGGAAGCCTGTACAGCACCAAGTCTGAGTAAAATGAACACTTTAGAGAAGGCCTTCTTAAATCTCTTTTTCCACACCACCCTCTAAAAGTGGAATATTCCTTCAGCCAAACTGGGACAAAATGTGTTTATGGAGTCCTTGCTGTACAGTGCAATTATCTGTAGGTCTCTCTCATCAACTCACTGTTTCTGTACTATTTTGGATTTGTTGGATAAGCCTTCTCCACAGCTGTTTAAAACTGCACCACATTGATGATCTGTAATAGTTTGATCTGATAAAGCAGCTAATGAGCTTGCTTGCTTGCAGCTATTTCCGTCCTTTTGAGTAAAGTTTAGGAGGATACCAAAGGTTAGAGTGAGAGGAAACATATCAGATTGGTGCATTTGCAATTACAAACATCTGAATCCACAGTTGCAACAATGTTCGTAGAGTCATAAAGTCATAGAGCTGTACAGCACGGAAACAGACCCTTCGGTCCAACTCGTCCATGCCAACCGGATATCTGAAATTAATCTGTCTCCCACATTTCCCGCAACTCATCCCTCACACCCCGTCCACGCAATAAGAACCAAAAAATAATCCCCCTCGTGCTCACGTACCACCCCACCAACCTCCGGATCCAACGCATCATCCTCCGACACTTCCGCCATCTGCAATCTGACCCCACCACCAAAGACATCTTTCCCTCCCCACCCTTATCTGCTTTCTGGAGGGACCACTCTCTCCAGGACTCCCTTGTCCGCTCCACAGTCCCCTCCAGCCCAACCACACCCAGCACTTTTCCCTGCAACCGCAGGAAGTGCTACACCTGTCCCCACACCTCCTCCCTCACCCCCATCCCAGGCCCCAAGAAGACTTTCCACATCAAGCAGATGTTCACCTGCACATCTGCTAATGTGGTATACTGTATCCGCTGTTCCCATTGTGGACTCCTGTACATCGGGGAAACCAAGCGGAGGCTCAGGGACCGCTTTGCAGAACACCTACGCTCAGTTCACAATAAACAACTGCACCTCCCAGTCGAGAACCATTTCAACTCCCCCTCCCATTCCGCAGACGACATGTCAATCCTGGGCCTCCTGCAGTGCCACAACGATGCCACCCGAAGGTTGCAGGAACAGCATCTCATTTCGCTTGGGAACCCTGCAGCCCAATGGTATCAATGTGGATTTCACAAGCTTCAAAATCTCCCCTCCCCCTACCGCATCCCAAAACCAGTCCAGCTCGTCCCTGCCTCCCTAACCTGTTCTTCCTCCCACCTATTCCCTCCTCCCACCTCAAGCCGCACCCCCATCTCCTACCCACTAACCTCATCCTGCCCCCTTGACCTGTTCGTCCTCCCTGGACTGACCTATCCCCTCCCTAACTCGCCACGTACACTCACCTTTACTGGCTCCATCCCCGCCTCTTCGACCTGTTTGTTGCCTCTCCACCTATCCTCTCCTCTATCCATCTTCTATCCGCCTCCCCCTCTCTCCCTATTTATTTCAGAACCCCCTTCCCCTCCCCCATTTCTGAAGAAGGGTCTAGGCCTGAAACGTCAGCCTTTCTGCTCCCCTGATGCTGCTTAGCCTGCTGTGTTCATCCAGCTCTGCACCTTGTTGTCTCGGATTCTCCAGCATCTGCAGTTCCTACTATCTCTGAAATTAATCTAGTCCTATTTGCCAACATTTGGCCCATATCCCTCTAAACCCTTCCCATTCATATACCCATCCAGATGCCTTTTAAATGTTGTAATTGTACCAGCCTCCACCACTTCCTTTGGCAGCTCATTCCATACACGCACCACCCTCTGTGTGAAAATGTTACCCCTTAGGGCCCTTTTAAATCTTTCTCCTCTCACCTTAAACCAATCCCCTCTCATTTTGGACTCTTGCTCACCTGGGGAAAAGACCTTGACAGTTCACCCTATCCATGCCGGTCATGATTTTATAAACCTCTATAAGATCACTCCTCAGCCTTCGACACTCCAGGGAAACAAGACCCAGCCTATTCAGCCTCTCCCTATAGCTCATACCCTCCAAACCCTGGCAACATCTTTGTAAATCCTTATTGAACCCTTTCAAGTTTCACAACATCTTTCCTATAGCGGGGAGACCAGAATCGAACAGAGTATTCCAATGTTCTGTACAGCCACAACATGACCTCCCAACTCCTATACTTACACTGACAAATAAAAGCAAGCACACCAAATGACTTCTTCATCACTGCTAAGCCATTACTAGTCCAAAAGAAAAAAGTTCAGTACTTGCAAATGTCAAGCATTTCTAACTGTACCATCAACAATAGCAAATTGGGGGCTGGATTTTCACTCCCAACTTCCCAAAACCATCACAGCGGGGGTGGGGTGATCTTCACAGAATGTCCAGATTTTAATTCTTTCCAGGGGTGGGGGAAATGCATCCTCCCCACACTCCAACAACACATTATTGTTTGAAATTTACACCACAGGTAAACAGGGTGATTACGAGGGTGTTTAGCACACTTGTCTTCGTTGCTCTGACCTTTGAGTACAAGAGTTGGTAAG
This sequence comes from Rhincodon typus, assembly GCF_021869965.1. NCBI lineage: Eukaryota > Metazoa > Chordata > Chondrichthyes > Orectolobiformes > Rhincodontidae > Rhincodon > Rhincodon typus. The sequence goes on from NC_063348.1 coordinate 55,642,757, forward strand.
TCATGTTGAGGTTGTGCAGGTTGGTGAGGCTTTTTCCTGAAGTACTGTGTGCAATTCTTGTTACCCTGTTTCAGAAGGAAATTATTAAATTGGAGGGGGTTCAGGAAAGATTTACAAGGATATTGCCAGGAATGGAAGCTTTGAGTTATCAAAATAGGCTGGATGGACTGGCGTGTAGGAAGTTGAGAGGTGACTTTATAAAAGTATTAATGGGTATAGATAAGGTGAATAGCAAGGGTCTTTTCCCTAGGGTAGGGGAGTTCAAAACCAGGGGGCATATTTTTAAGGTGAGAGGAGAAAGTTTTAAAAAGGATATTAGGGGCAATTATTTTACACAGAGAGTGGTTCATGTGTGGAATGTACTAGCAGAGTAAGTGGCGGATGCTGGTACATTTACACCATTTAAAAGACATTTGGATAAGTAGATGAAACGGAAGGTTTGCAGGAATATGAGCCAAAGACAGGCAAATAGGACTAGTTCAGTTTTGGGAACATGATCGGCGTAGACTAGTTGGACCAAAGGGTCTGTTTCCATGCTGTATGACTATGACTCGATAAGACACCAAAAGCTGAACACAGTCCAGATCAAGCAACACACATGACTAACATCCCATCCACATTCAACATCCAGTCCCTCCACCACTGATGCTTAATAGCATCTACAAGATACACTGCAGAAATTCATCAAGGCTCCTCCACTATATCACTATATTCCTTCACTGTCGCTGGGTCAAAATCTCAGAACTCCCTCCCTAATTGCATTGTAGGTCGACCTACAGCACATGGACTGCACGGCTCAAGAAGGCAGCACACCCCCACCTTCTCAAAGGCAACTAGGGATGGGTAATAAATGTTGGCTTTGCAATTCTTTTAAATAGCAGCCATTGCACAGCACAACTATTAAAACCAAGCCTGCTGTACAGAAGGCTGACTTGCTGGAACTCAAGGAAGAAGCTCAATTTCATTTTATGAAGATAGCTAAACAAGCTGCTTGAGGTTTACAAAGTATCTCACTCTTCTTGATAATTCATGCCGCTGTACTCATTTTTCATGTGAATAGTGGCTACTCTGATACGGACACCATGCGTTTTCTCTTTGACGGCTGATTCATAAGAAAAGGGACCAATGGCAAGAAACTTTAAACCCGTCGACCAAATTATCGGACCCAGCTCCACCATCACAATGTCATCATCAAAACACACCAAATGTCTGCAGCACAGTTGCACACAGTGGGAAAATTCAAGATAAGAAACATTAGAGTTTTCTCAAATCTTTTCTTGCCGTGACCCAATTTTGAAGCCTGAAAGTTGTCAGACACCTGTGTATGAGGTGGGAGGGTGGGAGGACCTGACTGCATGGGGCAGAAGGCCTATTGTGCAAGGGAGGAGGCAGCAATGATGCCTCAGCGCTCACACCTGCTACATTTCAGCTTGCAACCCCACTTTGGGCATCGTCGCCTTAGAATAATGTTTTCAAGTGACGAAAACTTGTTAGTATTCAAACATCTTATTTCCAAGGTCTCAATTATGCAAGGGCAGTGACAGAAGGGCTCAAATAAAGCTCATTAGTACATTCAGTCCAAGTAACTTCATCTCAAATTCAGGGACAATGGCGAATTTCTCTTGCCAAACACCAATATTCTGACAGATGATGATAAAGCTCACAGTTGGTAATGTATCAATGTGACTCCTGAACACTGCACCTCCCAATCATGCCTGCTTGCTTGCCAAACAGCTACTAGTTACTTAACAGTCTTTGTATAGTATCCTTCTCTGCTCTATTCTTTCCACCATGCAGTGGTTTTGGTTTAATACAGAATCTTACACCATTCTCTTTGCTCTCCTGCTCTCTGAGATTTCCTGCATTACTGCCTTTGGCAACGCTTGTTCCAATTTGCAGAGCTCCCTGGTGTAAACCATGGGGATTGATTGTCACAGAATTAGCAACCACTGAACAAAAGCAACTAATTACCCACCTTTGCACAATATAAAATAGCAGTTACTTCTGAACGGACAAAGCAGTTTTATAAAGAAGGGATCATGGTTGTGGAGAGATAGTAGGAACTGCAGATGCTGGAGAATCTGAGATAACAAGGTGCAGGGCTGGATGAACACAGCAGGCCAAGCAGCATCAGAGGAGCAGGAAAGCGGATGTTTCGGGCTTAGACCCTTCTTCAGAAATGGGGGAGGGGAAGGGGGTTCTGAAATAAATAGGGAGAGAGGGGGAGGCGGATAGAAGATGGATAGAGGAGAAGATAGGTGGAGAGGAGACAGACAGGTCAAAGAGGCGGGGATGGAGCCAGTAAAGGGGAGTGTAGGTGGGGAGTTAGGGAGGGGATAGGTCAGTCCAGGGAGGACGGACAGGTCAAGGGGGCGGGGTGAGGCTAGTAGGTAGGAGATGGTGGTGGGGCTTGAGGTGGGAGGAGGGGATAGGTGGGAGGAAGAACAAGTTAGGGAGGCAGGGACGAGCTGGACTGGTTTTGGGATGCAGTAGGGGGAGGGGAGATTTTGAAGCTTGTGAAATCCACATTGATACCATTGGGCTGCAGGGTTCCCAAGCGGAATATGAGATGCTGTTCCTGCAACCTTCGGGTAGCATCGTTGTGGCACTGCAGGAGGCCCAGGATGGACATGTCGTCTGAGGAATGGGAGGGGGAGTTGAAATGGTTCGCAACTGGGAGGTGCAGTTGTTTAGTGCGAACCGAGCGTAGGTGTTCCGCAAAGCGGTCCCCGAGCCTCCGCTTGGTTTCCCCGATGTAGAGGAGGCCACAACGGGAACAGCAGATACAGTATACCACATTAGCAGATGTGCAGGTGAACATCTGCTTGATGTGGAAAGTCTTCCTGGGGCCTGGGATGGGGGTGAAGGGGGAGGTGTAGGGGCAGGTGTAGCACATCCTGCGGTTGCAGGGAAATGGTAGGGCTGGAGGGGAATGTGGAGCGGACAAGGGAGTCCTGGAGAGAGTGGTCCCTCCGGAAAGCAGATAAGGGTGGGGAGGGAAAGATGTCTTTGGTGGTGGTCGGATTGCAGATGGCGGAAGTGTCGGAGGATGATGCGTTGGATCCGGAGGTTGGTGGGGTGGTACGTGAGGATGAGGGGGATTCTGTGTTGGTGGTTATTGGGGGGAGGGGATGGGTGGGATGAGTTGCAGGAAATGCGGGAGACACGGTCGAGGGCGTTCTCGAGCACTGGTGGGGGGGATGTTGCGGTCCTCGAAAAACGAGGACATCTGAGATGTTCGGGAGTGGAATGCCTCATCCTGGGAGCAGATGCGGCAAAGGCGAAGGAATTGGGAACAGGAGATGGCATTTTTGCAGGAAGGTGGGTTGGAGGAGGTGTATTCTAGGTAGCTGTGGGAGTCGGTGAGTTTGAAATGGATATCGGTTTCCAGGTGGTTGCCAGAGATGGAAACAGAGAGGTCCAGGAAGGAGAGAGAGGTATCAGACATGGTCCAGGTGAACTTAAGGTTGGGGTGGAAGGTGTTGGTGAAGTGGATGAACTGTTCGAGCTCCTCGTGGGAGCACGAGGCGGCGCCGATACAGTCATCAATGTAACAGAGGAAGAGGTGGGGTTTAGTGCCAGTGTAGGTATGGAAGAGGGATTGTTCCACGTAACCTACAAAGAGGCAGGCATAGCTTGGGCCCATGTGGGTACCCATGGCCACCCCCTTTGTCTTGAGGAAATGGGAGGAATTGAAAGAGAAGTTGTTGAGGGTGAGGACGAGTTCGGCTAAGCGGATGAGGGTGTCAGTGGAGGGGGACTGGTCGGGCCTGCGGGACAGGAAAAAGCAGAGGGCCTTTAGGCCATCTGAATGGGGAATGCAGGTGTATAAGGACTGGATGTCCATGGTAAAGATGAGGTGTTGGGGACCAGGGAATTGGAAGTTTTGGAGGAGGTGGAGGGCATGGGTGGTGTCACGGACGTAGGTAGGGAGTTCCTGGACCAAGGGGGAGAAAATGGAGTCGAGATAGGTGGAGATAAGTTTGGTGGGGCAGGAGCAGGCGGAGACAATGGGACAACCAGGGCAGTCAGGTTTGTGGATTTTGGGAAGGATCACAGTTGTCTTTGGATTCATACCTGTCCATTATTTTCTCATGCTGAGACAGAAAGAAGAATATGTTGGTGCTAAAAAGTGAGAAGATATAGTGTAGGTAGATAATTTAATGAAATACACACCAAGATTACTTCACTGAAATGTTATATTCATTCATGGGAGGAGGGCTACTCTAGCATTTATTGTCCATTCCTAAGTGCCCAGAGGGCAGTTAAAAGTTACCTATATTGTTGTGGGTCTAGAGTCACATGTAGGCCCAGACCAGTAAGGAGGGAGGTTTCCTTCCCTAAAAGACATTAGTGTAACAGATGGTTTTTCTCAACAATCGGCAATGGTTTCATCGTCATTGTTTGACTCTTACTTCCAGACTTTTTTAAAATTGAATTCAAATTCTACCATCTGCTGTGGCAGGATTTGAACCTGTATCCCTCGAACATTATCCAGGTCTTAGGATTAATAGTCCAGCAAATAATACCACTAGGCCATTGCCTCCCACTATGGATCAAGTTTATGCATCAGTCACAACAGTTATGGTTTCCATGCTTTACCTTCTGCATGAGACCAAGGCCCCAGTTAGTGACACAGCAGAGATTGTTTCCACAGTAATAAAAATGTTGGAATTTACTGGGAACCTCTAGTCATGTCCCTGAGCCCAGGCTTTCTCATTTCTCCACTTGGAGCAAACGACTGTTCACACAGTGCCAGCCATTTAAATGATCCCTTTACATGGGGGTTAGGGAGGGGAAGAGATGGTCTAGTGGTAGTCAGGTGCCCTTTGGGACAGTTAGGCTATGGATAAAATTGTACATAAATGATGTACAAACTCCTAGTAACTGTACAATTTGCCAAGAACTGTTGACAAGTACCAGCTAATGTCAACAAGCATCAAATTGTCAAAAAGTGTCACGTCTCACTGGAGTAGCATGCTAGAAATCAAGTGTCAGTATTTTCAAAGCCATCATAAAAGTTAAAGATTTTCTACAAGTTTGCACGGTCTCCCATGAAACCCATTTTTAGACCCAATTTAATAGAAAGTGTGGACCAGGATTCGTTACTTAACAAGAACAATTATTTATTTGAAATAAACAGACTGTAGATAAAACAATTAGTAACTTCTGACATGTAATTCCAGTTGTCTAAACTCTAATTCCCTTAAAAGTACCTTCTTTCTTACACACACTAAAATAGACAAAAGGACATGGGTTTTACAGATAGAGAGAAAATAGAAAAGCAGTTCAGTGGTCCCTGTTCATTGGTTCCATTGGGGTGGTTCTGGTGCTGATCAGAAGACAGCTTGTCAGTCTTCCTTTTCTGGATGTTTTCACTCGTTTGCAAGAGGCACAGGGTGTCTGGCTCACACTAATGAAAAGTTTCCAACTTATGAACTAAATTATGACTTACGGCAGCTGCTGGGGGATAAATAATTTGTTTTCTTCAGTCTTAAAATATCTTTTACTGCAGAGAAGAGGGAGAGTTCCTGAGCTGGAGGAGACCTGAAAAGTTCTGACAAATCTTGTTGACAGGCCTAAGCTGTTCAGCTGCCTAGGAACCAATCCTATAGCTGTTGGCCAGCAAAAGGACTTTTCCATCAGTAACTTAGTCATTTAGTCCACAGACCAATCAGCTACTTGTTACCAACCAAATCTCCATTTCTACACAACCTTTCAATTCAAGCTGATCTCCAAATGACACTTCAAGTACTACTGGAACCAGCAGCTGTGTAAACAAAGTTTGTAATGAATGTAAAGTTATTTGCTTTTAAAACATGCAGGAATCTGAGGCTTTAAAACAGTTCCTTTTCATTGCAGTTCACAATTTAAAATACATGGAAGAAAGAAAGGTCTTTACAGAAGTGCTCAGAAAAAGTGGGGGTTACATTGATGTCCTTTAGGGAAGGAAACTGCCATCATTACCTTCTCTGGCCTCTGAGTGACTTCAGAGCCACATCAATGTTTTAATTGCCCTATGAAATCACCCAGCGAGCCACGCGGACATAGCTAACAAAATGCCAATGATATCCACATTCCGTGAACAAACAAAGAAATGTGGAATTCTTTTGATTCGCATTCAGCCATGATCGCTTTGAACAGTGGAACAGACTTAATGGGTTGATCAAAAACTGAACTGGACTAGCCACATAAATACAGTAGCAACGAGAATGGAGGCTGGGAATTTTGTGGCAGGTAACTCATCTTGTGACCTCTCAAAGCCTGGCCATTATCTACAAGGCCGGAGTGAGACAGAATACACTCTACTTGCTGATGGAGTGCAACTGCAACAATATCAAGAAGCTCAACAGCATCCTACACAAGGCAAGCACATGATTGACATCCCAACAACTCCCTCAACCATCGACGCACAGTAGCAGCAGTGTGTTTCATTTGCAAGATGCACAGCAGCAACCTGCTGAGGGTCCTTTGACAGTGCCTTCCAAACCCATGGTCTCCATGAACTAGAAGGAGAAGGGAAGCAGATACATTGGAGCACCACCACCTCTCCAAGCCGCTGGAATTTCCAATTGGAAATCAATTCTAATAAATAAATCAGGAATTAACAATCAATTAAACTACCAAACTGTCCTGAAACTCATTTGGTTTTCTAATGATAACAAGATGTAGAGCTGGATGAACACAGCAGGCCAAGCAGCACCAGAGGAGCAGGAAGGCTGACGTTTCGGGCCTAGACCCTTCTAATGTACCCTTCTAATGAGCCTTCTAACGGTTTTCTAATGTATTTGTGTAAAAAAATTCTGCTCGTCCAGTGTGACTCCAAATCCACAGCAATACAATTAAGTCTTAACAGTCCTAGAAAATCGCCCAGCAGACTATTCAGTTGGCATCAAGAAGGGCACCCCAGGGCCACCTCATCTCTCAAGAGCAATTTAAGATGGGCAATAATATATTGGCCTTGCCAACAACCACCACATCTCTGTAAATGTTTCAGGACAACTATACAGTCAATGTGGAGGATAGTAAGAACTGCAGATGCTGGAGTTTGAGATTACACACTGAGCTGGAGGAACACAGCAAGCCATGCAGCATCCCGTTTCAGATCTGGACCCTTCTTCAGAAATGGCCACACTACCAGAAGGATGTGGTGGCTTTGGAGAGGGTACAGAAAAGATTTACCAGGATGTTGCCTGATTTGGTGGGCATTAGCCATTAGGAAACTTAGGTTGTTCTCACTGGAATGACAGAGGTTAAGGGGGGACCTGATAGAGGTCTACAAGATTATGAAGGGCATGGACAGAGTGGACAGTCAAAAGCTTTTTCCCAGGGTGGAAGAGTCAGTTACCAGAGGCCATGGGTTTAAGGTGCAAGGGGCAAGGTTTAAAGGTGATGTATGAGGCAAGTTTTTTTTTACACTGAGGGTGGTGGGTGACTAGAACTCGCTGCTGGGGGAGATAGTGGAATACCCCTATTCTAGTAACTTTTAAAGGGCATCTTGACAAATACACGAATAGGATGGGAGTCGAGGGATACGGTCCCCGGAAGGGTAGGGGGTTTTAGTTGTGACGGGCAGCATGTTGGTGCAGGCTTGGCGGGCCAAAGGGCCTGATCCTGTACTGTAATTTTCTTTGGTCTTTGTTCTTTGTTCACAAGACATTGGCCTACTGCTCCTTTCAGCCCATCGAGTCTGCTCCATCATTCAAAGAGATTATGTCTGAATTTGAATCAAAGAATTCCATGTTTCTTCATTGGTTCATGGAATGTGGATGCCATTGGCAACGCCAGCATTTGTTACGTGTCCCTGAGTAGCTCACTAGGCCATTGCAGAGAGCAGTTAAGAGTCAATCACATTGCTGTGGTTGTGGCCAGACCAGGGAAGGATGGCAGATTTCCTTCCCTAAAGGACGTCAATGAACCAAATGGTTTCTACAACTATTGCTGACAATAATCATGGTCACCATCACTGGGATTAGCCTTTATATCCAGTTATTTATAAATTAAACTTCCATTCCATGGTAGGTTATGAACCATTCCCACAAAACACTTATCTGGGTCTCCTGGTTACTAATCCCATGACCTAATATTATGTCAGCATCACCCAAAAGTCTACGTAAGTCGCATGAAACGGCAAAGGCTGTTCCCAAGACTATTAGCTGCACTGAATTTTAATATTCCACGAATAGTGACAGGAGAGTGCATTAACGAAAGTTCACAGTAAGATTGCTCTGAAATGAAAGGAAATTGAAAGAAGCAATCTAGATACTGAGCCTAGGTATCTATCTAAAGAACTCCTGTCTCTTAAAGTGTAAATAATTGTCTCTATGCACTTCTGTGCAATCCCTTTGTTTACTTCTTATGATATTCAAAAGAAAGGCTGTGTTTAATTGATTTTCTCCAAATTTATCCATGGCTACAGAGCCCATTCTTCCAAGATGCTGTTAATTTTATTGACATGCTAACATTTTCAAGAAGGAATTAGATATAGTTCTTAGGGCTAAAGACATCAGAGGGTCTGGGAGAAAACGGGAACAGGGGACAGAGTTGTATGATCAGCCCTGATCATATTGAATGATGGAGCAGGGCCGAATGGCCTACTCCTGCTCCTAATTTCTATGTTTCTAGAAATGGGGCAGGATTTATATTGAGAACAAAGACAAATTTCGGAAGATATCCTTGCACAATTTAGACGTACAATGCAACTCACACACTCTGCCTTAAACTCAACATTAGAAAGTTACACCAAAATAAGACTTCCACTTTTCAATTTTGCAACATCACTGAACAAGGCCATGGTCTATTCAGTAAAGTGCTCCACTGCATTCAGAGTGCCAAACATTTTATAATATAATTTGTGGGTTTTAAGATTATCTAAAGTGCTGCAGAGGAAGGGTCAGAATTGGATTGGACTATTGTCCTCTATTTTGAGTCAAAATCTGAAATGTCTACTATATGCTTGTGATCACAGAACTGACGCTTATCAGCCTGCTTTTTGTTTCCTTTCAGGAGCTGCTATTCACAAGAAGTTTGTCTCTAAGCTCGGCATGCGACTGGAAGGTTGCGCTTGCAGTGATATTATACAAGAAGACAACACCAACATGTGATGGGGACAAAATACAATGTGGTACATTTGTAGAATAATGAATTGTCGTTGTTAATATTATTGTGAAATAGAACAGATGTGATAAACAGAATGGCCTAAAGGAAGCAGCAAAACTGAGCTGCATTTGCATTGTGCTGAATCCAAATTGGATCAAATATAAAATACACTCAAGATGTAAAAGTATGTCTTTTAATTTACATTGAGAGTGGATTTTAGCAAGTTCAGTCCATCAATTTAAGATCACAGGCTGGTTCTCACTCATGTTTGCTGCTGATATGGGCTTTATTGAGTTTGGGGTCGATGTAGGGTGGGAGGGGCGGTGGGGCAGGATGGGGGTGGAAGATCAGTTGCTGTACTGGAAGTGAAGTGGGCAAGGCTGGGGAACAAGAACAGGGAGTGGAAGAAGAGTCTGTAGGCGACATTAGCTGCAAAGTGGGAGGGAGAAGGACAGCAAAGGGTATGGAGATCGAGATGAACAGCAAAGGCGAAGGGGTTGTAAAGTGGGGGTGAGAAAGAAGGGAAGCAAATGGATAAGAGGGGCTGCAAAAGGCAAAAAGCAGTATTTGAACCATTTAACAAACGAACATTCAGCTTCCTAGGTACGAAGAAATTGGCAGTAATGTATAACTTGCAAATAAATGTGGAGCCTCTGGCTTAAGGATGTAGTTGCTGAGAAGCCACTACATTGGAAGAAAATGTGCCATATGCTATTCTACTGAACATTTATCAAGTGGATAATTTAAAACTGAACATTCCTATTTCATAAAAATTTGAATTTATGTGTTATCACATCTCAAGCATCTTACATACTATGGAATACATAAGGTACAGTGACAATCATACAATCCTCATAGTGTGGAAGTAGGCCATTTGGCCCATTATGTCCACATCAAAGAGCATCCCACAAGGACCCACCCCCCTACCCTATCCCTATGACACTGAATTTCCCGTGGCTAACCCACCTAGCCTGCACATTCCTGGACAGTACAGGGCAATTTCTCATGGCCAATCCACCTAACCTGCACAGCTTTAGTCTGTGGGAGGAAACTGGATCACCGATCCAGTTAGCACTGGTTAGCACTGCTGCCTCACAGCACCAGGACCCAGGCTCAATTCCAGCCTCGGGCGACTGTCTGTGTGGAGTTTGCACATTCTCCCCGTGTCTGCGTGGGTTTCCTCCGGGTGCTCTGGTTTCCTCCCACAGTCCAAAGATGTGCAGGTTAAGTGGATTGGCCATGCTAAATTGCCCATAGTGTTCAGGGAGGTGTAGATTAGGTGGGTTATAGGGGGATGGGTCTGGGTGGGATGCTCCAAGGTTCGGTGTGGACTTGTTGGCCGAAGGATCTGTTTCCACACTGTAGGGATTCTATGACGATGACCGAGAGGAAAAACACGCAGACATAGGGAGAATGTGCAAACTCCACACAGATACGTGCCTGAGTGTGGAATCGAACCCGAGTCCCTGGTGCTGTGAGGCAGCAGTGCAAACCACTGAGCCACCATGTAACAAACCTACAATTCTTTAGGGATAGTAGGAACTGCCGATACTCAAGAAGGGTCCAGACCCGAAACGTCAGCTTTCCTGCTCCTGTGATGCTGCCTGGCCTGCTGTGCTCATCCAGCTCTACACTGTGTTATCTACAATTCTTTAGGCTGTGACACCACCAGTCCACAGAAAGTGTGTTGAAAATGGTGGTTTCTTATGCATGGAAATGCATTCTGCAGAACAGTATTTGTCATCTATGGTCGTGTGCAAATTTGAATTCCATGGTTTCTATGAAATTAATACTTACCTCAAATATTGCGGTTTTAGGTTTAAAGCAGGAGTGTTGACTATTGATGATACTGACACATCCTTCGAATTTCACTCCTGTCTGAATCCAAATGCCTATCAGTCCCACATAAGTACAACATTTGATTCCATGACTGTGTCACCTAACGGAGAAGTTTATACAAATGACAAAGGAGCCCCTGAAAACCGAAATGTAGCCCCCAAAACTCAAAAGATAGCCTTCTAGAAAATTTCAAAAGGAGTCCATGAAAAGAAACAACGCCCATCACATGTGTATCTTAAACACCTGGAGTACTTCTAGACAGAGACAGCTGAACTCTGAGGTGGTAGGTAGAAGGCAGATATTTGTCATCTAGTATCAAGAAAATAAATAGATTCCATTCTGCTCCTTTAAAACTGGTACCATCTAACAACCCTGTTCACCAGCCAGAAAGTTGGGCAATTCTGTTGTGGTCAGTCATGGGACCTCAGACTCTAATTGATTGGCAGTAAGTGATGACTTGTCTTTAAGGAAAAGACTTCCACCTCCAAGAGTTGCCAGATAATCAAAGGGAAAGGGGTCTCCAAATCCTCCATCTCAGCAGTGGCTATTAAGAGCCCTTTGTATTACAAACAACCAGGACCAGTGTCACATAGGTGGCCCCAGAATAGAGATAGAGTTGAATGAAGTTGGAGTCAGACACAAGATGCCCGAGGGAGTGAGCGAAGAGGAAAAAGATGTCAATCATGAGAGCCCTAACACACCCACACCTGGAGGGATGTTGCTGGGGTACATCCCCATTTGGCCACAAGTGGAAAATCCCAGTCCCCCCAGCGACAGCGGGAAGAGGCCTGTGAAAGGTCCTTCATTGGCTACTTAAAGCACTCAACAAGAAAAAAAAAACAAAGAACTGGAGGACGGGAATGAAATAAAAACAAAGAACTGGAGGACGAGAATGAAATAAAAACAGAAATTGCTGGAGAAACTCAGCAGAGAGAAAGCAGAGTTAACATTGAGTCCAGTGACCCTTCAGAATCTAAAGCACTCAGCTAGTCTCAGGGTGGGAGCACCATTCGCCACTTTCCCTGTGTCAGTGCCATTGGGTATGTCTGCCTTCCCAATCAATTGTACTAATCACACTCCTGCCTTCCCATCTCCAAGCACTTTCCCCAGAGCTCTGTAAAATCCTGGACATAAACTCGGAGGATCTGTACCTCAGGAGATCTTCCTGTGTACTCTGAACATTGAGTCATTAGCAATCAGTGAAATAGCTCCTTCTCTTCATTCATTTCTATTTTCCCTCACATCTTACCCATTAATCCAAGGGCACTAAATACAGTGGATTAATGGGTAAGATGTGTGGCTCCTTTTTTCATTTGAAATGATTCATCCAAATGGCATGAGCAAATGAGTTTTGAGATGACTAGAACAAGTTTTAGAATTGGCCTGTTTTTGATGCTGACATCAGCACCTTTTCTGTGCAGTGACCCGAGAGCCAGTTAGTCACCATTCCACCTACATTTCATGGTAACCAGTCTTTAAGTATTAAGTCATTAAACAATGATAATCGATTTGATTATTTCAAATCCAATTTGTTGCTTTAAAAGGTTACTGCAAAATTGAAAAAAAAACACAAACTACACGGATGGTGGTAATCTCACTGCCCGAGTAAGGCAAACCCCAGGCTAATGTTCTGGAGAGACATGGGTGCAAATCCCATCGTGACAGATGGTGAAATTTGAATTCATTAGAAACTTGGAATTTAAGAAAAGGCAAGTAATGATTGTCCAAAGTCATTTTTTTAAAAAAATTGGTTCACTAATGCCCTTCAGAGCAGGAAATTTCTCATCCTTACCTCAAACAAACACAGAATACTGGAGAAACCCAGCAGGTCTGGCAGTATCTGCAGAGAGAGATACAGAGTTAACATTGAGTCCAGTATGACTCTTCTTCAGAACTCATGAAGAGTCCAGTTCTGGAGAAGAGTCCTAACAGAATCAAAATTTTAAACAACGAACAAGAACAAAATTTCTGGAAAAGCTCAGCAGGTCTGGCAGCATCTGTGAAGGAGAAAA
>NC_063348.1:55665706-55717323 GCF_021869965.1 Rhincodon typus
GATGCTGCTTGGCCTGCTGTGTTCATCCAGCTCTGCACCTTGTTGTCTCTGTTGATGATAAACCAAATGCATTTGCTTTGATTGCACCTGGGACGGTTAAATAAGATGCACCTGAAGAATCTAGAGGTATTTCTTCCCCTGCCCTCACCTCAGGTTTCACTGGAATGCTAGAGACTCAGTTCCTTTGACCAAAAATCTAATTTTTTTGAGAATGCTTCATAGTCAAATTAATTTAGAATCCTTACTGTTCAGATCATATACACAGACAATTGAGGTTTAGCTGACATACAGTCATACAGCACTGAAACAGACCATGCAGTCCATGCTAACCATAATCCAAAACTAAACTAGTCCCATCTGCCTGCGCTTGGCCCATATCCCTCCAAACCTTTCCCATTCATGTACTTATCTAAATGTCTTTTAAACGTTGCGACTAGCTGCAACAACCACTTTCTCTGGAAGTTCATTCCACACACGAACCACTCTCTGTGTAAAAAAAATTGCCTCTCGTGTCTTTTTTAAAGCTTTCTCCTCTCACCTTAAAATAAGGAAATAATGATAAAGTCAGGCATTAGGGTGCAGTGAGACTCAAAGTGCCAGAAAGGATCAATAGAGCTTTGAAAGAATTAAAATTCGCTGTTCAATCTCCCATTCCTTCTGATCTGCATTTGTTTATTTAAATTGGAAATAGAGGAGCCTTATGTCAGCTCAAAAGGTTGTGGCATCCAAGCGAGCACAGACGGAAAAAAAACAAACAGAAAGCAGCTTTTGTTTGAATACTTCAAAAACAAACATGCAAACAACAGTGATGAGACATACAGAGAGGTAGGACAAGGTAGACATCAGGTAAGAGCAGAATGCAGAACTCAGTTCAGAACTAATTCGCCTCATTACATGAGATTGACAGACAATGAGTTCGGGAACAGGTTTGTGAAATGAAAATGAACATTTGACAAACACCAACATTGAGAAGTGTCATCCAATTCTCCACAAGGAACCAGGTGCTCTTAATACTGAAGAAAAATGCTTTCATTATTTTCTCTCAAAATATCAAATCGTACTTCTAATTTGATACAGTGCATAAATTACAACAGTTTTGCATATTTAATACTGTCTTTTATCTCTGATCTTAAGCATATGGTAACCATCTGTAGGAGGTACCAGCAGCAGTCTTCCTATAAAGTAGCAGCTGTTTCGATAGGACAATATCATCATCAATTTTCTTTCTAACTGACAGCTGAGCTGGCACAATTTGGAACAGACTCCAGCTAGAGATCTTTTGTCCTGACACAGTTTTTAAGTTGTAGATTATTGTTATTGCCTATTTGCACTGTTCTGATTCCTCTGCAAGAGACAAGAAGGGCAAATGTTTCTGTAATATTTCTATTGTCTGTGGGGGTTCCAGAACAAGGCTGCATGTAAATAACAGCTGTTGTGACGAATAATCTCATCGATTTTCCTTCTCATGGACAGTGTAGGTCCCTCGTTAGCAGCAGATTTCAGGTAGATACACTTTGTGCTTGTTTAGTTTAGTTTGGGATTGCGGTCAACATGGACGATTTGGACCGAAGGCTTGTTTCCATGCTGTATGACTCCATAATCATTGTTGAGATTGAAGGGTCACGACTGCAACATTAAAAGGGTTCACCATTTCGGAGAGAGATGAGGAGCAATCTCCTCACTCAGAGGGTTATAAACCTGTGGAATTCGCAACTCCAGGAGAACTATGAGCACTCAGTCATTGAGCAGCTTCAAGGTTGGGAATGACTGATGTTTTGACTAAAATTAGACTGGGATCAAGGGAGAGAATGACTGATGTTTTGACTAAAAATAGACTGGGATCAAGGGAGAGAATGGAGTTGAAGTCGAAAATCAGGCAAGATCATACTGATTGATGGAGAAGGTACAACAGGCAAATTGTCTTGCCCTGCTCCAGTATCTTATACTCTTATTTTGAACCCTATAGAAAACTCTGCATGAGATTTATGTGCAAACTGTTTCCATAATAATGTCAAATGCCATTCTGACAAAGGAAAGAACCTTGAGGCTAATGGCATAGT
Source organism: Rhincodon typus (assembly GCF_021869965.1). Taxonomy (NCBI): domain Eukaryota; kingdom Metazoa; phylum Chordata; class Chondrichthyes; order Orectolobiformes; family Rhincodontidae; genus Rhincodon; species Rhincodon typus. The sequence continues at coordinate 55,667,767 of NC_063348.1, forward strand.
CACATTGAAAGTGTCGGGAAATACAGAGGGCTATATCACAACAAGCAGAGAGTTCTGTTGCTAGGAGCTGAGGGACATGTTCTGGCTAAGATACCTGCCCAGCTTTTCTGTAAGCAATGTGCTGCAATCTTTACATTCACACATTATCGCAAATGGGGCATTGCTTCTGTATCAAACCCAAGGCAAACACAGGAAGGATGTTCTCAACGACAGAGGAGTCCAGAACCAGGGCTCACAGTCTAAGGGTACAGAATAGGCCATTGAGGACTGACAATGAGAGAAATTTCTTCACGCAGAGAGTGGGGAACCTGTGGAATTCTTTGTCACAGAAAGTGGTTGAGGCCAAAACATTGAACATTTTGAAGAGGGAGTTAGATACAGTTCTTAGGGCTAAAGGGATCAAGGGATATGGGAAGAAAGTGGGAAACAGGGCACTGAATTAGATGATCTGCCACAATCATAATGAATGGCTGGATGGCCTACTCCTGTTCCTGTTTCCAAGGAATCCACTTCTGAAAGTTCAGTATTCCTTCTGTACAAAGTTTTGACTTAGATCATGTATCAAACTTTCTTTAATAGGATATGAACCAATAACCCTCTGACTCCAAGGCAAGAATGAGACTAAATGAATGAAGTCAAAACTCTATCCACTTAATTATAATTAACAACGAAATGCTCAGTTTGGCTCTATTCATGGAAGTGTCCATAACAACATGGTTTTAGAGCTGGGTGCACAAGTCTCATTCAATCTGGGCACACCGCTTATACAGATACCAGACCAACGCTGTTTCATGAAAGGTACACAACAAGATATGTTAAACAATTCTATTTGAGGAGACCTCCATAGCCAGAGGACCACAGGACTGCATGGTAACTTCAGCCAATTCAGGGGGTTGGTTCACTCAGTTGGCTGGATGGCTGGTTTGTAATGCAAAGTGATGCCAACATTGTGAGTTCAAATCCTATCCCAGCTGAAGTACCTTTAAGGTCCTGCCTTCTCCCCTTTGCCTGAGATGTGGTGACTCTCAGGTTAAACTCATTACCAGTTGTCTCTCTCCCTCTATTGAGAGAGTAGCCCTTGATCCTCTGGGACTATGGCAACTTTACCACACAAATTCCCTAAAGGGGAGTACGCACAAAAAGCATTTCATTGTCTGATGGCCTCTGAATCATGGCAATGCTCCTGGAAATGACCATCATTCTGTATCCCATCCCATACAGGCCATCACTTGTCCCCATCAAATTCAGCCTCATTTATGAATATGTATGGATAATACAAAAAAAAAGTATCTTGGCAATAACAGCATGCAGTTGGTTCCCTGCCCTGATTCCCATCTCTTTCACTCCTCTCTCATGCATTTAGGCAAAGCTCCAATTGGATTTGATTTAGATGACTGCATTCAGTTCTGGGCTCCCCACCTCAGCAGGGAGGTACTGACTGAGACAGAGCTGTGCAGGTTCACCAGATCAATACCAGGTGCACTGAGAAGACTTGTATTCTCTTAAGGTTAGAAGACCAAGGGATGAATGAAAGGATTTGATAAGGTGAATAGAGAAACAGCTTCCTCTGGTGGGAAAGTCCAGCACAAGGGGCATAAATTTTAAAATTACTACAGGGAATCTCACAGGAATACCAAGAACTCCTCTACAATAAGCTGAGACATTGACACAAGAGTAAAAAGAAGGGGAATGAATACATTTCTGCTTCATTTATTCAAAGGATGTGAACGTCACTGGCTAGACCCGCTTTTATTGCCCATCCCTGATTGTCCAGAGGGCAGTTAAAAGTCAACAATGTCACTGCAGGTCTGGAGTATCCAGGCCAGGATTTCACTCCTCTAATGGATGTTCATGAGCCAGGTTGGCTTTGATAACCATTAAATGTGGTTTCGTGGTCATTAAACTGGATTTGTGTTGAATCCAAATTATACCATCTGTTGGACCCACATCCCCAGAACATGAAGCCTAGCTTTCTGGATTAGCCCAGTAACATTACCACTACAATTACCTTTTCCCCTCAAGGTCAGGAAACTTTAAGTCAAGGGCATTAGATTATAAAATTGTGGTAAATTAATGCAAGATTTAAATCAGATTTCATCTATCTGAAAGTCAGAACAGGTTTGAGAGGCTGAATGGCCTCTTCATGTGCTCTCTCAAGCCTCTTGAGCTACAAGAGGTTCCAATTTCACGCATGGCATTCTCAAGTTTTTAATTAGCACTTTGGAAAACATACTGAAGGGCAGTCAACATTAAAATGATAAAAGACAACTTTCCGTTTGATTGAGGAACCAGCAATTGTCAAGCCTGTACAAAATGGGTCACCATTGGATAGTGTGATTGTATGTCACATTTTGTCACCTATTCTTCATTGGGCCTCTAAAACCTTTTCTTAAAGCAGCTATTCATTGAACAGTTGATGTTTCCAGACAATTCTCTACAATAGCCAGTCCATTTTCCTTCAAAATATGAACTAAACTGGCAGAATGCCAGTGGAGATAACTGGATTTGAAATAAACACATTGTTGTCTGTATCAACAAAAACAAAGCAGATAAAGGCTGGCAGCACCTGGTAACGTTTTCAATTTTTGTTTCAAACTTATCAACACGCACCCATGATATACATATATATTGTATGAGTACAATTTCACATCACAATGGATTCAAGTCAAGAGTAGGGGCTAACATTGAAGTGGTTCTGTGAAAAGCTGCTATCTCATGGGGTAGTTCAGGCAATTAGTTTAGAATTAGCGGCGTAGTGGTAATGTCTCTGAGCTCATCATCCAAAGTCCCAGTCTAAAACTCTGAGAACATGGGTTCAAGTCCCATTCTGGCAACTAGAGAAATCTAAATTCAATTAATGAAAATCTGAAATTGAAAGCTAGTGACAGTGACTATCACATTACTACCATCAAATGTTGTAAAAATGCAAGTTCATTAATGCCCTTTAAAAAGGAAGAAATGGGCTGTTTTTACCTAGACTGGCCTACATGTGACTCCACACCCACAACAATGTGGCTGCCTCTGAAATGGCTGAGCAAGCTGCTTCTCTCAAGGATGGGTTACAAAATATTGTCCTTGCCAGCGCCATCTACATCTTATGATAAAACAAAAGACTGGGAAAATGGTTAAGTGCATACTGGAGGAAGAATGAGAATGAATTATTGACAGGATGAGGTATAATAAGGTGGCAGGAGGTTCAGTAAAACAGAAAAAAAATTGGCCAAGGCCTTTTGGGCTGAATAGCGTGCTTTTATGTTGTAAAATTCTGCACAGTTCTGTGATAAAGTGATTCTTGGGCTCAGAGAACCTCTGAACAGCTCTTGGTCGGATTGCCAGGAAGATCACTTATGAAGTCATCTATGCAGGAGTTTCACAGGGTAATGTCCGAAACCCAGGCATCTTCAAATACCTTCTCTCCATTATAAGGTCAGAAGTGGGGGTATTCGCTGATGATTGCACAACCTTCAGCACCATTCGTGACTCCTCAGATTCTGAAGCAGTCCATGTTCAAATGCAACAAGATCTGGACAATATCCAGGCTTGGGCTGACAAGTGACAAGTAACATTTATGCCTTAGAAGTGGCAGAGAATTATCATAAAAGACAATGTAACCATTTCACCTTACTATCCTCCATTACCAACACCCTGGGGTCACTGCTGTTTGGAGCCTTAACTGAACAAGCCTAATGAACACTGTGGCTATGAGAGCAGGTCAGACGCTGGGATTTCGATGGCAAGTAATTCACAACCAAGGAAGTGTTGTGGAGTAGAAAGAGGCCATTTGGCCCATCATGAGGGCACCACGTCTATTAGCTGGTGTCAATCTCCTGCTTTAACCCCATAATCCTGCTCACTGTTTCTATCCAAATATCATTCACTGCCATCTTGTATACATTGACTCCTCAAAGCCTGACCATCATCTACAAGGCTCAAGTCAGAAATGTGATGGAATACTCCCTACTTGCCTGGCCGAGTGCAAAGGAAACCAGGTGTGCATCTTCATAAGTCACTAAAAACTAGCATACAGATGCAATCAACAATTTACAAGGTAATGGTATGTTAGCCTTTGTCACAAGAGTATTTGAGTACAGAAGTACAGCAGCGGCAGGAGAGAAAGTTTTCAGGCTCTTGGACCATCTGCTTCTATCGTCATATCCTTTGTTTAATTTTTTTTTAAGTTCATCTTACCTCCTTTTGGCAGTTTTGGGTAAGGAAGGCAGCACCGAGAGGTTGCTACAGCGGAGAATGTGGCGAGAACCCAGCCAGTCCTCATGGCTGCGTCCTGGTGGGTCACTCGACCTGGCTGCTTCGAGGTAGGTCCAGGCCCGGGATTCCAATGACCGGCCTTGGAGCCCTTTTTGGTGGCTTTGGCAGTGGATTTACTTGGCATCAGTCTGTGACTCCATGCAGTTTTTCTTCAGCATCGTGGGGGGTCCGAATGTCCAGGATTCCACCGGGGGGCGGGGATCTGGTTCTCAGGTCCAGAGCTGTGTTTGTTTGTTAATTATACTATTGTGGAAGGGTTGTTATTCTGAACTTTTTATCTCTTTGTTTTTCTAATTTTTTACTATGATTTTGTACTTTTGAAGGTGTGTAATACTGGACTTTTTCCTTATTTATTTCTCTATTTTTTCCCCTGAGAATTTGTATTCAAGAATCTGCACCTAAGTACCTTTGTATCTAAGATGGCACCATCAGTGGCAACTTGTAAACTTTTCACTGTACTCGTGTGAGTACATGTGACAATAAAGCTAATTCATAGAAGTAAAGTCTTGCTTCAATTGTAAAGACCTCGTCTGGAACTGCACCTCAACTACTGTGTACTGTTTTGTCACTTACGTAAGGAAGGATATACATCCCGTAGAGAAAGCAGAAGGTCACCAGACTGATGACTGGGATGCAGGGATTATCTATGATGACCTACTAAGGGCCGGTATTCTCTGAAGTTTAGAGACTCAGATGTGGCCGTCTCATAGAAACTTAGAAAAAATCTTCGAAGTCTCAACAGGATCAATACAGAAAGGATGTTTCCCTAGCTATGGATCTAGGAGCAGGGGATAGTTTCAAAAGAAAAGACAAGCTATTTCAGATGAATATGAGGAGAAACTCTCTCACAGAGGCTGGCGAATCTTTGGAATTCTGTACTCAGAGGGTGGTAAAATCTCAAATGTTAAGTTTCAGAGGGAAATTGCTCAATTTTTATTGACTGATGATATGAGGGATGTGAAGATTGTAATGGGAATATCATGCATATGATGTAGATGATCAGCCATGACAAAATGAATGATGGAGCATGTTTGAGGGGCTGAATAGTCTTTTCCTGCTCCTATTATCCAACAAGGTTCAAGAAGCACAATACCATCCAGGTGAAAGCAGCCTAGGAATCTTCAACCTTCACTCCCTTCACCATCAATGGACATGGGTAGCAATGTGTACCATCTACAAGACACACAGCAACAACTCACCAAAGCTCTTTCAACGGCACCCTCCAAACCCATGACCCCCCACCTGAAAAGGATAAGATGTGGACGTGCTGGTGTTGGACTGGGGTGAACAAAGTCAGAAGTCACACGACACCAGGTTATAGTCCAACAGGTTTATTTGAACCTGACGAAGGAGCAGTGCTCCGCAAATTTATGATTTCAAATAAACCTGTTGGAGTATAACCTGGTGTCGTGTGGCTTCTGACTTTAAAAAGGACAAGGGCAGCAAAAAAGATGGGAACACCAGCTGCAAGTTCCCCTCCAAGACTCAACTATCCTGACTTGGAACTACTATCACAGATACTTCACAGTTGCTAGGTAAAAATCCTGGAGCTAACAGCACAGTGGATGTACCTACACCATGAGGACTGTTGTAAGTGTACCTTTCCTTTAAGAGGGTTCATCTTTAAAGGGTGACATGTGCCATGTACACACCATGCTGTGACCCTGCCTGCAGGTCTGTAAGCTGCTATGCTGAAATTAGTTGGTTTTCTGTAATGCATGCGTCGTAACTGGGAATGTGTTTTAAATAAACCAATACACAGAATTAACCAATCCCTAAATGAGCATTCACTATTAAACTATTCCGATTAACAACGTAACAACCTCCTTCTCAAGAGCAATTAGGGATGGGCAATAAATATTGACTAGTCTTCGACACACACGTCCACCTGACTAATTGAAGGAAGGAAGAGAAAAATTGGTTAATCCCACTCCAGAATTATTTTGTAGGTTAAGCAATCATTCAGTGATGCAAGGAGAAACTTGCAAGATTTGCAACCACAATCACATCTTCCTTTGCAAGGCCAGTTGTCATGGACACACAGCCTCACACCAATACACTGCAAGACACAGGAATCCAAAATGGGAAAGAGGGCAGAAATATGATTAATTCTAAAATGTTATAAGTAGTGTTTCGGAAAATAGGTCAAGCTACCTGTTCAAGCCGTCATCAAATGCTATTATTGGAAGTTGACAGCATCAGGTACATTACAACAGTAGTTATGGCACTGAGCTAGCAACTTCAGGGTTGAAAGTTTAAACCATACCAGGGCAAGTGGGAAAATTCAACTCATTACATCTGTCAGCTTGTGACTAGCTGGTGCTTCAGTGCAACTAGCTAAGTTAGTACATAAGGTCTCTTAAGGAGAAAATGCCACCCATCCTTTGTATGATCTAACCGACAACATATTTGTCATCAGTGACATCCAGCGTACTGTGAAAAGGGTAAACTTTCCCTCTTCATGCTTGTCAACCTGAACATAACCTTTAAGGTGGGTAACCATTACCATTCTCCTTCAAAACCTTTCTGGTCATCCAGTGGGATGGAACTGCTCTCAATTGGATCAAGTCTTCACTATCCAATAGCAACCACAGTATCATTTATAAACAAACACTAGGAGCAGGAGTAGGCAATTCAACCAATGAGGCTGCACCACCATTTAACACGATTGTGGCTGATCTCATCTCGGCTTTCCAGTCTCCTTTATTCACTCACGGGATGTGGGCGTCACTGACCAGGCAGCATTTATTGTCCATCGCTAATTGCCCAGAGGGCAGTTATGAATCAACCACATTGCTGTGGGTCTGGAGTCACACGTAGGCCAGGCCAGGTAAGGATGGCAGTTTCCTTCCCTAAAGGACCAGATATATTTCCGACAATCAGCAATGGATTTACGGTCATCATCAGACTCTTAATTCCAGCTATTTATTGAATTCAAATTCCACCAATCTGCCGTGGTGGGATTTGAACTCAGGTCCCCAGAACATCATCTGGGTCTCTGGATTAACAGTCCAGCAATGATACCACTAGGCCATTGCCTCCCCATAGCCCTTTAATCCATTCCTAATTAAAAATCTATCTTCTCCTTAACATTTATTCAGTACCCACTTCATTTTGACGTAGTGAATTCCACAGATCCAAAACCGTTTCCTCCTTATCCCAGTCGCAGTGGCTTCCCCTCCATCACCATGACCTGAGCTGGCCTCCCCGAGGATCTATCTTTGCCACCTCCCCACCCACCTTCTACTTCTCATCTACATGTTGCCCTTTGGAGGGCACTAGCTATGAAGAGAGGTTGAGTAGATTAGGATTATTAACATTAGAAAGACGGAGGTTGAGGGGGGACCTGATTGAGGTCTACAAAATCATGAGAGATATAGACAGGGTGCAGAGCAAGCAGCTTTTTCCCAGTGTGGGGGACTCAATTACTAGGGGTCACGATTTCAAAGTGAGAAGGGAAAAGTTTAAGGGAGATATGCGTGGAAAGTTCTTTACGCAGAGGGTGGTGGGTGCCTGGAACGTGTTGCCAGTGGAGGGGTAGAGACGGGCACAATAGCGTCATTTAAGATGTACCTAGACAGATACATGAATGGGGCAGGGAGCAGAGGGATACAGATCCTTGGAAAATAGGCGATAGGTTTAGATAGAGGATCTGGATCGGCGCAGGCTTGGAGGGCCGAAGGGCCTGTTCCTGTACTGTAATTTTCTTTGTTCTTTGTTCTAACACTAAAAAGGATCAGCTAGAAATGCAGCATCAAAATTCAGCTAACCACACTTCCCATCATTTTCAACTCCATTCTTGCTAAAGTTATTATAAAACAAAAGAACTGTAGATTATGGAGATCTGAAACAAACACATTGAAAGCTGGAGAAACTCAGAAGGTCTGGCAGCATGTGTGGAGATGGAAACAGACTTAACGTTGAGTTTGATAATGACTCTTCTTCAAGCCACTGTTCTGACAAAAGGGTCACAGGGCTCGAAACATTATCTGTATGACTTTCTCTGTACAGATGCTGGCACATCTACCGAGTTTCTCCAGCACTTTGTTACGATTTATCTGCTGGCTTCTCCAACACTCAGTATTAAACAGAAATATTCTTCAATTAAATAATAGGAAGATCAAAGTAATTGTCTTCAGACCCCACAAATTCTAATGCTTCTTCACCAGCTTGACTGTTGCAAAAATTTGGCATCATATTTGACGCCAAAATTAGTTTTTGATCACATATCCTCATCATTATTAAGGGGAGCTATTCCCACCTCTAACATCCACCAATGCTGTCCCTGCATTAGATAATCTGCAGTTGAAACACTTATCCATTCCTTTGTTACCTCCAGATTGGACTACTGCAAAACACCTTGGCCAACCTCCCATATCAATCCTCCGTAAACTTTGGGTCATCCAAAAGACATTCACTCATTTCCCACTTTGCTCACTCAGTGGTTCCCGATAATGCAAGAGCTAGTTTTTAATTTTCATCTTTGCTTTGAAATCCATCCATGCTTACACTGCTCAAGATCTCTTAAATCCCCTCCAACTGCATCACCCCCAGGGATACATGAACATCCATAATTTTCACCTTTTGAACCACCCCGATTTTAAACACTTTACTATGTGTGGCTTTGTCTAGCCCCTAAACTACAGAACTTTCTCCCTAAAAGTGTCTCTCTACCTCGCTCTCCTCTTCTACAATGCTCCTTAAAATTTACATCTTTGGCCAAGTTATCGGATACATGCCTTAACTTCTCTATATGTGGTTGAGTGTCAAATTGTGCTTTGTATAGTCCCATGAAGCATCGGAAACATGGAAAAGAGGTACAAGAGTAGGCCATTCAGCCCTTCAAGCCTGCCCACCATTCTAAATGATCATGGCTGATCATCTAACTCAGTATGCTGTTTCCGCTTTCTCCCCATATCCTTTGATCCGTTTATCCCGAAGAATAATACCCAAGCACTCTTGGACATTATATAAATGCAACTTGTTTCATTCGCTTTGGCCCAAACAAGCTTCTATCAATCACACAACACTTTAGAGTCATCTATAAGCAGTCCCTAACATTGGAAGGCTATCACCCAATCCTTCCCAGGTAAGAAAATGAGGCTGTTGTAAAATGTCATTATCCAGTGGATTTTCTACAACGCCTTTTTGTGCTTCAAAATATGGACATGTCCCACTTCGTTTTTTACATGATTTCAAAGCATGCAACGCCAACAACACTTAAGAAACTTGACACTATCCAGGACAAAGCAGCCCACATCCACAGACGTTCACACCCTCCACCAGTGACACCTGATAGCAGCAGTATGTACCAATTACAAAGTGCACTGCACCAATTCACCAAGGCTCCTAGAGCACCTTCGCTACCCATGACCATCTAGTGGAGATGCCAGTGTTGGACTGGGTGGACAAGGTCAAAAACCACATGACACCAGGTTGTAGTCCAACAAGTTTATTCGAAAACGCCTGACACTATGCCTGAGGAAGGAGCTGAGCTTCGAAAGCTTGCATTTTCAAATAAACCTGTTGGACTATAACCTGACCATGACTATCGAGAAGGATAAGGGAAGCAGATACATGGAAACACCACCATTTGCGAGTTTTCCTTCAAGCCACTCACCATCCTGATTTAGAAACCTATCACTGTTCCTTCACTGTCATTGGGGCAAAATCCCAGAAGTCTCTCCTTAGCAGCATTGTGGGTCTACCCAAACCAAATGGACTGCACCAGTTCAAGAAGACAGCTTGATGGCAATTAGTGATGGACATTAAATGCTGGCCCAGCTGGCGATGCCCACATCCCCCGAATGCATTTTTTAAAAAGCCTTCTTTGATTAGGGCGGCATGGTGCCTCAGTGGTTGGCACTGCTACCTCACAGCACCAGGAACTTGAGTTCAATTCCAGCCCTTGGTGATGGTCTGCGTGGAGTTTGCACATTCTCCCTGTGACTGCATTGGTTTCCTCCTCCAGTCCAAAGATGTGCAGGTTAAGTGGATCGGCCATGCTAAATTGCCCGTAGCTTTCAGGCATGTGCAGGCTCGGTGGGTTAGCCATGGAAAATGCAGGGTTACAGGGATAGGGTGGGATGCTCTTTGGAGGATTGCTGTGGACTTGATGGGCCAAATGGCCTGCTTCCACACTGTCGGGATTCTGTGATTATTAAAAATCCCTATGTGGTACGTATGCCAAAACATCTACTTGCAATCAGTTTTTCAGCTTAGTAAAACAGCAATTTTGAAATGACCCAGACAGAAACAGCTGTCCTGTTGCACATTTCTAAGATGTTCCTATTGTTAATTCAGTGGTGCTTCATCCAGACAGCTCACACCCAGTAGCTGGTGAAACGCAGCACTGAAATGCAAGATCAGAGTAACATGCTTTCTCGCCAGCAGAAATCCTTGGCAGGAGTGTACACACTTCCCACACTGCCTCCCCCAACTCATCAGCATTTTCTATCTTTGAACGCACCAAGTTTAAAAAAGAGACATGGGAAAGCAATTGCACAATATTGAAAACAAATAATGTACCAACTGTCTCGCTGTTGTAAAACACAGGGAAAAGTAATGACACCAGATAAATTGTTTCTGTTCCAGAACTCATTTCTCAATTTCCAATTGCATTATTTTGAATGATAATATTTCTGTTGATTACCCAAATGGTAAACAGACTCTTAAACCAAGAGAACAGCCACATGAATATTTGCAATAATTGCCATGAAATATTATGACGTGGAACAAACATAGCTTTAAATCAACCAGTTATCAAGAACTCAACAGGTTAATGCTGGTATTTTATTACATCTTTGTGGCTGCATTATAATTGAAATGTGTAAGTAGACTGTAGAATGCCACTGTAAGGTAGTGGTTCAGCTCAATTAAATGAATTTGGATCTTATTGCCTACCTTAAATAGTCCATGTCTATTGCTTCGTTGACCAAGCCATAAACTGATTCCTGGTTTGAGATTGGTCTGCGGAGGATCAATGATACGTTCATAAATCCTGTGGAAAAGAGGACATATGTTTTGTTCAGTTCAAAAGTCAGCAACAGGTTCAAACAAAAAATACCTTATAACAATAGATGAGTGAGTCATCAATATTCTACCTGAATAAGTGAATGACAAGGCAGATCTTTTTTTCTCGCCTTCCAATTGCGGTGTTCAAAATGGATGTGTCATCTTTTCAATCAATCTATCGTAAAACACTATACAGTTTTCACAGCCATCATCCATCACCCAACATGTAGGTGAGCAGATGATAGGATTCTTTCACAGCTTTGAAACTTTCATCAGGTTAAAACTTTTGAGTGAATCACTTCCACAGGTTTCAAGTGCCATCTCATTTCTTTCAAAGTATGAAACTAGAAAGCAAACTGAAGCCTCTTCCACGCTGAAGTATATCTACCCTTCTTTATAAAAGAATATTGTCCTCATTCATCTTCAACTTTCAGTTATGAGGCAACAGAGCAGAGCTAGAATCAAATCAAAAAGATAATACTAAAGCAAAATATGGCAGATGCTGGAAATCTGAAATAGAAACAAAAAATGCTAGCTATGCTTCATCGACAGTCTATCCATCATCTCCAACTTTCACTCCCTCCATCGCTGATGCACAGCGGCACCAACAAGATGCACTACAGCAACACATCAAAGTCCCTTTGACGGCACCTTCAAACGCATGACCACTACCATATAGAAGGACAAGGGCAGCAGATACACAGGAACATTAGCCCCTGCAAGTTCCCCTCCGAGCCACTCACCATACTGACTTGGAAATATTTCACTGGTCTTTCAGTTTTGCTGTGTCAAAATCCTGGAACTCTCTCCCTGGCAGCACTGCGAATGTCACTAGACCCCCAAGGACTGCAATAGTTCAAGGAGGCAGCTCACTACCCTCTAGTCCAGGGCAATTGGGAATGGGCAATAAATGTTGGCCCAGCCAGCACATTTCATGAATGCTGATCAGGCCTGGCAGCAGTTATGATGAGAGAAAGGCGAGTATAATTTCAGGTCAATAACATTGCATTCGGAATAACCTCGAAAAGATAATCCATTACAGTTTTCCACGGCTACAAATTTCACTTTTAGATTTGAAAAGAGAATTAAAAATGAATGAGGAGGAAAAATTATATCTTGCGTCATTCTGATAAAAAGCTTTCAAAAGTGTGTTTTGTTTCATTGATTTGCAGTATTTAGGCATTGCTGACAAAGCTAATGTTTCTGACCTGAGATTCCATGATTTGTGGTGGCGTGCGTCCTTTGTGAAATGTTAGAAAAAGATATGTATTTGTATAGCTCCTTTCCACAACTTCTGGATGCCCCAAAATGCCTTTAAGCTGCAGTTATGGCTGCAATACTGGAAAGACTTGTTACCAGGGATAACAAGGTGTAGAGCTGGATGAACACAGCAGGCCAAGCAGCATCAGAGGAGCAGGAAGGCTGACGTTTCGGGCCAAGACCCTTCATCAGAAATGGGGGAGGGGAAGGGGGTTCTGAAATAAATAGGGAGAGAGGGGGAGGCGAATAGAAGATGGATAGAGGAGAAGATAGGTGGAGAGGAGACAGACCGGTCAAAGAGGCGGGGATGGAGCCAGTAAAGGTGAGTGTAGGTGGGGAGATTGGGAGGAGATAGGTCAGTCCAGGGAGGACGGACAGGTCAACGGGGCAGGATGAGGTTAGTAGGTAGGAGATGGGGGTAGGGCTTGAGGTGGGAGGAGGGGATAGGTGGGAAGAAGGACAGGTTAGGGAGGTGGGGACAAGCTGGACTGGTTTTGGGATGCGGTAGGGGGAGGGGAGATTTTGAAGCTTGTGAAGTCCACATTGATACCATTGGGCTGCAGGGTTCCCAAGCGGAATATGAGTTGCTGTTCCTGCAACCTTCAGGTGGCATCGTTGTGGCACTGCAGGAGGCCCAGGATGGACATGTCGTCTGCGGAATGGGAGGGGGAGTTGAAATGGTTCACGACTGGGAGGTGCAGTTGTTTATTGCGAACCGAGCGTAGGTGTTCTGCAAAGCGGTCCCCGAGCCTCCGCTTGGTTTCCCCGATGTAGAGGAGGCCACAACGGGAACAGCGGATGCAGTATACCACATTGGCAGATGTGCAGGTGAACATCTGCTTGATGTGGAAAGTCTTCTTGGGGCCTGGGATGGGGGTGAGGGGGCAGGTGTAGCACATCCTGCGGTTGCAGTGAAATGTGCCGGGTGAGGTGGGGCTGGAGGGGGAGTATGGAGCGGACGAGGGAGTCACGGAGAGACTGGTCCCTCCGGAAAGCAGATAAGGGTGGGGAGGGAAAAATGTCTTTGGTGGTGGGGTCGGATTGCAGATGGCAGAAGTGTCGGAGGATGATGCGTTGGATCCGGAGGTTGGTGGGGTGGTACGTGAGGATGAGGGGGATTCTGTTTTGGTTGTTATTGCTGGGAGGGGGTGTGAGGGAGGAGTTGCAGGAAATGCAGGAGACACAGTCGAGGGCGTTCTCGACCACTGAAGGGGGGAGTTTGCAGTCCTTGAAAAACGAGGACATCTGAGATGTACGGGAGTGGAATGCCTCATCCTGGGAGCAGATGCGGCGGAGGTGAAGGAATTGGGAATAGGGGATGGCATTTTTGCAGGAAGGTGGGTGGGAGGAGGTGTATTCTAGGTAGCTGTGGGAGTCGGTGGGTTTGAAATGGATATCGGTTTCCAGGTGGTTGTCGGAGATGGAGACAGAGAGGTCCAGGAAGGAGAGAGAGGTATTGGAGATGGTCCAGGTGAACTTAAGGTTGGGGTGGAAGGTGTTGGTGAAGTGGATGAACTGTTTGAGCTCCTCGTGGGAGCATGAGGCGGCGCCAATACAGTCATCAATGTAACAGAGGAAGAGGTGGGGTTTAGGGCCAGTGTAGGTACGGAAGAGGGATTGTTCCACGTAACCTACAAAGAGGCAGGCATAGCTTGGGCCCATGCGGGTACCCATGGCTACCCCCTTTGTCTGTAGGAAGTGGGAGGAATTGAAAGAGAAGTTGTTGAGGGTGAGGACGACGTAACCTACAAAGAGGCACATAGCCTATCATTACACACCCCCTGTTGTTCGTCACTAACAGTCCCCATTAACAACTATTCACCCTCCCAGCCTGATCGTTAGCAACTCCTTTGTCTGTCCAACTGTCTTCCTCTCTCTTGGGGCTCTATCCTATCATTTACTCCCTACCCCACCCAACTCACTATTGTCTGCAAATAAACTGACATTTCCCCAGCCACCATCAGTTCTGAGGAAGGGTCACCGGAACCGAAGTGTTAACTCTGACTTTTCCTTCACAAATGCTGCCAGACCTGCTGAGCTTTTCCAGCAACTTTTTTTTTGTTCCTGGAAAGCATGCAGTCAGTTTGTGGATGGAACACTCCCACAGGCAGCAATGTGATAAAGGATCAGTAAAATAAAACAACACACTGCAGATGCTGGAAACCTGAAACAAGAACAGAGATTGCTGGAGAAACTCAGCAGGTCTGGCAGCATCTGTGGAGGGAAAGCAGAGTTAATGTCATGAGTTCAGTGAGGTTAGATGTTCTTCAGAACACACTCTTTTGATGAATGGTCACTGGACCCGAAAAGTTAACTCTGCTGTCTTTGCACAGGTGCAGCCAGACCTGCAGAGTTTCTCCAACGTTTTTGTTTCAGATTTCCACCATCCACAATATCACCTTCTTATTTGAGCCACCTTGTTCACTGATGGCCTTTAGGGAAACAGATCTGCCATCCTTACCTGGTCTGGCCTACATGCGACTTCAAAACACAGCAAATGTGGTTGACTCTTAAGTCCTTTTGGTCAATAAATGCTGGCCTCGCCAGCAACACCCACATCCCAAGAAAGAATAAAGGAAACCTTCATTGCATTTCAAAAGAAGCTTGGGCTGAAGTCTGCCAGGCCAAACAGCTGGAAAGTGAATTGTGAATTTGGACACGGGGTAGGCTATTCGACTGTAGAATTAGCACTTCTTTGGCTAGGACATGCACACTGGGCCAAATGGCAGAAATGGTTTCCATCCAAGATTGTTATTGGAAGTAGGGGAGCATACTGTGGGATGTCCAAACTATAATCTTTCACGGTTTCCTAGATACAGGAGTCCCTCTGGTTTGGAAAATTGCATGTTATAGGAACGATATTAGTAAGCTGGAGAGGGTTCAGAAGAGATTTACCAGGATGTTGCTGGGTATGGAAGGTTTGAGTTTATAGAAAGGCTGGATAGGCTGGGACTTTTTTCCCTGGAGCATAGGAGGTTGAGAGGTAATCTTACGGAAGTTTATAAAATAATGAGGGGTATAAATAGGGTTAATGGTAAGTGTCTTTACCCGAGGATGAGGGATTTCAAGACAAGGGGCATATTTTTAAGGTGAGAGGAGAGACATTTAAAAAAGACATGAGGAGCAAGTTTTTTTTTTAAACACACAGGGTGGTTCATATGTGGAATGAATCTCCAGAGGAAGTGATGGATATAGGCAGTTACAATGTTTAAAAAGACACTTAGATAAGTACATGAATAGGAAAGGTTTGGAGGGATATGGGCCAGGAGCAGGCAGGTCGGACTAGTTTAGTTGGGATTATGTTGAGCATGGACTGGTTGGACCAAAGGGTCTGTTTCTGTGCTGTATGACTCCAAGAGTCTATGTCACTCTGCTTTTTAAGAAAGGTGAAAGAGGAAAACCAGGGAATTACAGGTAAGTTAGCCTAGCGTCTGTGGTGGGGAAACTGTGGGAGTCTCTCATCAAAGATGGGGTAAATGAACACCTTATAAATTTCCAGTTAATCAGCAAAAGCCAGCATGGCTTCATGACAGGTAGGTAATGCCTAACAAACCTCACTCAATTTTTTGAAGAGGTATCTGAGGTAGTGGACAGGGAATGTCTGTGGATGTTGTTTATATGGATTCCACAATGTATTTGATAAAGTCCCACATAAGAGACTGTAAGCTAAGGTGGAAGACGGCAGGATTGAAGACAAATTACTGACATGCCTGGGAAATTGATTGGCTGGTAGGTGACACAACGTAGATACTCAAATTGGCAGAATGTGACCAATGGTGTCCCTCAAGGATCTGTGCTGGGTCCTCAATTATTCACATTATTTATGAATAACTTGGATAATGGCATAGAAAATCATATATTCAAATTTGCTGATGACACAAAGTTAAGGTGGCATTGTAGACAGAGTGTAAATGATAGCATTAAATTACAAAGGGATATGGATAGACTAAATAAATGGGCAAAACTATGGCAGGTGGTGTTCAATGTGAACAAGTGCCAGGTTTCCCATTTTAGACCGCAAGAAAATAGATCAGGGTACTTTTGAAATGGCATGATGTAAATACAGTGTATATCTAAAGAGACTTCAGGGTTCAGGTGCATTGAACTATAAAATGTCACAAACAATTGCTGTAAATAATCCAGGAAGCTAACGGAGTGCTGACCTTTATATATCGAGGACTGGAGTACAAGGATGCAGAAGTTATGCTGCAGTTATACAAAACCCTGGTTAGACGCCACTTAGAGTACGGTGAGCAGACCTGGGCACCACAACTTAGGAAGGATATGTTGGCTTTGGGAGTGAGTACAGCATAGGTTTACAAGGATGATACCAGGACTTCAGGAGTTAGGTTATGAAAAGAGATTGTACAAATTAAGCCTGTTTTTTTTTTAGAATTTAGAACTAGAACATAGAACAGTACAGCACAGTACAGGCCCTTCGGCCCACGATGTTGTGCCAAACTTTTACCCTAATCCTAAGATCTATCTAACCTCCACCCCTACCTTATACTATCAACCGTATGCCTATCTAATAGCCGCTTCAATGCCCCTAATGAAGCCGACTCCACTACCCTCTCCGGCAATGCATTCCACGCCCCGACCACTCTCTGAGTAAAGAACCTACCTCTGACGTCTCCCCTATGTCTACCTCCACTCACCTTAAAACTATGTCCCCTCATAATAGCTACAAAATTTAGAAGGTTAAGGGCTGAGAAGCCCAGAACAGGACACTGGCGTGGACTGGTTTAGCCTGGAGTGGGATTCTGGCTGTGGCATGGTGTGGATCAGTGTTGCCCGGAGCGGGAGTGTACCAAAGAAGGAAGGAAGGGTTGGACTCTCTTTAATTTAACTTTCTTTATTTCTTCTTTTATTTTAAGTTAATGTGAATGGTGCCTATGCATGTCAATGGTACGCACTTTTCACAGTATTTTATATTGAATACGTGACAATAAATGATTCAATTCAATTTGAATCTTCAAGATATTAACAGGCAAAGACAGAGCGGATGATGATAAACTATGTTCCACTGGTTAAAGATTGTAGAATTAGGGAGCATAGTCTGACAATTAGGACAAGGCTCTTCGGGAGAGATATTAGGAAGCACTTCTACACACAAAGGGTGGTGGAGGTTTGTAACTCTCTTCCACAGACAGCAGTGGATGCAGAATCAGTTGTTGATTTTAAATCCAAGATAGATACATTTTTGTTCAGAAAAGACCATAAGACATAGGAGCAGAAATTAGGCCATTCGGCCCATCGAGACTACTCTGTCATTCAATCATGGCTGTTAAGTTCCTCAACCCCATTCTCCTGCTTTCTCCCCATAACCCTTAATCCCCTTGACAATCAAAAAGGTATTAAGGGATATGGGCCAAAGGCAAATACATAGAGTTAGGCCACAGATGAGCCATGATCTCATTGAACAGCCGGACCCGCATGAAGGGCTGAATGTTCTGTTTCTGTGTTCCTATAAATCATTACTGTGGTACCATGGCAGCCTCGAGCTTTGTGCTCAAGTCTCCAGAACAAGTCATGAATCCACAATCTCATGACTCAATGGGCAAGGGTATGCTGCCAAATAAACTACAGTTCATATAGAATGATGCAACAGAGTGGTGTGTTTGCCTCTTCAGAGGCAATTAGGGTCAACCACAGCAGGGTGAAACTGGAGTCCCACTACATCTGCCCAAATAAAGAAATGATCAAAGCATACAGGTGAATCAGCTGAATCCTTTACATCAATCCTACAGACTCATGATCACTTTACCGATACCAAAAAACCAAACACAAATTCTCAAGGTGGGACCTGGCCTCCCAAAGCCTGGCTTATTAATCTAGGGCATTAGATCACTAGCCTAGTAACACAGCTCCTACACAACACAGCACTACTTATTGCAGAGATTTCAGTTACTCTCAACGAGCTTTGTAAGATACTGCTGAAGCCCATCACTTGTGAAATTACCTTTGCTGCCTTAATATTAAGGCTAGATGGATTATACAAATTCTGTGTGGGACTGCAGTCCTCAGCTAGACTTATTCACAGTTCTTGGCATGAACATATGCCATTCTAATCCACAAGGCATAGCTAACTGTGCACAGCTTTCATTGACACAAAGAATAAAAAAAAGCAGAGACACTTGTCACGAAATGAACTCAATAGCAAGTTATACATTTTTCTTTCCATAAGGGCTTAATCTTCTTTGTCCCTGAAATAAACCTTGAAGGGAGTATGGTAAAGCATGGTAGTGGAGAGGCAAAAAGGGGCAGCAGGGACAGGAGTCTGGGCTGCGGGTAAACATTCTTGGTCCTCTTGGCCCACAAGCAGTGCTTTGAAGATATTTTTCTCATGCTTGAAGCTGAACTTCTCTCACTTTAGCTGCCAGAAAAAGATCGCATCAGTAGCTCCAGATTTGGGGCCCTCATGTTGCTAATGATAAATAATTCAAGGCACTAGATACCTTTTTGATTCAATGTGTAACTCCACAAAAGGTCAGACCACTCAAATTATACCTGCACTTTGTAGCTCTCTGCAACAAAGTGCCCACATTGTTCACCTCATTGCACTATGCAGCATTACAGCAAGGAAAAGTTCTTTTGTTCACTCTCCTGGTGAAAAATTTGAAAGATCTTCCTCACACAACCCACCTGTCCAATTATCATTGCATCATACAGGACAAGACGTGGCAATTCAGCCCATCGTATACCTGGAAGGACTGTCAATTGCCCACACTCCCCATTGCTCTCAGAAACTGGGATATAGTGTTAAACATTTTTCTTTGATAAACAAAATCATATTAGCGTGGAAAAGTTGCAGCAAAAAGAATATAACATCCAAACAGTCAACAACATAATTCCAAATGGATGCACATGGTTTCAAAGTTACATTGCAGCTTTGATTTCTCCAATTCTAGTATTTGATAATAACAGTAAACCATTGTTTTAATGTGGCATCCAAACACAGGAAAATGAACCAAGAGCTGACACAGAAGCAAGATCAGCCAAAAGTCAATGGCAGGTCAAGGAAGGAGATATCAAGAAGGAAAAACTGAAGCTTCCTCAAAGAGGGCATATTCAAGAATATAGGCCTTGACCCCAACAGGTTCCTTGCTCTGGATTCAGCCTGAGTTATAGACTTTATGTCCAGGGGCAAAAAAGCCACAGGATCAATTTATTTGCAACCATAGCATTGGAGAGGGATCCCCTTTACTCAAAAACTGAAAAAAAAATCTGAAATAAAAACAGGAAGTGCTGGAGAAACTCAGCAGATCTGGCAGCATCTACACAGAAAGAGATAGAGATTTTGTTTAGAGCCTAACAGTTCTTTTTCAGAATTAAAAGGGATTGTCCAGTACTGGCTCATGGGGTAGTTAGATCACATGTCCGGAGGGTCTTTGTGTGTGGGGAGAAAAGGGGGCTATTACAGGTAGAGCATGACAGGGGAGGGAAAAAAAGGGGGCAGCTGGGAAAGGAGTCTAGGCTGGGGGTGAATATTTCCGTCCCTCTTGTTCCACAAGCAGTGCTTTGAAGACATTTCTCTGAAACACAAAGTTATCCTTCTTTTACTTTAGCTACCAGGAAGCCTCATGGCCTACTTTAAGGCTTTAATGCAGGTAAAATCAGAAGCAACCAGCCTCATTAAAATACTTCCTGAGGATTCATTCAATAACTAAAAAAACATAAGAACTAGAAGCAGGAATAGGCCATTCAGCCCCTTGAGCCTGCTCCACCATTTAATATGATCATTGCCCATCTCATCTTGCTCTCAACTCCACTTTCCTGCTACTCTCCATTACCCATTTAAAAAAATCTATCTCCTTCTTAAATTTAATCAGTGACCCAATGCTCACTGCAGTCTGGGGGAGTGAATTCCAGAGATTAACAATGCTTTGAGAGAGGTAATTTTTCCTCATTTATTTCAAATCTGATATCCCTTAGCCTAAAATGACCTCTTATTTGAGATTGCCCCACAAGGAGAAACATCTGCTCCAAGTCTACTTGGTCAATCTCCTTTTTGTATATTATCAACCTCAATTAGATCATCTCACCTTCTTCTAAACTCTAGCAAGTATAGACCTAAACCACTACACAGTTGGCTACCCACTATTAGTCCTAACTGTGCAGATAACAGCAGTGAGAGCGCTATGTCAGGAATCACCTATTTACCATACTAATGTCTGACACAAATCTAATTCTCCTGATGTTATAAACTAAGGTTCACCCTATAGGGCCTTGATAATTGGAAGAATGGCAGTCATGTATGCCTCGCTCTGTCTAAGCACCCTATGATCTTTATGCCCTTGTTTGCTATGACCTGCCTGTACTGCTTACAAAACAAAGCTTTTTACTGTACTTAGGTACATGTGATTACAATAAATCAAAGCAAATCAAGATGGTTTGAAGGGAAAAAGAAGAACAACAGATCGGAGTTGAAGGAATGCAAATGTTCTGAGTGTGTTTTAGGGCAAGAGATGGTTTTAGTTACAAGAGTAGAAATTATCCCTTGCCCGCTCTAACCCCCCGATATACCGGACTCCCACAGGGCACAACCAGATATTGTAGAAAAGAGAGAGCTTACAACTCCTGGGGTGCTCCAAAGTTGCCACTACTGCTGCCAGATCTCGGTTTGAAATCCCTTAAACTGTCACTTAAACAGATGAATGGATGTGTGAAGGAGTCGCCACAGCTTTATTAGGAATTATCTGGCCATTGGTTAGCTCAACAGCTACAATCAGAAATTCACCCAGCAGGGTGGGGAGGAACTCATAGGGCACAGGACACTGAAATATCATCTTGTGCTATGGCCCCATTGACACTGAAAAGTTTTAAATGGCAACAGATTTGTGGCCTCAGGATAGTTCAAAGTACTTTACAGGCAGTGTGGAACTGTGTGTCACTGATGCAATGTAGCAGAGCCACACTACAGCCCTGCAAAAGTTTGAAAAATAAAAAAAATTAATGTCCAAGGAGTCTATTTATCATTATTTTGATTGAGGGATAGTTCTTGGCTAGAAAACAGAAGAAATTTCTCCTATTCTTCATGTACAAACTAAAAGATATGCATCAAATCTGTTGTGACACAATGATAAAAGACATTGTAAGTCATGTAAATGGAAGCATAAAATGAAAAAAAAAATGATAGATTGAGTGACAGAGCAAAAATTGTAGACAAATGAGTTTCATTGCAGGCAAATTAGGCACTTTAGGCCTAAAATGCAGAGAATAGAGTGCTTTGTAAATAATTAATTGTGAGCTATAGTGGGAGCATAAAGAGAAAATCAAATATATAGACCATTATTATGTTACGTACAGGTACAGAAAATAATCAAAAACACTCTTGAGTTCTGGCTTTTGTTGCTAATGGACCAGGAAACAGAAGGAAGTAAAAGTCATATTCAGTTTTCATAGCCCTAGTTACACTACACTTGGAGTCAGTGGGCAGTTCAGGGCACCAGATGATAGAAATGATACACCAGTCTTGGAAGGGGCATACTATAGGTTTATTAAAATAACAGCAGAACTCCAAGAGTTAAATTACAAAGCGAGGTTACACAAAACCTGGATTACACACCCTGTAATTCAGGTCAAAGAAAAATTTGCACAAAGCTCAAAGTATTATGAGGAAGATAATTAATTCCTGCTAAACAAACCAAAGAACTATGGATGCTGAAAATCAGAAACATAAACAGATATTGCTGGGATACCTCAAAAGGTCTGGCAGCATCTGTGGGCAGAAAGCAGATTTAATGTTTCGGGTCCAGTGGCTCTTCTTCATAACTAAATCTTGCTGTTTGGGAAATCTCAAATCAGAAGGAGCAGTGTAAAAATTAAGAGTTAGATTTTCAGAGTGAAATGAGGTACATGAGAAAGGGTGGCAGATGTTTGGAATTCTCTTCTGTAAATGACAATTGATCAATTAGAGATAACAGAGAGTGGAGCTAGAGGAGCACAGCAGGCCAGGTAGCATCAGAGGAGCAGGAAAGCTGACGTTTCGGGTTGAGACCATTCTTTAGAAATGGGGGAGAGGGAAGGGAGCTCCGAAATAAATAGAGAGAGGAGGGGTGGGGCTGGGGAAGGTAGGTGGAATGGTGATAGGTGAGTGCAGGTAGGAAGTGGTGGGGATTGGTCAGTGAGGTGGGAGGAGCGGATAGGTGGCAGAGAAAATGGACAGGTTGTGTCAGGTCAAGGAGGTGGGGATGACAGGGAGGGTTGGTCGGTCATGGGATGAAGCCAGCGGGTGGGGAGATTTTGAAACTGATAAAGTCCACATTGAGACCATTGGGCTGTAGGCTCCCAAGGCGGAATATGAGGTGCTGCTCCTCCAGTTTCCGGGTGGTGTCATTGTGGCACTGGAGGAGGTCCAGGATGGACATGTCTCCCAGGGAGTGGGAGGGGGAGTTGAAATGGTTCGTGATGGAAGGTGTTATTGTTTGTCGCGAACAGAACGCAGGTGCTCTACAAAATGCTGTCCGAGCCTCTGCTTGGTCTCACCAATGTAGAGGAGGCCACATCAGGAGCAGCGGATGAGGTAGACCACATTGACAGATGTGCAGTTGAACCTCTGTCTGATGTGGAAGGTTTTTTTGGGGCCTGTGATGGAGGTGAGGGGGGTGGTGTAGGGGCAGGTGTAGCACTTCCTGCGGTTGCAGGGAAAGGTGTTGGGGGTGGTGGGTGCTAGTGGGGAGTGTGGAGCGGATGGGGGAGTCGCGGAGAGCGTGGTCCCTATAAATGGCAGATAGGGGTGGAGAGGGAAATATCTCTTTGATTGTGGGGTCGGATTGCAGGTGGCGGAAGTGGTGGAGAGTGATACACTGGATACGTAGGTTAATGGGGTGATATGTGAAGACAAGGGGGATTCTGTCTTTGTTTTTGTTGCAGGGAGGGGATGTGAGGGCAGAGGTGCAGGAAACGCAAGAGATGCGGTCGAGAGCATTTTCGACCACCAAAGGGGGGAAGTTGCAGTCCTTGAAACAAGAGGACATCTGGAATGTACGGGAGTAGAACGCTTCATCTTGGGAGCAGATGCGGCAGAGGCGAAGGAAAGGGGGGAATCACATTTTTGCAGGAAGGTGGGTGGGAGGAGGTGTATTCTAGGTAGCTGTGGGAGTCGGTGGGCTTGAAATAGGTATCAGTTTCGAGGCAGTCACCAGAGATGGAGACAGGGAGGTCCAGGAAGGAGAGAGAGGTAATAGAGATGGTCCAGGTGAATTTGAGGTTGGGGTGGAAGATGTTAGTAAAGTTAATGAACTGTTCATGCTCCTCGTGGGAGAACGAAGCAGCACCGATACAGTCACCGATATAGCGGAGGAAGAGATGGGGGATAGGGCCAGTGTAGCTGCGGAAGAGGGATTGTTCCATGTATCCTACGAAGAGGCAGGCATACCTTGGGCCCATGGCCACCACCTTAGTCTGTACGAAGTGGGAGGAGTTGAAGGAGAAGTTGTTAAGGGTAATCGAGTGTTCATTTTCAAACAGAGGATGAAAGCTTTTTTATTATGAAATGACTTTAAGAGATATGGGGTGGAGGCAGATAAATGGAATTAGGTTGAAGATCAGGGATTATGCCAGAAAAGGTTCTGAAGCTAAAAATGTCTTCTCCTTTTCCAATAATCTCATGGAATATAATATTTGACATCAACTCAACATGGCAGGCAGTGCAGACATCTCGACCTGCAAGACAGTGTTTCTGACAATGGAGCACTCTTTCAGTACCACACTAAAAAGGTGCCAGTGTAGGGTACAGCTTCTACTCCCTGCAGTGAAACTTGAAACCTCACTATTCCTACCTAGATACAGGAGTGCCTCCAATGAGCCCAGGCTGACTCCCAATGGGATTTGAACACATGACCATGGAGATACTGGGCCAGCAGTAATATCATAACACTACCCTCGGACAGCACAAGGGACTCCCAACCAGTGGAAGCACAGCAACTAAACGGCAACTAATGATGGAACAGCACCATACCACAAGGAGTAACTGAGTGTTGAACGAGAGTGGGATGAAACCACAGAGGCTTAAGAAGGCTTACAGCATGAACAGTGCTTATGGTTTTTGCGTAAGTGTTTCCTACAGTGTACACTCAGACAGTTGAGGAGTTAAGATGTAGAACAATTTGGCTGGTTTCTCCTAGCAAGGCCACAGAATGAGGCACCTCAATGTCCCTCACCAACAGTGACCTCACTACTGACTGAGCTGGCTGCGTACTAAAGGGTACATTTGCTAGACCAGGCTTGTGCAGGCAGTAAGAAAGCCAACAAGAGGGAAAAGCATACATGACCGGGTCCTCAGTCTTCCTGTCACAGATACTTCTGTTCATGGCAGTACTAGTTGGAGGGACCATCATGTAGAAATGAAGTCCAATCTTCACACTGATGACACCACCCAATGTGTTGTGTGACGCTAAGCCATGCTGGTTATAGGATAGATCTAGCAGCTCATACCTGGGCATCCATAACGCACCGTGAGACATCAGACGCAACAGAATGTGTTTCAACCACAATCTGCTACGTTATGATCTGGCATTTCCTACCATTGCTATCACGTCAGGGATCATCATGGTTCAATGAGCAATGCAGGAAAGCATGCCATCACAGCACCAGGTACACCTAACCATTAAGCGAAGATCAAGTGTCGCTGCACCACACGACGAAGGGCAGAGCAGGTTCAAGGGGCTGAACAGCCTATGAGTGTTCCTAGTTTTTATGGTCTTGTAGTCTGAGGATTCAGACATGCTAAACAGCAGGAGCAGCAAGTGATGCAACAAAGCAACCCCTCAGCCAATGGATCAAATCTAAACTGTGCAGTCCAACCACATCCAGTAATGAATGGTGGTTGGCAAATGAATAACTAATGGGAGGAACAGGTTCCTCCATTACTCCCACTGTCAATGATAATGGAGTCCAGCACATCAATGCAAAAGATAATGCTGAGGCATTCGCCACAGTCTTCAGTGAGAACTGTTGAGTGAATGATTCATGTCAGCCTTCTCCTGAGGTCCCCAGCTTCACAGGTAGCAGTCAATTTGCTTCACTCCACAGGATAGATGATGAGCAACCTGCTTGATTGGCACCGCATGCACAAAAAAAAAATCACCCCTTCTAACACTGATGCTCAGAACTGTGCTGAAGAAGCCCCATACCACACTCAAAATTTTCATTCTGTTTCTCTCTCCACAGATGCTGACAGACCTGCTGAGCTTCTCCAGGACTTTTTGTGTTTGTTTCAGATCTCCACCATTTTGCTTTTATTTGAGTGAAATGGAATGGCTAAGTGCAGTTCCAGTAACACTCAAGAAGCCCGTTTAATTAGCATCCTATCTACCACCTTGACCAGTTACCCCCTATCTACCACCAATGCACAGTAGCAGCAGTGATACCACCTACAAGATGCACTCAACAACTCACCAAGGCTACAGCTGGTGCACTTTCCAAACCCACGACCATTAACTCTAGAAGGACATGGGCAGCAAATGCTTGGAAACACCACCAACTGCAGCTTCCACTCGAAGGCACACACCATCCTTACTTGGAACTACACTGCTGTTGTTTCACTGCCAGAGTCAGAAACTCAGAACTCCCGAACAACACTGAGGGGTACAAGGGCTGTAACTGTCCAATAGGAAGCCTTCCACCACCTTCTCCACAGCAATGAAGAGCGGGCACTAGATTGAGAGAAATATTTAAAGCTTAGGAATAAATTTTAAAATACTAGGACCAGGTTGATAGCTCAACAGGGGTGTCTCAATTTCAACAATTGCCATTGTTATCCTCAGATATGATGTTTATGGTTTAGTGCCCATAATGTATTATGATCCCTAGACAGGTCAGATTTCAGAATCAGATCTGGCTTAATGGATCACGTTTAATTTTCGCAGTTGTTAAAGTGGTCGTTAGTTACTGAAACACACTCATATGAGGTTGCAAATGTCCTTTGACAACAGAACACAAGTTTCATGTTTATACTAAAAGGAAACAAAAGCGAAGCTGTATAAGGGCATATAAAAAACTTTTTTTGAAGCCTTAACACCAGTGCCAAAACAATGTTTCAACAATGTTTCCCAACACTATCCATGAATGATATTCCTCTGGGATTAAGTCTCTGTAATGACAGCTCTTTAAAATCTTAACTAATATTATCTCAGTTTTTTTGTCCCCTGGGGCAGACAATTTTACAATTCCTTTCTGGAGACTGCTGGCATTGTTCTCTCACAATTCTGATGGCCTAAGTTTTCATAATTCTAACAATTTGAAGATTTTTATCCAAAGCAGGCAGCTCACCACCACCTTCACAAGGGCAATTAGTGTTAGGCAAGAAAATGCTGGCCAGCCACGATGCCCACATCCGACAAGAGAATAAAAAGAGTTGGCAGACATGCTTCCAATCAAGAAGTCTAAATGGTGCCAAGGTTCTTGAGTGTGGTTTGACCTGCACTGATTCAGGCCAGTACAGAATATTTCATGCCAATTGTGAATTGAAGAAGGTGGGCAAGCATTGGCAGGACAGGAGGGGAGTTACTCGCTTCAGAATTCCGAGAGTCTAACCTGCTTTTGTAGGCACAGTGTTTATATGGCTGGTGCAGTTCAGTCATTCATCAATGGTAACCCTCAGACTGTTAGAAAGAACTGGTATTTGTGAAGCACCTTTCAGGAATACAGACATTGCCTCAAAGCAAATAAAATCACCATTAATTATAGCCAATGCTGTAATACAGGGATATATAGTTGACAGTTTGCACAAAACAAACTGTAAAATGGCAGTGGCCAGATAATTAGCTCAGTGAAAGGATTAATGTAGGTAAAGAGACCACAACTCTCTTTTTATACAAAAATAACGCCATGAGATCCTTTATGTTTACTGAAGATGACAGAAGGAGCCTGACATTAACATCTCATCTCACGGATAGCACTTCCCACAGTGCAGAAATCCCTCATCACTCCGGTACAGTGCTAGTTTAGATTATGGGCCTGAGGTGTTTTAAGTGGGGCTTGTAGCCATAACTTTCTGACTGAGAAGCAGGGTGAGTGACCAATCTAGCCAACACCGAAGCTTTGGAGTTCCACTTTGTATGTGTAAAGGGTCCTACAGAAAACTGAAGTATAACCCTGCAGAGCAATCAGAACTCAGCTGGAGGCCAGAATAGAAAAACAACTGAACAGCATTCAAAGAGTTAATAACTTCAAACATTTCAATGGTTATCAGATTGTAAAAATATCAACAGATTTATTTCTTTCAAACAGAAGGAAGATTAAGGGGCTTAAAAAAACCATTTACCAGATTACAACCTTCAGTTGCTCTTCTCTGAAATTATATATTATCTAGTTAAAAAAAACAAATTTTAAAACATGTTGTTATCCTTTCAGCTGTGTTGATATCGAATGACTACTTCCTATCATATGAGGTACTACCAGCATTAAATTATAACATCATAAATTAGAACAGATTTCCATCCTTGCATGATACACATACTAAAAATATTTCTTGGTTTCACAATAGTTAGATTTTGTTCTGTCATAAACTCCTGGATTATTTACTGAAACTTACTTTTCAAAAAAAATTCAGAACCTGCAGAAATCTCCATTCCAAATTCGAAGGTAAATTTAATGGTGTTGATGCCTAAATATTACAAAGAACTGAAATTTCCACCGTGAACCACATTGACAGCCATCCCTTTGGACGGGACAATCTGCCACTCTACCAGATTTTGAACCTGCAAAGATCTCCATTTCAAGTTAAGCTAAATCATGCTGTATCCTCACCACCTGACAATGATTTGAATTGAATCTTAATTTTCAAATCCCTATAGGCCAAATGCTTCTGGTTAACCCCAGCATTAAAAAATGGTACCACTGCTACTTGCCTGTCCCCAAATAATTTGTTTTTACAAGGCCAAACTTTCAGCTTCTGCTTCATCTTAATTCATGGGATGTGGGCATCATGGGCTAGGTTAGCATTTATTGCCCCTTCCTAAATACCCAGAAACTTAGTGGCATAGATTCCAGAGAGAAGTTAACAGTCACATTGTAGTAGATTTGAACCTTTTTTGTAGGTTATGCCAAAGCAGTTAAGGATGTCAGACTTCTTCCATCCCTCAAGGCCATGAGTGAATTATTGGGTTTTTACAACAATTAAGAGTTGTTACATGTCTTTCTATTGAGTTGGTTCCTAATTAATTCCTGGTTTTTACATCCTGCCACAGGGGATTTGAACCCAAATCCCACTTGAACCTTGGGTTCTGGATTACTAATCTAGTCATTTTATCAGTACACTGCTCTTCCCCTAAAGGTATCACATTGTAAGACCATACCTAGGTAAAGGTGCAAATGTATCTCCTATGCTACTCAGATCACCACAAGTACAGTTTCACAAACCACATCAACTTAATTAGTGACAATGGGGTCAATAATTGGAGCTTCGATTCCAAAACAACTAATTTCTTGGTCCAACTGAGCAATGCCAACTTCCCATTGCTCTTTGAACCAATTATTTTGCATAGAGTGACCTACGCATCTTTCAAAGGCATCAACTATTCTTTATGAGGAAGGTCCAATTTAATCTTGAAATAGCTTCTGAACCTAGAGCAAAAATCTGATAGCAATACCAAGGGAGTGATGGGCTCTTATGATGCAGTGGTAATGTCCATATCTCTGAGGCAGGAAGCCCAGGTTCATGTCCCACCTGCTCCAGGAGTATGTAATAACATCTATGAACAGTTGATTAGGAAATATCCATCAACTGCTTGGTATGGAAGCTACAGCTTGAGGCTAACATTTCATATGTTAACATCTTGAACAGCAATTACACAGTACAGCACAGGAACAGGCCCTTTGGCTCACCATATCTGTGCCAACCATGATACTATTCCAAAACTAATCCTATCAGCTTGTACACTCCATATTCCTCTATTCCCTCCCTGCTCATGTGTCTGTCTAAATGCCTTTTAAACGTTGCTATTGTATCTGTTTATAATGCCTCCTCCGACTGTGCATTCCAGGCATCTACCACCTTCTGTGTAAAAAGCTTGCCTCGTACCTCTCCTTTAAACTTTCCCCCTCTCACCTTAAACTTATGCTGCTAATATTTAATATTACTGTCCTGGGAAAAAGAATCTGACTATCCACCATATCCATGCCTCTCATAATTTTATAAAATTCTATCAGGTTGCCCTCAGTCTCTAGCAAAAACTATCCAAATTTGTCCAACCTCTCCTTATACCTAATACACTCCAAATCAAGCAACATCCCCTTAAATCTTTTTTGCACACGCTCCAAAGCCTCCACATCCTTCCTACAGCATGGTAACCTCCAATACATCAAATGAGGCCTTACTGAAGTCTTATACAGCTGCAACTTCACTTGCCAACTTTTATTCTCAGTGCCGTGACCGATGAAGGCAAGCATGTCGTATCCACTTGTATTGCCACTTTCAGAGGCCTATGGACTTGCAGCCCAAGATCCCTCTGTATATCAATGCTCGTAAAGGTCCTGCCATTTACTGTATACTTTCCTCTTGCATTTGACCTCCCAAAATGCATCACCTCATACTTGATTGAATTAAACTCCAACTGCCTTTACTCCGCCCAACCTTTCAACTGATCTATACCCTGCTGTATCTTTTGACAAACTTCATCATTATGCACAACTCCACCAATTTTCATGTTGCCTGCAAACTTAAGCATCAAATCATTCAAATCATTTATATTTCACAAACAACAGAGGTCCCAGCACTGATCAATGCAAAACACCATCTGTCACAGACCTCCGTTCAGAAAACCACACCTCCACAACTACACTCTGTCTTCTATGGCCAAGCCAATTTTGTATCCAATTTACCAACTCACCATAGACCTCATTTGGCTTAATCTTCTGGATCAGCCTACCATGAGAGTCCTTGTGAAATGCTTTAGTACAGTCCATGTAGACAATACCCATTGCATTACGCTCATCATCTTTGTCACTTCTTCAAAAAGATCAGGTTTATGAGTTAAGACCTCCCCTGCACAAAGCCATGCTGACTATACCTGATAAGTCCATTCTTTTCCAAATGTGAGTAAATCCTGTCTCCAGGAATTTTCTCCAATAATTTCCCTACCACTGATGTAAGGCTCACCAGTCTATAATTTCCTAGATCACTCCTGTTGTCCTTCTAAAGGAAAGGAACAACATTGGCTATTCTCCAGTCTTCTGGGACCTTACCTGTGGCTAAAGAGGATACCAGGATCTTTATCAAGGCTCCAGCAATCTCCTCCCTTGCCTCCTTCAGTATGCTGGAATAGATCCCATCACGCCTTGGTGAATTATCAATCTTAAGATTTTTCTCGACACCTAACACCTCCTCCTTCTTTATACTGACATGGCCTTGAATATTACATGCCTCTCCTTAGTCTTACAATCATCCATGTCCTTCACTTAGATGAATACCATTGCAAAGTACTCATTAAAGTCTTTTTTTCGCCAGGCTTCAGCAAACCTTGCCATGAAAATCTAACTGAGGTTCTACAGGAGTGGGCAAGTGTAACCTTTACTTAGGTCTGGCCCCAAGATGTGACTCAAGCTCATATGTTATATGATCAACTTGATGTTGCTTACACACAGATCAATGAGGGAGGGTTTTTTTTTAATTCATTCATGGGATGTGGGCATTGCTTGCTGAGCCAACATTTATTGCCCATCCCTAATTTCTCCAAGGACAACTAAGAGTCAACCACATTACTGTAGGTCTGCAGTTACATGTTGGCCAGACCAGGTAAGAGCAGCAGATTTTCCTCCCTTAGTGTACCAGCTGGGTTTTTCCAACAATTGACAGTGGTTTCATGGTCATTTATGCTACTCATAACTCCAGGTAATTTTTAGTGAATCCAAATTACCTCATTTGAAGGTTTCTTATGGTCCAGTGCTTAATGCCCTTATCTCTGAGCTGGGACACCTGGGTTCAAGTCCCACCTGCTCCAGAGGTGTGTAATAACATCTCTGAAAGTGGCAGATGGAGTTTAATTTGGATAAATGTGAGGTATTGCACTTTGGTAAAACAAACAAGTGCAGGACTTATAGTTTTGTTGGACAGAGAGACCTAGAGGTTCAGGTACAATGTTCTTTGAAAGTTGCGTCACGGGTAGACAAGGTGGTTAAGGTGGTGTTTAGCACACTTCACTTCATTGCTCACACCACTGAGTATAGGAGTTGGGACGTTATGTTGAGGTTGTAGAGGACGTTGATGAGGCCTCTTCTGGAGTACGGTGTCCAGTTCTGGTTGCACTCATATAGGAAAGATATTATCAAACTGGAGAGGGTTCAAAAATGATTTTCCAGGATATTGCCGGGACTGTGATAGGCTGGGATGTTTTCTCTGGAGCGTAGGAGATTGAGGGGTGACCTTATAGAAGTTTATGAAATCATGAGGGGCATGGATAAGGTGAGTTTTTTTTCCCAGGGTGGTGTTCAAAACTAGGGGGCACATTTGTAAGGGGAGAGGAGAAAGATTTAAAAGGGACCGGAGGGGAAACATTTTCACACAGAGGTGGTTCATATGTGGGAAATGAACTGCCAGAAGATGTGGTAGATACAGGTACAGTTACAACATTTAGAAGACATTTGGGCAAGTACATGAATAGCAAACGTTTTGAGAGACATGGGCCAAATGCAGGCAAGTGGGATTAGTTTAGTTTGGGAAGCTTGGTCGGCATGGATGAGTTGGACCGAAGAGTCCTATAGACTCTTTCACAAGTTGATTAGACAATTTCAGCATCTGCCATGGTAGGATTTGAATCTAGGACATTACCTGGGTTCCTGGATTATTAGTCTGGATATACTGGTCCATCACGTCCCATGGTAGCATCTCAGGACCAGAGGTAACTAATGAAATATGGCCTTGTTGTACTGTGCCCAGATGAGAACAATGTAAAAATGTTATTTATTGAGTTAGGTTACACCCCCTCATGTCAACAGATTGTATAATCAATCATAGAGCCTTACATTAGATTAGGGGCCTTTCAACCCATTGAGTCTGTACTGTCAAAAATACACTGCTACCTACACACCCAAAAAACAGAAACTGCTGCTCAGGACAGGGTTCTGAAGAAGGATCACTCAACCCCGAAACATTAATTCTGATTTGTCTCCACGGATGCTGCCAGACCTGCCAAGCTTTTCCAGCAATTTCTGTTTTTGTTTACAGCGTTCGCAGTTCTTTTGGTTTTTACATTATAATTTATATTATTCCCACTTTCCTGCACGAGGCCCATAAACCTTGAATTTTTGTTTTATTTATTCACGGGATGAGGATGTCGCTGGCTAGGCCGGCATTAACTGCCGATCCCTAATTACCCAGAGGGCAGTTAAGAGTCAACCACATTGGAGTCACATGTAGGCCAGACCAGGTTAGGATGGCAGTTTCCTTCCCTAAAGGACATTTGTGAACCAGAAGCATTTTTTCGATAATTGACAATAGATTCATGGTCATCATTCTACTCTTAATTCCAGATATTTATTGAATTCAAATTCCACTATCTGCCATGGTGGGATTCGAATCCAGGTCCCCAGAACATTATCTGGGTCTAATATCACTAGGCCATTGCCTCCCCTGTTATGACACTTCAAGTATTCACTAATATCCTATCAAAAAAGTCAAAACACTTTATGCTAACTTTGGAACCACAGTCACATTGCTATTAAGAATTATACTGGCTTCCATTTGCTGAGCTGATGAAACTTTCGTCTCCACATGTAGACTCAAGGATCTTAGTTTATCGTCTAATATGACATATCAGTGCAGCATTGAAGTTCTTTGAATTAATGTTAAAACTCAAGCATCAGTTATATGGTTACAGCAAAGAGATTACTATTGACAAAGAAAACATTTTAGCTGAATGGGTGTACCACATTATCAGACTTGAAAGGAAATGCATGCTGGGTCAGGATTTGATTGAACAGTGAAGACTTCTGATTTCACTAGTTAACTCACTGAGCTTTCCATTTGATTACCAAGAATATTCATCAACTCTCCAAATTCCTTGGGGCAGATAATCTATTTAGTCTTATGTGTAGGGAGAAAAACAAACTTTGAAAGACATCTAATTAATCAGAAGATCCATCCTAGCACTTATAGAGATAACTTGTATCGATTGGGCTGAGTGTTTTCTACAGGAATTATGTTCAAATATAATTGTATTTGCATGTTCATAAAACAAAGAAACTTCACTGGTTGTCACACATGCAAATACAAGAGATGTTTTTAAATTGACCTGTTCAGAGATGTTAAGATACACCTCTGAAGAAGGTAGATCTTAAACTGGCCCATAGGTGGGGACACTATTTCTGCACCACAAGAAAATTTCACCATGTTCTATTATGGGATTTAAGCACAAATCTATATACATCAACCTCGGCATTACTGGGTCACCAGTGCAGTAACATTACCAACATGCCACCGCCTCTGACAAAGCTTTGTTATAACAGAGTAAACACAGAACTGCAAAAACAAATTGAGAGAGCAGTAGTCTAAATATTAGATTCACAGATTAAGTTAAGAAATCACCCAAAGTTCTTGTTAGGTTTAGCCCAGGTAATAGGTCAAATTTGCAATCTTTAAAAGTCATTGTTCAAAATGGGCTTAATAGAGATTCCTTCAGCGAACCACTAATTATATTAGTTTTTAAATCATGTTTGGTGCATTCAAGTATTGTCCAGCCAAGTTTTAAATTGAGTTCTTTAATTTAATTTAATTTTAATTTTGAACTAACTTTAATACTGACTCCTTTAACATATCAGTCAATCAATTTGGTCTTAAGACTGGTGTTTGCACTTGAACACTGTTCAAATTGGTTTGGATGTGGATTCCTGCTTTAAGTCAGTCTTTAAACAAGTGTTCATACTGATTGCTCTATTAAATCACTGCGTTAATTAGAAACTTCAACGAGCACTCCAAGCAACAGCACGGAAATAACTTCTGCTCAAGCAGCTGTTTCTAGTGAACATTTATCTTGCCTAAATCATATGCAAAATGACAAACGCAGGCTACCATTCAATCTCATGGATATTTCTATATCCAATATATCTGGCATTCTCATCGCATTATTGACCTCAATAAACTAGTTTTCCACATCATTTGTGAATTTTTTTTTTCAAAATAGGAAGATCTATCTATAAATAAAAAGAGGTACATTATAAAATCTCTGAACAGTGTAGCAACTGTAATGAGGTCAGCCAGATGGACCTCAGGATATGAGTTCCCTGATTGGGATCTGGTGCAATCAGGGGGCCCTGTGACAGATATAAACAGGATTTGCAGACATCTTGACTCTGAGGGAGTTAGACCTGTGTCAAAGGCTCTCCACGTGTAAATAAAGGATGGCTTGGTGACAGGACACTGGCCTCTGTGGCATTATTGCACACAGGTTGTTTGGGAAAATATCTCCAATATCAAGAATTTATGATTTTGTAAAAGCCCTGTATTGGATGTACCTCAGGAAGGGAATATTGTCCTTAAAGGAAGTGCAAAATACGTTTACAAGAATGATACTTGAACTTCAGGGGTTAAGTTATGAGGAGAGGTTATACAAATTAGTTCTGCTTTCTCTGGAATTTAGAAGGTTAAAGAGTGACTCATCAAAGTCTTCAAGATATGAATAGGAAATGATAGGATTGATAAAGATAAACTATTTCCGCTGGTTGGGGTTTCTAGAATTAGGGGCCTTAGTCTAAGAATTAGGGCTAGACTGTTCAGGAGAGATGTCAGGAGCCATTTCTATACATAAAATGTGGTAGATGTTTGGAACTCTCTTCCACAAATGAGTGGATGCTGGCTCAGTGGTTAATTTTAAATTTGAAATAGATTATTTTTTGTCCAGCAAAGGTATTAAAGGGACACAGGAAAAAGGCAGGTATATAGAGTTAGGCTACAGAGCAACCAGGATTTCATTAAATAGCAGAACAGGCTCAAGGGGCCTAAGGTTATTCCAAGATGGATGTTCTCTATCCTATTTGTTGTTAAACTGATTGACTCTATGGGCCATTTCAGAGCACAATTAACAGTCAATGACCTTACTGTAGGTCTGGAGTCATGTGTAGGCCAAATGAGGTAAAAAGGACAGATTTTCTTCCCGGAAGACATCACTTAACCAGATGGGTTTTAATGACAGCTAACAATGTTATATGGTTAGGATTAGGCTCGCTTTTAAATTAATTTTTTTGTTGAATTCAAATTTCACCACCTACCATGGTGGGGTTCAACCCACATTCCCAGAACACAACAGTTAGGATCTCCGGATTATTAATCCAGTGACATTATTACCAAACTACTACCTCCCCTAAAAACTAAAACATAACATCAAGTAACATTATTCAACTGGGTCAAAGGATGTTCACTTCCTGTTCAAGAAAACAGCTCACCACCACCTTCTTCAGTACATTAAATGCTGGCCCAGCCCACAATGTCCACATCCTATGAATAAATTAAAATAATCTTCATCCAATATCAAGAATAGGGCTCTCACTGTGAATGATAGTGTTGTTACCTCTGGATAGGAGGCCCAGGATCAAGACCCACCTGTTCCAGGGGTATGCTATAACATCTGAGCAGGTTGATTGGGAAAATTTCTCCAATATCAGGAATTCCACGCATCATGCAAACCACACACTTCCAACCATAGATGTAGTATTCCAAATCTTACTTGTTGCAGTCCACGTGTAACAAGAGATGGGAAGCGCTGACCGAGAGCGCTATCTGATGCCACAATCCATCAGCAAGTCGATATGGGAACACCTCAGTCCGGGGTTTACCACTGAAACGGTAGTGATATCGTATCTCATCCCTTTGACCGCTGCTCTCCAGTTCAAAATACCTGCATTCAATACAGCAGACCATAAGATTCAGTGGTAATTAAAATTTAATGCATACTATATCAAGATAAGCAGATAACAGTATCACTGTACTTGTTAAAATATTGATATTTTAGGCTATTTATTCTGTTGACCAATTTGAGAGCAGTTTGACTTTGCAAATTTCATATTCAGTTCTTAGTTTCACCCAGGGAATGTATTGACAGGACTAGGTCTATTTGCTTTAAGAAATTTCAGGCTGGAGCCAAATGATCTTCCATTTGTTCATCGAATCTCTACAGTGTGGAAGCAGACCATTAGGCCCATCGATTCCACACCAACCCTTCAAAGTGCATTCCCTCCCAGGCCCACCCTCCAACCCTATTCCTGTAACACTGCATTTCCCATAGCTATTCCACCCAGCCTGCACATCCCTGGATACTATGGGCAATTTAGCATGGCTAATCCACCTGACCTGCAAATCTTTGGACTGTGGGAGGAAACCCACACAGACACAGGGACAATGTGCAAATTCCACACAGACAGTCAACGGAGGCCAGAATTGAATCTAGGTCCCTGAAGCGGTAAGGCATCAGTGCTAACCATTAAGCCAACGTGCTGCCCTCAAATGAAACAACTTCAAGAGAAAATCTTTAGGTCCTATGGACTAGACCAAGCATATGGTGTACAATTGAGTGACAAGAATTTCTTTATAAAACAGCACGTAAAACATATTCTCCCAAACATATCTCTAACAAAACAGAAATTGTGCCTACCATCCATCCCAGAAATCCTTTATCTTCATGAAAGGGAAACTGTTTGGATCTTCCAAGTGAAAGGGTTCCTAATAATATCGGAAGCAAGTTTAACATATCCCAGCCACAGACTAAAATTAAAGTCTGTTTAAAAGAGCATGAACTATAACAGAGAGTCTACTTTTAAGCTAAAGTGAGGACTGTTTTAGGTCCCACTTAGTAAGGAAATTTTGTTTCATCTGTTCTGTCTTGGGTGTGTTACAGATAACATTGTGATACCATGAACGTTCCTGCTTCTTAATGAATGTTAAAACAGCAGTATCTTGACATGTTTCAGCATTACTGTAAAATCCCAGCTATACAGGAGCAGAAAACTCCAATATAAAACACTAACAGTCAGGTTGGACTGTAGTTGTCTTTCTGAGCTGGCCACTGAAACATAAACAATCTTGTGCTGCTTGCTGAATAAAATCTATCACATATTCTTTTTCCCCTTAACATTCTCTTGAATATTTAATACAAACTAATGGTTTTCCCCTTCAAGGACATGGCATTTTTCAATGTCTTAAAGAATAGCTTCATTTACAACAGAGAATGGGTTAGCAATACTATCATACCCTGCTTTAGAAAGCAGAAACTAAACTTTCACAATCCCAGGGGTGTTACGGTACAGAAGGCAGCCATTTGGCCTATTTTGTCTGCACTGGAATTCGAATTCTATACAAAGACAGATTCAAGGCCTGAAGTAGTGGATAAGTATTCAATCACACATATTAGAAATCTACACTAACAATTCCAATACTTGCAATAGTCTTCAATCATAAAACAATCCATGCAGTGCATTTTAAAAAAAGAAATTGTATCTTTTACAATAGTCACTTAATGTAAATTATCGTCACTAAATTCAGGCTAAGCGATAGTCATTAATTTGCCCCCGGGGAAGCCACACTTAAATAAAAACAGTGATGTGAAAAGTACTTCAATGAAAGGAGTGTCAAAGTGTTCCAAGTGATTGTGGAAGAGTACCACAATATAACAGTGCGGTGTAGTGTCTTACAGTTCACTCAAGGAGTCAGATTTACTGTACCAATGTGCACTTTTTACAAAATAATGAAAGCAAAATATTGTGGATGCTGTAAATCTGAAATAAACACAGAAAATACTGAAGAAACTCAGCAGGTCCCTGTAACCCTACATTTCCCATGGCTAATCCACCCAGTCGGCACATCTCTGGACACTATGGGCAATTTAGCATGGCCAATCCACCTAACCTGCACACCTTTGGATTAGACATTTCAACTTTGGAAAAAAAAATTCTGACCGTCAACCCTATCGACACTTTTCATAATTTTGTAGACTTCTATCAAGTCTCCCCTCAGCCTGCAACGTTTCAGAGAAAACAACCCGAGTTTTTCTAGCCTCTCCTTATCACTCATACCCTCTAATCCAGGCAGAATCCTGGTAAACCTCTTCTGAACCCTCTCCAAAACCTCCACATCCTTCCTGTAATGTGACAACCAGAATTTACTGCAATACTCTAAGTGTGGCCAAACCAAAGTCTTTTAAAGCTGCAACATAACTTTGTGACTCATATACTCAATTCCCCAACCAATAAAGGCAAGCATGCCATACACCTTCTTTACCAACTTATCTACCTGCATTGCCACTTTCAGGGAGCTATGGACTTGAACCACAAAATCCCTCTGTACGTCAATGCTTTTCAGAGTCCTGCCATTAACATTTGATCTCCCAAAGTGCAGCACCTCACATTTACCCAGATTAAACTCCATCTGCCATTTCTCCGCTCATATCTGCATCTGTAACTTGCTATATCTTTGACAACCTTCTACACTACCCACTACTCTATCAACTTTTATATTGTCTGCAAACTTACTAACCCACCTTATCTACACTTCCATCTAAGTCATTTATATATATCACAAACAGAGAGGTCCCAGTACAGATCCCTGTGGAACACCACTGGTCACGGATCTCCAGCCAGAAAAACACCCTTCGACCATTACCCTCTGTCTTCTACGAGCAAGCCAATTCTGAATCCATGCGGCCAAGTCACCGTGGATCCCATACATCTCAATCTTCTGGATGAGACTACCATGAGGGACCTTGTCGAAAGCCTTACTAAAATCCATGTAGACAATATCCGCTGCTCTGACGGATGGTTTCAGCCCGAACTTCCCTGCTCCTCAGATGCTGTCTGACCTGCTGTGCTTTTCCAGTTCCACATTTATTGACTCTAGTTTTCAATATCTGCAGTCCTTACTATCTCTATTCACTGCTCTACCCTCAATCACCTTCATCACCTCCTCAAAAAATTCAACCAAATTAGTAAGACATGACCTGCCCTGCACAAAGCCATGCTGACTGTCCCTAAATAGGCCATGTTTTTCTAAATATGCATAAATCCTTTCCCTAACAATTCTCTCCAATAGCTTTCCAACCACCAATGAGAGACTCACTGGTTTGTAGTTTCCTGGATTATCCCAATTTCCTTTCTTGAACAGAGGAACAACATTAGCTACTCACCAGTCCTCGGGGACCTCTCCAGTGGCTGGCGAGGATACAAAGATCTTGTTCAAAGCCCCAGAAATCTCCTCTCTCGCCTCTCTCGATAACCTGGGGTAGATACCATCGGGCCCTGGGGACTGATCCACCTTAAAGCTCTTCAAGAGTTCTAACACCACTTCGTTCTTGATTTCCAAATGCCCTAGCATATTAGCATGCTCCACACAAATCTCACTATCCTCCATATCCTTCTCCTGGGTGAATACCGATACAAAGTACTCATTTAGAATGTCACCCACATTCTCTGCATCCAAGCTCTGCATTGTCCTACCTTCTTTCTAGTTATCCTCTTGTTTTGAAATGTATCTATAGAATGCTTGGCTTCCTTCCTTGGCTATTGTGGTGCTGGCATAGGACTTGAACCCATAGCATCTGAATCAAAGATAAGTGCTATGCACTGTGCCACAAGACCCCAAAATACAGATATGGAAAAGTAAGCATTTGAAGACTGGACAAGCTCAGGACAAAATGTCAGTAGTGTATGTCAGGACAACACTGAAAATTAGACATGTAGTGTTAACATGATAACGATTTGAATAACACCACAACTAGGTCGAAACTAAAGTTAATTTCATTTGTGTACGGTCATAAAAAGAGTTGAGGTTCTAATTTCAAAG
Organism: Rhincodon typus; assembly: GCF_021869965.1. Taxonomy (NCBI): domain Eukaryota; kingdom Metazoa; phylum Chordata; class Chondrichthyes; order Orectolobiformes; family Rhincodontidae; genus Rhincodon; species Rhincodon typus. The sequence goes on from NC_063348.1 coordinate 55,708,070, forward strand.
TTAGGGAACTCTAAACCTAACATTGATATCTCTTTCTTCAAGGATAACTAAAAAAGTCCAACTCAAAATCAAGTCAGTTTGTACAAGTATCCAGGTCAATGCTTAAATCAGGAATGAGGTTTCCTGCAAATGAGACGCTGGATTGGCTAGGACTTTTTTCCCTGGAGCATCGGAGGCAGCAAGGTGACCTTATAGAGGTTTATAAAATCATGAGGGGCATAGATAGGGTAAATAACCAAGGTCTTTTCCCCAGGGAAGGGGCATCTAAAATTAGAGGGGACAGATTTAAGGTGAGAGGGAAAGATTTAAAAGGGACCTAAGGGTCAACTTTTTCACACAAAGGGTGGTGTGTACGTGGAACGAGCTGCCAGAGGAAGTGATAGAAGTGGGTACAATTGCAACATTTAAAAGTTATTTGGACAGATACATGAATAGGCAAGGTTTAGAGGTACATGGGCCAGACACAGACAAATGGGACTAGTTCAGTTTAGGATATCTGTTTGGTGAGGACAAGTTGGGCAGAAAGGCCTGTATCTGTGTTGAATATATTAGACTCTAAAGGTTACCTTCTCTTGATGCTTGGCCCCTATAATTTCAGGCACAAGCTTCATCTCTGCGCTCATTTTGCCCTCCAAAACAGGTCGAAATGAATTTTTGGACTTGTCTGTTTATCCAAACAGATAGAAACATTAAGGAAATTGAAAATGCTGATCTATCATGACATTTCTCACTTACAAAAATAAATATGTGTTGTTTCTTCACGAGAACAAAATTCTAATCTTCACCCACTCAAAATTAATGCATTTCCTGATCTTTAGCTTCCAATCCCTTTCCTTCATTTCATACAGTTCTGAGGGCCCATTGTAGCCTGCATGTTTCATTCCATTGTTTGGTTTCCCTGTTTCTCTCGACCTGTTCTTGCATCTATCTTAGCTCTTTTCTTCAGATAGTTAACTGTCTCTTTACCCATATCATACCTTCTGCCTTGTGGTAACCTTTTTGTCTTGCAAGCGGACTTTCCAAACAATTGGCACCCCTTTATCCGGGAGTATAACTTGTGATCATTTGAAATTTGACAATCTTGCATTTGGCTGAATAGGTGCAAGACAGTAATCGTCAGCATCACTGTTTTCAGTTGTGTCAAGCTGTGCTACCAAGTGCAACTTTTTTTCTTTTTATGGGATGTGGGAGACACTGAGTGAGCCAGCATTTTCGCCAAGAGGGCAGTTTAAGAGTCAACCACATTATTACAGTCACATGTAGAATCATCGAGGTTTACTCGAGGTACACCGGATGGTTTAAACTAGATTGACAGGGGGTGGGGAACCGGACTTGTAATTCAGAGTATGAGGTATTCAGCCTTCCAACAGACACAACAGGGAGTGAAGTTGTTAATAAAGAAATGCGGTCTATGGAGCGTAATTGCGGACACCGAGATGGTTTGAGGTGTGTATACTTCAATGCTAGAAGTATCAGAAATAAGGCGGATGAACGTAGAGCATGGGTCAGTACTTGGAACTACGATGTTATGGCCATTACAGAAATTTGGGTAACTCAGGGACAGGAATGGTTGTTGGAAGTCCCAGGATTTAGATGCTTTAAAAGAAATAGGGAAGGTGGAAAAAGAGGTGGGGGAGTGGCATTGCTAGTCAGAGTGAGTACAGCAGCTACCGAAAGGCAGTTCGAGAATGATATGTCTACAGAGTCAGTTTGGGTTGAGGTCTGGAACAAGAAAGGAGCAGTCACTTTGTTAGGGGTTTTTTACAGACCCCCTAATAGTTGCAGAGAAGTGGAGAAGCGGATTGGGAGGCAGATACTGGAAAGGTGCAGAAGTCACAGGGTTATAGTCATGGGTGACTTCAACTTTCCAAACATTGATTGGAAACATTTTAGTTGTAATAGTTTAGATGGAGAGGATTTTGTCCAGTGCGTTCAGGAAGGATTCCTGACACAGTATGTAGATAGACCAACACAAGGAGAGGCCCCTTTGGATTTGGTGCTTGGCAATGAACCAGGCCAAGTGTTAGACCTGTTGGTGGGAGAGCATTTTGGCAGTAGCAATTATAACTCTGTTACTTTTATAATAGTCATGGAAAAGGATAGGTACATACAGCTGGGTAAGGTTTATAATTGGGGGAAGGGTAATTACAATTCTGTTAGGCAAGAACTGGGTAACATAAAATGGGAACAGATGCTGTCAGGGAAGAGCACTATTGAAATGTGGAGATTGTTTAAGGAATGCATACTGCATGTGCTCAATATGTTTGTCCCTTGCAGGCAGGGAAGATGCAGTCGAGTGAGGGAGCCTTGGTTCTCAAGAGAGGTCGAACGACTGGTTAAGAGGAAGTAGGATGCTTATGTAAGGTTGAGGAAACAAGGAACAGAAAAGGCTGTAGAGGGATACAAGCTATCCAGGAAGGAGCTGAAGAAAGGGCTTAGGAGAGCTATAAGGAGGCATGAGAAAACCTTGGCAGATAGAATCAAGGAAAACTCCAAGGCTTTTTACACATACGTGAGGAATAAGAGAATGACCAGAGAAAGGGTAGGGCCGATCAAAGATTGTAAAGGAAATTTGTGCACAGAGCCTAAAGAGATAGGAGAGGTCCTTAATGAATACTTTTCTTCAGTATTCACAACTGAGAGGGACCTAGTTGTAGAGGAAGACAGTGTGAAACAGGCTGGTAGGCTAGAGGAGGTCAATGTTAATAAGGAAGATGTGCTAGGAGTTTTGAGGAAGTTGAAGATAGATAAGTCCCCCGGGCCTGATGGGATTTATCCAAGGATTCTATGGGATGCCAAGGAAGAGATCGCAGGACCTTTGGAGATGATCTTTTCGTCCTCACTGTCCATGGGTATAGTGCCGGAAGATTGGAGAGAGGCAAACGTCATTCCCTTGTTCAAAAAAGGGAATGAGGATAACCCTGGAAATTATAGGCCAGTTAGTCTTACGTCAGTGGTGGGCAAATTATTGGAAAGGGCTCTGACAGATAGGATTTGTGATCACTTGGAAAGGCACAGTTTGATTCGTGGTAGTCAGCATGGATTTGTGAGGGGTAGATCATGGCTCACAAACCTTATTGAATTCTTTGAAGAGGTGACCAAATACGTGGATGAAGGTAGAGCAGTGGATGTGGTATAGATGGATTTAAGTAAGGCGTTTGATAAGGTTCCCCATGGTAGGCTCATGCAGAAGGTCAGGAGGCATGGGATAGGGGGAAATGTGGCAGATTGGATTCAGAATTGGCTGACCCTTAGAAGACAAAGGGTGGTAGTGGACGGAAAATATTCAACATGGTGCTCAGTTACGAGTGGTGTACCACAAGGATCTGTCCTGGGTCCTCTTCTATTTGTGATTTTTGTAAATGATTTGGATGAAGGCGTGGAAGAGTGGATTAGTAAGTTTGTGGACAATAGGAAGGTGGGTTGTGTTGTGGACAGTGCGGCGGGCTGTTCTAGGTTACAAAGGAACATTGATAGAATGCAGAGCTGGGCTGAGAAGTGGCAGATGGAGTTTAACCCTGAAAAGTGTGAGGTGATTCATTTTGGAAGGAAAAACTTGAAAGCAGAATACAGGGTTAACGGAAAGATTCTTGGCAGGGTGGAGGAGCAGAGGGATCTTGGGGTTCATGTCCACAGTTCCCTGAAAGCTGCCACCCAGGTGGATAGAGTTGTTAAGAAGGCGTATGGTGTGTTAGCTTTCATTAATAGAGGGATTGAGTTCAAGAGCCATGAAGTTATGCTCCAGCTATACAAAAGCCTGGTTCGGCCACATCTGGAGTATTGTGTCTAGTTCTGGTTGCCTCATTACAGGAAAGATTTGGAAGCATTGGAAAAGGTGCACAGCAGATTTACCAGAATGTTGCCTGGAATGGAGGGAAGGTCTTACGAGGAAAGGTTGAGAGAGCTAGGGCTTTTCTCTTTAAAACGACAAAGGATGAGAGGTGACTTGATAGAGGTGTACAAAATGATCAGAGGTATAGATAGAGTGGACAGCCAGAGACTTCTTCCTCGGGTGGAGGTAACTATTACAAGGGGGCATAGTTTTAAAGTGAGTGAAGGTAAATATAGGGGAGACGTCAGAGGTAGGTTCTTTATTCAGAGAGTGGTAGGGGCGTGGAATGCATTGCCGGAGAGGGTAGTGGAGTCGGCATCATTAGGCGCATTTAAGCGGCTATTAGATAGGCATATGGATGATAGTATAAGGTAGGGGTGGAGGTTAGATAGACCTTTGGGTTAGGGTAAAAGTTCGACACAACATCGTGGGCTGAAGGGCCTGTACTGTTCTACGTTCTATCATAGAATCCCTACAGTGTGGAAATAGGCCCTTCAGCACAACAAATCCACACCGACCCTCGGAGCATCATGCCCAGACCCATCCCCCTATAACCCACCTAATCTACACATCTCTGAACACTACAGGCAATCTAGCATGGCCAATCCACCCTAACCTGCACATCTTTGGACTGTGGGAGGAAACCAGAGCACCCGGAGGAAACCCATGCAGAGAATGTGCATACTCCACACAGACAGTCGCCCGAGGCTGGACTCGCATCCAGGTCTCTGGTGCTGTGAGGTAGCAGTGCTAACCACTGAGCCACTGCACCGTCCAGGCCGGTTAAGAATACCAGATTTCCTTCCTTAAAGGAAATTAGTGAACCAGATGGGTTTTCACAACAATTGACAATGACTAATGTTCTCTATTATACCAGATTTTTCTTTAATCCCAGATTCTTACTGAATTAAATTCAATATGTGCTATGGTGGGATTCCAATGCATGATCCCTGAAAAATTGCCGGTTTACTTTTTGTTCAGCTTTTGTTTTTATTATATACTTTGCTTTGACTTTCTGACTCATTCAAATGTGTTGCAAACCCATTTCTACTGAATAGTTGACCAAATTTGCTGTTGTGTGTTTTACAAAGAGATCGGGGGTGGTTGTGGGGACTGACATGGGTACATTTTGTAGGAAGTGCTGAACAAGTTAAAATTGTGCGATTAAACAAATCTCACATGGCAAAAAAAAATTAAGCTCAGGCAGAGAAGATCCTAAATACATTGCCATTAATGAGGAAAAAGAATACTATTAATTTTTTTTATATGAAGCATACTGAAAATAATTTAAAATTGACAACTATAAAGTAATCTCAATTAAAAAGAGGAAAGTAGGGCAAAAGATAATAGGAACTGTGAGCTGAGAATCAAATATATATTTGCTGGGTCATACACTCAAAGGAATTGTACATTAGGAATTTGATTATTGGTCCACACTGATCGGATAGTCACTGCATATCAGAAGCGTTATATTTATGATGTAGATTGTACAATTTGCATGCATTTAGACGCAAAACCTTGCATAATTTAGATAGGTCTTGCATATAGCACTCCCTAATGAATTCCAGAAAACAAAATGAACGTTGAGACTTGTGGTGTAGCTAAAGATAGTCCTCACACAATGTGCAAGCAGAGACAATAGTTATGTTTGCCTAGTTTGACTTCTTTTCCACAAAGGCTACTTAAGAAATGGCATTAAAGAGACAGACCAAGCATTTTAAATATTTACCATATCCTTGGCTACTAATGATCTGGAAATCAACTGCAGAAAGAATATATAATCTTGCAACCAGCACAAATTTATCTGTCACAGTCTAACACCTTATCATACTCAGATTTAGTGCCATACTCTTAGCTATTGCTTCAATCTTCATTATTTATAAAACAATGGAAAATCCTAAAAATGTTTAAACCTGGATAAAGTAGGTAACCTAACTATAGGTGCATAAAAAATTTCAGAATTACCCACTTAAACATTCTTTTTACTCATTCGTAGATATGGGCAACACTGGCTGGGACAGGATTTATTACACGTCATTAGCTGCCCCTGAGGTGGTGGTGGTGAGCTGCCTTCTTGAACTGCTGCAGTCCACTTGCTGAAGATACACTCACAATGACATTAGGGGAGGAGTTCCAGAATTTTGATCTAGCGACAGTGATCTAGCTAACAGCAGTCAATTTCCAAGTTAGGATGGGGTAAGTGGATTGGAAGGGAACTTACATGTGATGGTGTTACCATGTATCTGCTGTTCTTGTCCTTCTGGCTGGGTTCATGGGTTTGAAAGGTGCTATCTAAGGAGACTTGATAAATTTCTGCAGTGTATCTTGTCAATGGCACACATTGCTGCCGTTGAGCATCAATGGTGGAGGAAGTAAATGTGGTGTCTAGTATTGGGCTGCAGTGTCCTGCATGGTACCACGTTTCTTGTGTGCTGTTAGAGCTGGGTTCATCCAGGCAAGTGGGAAACATTCCATCACAGGCTATCACATTCCAACTCCTCCAATAAATCCAGCATTCTGATCTGCAGACATCAGCTCAAATCCAATCATAGTTTATTTTTCAATCATTCACGGGATGAGGGTGTTGTTGGCTAGGCAGCATTTATTGCCCATCCCTAATTACCCAGAGGACAGTTCAGAGTCAACCACATTGCTGTGGGTCTGGAGTCACATGTAGGCCAGACCAGGTAACGACAGCAGTTTCCTTCCCTAAAGGACATTAGTGAACCAGATGGGTTTTTCCGACAATCGACAATGAATTCATGGTCATGATTAGATTCTTAATTCCAGATATTTATTGAATTCAAATTCCACAAATTACCATGGCAGGATTCGAACCTGAGTCCCCAGAACGTTATTGGTGGACTAACAGTCAGTGAGAATACCACTAGGCCATTGCCTCCCCTTTTTAAGTGGAAGCTGCAAGTTGAATCTGAATTTATTAAAATCTGGAAGTGAAAACTAATCTCAGTGACAGTGACCATGACAAATATCATTGATTGGCAAAACTCACCTGGTTTTCTTGTGTTGTAGGGAAGGGAATCTACGGTCTCCCCTACATGTGACTCCAGACTACAGCAACATGGTTGACTGTTCATTGCACACAAACATGTTCAGTTTCAGGAAAATTAAAGATGTCTTACAAATATTGTGCTTGTCAACAACGGCCATATCCCACAATATAATAAAAAATACATTAAAACCTGCAAACTCTACATCGTCCTCCAATCGTTGTTGATAACAATTGGAGGTTTGACACTGTCTCAGCAACTGGAGGTTCAATGTTAATGTCAACTTTTACCTTATTTCTTTATTTTTCTACTTATTCTATACTTATTCTTATTCAAACTTTGTTTCTTCCTTTTACCAATTCATACCCAAGTTTTTGTACTTGGATACCTTTGTACCTAAGATAGTGCCTAAGAGATCTAAGATTATACACTTTTCACTTTGTATTCCTGTACTTCTGTACTGGAGTACACATGATAATAAAAACTAAACTTAAATCTAATAGGGCTCAAAAATACCTCAAAAGATACCAGAATACTGTATGCACCAAGATGTATCAATCAGATGTGGACAGAAGGCCTCAAATGTCCCCAAAAATCACCCTGCTGAGCACAATGGATACAATGGCATTTTACCCAAGACATTATTTACCTGTAGTAGCTAAAGCAAAACTGGTTTAATTTCTTTTCCAGAAATCAATCAAACCAGGGGTTGCTGTCACTTTGCTATAATTTTCTGACTTCCTTAAATCTCAATTTGCAGCCTTCCCCACCTCAGGATTACTTCAAATACATTCACAGCAAAACCACAGGAGTGCTGCTAATATAATCCCATGTATTTTACATATGTATATTTCCTTAAAAACATGCAATCAGTGACCAGGAAATAAAGTATAGGCAGAAATCACTCTAGCTTCCATTTGATTATGTTACCAACAAGAACACCAAACGGTTAAATACACATGGACATCCTTGTACAAATATATTCATTGTGATCACATACCCAAGACATTCGATGACTTGGCCTACACAGCCTTCCATAGAAATGAGTTCCACAGATTCACCACACTCTGGCTGAAGAAATTCCTCTTCATGTCTTACTCAGCTTTTCCTTACTAAATAACTACAAATAGTCACAACGGGATTTTCAAATGATATGTGGTCATTTCAGATGCTCTGTTAGCCTTTTCAGATCAAGTCCAGGGTAAGAACTTCCCAGGAATAACAAATATCTTGTTTCTCCAAAATGGGTTTGGCAAATGGCATTTGTTGCCTCAGAGTGAGAAGTCAATTGAGTTAATTCCACCATCATTAGCAAACCAAGTAACAAAATAAAAATAAAGTGCAGCAAATGCTGAAGATCTGAACTAAAAACAGAAAAGAATTGAAGAAAAACTTAGTAGCTTTGGAGGATAATTAGGTACAGGAACAGAATTAGTACATTCTAAAATAGCTCCACAGAGGCCGGGATCCCTTCACCAAGTCATCCTTTATTTGCACGTGGAGGGTCTTTGACACTGATCCAGCTCCCTCAGAGCTAACTCTCAAGTGAACAGGATGTCTGACATAGTAGGAACTGCAGATGCTGGAGAATCCGAGACAACAAGGTGCAGAGCTGGATGAACACAGCAGGCCAAGCAGCATCTTAGGAGCAGAGAGGCTGACGTTTCGGGCCTAGACCCTTCATCAGAAAAGGGGGAGGGGAAGGGGGTTCCGAAATAAATAGGGAGAGAGTGGGAGGCGGATAGAAGAGGGATAGAGGAGAGGATAGGTGGAGAGGAAACAAACAGGTCGAAGAGGCGGGGATGGAGCCAGGAAAGGTGAGTGTAGGTAGGGAGTTAGGAAGGGGATAGGTCAGTCCAGGGAGGACGGACAGGTCAAGGGGGCGGGATGAGGTTGGTTGGTAGGAGATGGAGGTGCGGCTTGAGGTGGGAGGAGGGGATAGGTGGGAGGAAGAACAGGTTAGGGAGGCAGGGACGAGCTGGACTGGTTTTGGGATGCGGTGGGGGGAGGGGAGATTTTGAAACTTGTGAAATCCACATTGATACCATTGGGCTGCAGGGTTCCCAAGCGGAATATGAGTTGCTGTTCCTGCAACCTTCGGGTGGCATCGTTGTGGCACTGCAGGAGGCCCAGGATGGACATGTCGTCTGAGGAATGGGAGGGGGAGTTGAAATGGTTCGCGACTGGGAGGTGCAGTTGTTTGTTGCGAACCAAGCGTAGGTGTTCTGCAAAGCGGTCCCCGAGTCTCCGCTTGGTTTCCCCGATGTAGAGGAAGCCACACCGGGTACAGCGGATGCAGTATACCACATTGGCAGATGTGCAGGTGAACATCTGCTTGATGTGGAAAGTCTTCTTGGGGCCTGGGATGGGGGTGAGGGAGGAGGTATGGGGGCAGGTGTAGCACTTCCTGC
>NC_063348.1:55722323-55801326 GCF_021869965.1 Rhincodon typus
TGGATAAACATATGGATGATAATGGAATAGTTTAGGTTAGATGGGCTTCAGATTGGTTTCACAGAGCTAATGCAACAAGAACAGAATAATAAGGCAAGGGTAGAAAGAGAAGAAACCAAAAAAGGAAAAATGGAAAATGCAGAAGATTGTTTTCCCTAGCCCCAAAGCATCATAACTATCGAAGCTTATTTGAAGAAAACAACAAATGCTGGAGATCACAGCAGGTCAGACAACATCCATGGGGAGAGTCACCTCGACTTGAAACGTTAGCTTGCTCTCTCTCCATGGATGCTGTCTGACCTGCTGTGATCTCCACCATTTGTTGTTTTCGGTACAGATCCCAGCATCTGCAGTAATTTACTCCTTATTTGAAGAAAGATATACTACCATTGGAGGAAATCCAGAGAAGGTTCACTAGGCTGATACCAGGTTTGGAGATTGAGTAGTTTGAGCTTGCACTCATTGGATTTCAGAAGAAACAGAGGACACCTTACTGTTCAATACGGCACTTAACAGGGTAAATGTGAAGAGGTTGTTTCACCATGTTGGAGATTCAAGAATCAGAGGACATAAACTCAGAATAAGGAATCACACGTTTAAGGCAGAGATGAGAAGGAATTCCTTTCTCTTACAGGATGGTGAATCTGTGGACTTCCTTAGTGCAGTGTGCTTTTGTGTACGGGTCATTAATATATTCAAGGTTGCGATAGATTTTTAATTAGAAAGGGAATCAAGGGCTACGGCGAAGATGCTGGAAAGTGGAGCTGGGATGATCAGATCTCATTGAATGCAAAGCAGACTTGATGGGCTGAATGGCCTACTTCTTCTCCTACATCTTATTATCTAATGAATTACAGCCTGATTTTATTGTATCCCAGATAACAAGGTGTAGAGCTGGATGAACACAGCAGGTCAAGCAGCATCATAGGAGCAGGAGGGCTGACGTTTCGGGCCTAGACCCTTCATCAGAACTAGATTGCAGCTACATGCATTATCTTTGAAAGGCAGAGCCCTAGATGAGCTGTGATTGTACTTTATAGATGCACGAGAATGTGCATCCAATACAACTGCATAATGTGCAGATTATGGAAATGCACATGTACATCCATCAGTGGTTTTGCACAGCAAATCTGACAGGAATATAAAGACACATTTTTGTCGTCACTACATGCTGGGCAATATGGTGCTTCAAAACTTCCACCTGTTGTAGAAACAAAATGTTTTTCATTTCATTTTAAACAATGGACAATTTACCCTATCATGTACTAAATCAGATCCATGGAATTGGCATTTACAATTCACAGAGGATTTTGTTGCAACTGTTCCTAAAATTGTTCAATTCAGAGGCTTTCTCCGTTACGTCTGAAAAATACTGTATTGATTATTCAGTGGACACTAGTCTATCAGGTGTCTGTGACCTAGGAAGTGAGCTGAATTGCTCCAAAAGATAAGGAGCTAAGGTATTTCTTCTGTACCCTAGTCACAAACAGAGTTAACCAAGGAAGTCTAGATTCTTGATGTGAATCTTGTTCCTTTCATTAGATCAATTACTTCTTTCCAGTTCCTGACAAATTGTTATCTGACATTTCTACATCTGATTAAGAATAAAGGTTTTAGTGCTTCTCATTTATTTCTGCTTCCTCAGCTGGAAGTACTGACAAAATTCACAGAAGGCAATGTCAAGGTTGACGAGAAGGCATAATCTTTCCACTATCTGAAACTGTATGTCGGTTAATCATAATTAGAGGACAATTTATTGATGTAATTAAATATCTTGCAAATGGCACACCGCCAAAGCGCGGAAAGTTCAGTATGCTGATGAGCTTAAATCTCAAATTCAATAAAAATGAAAATTTTGCAAAAAAGTACCAATGAATTACTTTGTTATACAGGGTACCAACTTTGGGACATCAAGCAGTGAGCCACCCATTGCAAGACTCGTTGCTTCTGACCTGCTTTTGTAGCCATTGCACTTATGTGGCTGGTCCAGTTCAGCTTTTGGTCAACAGTAGCCCCCAAGATGTTGATAGTGGGGGATTCAGTGATGGTAACACCTCTGGGTGATGAATGGTTTTGTTAAATTATGGCAGATTCTTGCCACTTGAGCCTGCTTACACTATAAACATTAGCTCACAGAACCAGCCTAACACACGCTTCAGTCCAGCTTCATACTTTCTTCGTCACAACCATTCTTACGCAACAGGAAAACAATGCTATTCAATCCTTTTCCAAATCAGCTTTTGCACACATTTCAGTTTCGAACCACTGCATCCATCATACTCTGATCACATTTTATTTTTGAATTCATAGCCCCATCTTCCTGACTTGCCTAGCTACTCTACTTTCAAACTCAAGTCCTGCATTACTTGTGGACAATGTTGTTATATTTTTCGTGAACTTTTGCATAATCACAAGGCCGTTTGCTATTGCTGAAAAATGTAACTTTTAGTTTGGATGCCAGAAGTCACTGATTGTGATGCATTTGGAGGTATTTCTGATACATAAGGCACTTTAAAATAAAGGTGGAACTTCCCTTCTACTATATCTGTGCAACTTACAGCATTTTTGAGTCTGCCTCCATGGAAAGACCTTCATTTTGCGTCTGTTAAAAATGCTGCTGGTTTTTTGTTAATCACTCATGGGATGTAGGCATCATTGGCTGGGCTAGCATTTATTGTCTATCCCTAGTGGCCCTTGAGAAGGTGGTGGTGAGCTGCCTCTGGAAGTAATGCAATCCATTTGGTGTATGTAGACCCGCAATGCCATGAGGAAGGTAATTCCAGGATTTTGAATCACTGACACTAAAGAAATGGTGACATATTTCAAAGTTAGGATGATGAGTGACTTGAGGGGAACTTGCAGGGGGTGGCATTCCCATGTATCTGTTGCCCTTGTCCTTCTAGATGGCATTGGTTGTGGATTTAGAAAGTGCTATCTAAGGAGTCTTGGTGAATTTCTACAGTGCATTTTGTAGATGGTGCTGCTGCCGAGCATTAGCGACGGTATGACTCAATGTTTGTAGAGGTGGTGCCAATCAAGTCGGTAGTTTGTCATGGATGGTATAAAGTTTCTTGAGTAATGTTGGAGATGCACTCCTCCCATTACACTTTTTCAAAGAGGTGCAATTTACAAAACAGCAAAGCTGGGAAGTAGAGTTTTGAAGTACCTGGACCAGAACTCTGCAAACAACAGAATTTAGTTTCCAAAGTCCAGTGGGTATTCACACCCTGTATTGTTGGAATGACACATCCATTTGTTCATTTGAGCTCATCTGAGTCATTGAGAGTCCATGATTGAGTGGGGACCATCTAGTTTTAATAGTAGACCCACAGCTAAATCTCGGAATGGGTAAATACATAAATGGCAAGCCTCTTGTAATGAAATTCTCAGCGAAAAAGGCTCACATAAAGTCAATCTTACAATTAGGTCGGGAAAGCAAGTGTGGCCTCACAAGAGAAAACTCGCCACTCGTAAACCAAGATCCTGGCCAAACCAGGGTATTTGCCGAAGAGTGTTAAATTGAATATCAAGAATAAATGTGACGTATTTTCTTCTGTTTTTCTGGTTCATCAGAAGGAATCTATATTTATATAATTATATCTGGAATTAACTGTTCCAAGGTAAGATTTTATCGTCTTATATTTATTTGTTGTCTGAGAGATAAAGTAACTTCAACAATGTGTAGGAGGCTTTGAGGAAGCTATTGAAAGACTGGAGGACGGCAAATCAGAGAATTGTGAAAGATATCAGAGCACAAGAGAACTCATTGTTCTTATCATGAACCACACACTTAATGCAACTAGATACTGGAAGATGAAGGCTCAGTCCTGAAGATTACACACACAAAATATTTATATAGGATTACAAATACCAGAGAATCAAGAATATCAATGAAAACTAGAAATATAGAACACAGTTAGGATCAATGACTCTTCAGTCAGGTCAAGTGAAACAAGCTCTAAAACAAAATATTCTTTGCTCTGTCTCACTTGGAAGTCTTAAAAGAGTCCTCCTATTGTACCACTGTGAATTTATATATGAACATTAGCCGTCCTTAAAGACTATCTCAAACTGTATCTGAAATTCAAATGATGATGTCCTAGGACACGGGGCAAGGAACTACTACTCACCATGCATTTGCTATTGCTATTGCTTTATTACCATAAAGGTAAAGAATGTTTGTCCAAAACATAAAGATGAACAATACCAGCCCCTCAAGTGGGTGAACTCTCACTTCTCCCCCTCCTGTTACTTGGCAAATAAGATTGAAACCTAAGTCTGAGGTTTAAGACAGTATGGTAAATCAGAGATGGTTTGCTCTCTCATCACCTTTTTGTTCCATGTAAATATAATTCAAAACAATTCCTTTATCCTTTTGTTTATTCATATTAGGCAGACTACAGCCAGTACTCAGCCAGTCTCTGTTTGCAAAACGCAAAACACATACAGTAGTTGTGGTGGACAGCATTTGCTGAACAATCCTGAAATGTTAATTTTTACACAAACAAGGAATTTAAGACAGTCAGTCAAGCTTTTAAAATAGTCAGGCTATGCTTGCTAGAGGCAACATATATTCATACAAAGTGGCCCATTCTCTGCAAGCAAAAGTAACATTATCAAGCGTCGTGCTTTTTTTAATTAATTTGAAGATTGGAAACCTATAATGCTTTTTCCATCGCAACACCTTGAGCAAAATAATCAATTTTCCAATCAATGTGCAAAATTTTCTCCCAGAGTAAAGATCGTGGAGGTTGTTTGAAATTTGGCATTCTTCTGTTTGCACTGATAAAATGTAATACGAAATGCTTCAAGAACATGTCACTCTTTCTTTGGTAAAATATTACTCTACTTACTAATTCTCTTATAAAGAGCAGAGATAAGTCTGGGCCACTTGTTTAACTTGGGCATGGCTAAAGCTGAGTGTTAGGTTAAGAAGTCTAACTAACTTCACTCAGTAATAGCTCAAAGTATAGAATTGGTCACCTCAGAGCTTATTTTGCACACTCTGTTGTTCCATTTAAACACGAGGCACCAATCACTGAGTTCTGCAAAACAATAAAATCAATTTACATACTTACAATCCGAGAACCGCACAGCACAGGAAGTGGCCATATGGTCCATCATGCCTGTGCTGGCCCTTGAGAAACAATGACTGAATCATAGAATCATTTAGTACACAAGAGGCCCCTCAGTCCATCGACTCAGTACCTACACTAGTTCCACTTCCCAACACCATATCTATAGCCTTGAAAGTTATGACATTTCAAGTTAGGCATGTTGATAAGTGTTGTCGAAGTGCAACACCTGTTCCTGCTCCTTCCCTCTCACTTCCATCCAAGGCCCCAAACAATCCTTCCAAATCCCTCAGAGATTCACCTGCACTTCATCTAACCTCATCTACTGTACCGATTGCTCCCACGTGGTCTTGTCTACATCAGGGAGACCAAATGCAGACTCGGGGACCAGTTTGTGGAACATCTCCGCTCTGCACGCGCCAACCAACCCAACTTTCCGGGCACCATCCATTTTAACCCCCCTCCACCCCCCCACCCCTCCCCTGGTAACATGTCCATCCTTGGCCTCCTCCACTGTCAGAGTGAGGCCGAATGTAAACTGGAAGAACAACATCTCATATTTCGCCTTGAGAGCTTACAGCCCAATGCCCTGAATATTGACTTCACCAACTTCAAAATCTCTCCACCCCCAAACTGTTTATCTTCCGACTCAGCTATCTGCTCCACCCTTCTGACTGACCAAACAGAATAACCCAACCTGCATTCATTTCACCTACCCTCCCACCCTCAGCCCCACCCCCTCTGTATTTATTTCTGGGCTACCCTCCCCCTTCCCAGTCCTGAAGGAGGATTTTGGCCCGAAACGTTGACTTCCCTGCTCCTCGGATGCTGTCTGACCTGCTGTGCTTTTCCACCTCTACATTTAATGATGTTTCAAGTGTTCATCTAGGTACTTTTTAAAGGTTGTGAGATTACATGTCTCAACTACCCTCCCAGGCAGTGCATTCCAGATGGCCAGCATTCTCTGGGTGAAAAGGTTTTTCCTTAAATCCCCTCTAAACCTCCTACTTTTCACCTTAAAAGTGTACCCTCTTATTACTGACCCCAGATGAAGGGGAACAGCTCCTTTCTATCAACCCTGTCTATGCCCCTCATAAACTTACACATGTCTATCAGATACTACAAAACTGCTAATTCTGAAGTAATGTTGCCAGTCTCTGTAACAAACTTTAATGGTATATGCAAAAGAGCTGGCCAATCAAAATCAAAAACCTGTGGTCCTTGTCTTGTTTACATAGTCATGTTCCATAACGTTCCATTAGTTACACTGGCCTCAAGAATTATTCTTGTGATTGGAAAGGAAGATCCACCACAGCAGTAGGCATTGGTCACAATATTCCAGAACCCTCTGGATTCCAGGAGGGTTCCAGAGGATTGGAAAGCCACTAATGTGATGGTCCTGTTACAAGGAGCAGGTTTGAACAGGCTGATTAAAATACCAAAGACAATCAAACAATGAAAGGTTTTGTGAAAGGGAAAAATTTGGACAAATTTGCTAATGTTCTTTGAGGATATAATGAGGAGAGTTGATACAAGGGAACCAGTACATGTAGTACATTGGGATTTCCATTGACATTCAGAAAGGTTACAGGTACAAATTATGAACTCACAGTATTAAGGTAAAGCATTACCATGGATTGAGAATTGGTTCATATAGAAGGCAGAGAGTGAGGATTAATGAATCTATTTCAGGTGGTGAAGATGTAACTTGTGGAGCATCAGAAAGATCAGTCCAAGGGTATCAATTATTTACCATCCATATAAATAACTTGGAGGAGGGGGCAGATCATAAACAGGAATATAGGTGGAGGGAGATTGAGGATGAAGTGGGATTGAGGGCTACGGGTGCAGCAAATGCAATAATATCGAACTGAGAGATATGGGTAAAGGAGGATTGAGGAGAAAGTGGGATTTACGGATATGAGTGGACAGAACTGATGAGGTGATGGGGTCGAGGGGTATGAGTGGAGAAGGATTGCAGAGAAAGTGGGACTGAGGGATATGAGTGGAGGGGGACGGGGCATAATGTCAGATTGAGCAATATGGGTGGAAGGGAATGGTGGAGAAGGTAGGATTAAGGGACATGGGTGGAGAAGTCGGGGTGAAAGAGGTTTAGAGAGATCTCCCCAGATATGACGAAATTGAGGGATATGGGTAAGGAGAAAGCGTGAGAGAGAGAGAGGCTGAGGGAGACCTTCCCAGATACAAGAGTAAGAGAGAGGGAGAGGGGTTTGGGAGACTTTTCCGGATACAAGTGAGTGTGTGTGAGAGAGGGATGTCCAAACTGGACAATGGTACAAAAACAGGTGACATTGTGATGAGGACATAAGGAACATGCAAGGGGATATAGATAGGTTGAGTGAGTGGGCTAAACCTGGTCAGATGGCAGTTTAATGTCAGAAAGTGTGATGTCTTGCACTTTGATAGGAGGGATCAAAAGGCAGATTTTATTTTAAATGGGGAGGGACTCCAAAAAAGAACAAAAAAGATATGTGCATGAAACACAAAGGTTAGCATGTGTAGGCTCAGCAATCATTAAGAAAGGAAATGGAATTTTGACCTTTATTCCTAGGAGTTTGGATTTTGAAAATATGGAATTGTTGTTCCAACTGATCAAAATATTGGTGAGGCCAAACGTGGAGTATTGTGCACTGTGTTAGTTTGTATATTTAAGAAAATATGTACTGGTTTTGCAGGCAGTTCAAAAGAGATTCAGGCTTATTTCTGGATGAAGGGGTTGACTTTTCAAGAACCGGCCAAGCAGGTGAGGCCTTTATTCATTAGAGTTTAGAAGAATCAGGGGTGATCTTATTGAAACATACAAGGTTCTGAGACAGTTTGACAGGGTAAATGTTGAGGAAATGTTTCAGTTAGTGGGAGAATCGTGAACTAGGAGATATAGTACAGAATAAGGGACCCCAGTTTAAAACTTAGATACAAAGGAATTTCTTCTTCTTGGACAGTGAATGTCTGGAATTCTCAACCCCAAAGAGTTGTGGAGGCTAGATCACTGAAAGTATCTAAAAGACATTTTCCATCAAATAAGTGGAGCTGCAGGACGGAAATCTTAAAATTAAATCTAATAATCATAACGAAAATGGTGTTTGATATCTTTTGCAAAAAAAAAATCCACTGTGTCCTGATGCATACCACAAGAGTTGTCTGACTCGAGAAAATAAATTATTCAATGGAGTGAAATGTGACTGGTGAGAATAAACAGCTCACTTGTCATCAGCTTGAAAGTTAATGTTTTTCCGAATCGTGTTTGATCTTTGAAATATCAGGAAGTTGACAATGCTGGGCCAGCACTAAGACGAGCTGAGGGCCTGGGCAGATCGGTCATGATCTTGTTGAATGGTAAGGCAGACTCGAGAGGCTGAATGGCCTATTCTTTGGTTCTTTTGTACAGTCAAACTATTTCTACATGTTCTGAGTCACAGAACAGGTGTAATTGTAAATCCCATTTCCCCATAATACACAATCGCATCAGAACTTTTGTTTTCTCCGCTGCTTTGCATTATGTTGACAAATGTTCAGGACTGGCTGCCCAACTAGTGGCTAAATCTTATTAAACCATTCAGCAAGATCATGTGTCCTAATTGTCACTGTTCAAATCCAGCCCCATAAAGGTGTTCTTACTACTATTTCATCAGAAACTGGATCATTTCATTTCACATGAAGCATTCATATTAAGGGTGGCATGGTGGCTCAGTGGCTAGCACTGCTGCCTCATGGTGCCAAAGACCTGGGATCGATTCCAGTTTTGGGTGACTGTGTGGCGTTTGCATATTCTCCCTGTGTCTGTTTGGAGTTTCCGCCAGGTGCTCTGGTTTACTCCCACTGTCCAAAAACATGCATGTTAGGTGGACTGATCATGGTAAATGCAGAGAAAGGCTAGGGAGCTGGGTCTCAGCGTGATGTTCTTTGGAGGGCCAGTGCAGACTCAATGGGCCAAATAGTGTCTGTCTGCATTTGTAGGGATTCTATAAGCTTGAAGAGAGGAGCATCACTTTTGTGCTCGATTCCAATTTCTCATCACCTATGTGCTGTGTCACCCAAACTGGTTCACCATACAGCAATGCCTTGATTTGAAAATGTTCATTCATCCTTGCTTTCAAATTTGTCCCTGGACTGGCCCCTCCGTACCACTTTCATCTCCTCCAGCCCAACTGCACTTAAAAATCATCATCCTTCTCCACTATTGTCCCCAGTTGTCAGTGTTCCATTGTTTCATTGTAACTGAGCCCCCAGTTGCCTCCGCATGATCTGGAATTCCCTCCCTACACTATTCTGACTCTTAATCTCAGTTTCCTTCAAGCCACTCTTCAAAACCTTTTTCTTTGACCAAACGTTTGGTCATCTGACTTAATATATCTCTTATGCGGCCTGGTATCACATTTTGATTCATAAAACCCCTGCTGCAAATTGCCTTGAGATGTTTTATTACATAAAGGTGCCATGTAAATATGTGTTGTTATAGAGATGTAACAAAAAAAAACTCTATGTGGGAAAGAGCACTGAAATAACTCACTGTTTCATTTAATCTCTCCTGATACAATTAACAAACTGGAAAATGATGGTCAAACATGTTAGCTTATGTTTCAGGTCAACTACTTTATTTTTTTGAAGATTTCTCATCGAGTCGGTTCCTCTTTACAGATGCTGCCTGACTTGCTGAGGGTTTTTAGCAATCTCTGGCTTCAATTCAAATTTCCAGCATCCACTGTATTTTGCTTTTGTACACAGAGTCATAAAGCACGGAAACAGACCCTTCAGTTCAACCAGTCCATGCCGAACATAATCCCAAACTAAACTAGTCTGACCTGCCTGCTCCTGGCCCATATCCCCCCAATCTTTTCCTATTCATGTACTTATCCAAATGTCTTTTCAACATTGCAATTGTGCTTATGTCCACCACTTCCTCAGAAAGTTCATTGCACACGTGAACCACCCTCTGTGTAAAAAAAATTGTCCCTCATGTCTTTTTTAAATCTCTCTCCTCGCACCTTAAAAAAATGTGCCTCCTAGTCTTGAAATCCCTCATCCTAGGGAAAAGGCATTTACCACTAACCCTATCCATACCCCACAAGATTTTATAAACTTCTGTAATGTCACCTCAAAAACTCCTACACTCTAGTGAAAAAAGTCCCAGCCTACCCAGCCTTTCTTTATAATTCAAAACTTCCATATCCGACAACATTCTGGTTAATCTCTCCACCTTAATAATATCCTTACTATAACTGGGCGGCCAGAACAGGGAGCAGTACTTCAGAAGAGGCCTCACCAATATCCTGTACAACCTCAACATGACTTCCCAACTCCTATACTCAAAGGATTATTAATGAAGGCAAGCACACTAAATGCATTTTTAACCATCCTGTCTATATATGACACAAGCTTCAAAGTATTATGTACACAAACCCCTAAATTGACTTACTTTCTCTTTCTCTCACAAGGTTTCCATGATTAGTTGTGTAACTGATCCCACTTACATAAATCTCCGTCTTCATTCATTTTATGTTTTCAGATGTGCAAATTGCTTTCCTGCAGCTTTTACATGTTCTTGTGGAATCTAGCGAGCGAGTTTAATTTAATTATTTTTTTCCTCTTGTTCCATAGCTATTTGGCAGTCAAACTCTAATTGGACTCTTCTCTGGCTGAGTACTATGCATGAAGTCCCTGTTTATTTTCCACATGAATGATGATTGAGAATTGTTGCCAGACGCTTTCTGTGGACTTTCATCTCACTGATTTGAGAGAGATTTTGTTTTAGACACAGCCAAATACAATCAATGCCAAATTAATTCCGTCTCATGTGAGACTAAAATGTTGCTCTATGAAGTTGGTGTTGGAGGGAAACAAGACAGAGAAGGAACTCTTGGAAATGCAAGCTATTTTCTCAGATAGAAGATGCATACTTGGCTGAGTGGGAATGGCTGGGAGTAACGGAACCTATCTAGTGGAAAGCGACAAGATTAACATTGTGTTCATCCATTCAAAAGCTGCCCAATTTTATTTTTAGGAAAGGCATAGAATGGATAGTTAATTGGATGTCCTAAGTTTCCCATTGAGTGAATGTGTTTGAACCGAAAATT
Organism: Rhincodon typus; assembly: GCF_021869965.1. Lineage (NCBI taxonomy): Eukaryota > Metazoa > Chordata > Chondrichthyes > Orectolobiformes > Rhincodontidae > Rhincodon > Rhincodon typus. Next base: position 55,733,494 of record NC_063348.1, read on the forward strand.
TCTATTGTAAATTACTTTAGTATCATTTTACACACGGAGATTTGATTTAAATTAAACATCATCAATTTGTATAGAACATGGAATATAGGACACTGGACCAGAAATAGGCCATTTGGCTCTTTAGATCTGTTCTACTATTCAATATGGCCATGGCTGATTTGATTGTGTTCTCAGCTCCAGTCTCCTTCCATTCCCTTCCCATAAACCTGACTCCCTTGTCTATTAAAGAAAAAAATCTATCTTTCAACCTTGAATAACCTTCTGGGTTAGGGAATTCCATACCCTAAAAATCCTTTTGAGAGAAAAGATATTCTCCTCACCTCTGCTTTAAAAGGGAAACAACTTATTCTTAAATGATGTTCCCTTGTTTAAATCTCCCACAACAGGAGTGGAGGCTGGTACAATTACAACATCTAAAAGGCATCTGGGTGGGTATAAGAACAGGAAGGGTTTAGAGGAGTATGGCAAATGGGACTAGGTCAGATTGGAATGGCTGGTCGGCATTGATGAGTTGGACTGAAGGGTCTGTTTCCATGCCGTATGACTCTATAAGTAGGATTGTGATAGTTGTTGATTTTAATTACCCTTGGGTAGACTGGGAAAAAGGTAGAGTGTGGAGCACAGAATTCCTGCAATGTGTCCAGGAGAACATTTTGGAACAGTACAATTTCAATCCTGCTGGGGAGGAAGCTGCACTGGATCTAGCTGTAGGAAATGAAGCAGGACAACTGGAAAATGTCAGAGTTGGGGAGCATTCAGGAAATAGTGATCATAACATAAGAAGGTTCAATAATAAGTTGGAAAAGGATAAAAATCAGTCAATGAGTAAGGTCCCAAACTGGAAAAGGGCAAATTTTAGGGATCTTAAATTTGAACTAGAGGATGTTAATTGGAAATGCATTTAGGTGGATAAAACAGTGGATGAAAAATGGTAGAATTTCAAAAGAAAGATGAATAGGATACAAGCCAGTTATATATCTATGAAAAATAAATATGCGGTATCCAAAGCTACAGTACCTGGATGTCTAAAGATAGTGATGAGAAAATAAGGAAGCAAAAGGAGTCTTATGCTGCATACCAGTACAGTAATAGCAATAGAAATCAGGAAAAATATCTCAAATGCAGTAGAGGGGCTCAGGCTGGAATAAGGAAGGCTAAGAGGAAGCAAAAGGAAGGGAATGGCAGGCTGCACAAAAACAAATGCTAAAATGTTCTTCAAACGTATTAATTATAAAAAGTTAGTGAAGGATAGAGCGGGGCCCATATGTAACAAGCAGGGTAAACTTCTCACTGAAGCAAAGGATATGGCAGAAGTACTAAATGTATACTTTTCCCCAGGTAGACAGAGGAAGCACTTCAGTGATACCTTCAAGGCTTCACTGGTGAAGTGCAGCATTCCCACAGACACCTGGGAATCACTGGCCCAAGATTGTCCACACTGGAGGAGGAATATCTGGGAAGGCAATGCAAGACTTGACATCAGGAAAAAGTGGAAACCAGGTGAAAACAGCGAAAGGAGCGAGCTGCCACACCAATGCTCCTCCCACCCCTTCCCATGACCACGTTTTGCCCAAGTGTGGCAGAGTCCGTGGAAGATACATCAGACTGCACAGCTACTTACGGACTCACCCAGAGAGTGGAAGAGAGTCGTCTTCATCTGCGAGGGACTACCAATGACGATGACTTTGCTTCTGTCTTTACCAAATTAGAAGATATTGATAATGGCCCAGTTGAAAGTGGGTGTTGAGCAACTGAGCAGTATAGTGATAAATAAAGAAAAGGTGCTAAAAATGCTGGCAGCACTCCAGGTAGAGAAATCGCCAGGCCTGGATGGGATGTAGCCTGGATTACTGAGAGAGGTAAGGCAGCAAATCGCAAAGCCACTGAAAGAAATTTTCCAGGCCTCTCTGAACACAGGATTAGTCCCAGGGGTCTGTAGGATTGCAAATGTCCCACCGTTGTTTAAGAAAAGGGCAAACGATAACCCAGGGAACTACAGCCCTGTCAGTTTGACATCAATAGTGGGAAAATTGATAGAGGCAATAATACGGGATAAGGTAAATATACACATAGAGGAAAATAAGATAGTACAAGTCAGTCAACATGGCTTTGTCAAGGGCAGGTTATGTCCGACAAATTTAACTGAGTTCTTTCACAAAGTGACACAGGTATTGGATAACGGTATGCTGTGGATATTGTATATTTATACTTTCATAAAACGTTTGATAAGGTGCCACATGGCAGCTTGGTTAACAGAGTAGGAATGTTTGGGATTGATACATCCTCAGCAGCATGGATTAGACGTTGAGTAAAAGTAGGAAACAGAGGGTAAATACAGATGGACATTTCTCAGATTGGAGACAAGCTGAAAGCAACGTTCTCCAGGGGTTGGTGTTGGGACTCTTTATTTTTTTGACTTATATAAATGATTTGCAGATGGACATTGAGGGCAAAATCTCTAAATTTGCAGATGATACTAAGCTGGGGAGAATCTAAGTGACTTCAGAGGGAAATTGACAAATTGGTCAAATGGGCAGACACCTTGCAGATGAAATTCATGCAAACAAATGTGTCACATTGCATTTTGGTAGAAGAAACACAGAGAGACTGTACAGGCTCAATAGTACTACTCTGAGGGGAGTACAGGTGCAGAGGAAACTTGAGGTTCATGTGCATAAGCTCTGAAGGTGGCCAGGCAAGTAGAAACAATTGTTAAGAAAGCTTGTAGGAGCCTTGGGTTTATAAACAGGGATACAGAGTATAAAAAGCAAGGGAGTAATGCCACACCTTTACAAATCATTGGTCAGACCACATTTGGAGTATTGTGGTCAGTTCTTGGTAAAGCCCTGGAGAAAGTGAAAAGGATATGTACTAGAATGATGCCAGGAATGAGGGGTTTTAGAAAAAAGGAAAGATGAGTGAAATTGTGTTTATTCTCCTTGCAGGGGAGAAGATTAAGAGGTGACCTTACTGAGGTGTTCAAATTTATGGAAAATTTTGGCAGGGTAAAGAAGCATATTCTCTTTCCTCTAGTTGATATGTCAGTAACCAGTTCTGAGGAAGGATCATCGACCCAAAATGTTAACTCTGATTTCTCTCTACAAATGCTGTAAGGCCTGCTGAGCTTTTCCAGCAATTTCTGTTTTTTTGTCACAATTTCAAGATGGTCAACAAAAGGGCTAGGAGTAAGATAAGGAGAAACTTCTTTACTCAGAGAGTTATTAGGATTTGAAATGCACTGCCTGGGAGAGTGGTAGATGCAGATTTCATTGGAGGTTTCAAAAGAGAGCTGGATATATATCTGAAAGAGATGAATTTAGTGGGTGACTGACATATGTTTGGAGAATGGGACAAGTAGGTAGGTATTTTGGGTGCCAGTTCAGACATAATGGTTCAAATGGCCTCTCTCTGCTTTGTAAAAATCTCTGTTTCTATGGAATTTAACTACATTACATTCAATCCCTTATCCATATAATTGATATTGTTTGTAAATAGTTGAGGATGCAGCACTGATCCCTTTAACCCTAATGACAACTTGACAAACCAAGAAAGATCCATTTATCCCTATTCTCTGCTTCTTGTTAGCTAACTAATCTTTTACCATTTATGTACTGCCTTTATAGGTGCACCATAGAAAGCATTCTATCTGGATGCATCACAGCTTGGTATAGCAACTGCTCTGCCCAGGACCATAAGGAACTACACAGGGTCGTGAACACGACCCAGTACATCACCCAAGTCAACCTTCCATCCATTGACTCCATCTACACTTCTCACTGCCTTGGAAAGGCAGCTAACAAAGACCCCTCCCACTCCAGTTATAATCTTTTCCAACCTCTTCCATCAGGCAGAAGATAAAAGCTTAAAAACACACACTGACAGGTTCCGGAACAGCTTCTTTCTGGCTGTTTTCAGACTTCTGAATGGTCCTCTCAAATTTCAAATCTAATGTTGATCTTGCTTCTCGTGCACCTTCTCTGCAACCATAACTTTGTATTCCACACTTTGTTCTATCACCCTATAATCTTTGAATGGTATGATCTGCCTGTACTGCACGCAAAACAAAACTTTTCACTGTACCTAGGTACATGTGACAATAATAAACCAAATCAAGCTTCTACTTAGGTTGCACCTTTATTGAAATAATTGGATGGATGAAATTTGCCCCTTTGAAATCCACGCTGTTATGACCTACAAATAATTAGAAAGTGACACCTACCAGGTAATAGGAGTGACAGTATGGGGACACAGTTGTAAAATATCAAGTCAGATTTTAATCTCAATTGAAAAGCAACTGAGCTTGTCTATATTCCACAATCAAATATATTGGAATCACCAGAGTTTTGACAAGTCTCCGACTGTGTTCTGAATTTCTATGGTTCAGGCTTGTATGATATGATCACACCATAAAAATAGGAGGAAGAGTAGGCCATTCAGCCCGTCGAGCCTGCTCCACCATTCAAGACTGTGGCCGATCAGCTATCCCAATGTCAAACTCCCACGCTATGCCAAGATCCTTTGTTATCATGCGTAATAAGAAAACTATTGATCTCTGTTTTGAACATTCTCAATGATAGAGCTTGTGCAGTCCTCTGGGATAGAAAATTACAAAGATTTTCCACTCACTTAGCAAATGAATTCCTCCCTCATCTCAGTCCTGAATTACTTGTCCTTTATTCTGAGCATACAGGCCCAGTGTCCTCAGTATCTCCTCATAAGACAGTCTCACAATCCCAGGAATCGATTTAGTGAACCTTTGCTGCACTATGGCAAACAGATCTTTCGTCAGGCAAGGGCATCAAAACAGCACACAATATTCCAGTTATATACCAGGTAGAAACATATAGAAACCTACTAAAACCTTTAAATTTCTAACAGGGTAAATGCAGGAAGGATGTTCCCAATGACCAGCAAGTCAAGAACCAAGTTTAAGGATTTTGTGTAGGCTATTTAGGACTGGGATGAGGAAACATTTCTTCACCCAGATAGTGCTGAAATTCTCTGTGGAATTCTCTGCTATAGAAAGTGGTTGAGGCCAAAATACTGACTGTTTACAAGAAGGAGTTAGTTATAGTTCTTTGGGCTAAAGGGATCAAAGGGTACGGAAGAATACAGGAAAAGGGTATTGAATTAGATCTTCAGCCATGATCATGTTGAATGATGGACCAGACTCGATGGACTGAATGGCCTACTCCTGCTTTTATTTTCTATGCTTCTATATTGGTGCATTCTCACCAGTGTCCTAATACAGCTGAGGAAAAACCTCTTTACTCTATATTCAAATCCTCTTGCAATAAAGACAACTTGCCTTTTGTCTTTCAAATTTCTTGCCGCACCTGCACCTTTCAGTGATTACAATAAAACACCTAGGTCCCTTTGGATATCAACACTTTCCAATGTCTTAACAGTTGAAACTCCTAGGATATGGATCTCAGAACTAGTGAACACTATATGCCTGAAACGTAGAGTCACTAACACATGAGAGGTCATTTTATTAATCCCTCAGGTAGTGTCAGTATCATCACAGTAGACTTCTGATGGACTCACGTCAACATATTACAATCCAGAATTATGAAACAGAATTTAGTTATGAACAGTAAATTCTACCAGCCTTCTTCAAGAGTATGAGAATTGTTTGTTTTTTTTTTCTGTACCTTGCTGACAATTTTCTGTTCCAAAATAATCAGCGACAATTATATCAACTTTGCTATAACAAATAATGACAATTTATTATTTCCTATTCATCACTTGGCATTATTTAATGCCTGCAAAATAATTCATTGTCCTTCAAGTCTGGACACAACTATGCAGCAAGCTTAGGCACTTCTACATTGTTAGAACAAAATCAATAACAGATTGTGTACACAATAGAGTCATAGAATCATACAACGGTTTGAGTTTATAAGGAAAGGCTGGGACTTTTTTTTTTAAGATACTGTCCAACATCAATGAGCTGGGGGGTTTCACTGTTTACCCAGTTCAGTAAGTGGAGATTAACAGAACAGAAAAATGAGCATGTCCTATCGCTTTTTCTTTGGCCTCCAAACACTGGTAGCACAATATTTCAATTTTTTTTGCAGAAGTAGGAATGCACCATTTTGACATATTGCTGATCACACAGTGCCCAAGTTGAAATACTTTACCCAGTACGTTTCCACTCATTCACAATATACGTCTCAAATCAGTGATGCCACCTCCTGCAGTTGCATTGCTAAGATCAGCTGCCCCATTTAGCTCACAGAATTAAAACATAATTCTATTATATCAGCCTTGAATCAATGGTGGTTATCTCACCTGTCAATCTGGGGAAACCTGAGAGAATAATGTAGACTGAAATTACAGTGCAGAACTGAGGAATTGCTACAGTATCACTGATACTGTCCTTTGGTTATACCCCTGCCTTCTCCCTTGCATGGACAGTAAAGCTTCCAAACCAGAATTTCAAAGAGTAATAGGGTATCTGGATGAATATTTTCCTCTCAAACAATGTGACTATTATTTGATAGTTTATCACAATGTTCCTTGTGGGAGTTTGCTGTACAAATTAGCAGCCACTTTCCTAAATTACCACTGATGCTGCACTTCAAAAATAACCAATTGGCTGTAAAATGTTTTGATATGCCCTATGGCTGGGAATAACACTACAGAAATAAAAGACTTTCGTCTTTCTTACTCTGCAAGCTTCTGCTATTTGGAGAAAGAGGCTATGTCTCAGCAGTGTAACTGTGAGAACAGTAAAGTCACTGACCCTCAGCCAAACTACAGAAAAAAAATCATAAAAGTGCCCAGTAGCACTATATGTAAAGAAATAAGCATTAAATGAAACAGGAAGGAAGAGACACTACAACAACCAGTACTCAAGATTAAGGAGGGATTGGTAAATGGATACAGCTATGCCTGCATAGTTTATGGCAACATTTTCAACCTTCATTGGCTTACTACCTTGCAATCCTCCCAAAAGCAACCCGTTATTTTGCACTTGATGCACATAAAATGATATGAAATCAACCTCAGTGAGTGCCAGTATTGCATCCAAAGGTTGATTGCATCAAAGCCACAGCTAAAAAATCATATTAGCTCTTAAATCATGAAATGTTTCCAATGACCCATTTTCACCCAAGATTTACACACAGTTTGAAGAATGCCATTTAACTTATGAAGCTTGTATATAGTGTTAACCAATAGTTTGCAGGCTTGCTTGTTAAAATTATCAATCATGTATTCACAGGGTACGCTGCACATTACTCTACCTGAGATCAGACTCATGGATGGACAGGATGACCCCAGAGGTCAAAATGTTTTGTTGGACCGTGGCTACAATTGTGAACTCGCTTTTATTTCTAAGCAGCTGAATCACTTTCTCCGCAACGTGTGGAGCCGCCTGTATCTGTCTCTCCACATCTGAGGGAAAACAAGTACAATCAATCACAACACAAGCCATATGATGCAATCATCCAACACTATTCCCCTGACATCCCCCACTGCTGTTCTCCTCAGGATGCTCTGAGTAAAGCTCTCTCTCTGTTTTACTTTCCAACATTTGGAAATAATTAACATTTATCTGTTCAGCAACCACATCTCCAAATGCATTTATGAATATATTGTGCAAAGCTCAACATCAAATAATAAAACTCAAAGGCCTTTGCACAAATCTGTAAAATAGGAACACAGAATGAGATGAGTTGATGAATCAATTCTTATATGGCATTCAGAGCACAATACACAATGGAGGAATATTTGCATACTTTATTCAGGAAATTCAGTCTTCATGAGTTATTGTCATATGAAAGCATGTAAACCTCTTCACCAATAGTTCCAAGTGATTTTTTTTTAAGTTGGTCGGATGTAGTCAGGGAGTCATTTCAATGTTCAAATCAAGAATTCCTTTGTCAAACTTTGCAGCCGGTTTGTTTAAAGATGGCACGCCAGCTTCTCATTTGTGTCAACATGGAGTGATGTCTGGAAAATTTAGACTTATTGACTGTTTACTGTATTATTGATACAAGTTGATGAATAAGAAAAAGGCTGAACTGTAATCCCTTGAAGCATAAGAGCTTTTTGCTGCACACCAGCAATTATGTTTTAGATATTCAGCACCTGGGAACAGGAATGTCACAAGTGCATTTTCTCTGTTTTATGCTTGCTATGGCTCACTTCAAAATGAATTCAACACAGAAGATGGCAAAGAACCAGCCTTTTAAATGAAGGATGGCCTTCTCATGACATCTGCTCAATCACTTTTAACATCTGCTGCTAATAATAACTCCAATCTTGATTAGTGATTATCTGTTCAGATAAATTAAAGAAGGGATTTACAATCCAGTCTTCAGATTTTCTGTGTTAGTTATAGGCCTGCTAGATGAGCATTATATCTAGTTTGAAATTCATCATTGAAAATCATTCTGTGCAGAACACATGAAGGGTGGTGAGCTCCAAATGTTCAGTCTATATTCCCTGGGAAGTTCAACCAATTCAAAACAGTGACGGCATCGGGCTGAAAGGGCATTTATGTTTTGTTCTATAAAGTAAATCAGGGCAAATGATGGAGACCTCACCCCAGTGTTGTTTGGACATTTAAAACAGTTCTGAGTATTCATGAATTTAAACATTGCACACAATTATATTTCAGAACTTGGAAACATCAGTCTATTGGGTTCAAGTAAAATTCTACAAATGTCAGAAGGTGAGTAAACCCCAAAAACCAACATATTCTGAGTAATTATACTGAATTAACCCTGAGTAATTAACCCTTAGAATGAAAGCAGAAGAGCACAGACATGGATCATTATTGCAATGGAATGATGAGACCTAGCATACCAGCAGAAATTTTCATGAGTGAAAGCTCTATTTCAAATCTTGGACATTAATGCAATCATACCTCTTTGTTTAGGCTCCATTTATCATTATACAAATACAGGAATTAGGGACAGGAAGAGGCCATTCAGCCCCTCGACACTCTTCCATCATTCAATGAGTCATAGCCAATCTGATCTTAACCTCAAATCCTCTTTCCTGCCAAATAACCTTTCACTTTCTTTCTTGCAAAGAATCTACCTCCATCTTACAAATATTCAAAGATTCTACTTCCAATCTCTTTTTGAGGAAGAGAGTTGCAAAGACCCATGACCCTCTGTGGGTCAAAAAAACTTCATCCCTGTTTCAAAATGGGCGCCCCGATACTTAAACAGCGACCACTAGTTCCTACATTTTTTCCATAAGGGGAAACATCTTTTGCACATCCACCGTGTCAAGACCAGAGGGTTGGTTAGCTCAGTTAGCTCAGGAGGCAATGGCCTACTGGTTTGATTGCTGGACTGTTAATCCAGAGTCCAATATAACATTCTAGGTTCGAATCCCGCCATGGCAGATCATGGAATTTGAATTCATAAAAACTATCCAGAATTAGGAATCTAGTGATGACCATGAATCCATTGCTGATTGTCAAAAAAAAACCCATCTGGTTCACTACTGTTCTATAGGGAAGGAAACTGCCATCCTTACCTGGTCTGGCCTATATGTGACTCCAGACCCACAGTAATGTGGTTGACGCTCAACTGCCCTCTGGGCACTTAGGGATGGGCAATAAATGCTGCCTAAAAGCAACACCCTCATCCCATGAATGAATAAAGGAAAAAAAGTTGGCTGGACAGCTGGTTTGCAATGCAGATTGAAGCCAACAGCAGGATTTAATTCCTACACCAACTGGGGTTGCCATGAAGGACTCTCCTCAGGATGATGACCATCAGCTTAAGCCACCACCACCAGTCATCTCTCTCTCTAATGAGATAGCAGTCCTATGGTCTGGTAGGGCTATAGTGATTTCAACTGTATGTCAAATCCTTTCAGGAACCTATGTGTTTTGTGTGCTTATGTACAAAATGTGCTACCTGCTACCCCCTTTGTCTCACAATAAAATACAAAACAGGGTTCAGCAATCAAAGAAAGTTAAATCAGTTGCTGTACCCATATGAAATGTGCATTATTTTTGGAAAGTTTACAGGCTTGGTTTACACTAATCTGCCAGACAGGGAAAGTAAAATCTACCCAGAGCTTCTTTGCAATGTGTTCTTGACAAATCACATTTTTGGCCTATTTTACAGATGATGCAATGTCAAAAGCCACGGTACAAGGTTACCCAAATGCACTGCCTAAATCTCAATTTTACCAGATCCTTTGTGGATTTGAAAAGAGAGCCAGCAAACAGAAATATGGTCTCACTTCCATCAGTTACTGGAGGATCAGGACATTAAATCTATCAGTTCATTACTAACCACAAGAAGGAAAGCACAAGGTGAAGAGTCCAACAGCCTCAGCATCTCCCTTACCCTTTAGTTAATCATGTTGGATAAATGTGAGGTGTTGTATTTTGGAAAGGCAAATCAGGGCTGAACTTATATGGTAGGGTCCTGGGGAGTGTTGCCAAACAAAAAGACCTTGGGGTGCGGGTTCACAGTTCCTTAAAGGTGGAGTTACAGGTAGACAGGGTAGTGAAGAAGGCATTTGGTACACCTGCCTTTATTAGTCAGTTCATTGAGTATATAGGTCTTGAGATGTCATGTTGCAGCAGTACAGGACATTGGTGTGGCCACTTTTGGAACATTGTGTGCAATTCTTGTCTCCCTCCTATAGGAAGGATGTTGTTAAACTTGAAAGGGTGCAAAAAAGATTTACAAGGATGTTGCCTGGGTTTGGGTGGTTTGAGCTGTAGGGAGAGTTTGAATAGGCTGGGGCTACTTTCCCTGGAACATCAGAGGAAAGGGGTGACCTTATAGAGGTTTATAAAATGATGAGGAGCATGGATAGGGTAAATTGTCAAAGTCTTTTTTCCCAGGGTAGGGGAGTCCAAAACTAGAGGGCACAGCTTTAAGGGGAGAGAGGAAAGACTTAAAAGTAACTTTTTCATGCAGAGGTGCGTGTATGGAACGAGCTGCCAGAGGAAGTGGTGGAGGCTGGTACAATTACAACATTTAAAAGGCATCTGGATGGGTATATGAATAGGAAGGGTTTTGAGGGATATGGGCCAAATGCTTGCAAATGGGACTAGATTTATTTAGGGTATTTGGTTGGCATGGATGTGTTGGACTGAAGGATCCTTCACTATGACTCTATGGCTTAAAATCACATACACACATACTGCAACCTTTTACTGTTTGGCACAATAGTGATTTTTGTTTAAAATCTGTCTGCCTTTTGCTTGCTTCAGCAAACATCATAAAACTCATGAATAAGATATGATATGTTTGATGGCCTTCATCGGAGAGGTTTCATCTATGACCACCATGATGATTTGAAGACTAATGACTTGAATCCCCCTCTATTTCTGAACTTGGAATCTGTGTGTATGCTTGAGATATTAGTTTTGCCTATCCACTCTACACATGCGCTGTTTGCACTTTAACTTTTCATTAGAAGCACAAGTTAGCTAAAAGAGGTTTGTTAATACTGAGGGAGAGAAACAGAGATGGGGTGGGAGAGAAAGCCTAGCTATATGGATGGTGGGAAAAGGCTAAAAAGGTGAAGGAAAATGATTGATTTAGTTGTCCTATTTACCTTGAAACAAATACGCTCTGCTGTTATTATATAATCCTGGTACCTGAGCAACTCCCGTCCTTGCATTATCTAGCTCCAGTTCTGTGGTGACATCTATTTGCAAGTCAGGGTCCATTCCAAACCCTAAGACTAGAAAAACAAAACAGGATTAGCAACAGGGTAGCTGCACTGTGCAAAGTTTAAATAAAGCAAAATGTTTGTTTCCTGTCTATCAGTAAAGACCAATTCTCTGACTGTTTTGAAGAAGAGTCACTGGACCCGAAACGCTAACTCGGCTTTCTCTCCACAGGTGCTGCCAGATCTGCTGAGTTTCTCCAGCAACTTCAGTTCTTCTTAGTTTCAACTGCATTGTCAGATTTCAATCTGTAGCCTCTTCCAATCAATTCAAATCACTTTTTCTTTGTCGTTGTTAATTCATGAATCGCTGGTGCAGCTTTTAAAGCCCTTAAAATTGAGTTTACTATGAACTCGGCGTGAAAGCACGGATTTTTGTTTTACAATCCTAACATCTCCCGTAGAAACGCGCAGAAGAAAACGCAGCCTAGTTCTGTTAAGGAGTCGGGCCACAAATGGTTAACAGCCTCTCTCCCTAAGACACACACCCACACACACACACACACACACACACACACACCTGACCCAGGTCAGCCCTCCACACAGTTGTCACCTTGGAGAGTGAAGCATAGTACTTAATGCTAGCCCCCGGTTTATTTACTGCTCAATATCAGGGCGGTTCGAGATATGTCGCTTTCTAATGAATGGATGGATGGATTTCTCGCTTTATACAGCAGCCCTACCCCACAGCAGACTCACAACCCGGGCCGCTACAAATTTGCATGAAGTTAATTCTCTTTTTAAAAAATCAACCTAAAGTGAGCAAGGCGATACATTCCCAGCTGACTTCAAAGCTGAGGACCAAATGGACTCCGATCAGAGCAGGCAGGACAGTTTCTGAACTTTAATTTTACTGACTACAATTAATCCGAGCAATGACGGGAACTCTATATTGCGATGGGGAAAACAGTGTTCAGAATAACAAACGTGCGCATTCTCAATTAAAAAAAAACCGAAAGAACTGCGGATGCTGTAAATCAGGAACATAAACAGAAGTTGCTGGGAAAGCTCAGCAGTTCTGGCAGCATCTGTCACCGGACCCGGAATGTTAACTCTGATTTTTTTTTTCTTCACAGATGCTGCCAGATGCTGAGCTTTTCCTGCAACTTCTGTTTTTGTGCGCATTCTCAATTCGCACAGCTCAAATAAAGTAGCTGAAAATAAGAAGGGTCTGGGGAGAGCAGGGGAAGCCGTGCGCAGCCCCGTGTTTAACAAAATCTCCAGTGGGACTGCCTGTATTCACACAGGCTTCAGAGAATCAAGTCAAGCTCCATTAGACTGACCCCCGGGCAAGATCTATCCATTTCACCGGAGAAAGGAAGGATTTGGAAAGGGAATAAACTCGCCTTTGATTTGAAATCAACAAGCTTCTTAGAAGCAGGAGAGGGGACAGCCGCTGTTCAGCTCCCCTCTAACACTGGAGTCTAACACTTATCCCTCAAACACACAACTTCCCAACAATAAATAAAAGGCAAAAGGTAAAATAAAAGGGGCCGCGGTTTCTTCAGAAGGATGCATTGGCATCATCAAAACCTTACCTGGTTTTGCAGAGATCATGAAAGCTAAAATCATCGGAATTAAATCCATTTGCTTCTGCTGCAACATTTCCTCGTCCTTGGATGTTTTAATTGCCTTCTCTCTGTCTGTGTGTATGTTTGTTGTTTTTTTTCCCCCCCGCTTTGCTGTATGTTTGTAAATATCACAGCACGGGGAGCTGCTTCCTCACTTTACTTGTCTGAACTTGGCCAGTGCAGTGCGCTCTCTCTCTCTGTATGTCTGTCTACCACTTGGCAGATCCTGGAAACGCCTGATGTTCCTCCGAGGAGCAGTCCACCCTCGATGGGATAGGGGGGTGTGAGTGGTGTGTAGAGTGTCGAAATCCTGTGCACACTCACAGATATTGACAGGACAAGCCCCCTCCTTCCCTCCCTCTTTCCCCTTCAGGGGAGCTCTGCCTGAGCTGATGCTGCAGCCTCTGCCTTCTCTTTACCACGGGCACCTCGCCCTTCCCCACACCCCCCGTTTCCAGGTTTATATTGCTACCTCGCCGGCGGTCACCGAATCCAGTCGAGCAATTCCATAGTAAATTGGATTCAGTTCATTCTTATCCTGCCTTATCCTCCAACATCCACACTCCTGCACGTTCAAACCCCAGCTTCTCCTTCGAGAAAATGTGCCAGTGAATCTAACCCAGCAAGGATGTGGATGGAGGAACAGAAGCACCGAGTGTCATCCCAAATCCCACTGAATTGTAGCCTCTCAGAGTAAACGCACCGCTTCCGCACTGAAAGCACACGTGTGACATTTAAAATGACATTTATTTCGTGTTTCTTCAAGTTACATTATAGGATAATCTCTAATTTGGACATCATAGAGGCAAATGTATAATGCATTAAGTCGTATTTATACACATAGATACAAAATCTGAGGTAGGGCCTCAAGAATAATGATCTATTAAATGAATCGTGCACATTACGTATGCAAGATAGCCATCAAGCATAGGGAATGAGACACTTACATTAACTTAGATGTATACCTGTAAATGTGTGAGATCAATCAATGACTCTGATGGCCTGATTTGAGGCACGTATCTGTATCCATAGGCAGCAGTACCCCATATGGGATGCACATAAATATACATGACATTACGTAAGTAATTAGGAATTAACCTATACAGAGATAGGTCCACTTAAAGTGTCTGAGGACACCACACATGTCACAATACAAATGACTTACTACATATGGCAAAGTATAGGTTACACTATTTACGTTTCATCAAATACAACTTTTATTTCTGACGCTGGGACACATCAATAAGGCCAATGGTCAACCTGATGTATGGAAAGACAATGTGTAAACTTAATAAGAAAAATGTGCTTCAGCAGCTTTCGGCTTCACTCAGCTTTCAGACACAACCTGTCTTTGGTACCCACTGCCTGAAGATGGCTTATAGGATAACAAGACTGAGAATAAGTATTGCAACTAACATTAAGGTGCAAAATGACTAATACATGTTCTTTCAATATTTATATATTATTATATGATCAATATCAGGATGCTGATTGGTCAGCAAATACCAGGGGAAACACATCTATAAATGGTCTTCATGGGTTTGAACACTGAAAGAGGTCTATACTCTATATGGAAAACAATGACATCATTTGATGAGGATTAAACATACGTATAAAATAAACAAAATCATGAACGTAAATTTTACCTGAGACCCTCTTAACACGAAGACAGACAGACAGAAATATTGACAGAAAATCCCCGGAAGACAACTACTGTAAATTTCAGACTAAACTGTTTTAAGGAGGTTTCTTTTTTTTGGTTAAAACTACACTATGCTCACCATCTCTACGTTTTTCATAAGATACTTAGAGGGACGTGACACCACTACTACGCACTATATGAACACAGCTCACATTTTTAAAAGCATGGACAACTAGAAGTCACATCATAACATGAAGAAAATACAGTCTGGCCAATTATTGGGAGCAGGAACAGTTAACATTGTCTTGGTGCTGCAGAGGTTGGAGTGAACATATTAACCCCAGCCTCTATTGGAAAAAAAGTCAAACAGCAAGAGACTGTACAATGCATTACTTTTACAAGTTCTTCCAGTATTTGGCAACGTAATAAGTAGAATTGCACAACAATTTTTTTCAGCTGCAGATAAAGTAAATAAGGAAACTAGAATGTATAGATTGAGATAACTGTTAGGCACAAATCACAGGACAGATTCTGTAGGCAAAACATATGTGAGTGGGAGGACAGGGAGGTGAGTGAAATGGGTGGGAAAAATTTGGAATTGGGAAGTAGCTGGGAGGAAGATGGGATCAGGGAAACAGATTGAAGTGAGTAGCAAATGAAGACCAGTAAAGAGAGATAACAAGAGTCAAGGAACTCTGGATTAACATCACGTGCTAAAGGGAGGGGTGATGGACAATGAGGGAGATTGAGTGAAAGAATGAAGGGAATAAATGGAAAACAAAGAATGTGGAAGGATAAGAGGGAAATATAAGTGGATCATGAAAACTGAAGAGAAAAGGAATGACAGTATGGAGGGGAAATGCAAGTAAAAAAAAAAGAATTATTTCAAAGTGATGATGCCATAATTTGAGTGGACAGGTATACTAAAAACAGGTAAAATATCCAAATAATAAACTATGTTAAACCCATATATTTATGTAGAGGGATAGTGAATACTAGAACTGAGATCCTAATTCCATGTCTTTGGGTGACAGTTTGAGTCCAAGAGAAGAGGTCCCAAGGGGGTCCATCATATTCTTGTAGCGTTCTGCACGGTGCTGAGTTAGGAATGGACCCCAGTCGGGTTGGGGGCTGCACACCAGCTTAAGCCTCTGAAAATGTAAAACACAATTTCAGAACTAAAAACAAAACATTCAAATAATGCTCATTACAACACAAACAGCCCTAAAGCTGTACTTTCAAGATACAGATCCAAAACATTATACCTCTATAAAGGAACCAGGGGCCAAATGCATCTTAATCACGAACATGATCGGGATCCATATGACAGAGCAGGCCAGCATTAACCATCCCATCACCATCGACCAAGCTGGATATCTGTAATTTTCATATGTCATCGGCTCCCACTGGTAAAAGCTGAAGCAAAGGATGAACTAGAAAATGAAAGAAATACACATAGGTTTATTATTCAGAAAGTGAGCTCTACAGTTTGTTTCAATTATTAACAATTAAGTTGTTCTAATCCAACAAATGCATAGGTAAAAGGAACTCCAGGCTATAAACATACCAACATATAAATCAACTTTGAAAAGACCATTAGACCCTGCGATGCTCATCCACTGGCCTTCACAAGAGATATGGAACTTCTTACCTTAATATATCCCTACCATAGAATGTTTGTAATCTATTCCACTGCATTACAGTTTGCCATCAACATCAAATACATTAGAGAACCACTTAGCAGTAAATTAATGTTGATGGATATATGTCAATGTCCTATGCTACACATAAAATGCAGCATGAACACATATTTCACGCAATGAATGTAATGCACTTGCTCATCACCTCATCAATTTGCACTGATAAATAAATTATTTATATTGCACCTTTAGGTCCACTCCAAAAGACTTCACAGTCAGCTAAGTATTTCGGTCCAGTGTAATGAAAGCAAATATAGCAGCAAACTGCTCACAACAAAGTTCCATCAGTAACAATGAGATAAATGGTCAGATAAACTATTTTAGTGATGCTACTGAGAGAAAATATCAGGATTATATCCTTTATCTTCTCTGAATGGTACAATAGGAATTTATTATGACCACCAGAGAGCAGGCAAGAACTCTGAAAGATGATCGATCTGACAATGCAACTCTTCCTCAATACTCCACTGAAGCCTGTGTTGAAGGAGTCACATCTGAATGTCATGTAATGATTTTTGTAAATTATTTCTCTTAAAGCTCTAATGAGTATTTTAAACACTGAAGGTGGAAATTGCCCGACATGAGTAGCTGCCCAGATATCAGGCTATTAATTAAGACATCTTGAAAATAGACTCTGATTACTTATGCATACTGAGTGTTCCATTGGTGAAACTAATCTCTCATGGTGCAAATTACATAAAATAGCAGTTGCCTTAGGTTTGTCAAAAAAGAATTGTAATGCAATTTCAGGATTTGTTACGTCGCAAAGCAATTCAGTTTTGCTTTGGTAGTTCATGACATTGTTGAAAGATTTTTTTATTCTTTTTGATGATAATGTGACATAAAGGTTCAATATATACAAGATGTTCTGTCAATATAGGCACTAAACTTGGGTGGTATTGCTCTTCAAGAATGTAACACTTTTACAATGATAACTTGGAGTGATGTAATGGCTTTAACGTAGAAAAATATGCCAAAATGCTTCACAGAAGCATAGTCAGCCAAAAATAAACTGACTTCATTGCTCTGTCTCTATCTCTCTCTCTGCTTACAAGAAACTCCCTAAATTAGAGCCCTGAGCCCAGATATTTTGTTGCCTGTATAAATGTCTCCTTCTATGGCTCATTTTTAGTGTTTGGCTGAGTGTGCTTCTCTGTAACACGATTTTCCTTCCTACATTAAAGCCATTATATTAATGCAAATTATTACTGAAAACATCGTAAGTCCTTGTAAATTGAATGGCAACCTGAAAGATCCAAGAGAAGATGTCGAGTAGCAAATAGTGAGAACTAAAGCTAAATTTTCCTGTATCTGATTGCTACTTAAACCATCAGTAAAGTATGGGCCAATAACCCTAACAAAAAGTGTAGCATAACTGGGAGGAACAGGTAACTTTGTAAACCATATTTTCCACCACAGGAGATACCCTTACATTATAGTTGGATCTGTCACAGATTAGTTCACAAAAAAGTGCTATAATTAGTCAACAGTTCCATAATAATTGTGTCATGCCAATACCAAGATCAAATGGTACCAGTGTAGGCACAATGGGCTGAATGGTTTCCGTCTTCACTGTAATAATTCTGGGATTCTATCTAAGACAAGGTAGATTGACCTTGGTCCTTTTGTCTACGAATTCCTTCACATAATGGTAGACGTCTATACAGTATATGTAACAATGGCGCAAAGTACCAAGTTATTTCTCAGTTTCTAGTATTGACATCCAGTAATGAAGAAAATGGAAGCATTAGAAGATACGATACATACTGTAAGAATTGTAGGAGTGACAAAGGCCCAACAAATTCTCCAGAAATAGCTAGGTTGGAATCCAATCATCATCTCGATATCTTCACAAAACCGTTTCAAGCCTGTTAGCACAGAAATTCAGTATTAACTGATATTGTTTGATTGGGCATTGGGGCTGTGTGAGGGGGAGCAGAGAGGTGACAATGGTGATGAAGACCATTACAATCATCACTTTTTCGTGCATTTTGCCTCTCTAAACTGTTCTCTGCTCAGCCAGGGGAACGATAGAACAAGTGAACTGCTTTAACAAAATAAAAATCACCCACTTTAATGAAATTCAAACATTATAGATATACTGCAAACGGAGCTGATACAATCCCCCCACTTTGGGCTGATGCAAAGCAGAAACAGATTCAAAAATGTGCAAAAGTCCTCTCTAACTGCAGTCATAGTGGAGTGAGTCTCAGATTAGGTGTCAGGTACAAGCAGTGTCACACCATTTCATCACAGCAGTTGCTGTTGTATTGCTCCAACCAGTGTAAAGTCAACATGTGTATGTCATTTGGTCTGAAACCAAAAGCCAGGCAGTCTACATTGAAATGTCATTAAAGACCTGATAAGTCCATTTGTTCACTTATATTTTTAAAGCAGTAAAACTATTTCAATGCAGATCAGCCCGAGTGTGCAGCCCTCCAACAGAAACATGCTTGAGTGGGTCAGCGTAACTCAATGCTGTCCCTTTTGAACCCTGCTTTAGGTAGCTATCACTATAACCAATATGAACACAGACCTGTTCCCTCCATAGGTATGCACCTGGATTTATTACATGTCTGACTTATAGAATGGATACTGATGCTCTACGGTGATATTTCATTGGGTTTAATTCATAAGTGCAAAATGTCCTTATAATCCATATACGTTTCAATAGTGAGCTTCTTCTCTAGGAGAAATGACTTCATTGGTGACCAGTAACTATCAATTAAACGCTTGCTTTACAAGTGTGAAAAACAAGTTTCTTGTACATCCAATGATATGGCTATTACATCATTTGAATAGTGATTAAATGCTTAATTTAGCATTCAGGGCTACAAATATGATTACTTTTCTCTTCATCTTTCAAAAGCCTGTTCC
The DNA here is from genome assembly GCF_021869965.1 of Rhincodon typus. Classification (NCBI taxonomy): domain Eukaryota; kingdom Metazoa; phylum Chordata; class Chondrichthyes; order Orectolobiformes; family Rhincodontidae; genus Rhincodon; species Rhincodon typus. The sequence continues at coordinate 55,752,948 of NC_063348.1, forward strand.
TGATTGAGTTCCAAATCCGCACATGTTTCATTGCCTTCTGAAGAGTTGTTCTGAGCATGAATGCTTTTATGGCCCACCATTATAAATATCTTAGCAGATGCTTTCACAGTGATAGTGGTCTTGCTGAAAATGCAACAATACTGAGAGGGATTTTGTTTGTGTTATAGGGTGAAGTTATTATAGATTGTAAAATCCTATTTACACATCTAAGACTTGGTTGCAAATGCCAGGTTGGCATATTTCCCCTGATCGCTGCTTCACTCCAGCTTCTGCAGTTGAGATGTTTGCAGAAAGAGCACCACCATGTGGTGAATACAAATTCTAATTGAACAGATGGCTCTCCATTGGAGCTAATGGGACGGAATATAAGGCACTGCATGTAAGGGGCGTCAAATCCAAGACTGTTCATTGAGCACCACTGCTCAAGATTAATTTCCAGCTCATTGTCAACTAAAAATTATTGGTGAAAGCTTAATTTCTCACCTACAAGACGCCACTCGGCTGTCACCTGATACAGGTGAATGATGTGTGCCAACATGTCTGATCCTTCTCTGAAGCCACAGCTGCAATAAATGACCCCTTCACCTTCCCCGCAAACCATCCAACCTTTTTAATTAGCCTTAGATGACCTGGGTCTAATTAAAACTCAAAGTCACAGCTCAATTTATGGGAATTGGCATGCCATTTTAACGATAGGCCATCTCCATTCTCTGCACAAAAGTTGGGGTCAGCCAGGCTCCTAGATGAGTTTAACATTTTTCTTTAGATCTAAAGGGCCAACTGGTTCAGAACTGCTCTTTTTGGCTCCACAAGACTATCTGGGGCCCTTCCTTCTTCTAAGCCTCTACCTTCCCCCACATTATTTCCTAATTCCAACTTCCACTCCCCAACTATTAGTTGCAACAGCACCACCAAATGCACCACTTCCAAGAACAACTCCACCAAGCCCTCCCAACCTCCTACCCCTTCATTCATCAGTCACCCCTTATGGGGGTCACTTTTCCACCTGTGGCCTCCATCTTCCAACAGTTCTGGCTCCCACCAAATCAGCAGCTTTAAGCATCACTCAGTGTTGCAATGTATTCATGTGGCCCAGGAGCTGTCACATTTACCACCCACCAATGACCAGACATCCTCAGATTCCAGCCCAAATTAAAATCAAAGCAATGGTTACAGTATTCAACTTTTACATTCTTGCACTTTCATTATTTAAGTTTGAACAACATGTTAACTGTGTATATTTTTAAGACCCATCTAATGTGAAATATACAGAAATATTATTTCACTAACATAGTTTTTAAAAAAAAATTCATTTGTGGGATAAGGGCATTACTAGCTAGGCAGCATTTATTGCCCACCCCTAATTGCCCAGAGGGCAGTTAAGAGTCAACCACATTGCTGTGGGTCTGAAGTCATAAGTAGGACAGGCCAGGTAAGAATGGCAGTTTCCTTCTCTAAAGGGCATTAGTGAACCAAATCGGTCTTTCCCCAACAATCAAACTCTTAATTGCCAAGTTTTATTGAATTTAAATTCCACCATGGTGAGATTCAAACCCAGATTCCCAGAACAATACTTGGATTTCTAAATTAACAGTCCAGCGATGACACGACGAGGCTATTGCCTCCCACCTTTCATGTTCTTTGATTGTTTTAAGGTGTCTTATTGGCATTTAGATAGTCTGGATGCATTATTATGTCAGTAATGATGGCACAAGTTTGCACACACCAAGTTCCCATTCACAGTAAATGGGGTAAGGGATCAGATGACCTATTTTTTTCTCATGCTCTAATGGATTAACCATTTAATGGCAACAAGAACACATCTGCTCTTCTTTATATGCTACCAGGAAATCTTTGACATCCACCTAGAAGCATGTTTTCAAATAATATCCCAGTCTATAATGCAATATCTTCTTTGTTTGTCAGCCTAAATTGTCCCAACATCTCAAGTCGGGCTTGAACCTATGTCCTTCTACCCCAGAGGTGAGAATACTGCTCCCTAGTTAGGCTGGCAGTTACAGAAACATCTTCTTAACTACTCAGTTCCAACAGAAAAAAAAAATCAGTGCATTAATTCATCACAGAATTTAAATTTTGCACAACATTATTCCAGCAATCAGTTGTCAAAAGTCTGAATTGCTTTGTCTTCAGTTAGAGGATTAAATGAAAATATGTGGGTTGGTTTATAATAATTACAACATTAAACCATAATGTTTAACAGCATTATCTGGCACAAGTGTGTCATTATCTGGCCTTTTAATGTAGATTTCTCTCATATTATGACTGAAAAGTTTTGTTAATGCAACTAATTCATCAGCGTGCATTATGCCATTCATACTGGCAAAGGAGAAACCTCTAAGTGAAATGCTGAAGTGACTGACTTTATGTTATTTTATAGAATTATGCTTGAATGAAAAAACAGATTGATACAAACATTGTTTCAGAGATAGCAGGAACTGCAGATGCTGGAGAATCTGAGACAGATGCTGCTTGGCCTGCTGTGTTCGTCCAGCTCTGCATGTTGTCCTTGATACAAACATTGATGTGAATTTCACAACATATTGATTGTGTAAGCTGAATGGCTTTGCAGCATAAGATTCAAAAAACTAGATTGCTCTTACCGTATATGTATGAAACTCCCACTAGTTCAAATATTGCTATGATGACCAGGGAATAGGAGGCTGCGTATGTGTCTACCAGCTGTAGCATGTAGATTCCACCCTAATATCACAAAATAAATCAGTGCTGGATTGTGCAAATGTCGAACTGCAATATTACAATTAGTATGTACACATTCTTGGAACCCATCTACCATTCCTGTCTGAAAAAACACTGCAAAATAACTGGGGTGTAAATGAATGGGAGGAACAAGATTAAATCACATAAATACTTTCAGATTGATATTCTGTGGAACTAAAGAATTAAAAACAGGTCAAAATAGGGCTGTTTAGCTTCAGTTCACATAGCAATGTGAACACAAGTTATGCAAGCTCCCTTTTTTGATCTTTCTTGTTGCCATCATTTAATTCCAGAAAGGAATTTAATTCAGTTCACATAGCAATGTGAACACAAGTTATGCAAGCTCCCTTTTTTGATCTTTCTTGTTGCCATCATTTAATTCCAGAAAGTACAGTATAAAAGCAGCATTTCATCATCATGACAGCTAACCCTGAGTCGGGTGCAATAAAACATTTGTTTTTTTTCATTTATCTTGATGATTATAGTTCATTCCTAAACATCAATGAGCTTAAGACAAGGAGGTTAAGGTATAGTTCTTTCACTTCTGGTTTTAGTCACTCATGGGACATGGGTATCACCTGTCCCTAGTTGCCCTTGAGAAGGTGGAGGTGAGCTGCCTTTTTGAACCATAGTCTACATGCTGTAGGTAGACCCACAATGCTGTTAGGGAGGGAATTCCAGGATTTTGACCCAACGACACTGAAGGAAAAGCAATGTATTTCCAAATCAGGATGGTGAATAGCTTGGAGGGGAACTTGCAGGTGGTGGAGTTCCCATCTATTTGCTGCCCTTGTCCTTCTAGATGGAAGTGGTCGTGGGTTTGGAAGGTGCTGTCTAAGGAATTTTAGTGAATTTCTGCAGTGCATCTTGCAGATAGTACACACTTATGCTGCTAAACATCGGTGGTGGAGGGAGTGGATGTTTATGGATAATTGCCAACATCTTCACCTGCTCAATTTTTAGGTCAGTTAGGCAAGAACACATTATTGTAGAGTGCTAAAGCCTTTTAAGTACGGGAAAATGGGTTGAAAGCTTATGCATCTCCATTGATATATTCCTCCTTAACATGTCTTCAGCCATGAACAATACATGCTTAAGTAGTGGTCTGGTTGTTAATTCATGCTAACACTGTAACCAGGGCAGAGCGACCACAGGGTGCCAGAACGGTAGGAACTGAAGGCATCTATTCTGTGTTGCCTGTTGTATGTCAACAGACTGGGTGTCCAGCTCATTGTGATTCAAATGCAGACACATTCTCAATTGCCTCTGCAATGGACACCATAGGATAAACTCTTCAGGTTGGTTGGCTCGCCGAGCTGGTTCGTTGTTCTGCAGACATTTCATTACCCTGCTGGATAACATCATCAGTGCAGCCTCCAATGAAGCGTCAGTGTGTTTTCCAGTCTGGTTTTTAAACTCTGGAGTCCGTTGAGCTGGATTGCCTCACTTCCAGTTTTCCTTCGTAGCGCAGCGTATATGGGGTCAAGTTCTATGTGTTTATTGGTGGCTTTCTTCATGGAGTACCAGGCTTCTAGGAATTCCCATGCCTGTCTCTGCTTAGCTTGTCCCAGGATCTTGGTGTTGTCCCAGTTGAATTGGTGGTTGTCCTTATCCATGTGGATTGAGATGAGTGAGTATTGGTCGTGTCTTTTTGTAGCCAAATGAAAGTACACAGAAAAGCCACACACACGGACCAGGTACTGATCTTCAACAGTAACTATCCCCACACACAGAAACAAAGCTGCATGCGAACACTATTTAAACAAGCAACAACACACTGCAGCAACACAGAACTAAGCCAAGAGGAAGAAGAATACCTCTTCCAGGTTTTCAAGGATAATAGATATCCAAAAAACTGGGTCAGAGGATGCCTACACGAACAACGTCAGGAAGATACTACATGCCCCGACGCACCCATCACACTACCCTACATCAGGAACACATCGGAACTAACCACAAGATTCCTATGACCACTGGGCATCACAGTGGCACACAAGCCCACATCAACCCAACAACAACTGCTCACTCAAACTAAAGACCCACTCTCCGCCATGGACAGGACCAATGTCATCGATAAGATCCCCTGCAGAGACTGTGAGAAACATTACATCGGACAAACAGGAAGGAAACTAACAACAAAGGTACACAAACACCAACTGGCTACAAAAAGACACGACCAACACTCACTCATCTCTATCCACATGGATAAGGAGAACCACCAATTCAACTGGGACAACACCAAAATCCTGGGACAAGCTAAGCAGAGACAGGCACGGGAATTCCTAGAAGCCTGGTACTTCATGAAGAAAGCCATCAATAAACACATAGAACTCGACCCCATATATGCTCCACTTTGAAGGAAAACTGGAAGTGAGGCAATCCAGCTCAACAGACTCCAGAGTTTAAAAACCAGGTGGGAAAACACGCGATGCTTCATTGGAGGCTGCACTGATGATGTTACCCAGCATGGTAATGAAACGTCTGCGGAACAATGAACCAGCTCGGTGAGCCAACCAAACGCAACACCCACAACCCGAGCTACAAATCTACTCCAAAACCTTAGAGGATAAACTCTGCGGGTTTCCCTCCTTGGTTAATTGACAGAAGTGACAGCATCTGCACCTTGGTTTCTTCCACACATTCTACCAGACTCTGTCTCCCTGAAGCAAAAGGACCTCCCCAGGAGCCAGCCCTGTGTAAAAGTGTAGGGACCTGTGGGTGGTCTGGTTCTCAACTGACAGTAATGCTCCTAAATAACAAAACACAATGCAATTACCTAGGGAGGTTCTTGAAACTATTCCTTTAATTGTGAACTTGGAGGCAAATGATTATGCGTGTGTCAGTGAAGGGTGTGTAGAACTTCACTACAAGAGACTACCTGAGAGATATGAGGGCCTGCGACAAAAGAGGTGGCTTGCATTTTATGAGGTAACTGGGGTATTGTAAAGTGCCCTTAATAAGAGGACAATATGAAGGCTTTGAGATAGCAAGACCTGCAGATGCTGGAGTCAGAGATAATACAGTGTGTAGCTGGAGGAACACAGCAGGCCAGGTAGCATCAGAGGAGCAGGAAAGTTGACATTTTGGGTTTCAAAACTGACATCTATTTCAAGCCCACCAACTTCCACAGCTACATAGACTACACCTCCTCTCACCCACCTTCCTGCAAGAATGTGATCCCCTACTCCCAATTCCTCCGTCTCTGCTGTGGTCTGCTCCCAAGATTGGGCGTTCCACTCCCGAACATCCCAGATGTCCTCTTATTTCAAGGACCACAACATTCCCCCTTCGGTGGTCAAAAATGCTCTTGACTGCATCTCTTGCGTTTCCCGCACCTCTGCCCTCACATACCCTCCCACCAACAAAAATAAAGACAGAATCCCCCTCACATATCACTCCCTAACTTCCGTATTCAACATATCATTCTCTGCCATTTCCGCCACCTGCAATCCGACCCCACACCAAAGATATATTTCCCTCCCCACCCCTATCTGCCTTCTGTAGGGACTGCTCTCTCCATGACTCCCTCATCCACTCCACACTCCCCACTAACCCCACCATCACCGGCACCTTTCCCTGCAACCACAGGAATTGCTACACCTGCTTCTACACTCCCCCCTCACCTCCATTCAAGGCACAAAACAAACCTTCCACATCAGACAGGGGTTCACCTGCACATTCATCAGTTAGTCTATTGCATCCGCTGCTCCCGATGTGGCCTCTTCACATCAATGAGAACAAGCGGAGACTCTGAGATCATTCTGTAGAGCATCTGCGCTCTGTACGCAACAAATGACAACACCTTCCTGTCAGAAACCATTTTAACACCCCCTCCCACTCCTTGGGTGACATGTCCATCCTGGGTGTCCTCCAGCGTCACAATGATGCCACCTGGAACCTGGAGGGGCAGCACCTCATATTCCACCTTGGAAGCCTACAGCCCAATGGCCCCACCATGGACAGTTTCAAAATCTCCCCAAACCCTGCCTCATCCATGTCCAACCCTCCCTCTCATCCCTGCCTCCTTGACCTGACATAACCTGTCCATCTTCTCTCCCACCTATCCGCCCCACCGATCCCACTGACCAATCTCCACCACTTCCAACTGCACTCACCTATCACCCTTCCCACCTACCTTTCCCCAACCCCACTCCTCCTCTCTCTATTTTTTTCCCAGCTCCCTTCCCCCTCCCCATTTCTGAAGAAGGGTCCCGACCTGAAACATTAACTTTCCTGCTCCTCTGATGCTGCCTGGCCTGCTTTGTTCCTCCAGCTCCACACTGTGTTACCTCTTAATATGAAGGCTTTGTAGTGTAAGGCTTGTTTTAAGAGAATGAATGAATAGACTAGCACCTCTGACATAACTTCCCTGGTCAAATGTTAAAAATTATATATACTTTAAGTTGAATGAATATTTTGTATCTTGTGTGTCATGGGGTGGGGGGTGGTGGGGAGACATGGCTTAGTTTAATTTTAAATTTGTTCTGTGAATGGTACCAAGAACGACAGGAAAAATATTGTTAAACTTGAAAGGGTCCAGAAAGACTTACAAGAATGTTGCCTGGGTTGGAGGGTTTGAGCTATAGGGAGAGATTGAATAGGCTGGGGCAGATTGTCAGAGGCTGAGGGGGTGACCTTATAGGGGTTTATAAAATCATGAGGGGCACGGATAGGGTGAATAATCAAGGTCTTCTCCTCAGTGTAGGGAAGTCCAAAACTAGAGGGTATAGGTTTAAGGTGAAAGGGGAAAGATTTAAGAGGGACAAAAACAAAGTTGCTGAAAAAGCTCAGCAGGTCTGGCAACATCTGTGGAGGAGCAAACAGAGTTAACGTTTCGGGTCCAGTGACCCCTCCTCAGAACTTGTTCTTGATTTACAGCATCCGCAGTTCTTTTGGTTTTTATTTAAGATTTAAGAGGGACCTGAGGGGCATTTTTTTCATGCAGAGGGTGGTGAATGTATGGAATTAGCTGCCAGAGGAAGTAGTGGAGGCTGGTACAATTACAACATTTAAAAGGCATCTGGATGGGTTTATGAATAGGAAGGATTTAGAGGGATATGGGCCAAATGCTGGCAAATGGGATTGATTTAGGATATCTGGTCAGCATGGATGACTTGGACTGAAGAGTCTATTTCTGTGCTGTACAACTCTATGACTCTATGGCTCTAAGTCTGGAGTTGTGTTTTGTTTGCATGTATTTTAATGAGGTTTTATAACCTTGGAGTGAGAGTTTGGACTTGAAAACTAGAACAAAAGGAAAATGTACAGTTGTTGAGTGACTAATGGTCCAGACATACAGAAAGATATAACAATCCAGAAAGTAAGTTAATTTGTCCATGTGGGTATCAAAGAGCAGAGGCAAGACTCCTGAACATGGATTTTAGGAATTCCTGTATTTTTCTATGAAGTTAAAATCAAAGTGAGCTTAGTTTGCAATTTGTTTTAAGTGCCCTGGGGAAGAGAAACAGCTGAAGGAAAATAGCATCTGGTGACTGTGCAGAAATTTGCAAGGGAAACCAATTGCAGCTGTCCCAGCCTAAGCCTGAACAAGAAGTTTTAGAATGACAGAATGGCAATTTGTCACTGAGGTTTAGGGACTTGTACTGATATTGCAAGAATAAAAGGAATAATGTGAACTTGAATCCTTTCCTCATGCTTTAATGAAATTTTTCCAACCTTTTGTTTTGTTAATATCAATCATGTTTTTTCTTGTTTAATAAACATTTTTCATGTGTTAAAAGTACACTGACAAACTCTTGTGAACTTGTTCCATAATTAATGGTTTTAAAAAACAAAGTTAGGATCTAATAAGCCAGGTTATACCCTGGGGTCTGGTTGGTCCAGTATTAACAACAACAGTGATCATACCAAAAGCAACAAAAAGTAGAACTTCTGGCTTTTGAAATTTGCTGTGCATTCACTGATATTGGGACGATATCTTACCTGGGTTACCATGGGAATACCCATGAAGAAGAAAACCACACAACAGACTAATGTGAACAAAGGCTTCTTAGGTCTCAGGTATCCAGGGAATTCATCCACTACTGAAGTCACAATGGTCTCAAGGGTTGCAAACTTAGACAAAATTGGAAGTAGTAAGTTATACATACAATTATAAAATGCTTTATTTACATTATTTTGCTGTTTAGAGCTATTTGAATTTGGCAATGCTCCTGTAGCCATAAAACCAAATGTACAACAATTCTCATTTAGACCATAATCACAGCAATTGAAAATTTTAATTCTGAAGTACAATGAGGCTTAAATGCAAGGTAGATTTTCAACCTGTTGCCTGGCTCTAAGCCTGCATTGCAGGTTGACCAATGCTACAGAAATCATTACAATTAGTGGATACAAAAACTGAGCTGTTACTGTAGGATGTGAGTGATTCCCCACTGCCAGGTTTCTATACTTACAAAATGTTGAAAGTCTACTCCTGTCTTTTTTGCCAGTGACAATACAGCAGAAACTGTACTTCAAAAACACCTCACTCACTGCAATGAACTCTGGGAAACGCCAAAGTTGCGAAAGGCACTATGTGAATGTAGTTGTTTTCCTGTTTTCTTTTAATATGCAGTTCGCACACTGCTTTTGTGGTGAGGTTAACATTATGAATTCGAACAAAAAGACACAAGAGACTAGAAGCACTTGAGAAGCTAAGACAGAAAAGTCGCAAGTGTAGACTCCATATTCAAACAAGCAGATGTCACGCCACTAAGTGGCAGCCAGAGTATCATTGCTGATTTGAGTCCAGTTTGACTTTTTTTGAAAATAGACTCAAAATATTAAAATAATGTCTCCAATCTCCACAGACACTGCCAGACCAGCTGAGTTTTTTTTTTATTTATTCATGAGACGAGGGCATCACTGGCTACGCCAGCATTTATTGCCTATCCCTAATTGGCAAGAGGGCAATTAAGAACCACGTTACTGTGGATCCAGAGTCTCATATACGTGAGAACAGGTAAGGAAGGCAGTTTCTTTCCTTGAAGGGCTTGAGTGAAAAACAGATGGGTTTTTCCATAACAATCAATGATGCGTTCATAGTCATCATTAGACTCTTAATTCCAGATTTCTATTGAATTCAAATCCCACCACCTGCCATGGCAGGATTTAAACCTGGGTCCCCAGAACATTATCTGGGTCTCTGGATTAATAGTCTAATGATGATACCATTAGATCATCACTGGCCCTGGTTTGCAGTGTTTTGTTTAATTTCAGCTCTCCAGCAGCCACTATAATTGAATATTTTTAAATCATTCTCAGTTTCTGAGTTTCAACATTGCACTCTTTGGTTATTATTTTCTAACCAACTTGCTCAGAAGTGTCATTACTACAGCAGGTGAAACTTGACACCAGGCCTACTGACTCTATAGACAGGGACACTACTACTGCGCTACAAGTACCCAACGGCACTCGTTGTCAATATCAAGTAATGACATTAAGCGTGTTCACTCCACTCGAGATCCTTGCTGCACATCAGAGGATGGAGAATAGTACCACGGGTAGAGCTGGAAGCTGAACGTAAAATGATGACCATAGGATGTTCAAAGTAAATGGTGCAAAATCCAAAGGTGCCACCTATCTATGATGTCATTTGGCCTGTGCCATTTTCTGTCTGAGGTGGTTTTCTGCGATAAGTGTAGATGGTGAAAGTGGAGTCAATCAGCCAGCACAGAACCACAGCAATTTACATCTTTTCTAAAGCTGGGACCCTCCGTGGACAGTGTTACACCAGCACTACATTCAGCAACAGAATCATTTGGTCATCATTCTTCTTCCTTCTCCAAAGACCTCCTTATTTTGTTTGGATGTTTAGGATTATGCATGATACTGAAGGCAATGTTGACCTGGCTCATCCAATGGGAAGGGGTTGGGTTCTGATTGCAAACCTTGCTTACAATCTATGTTAACTCTGCTCCACTGATGCTACTGAGTTTCTCCAGCACTTTCTGCTTTTTGTCCCAGAGCTTCAGCCTGAAGTTCTCATTTACTAGATCAACAACATTGTTACTATGCCAGACCTCCCGCAGCTGGCCTGTCTGTGAACTGTTATCTCATTACCTTTTGTAACATAGACAGGGACATTTTAACTATGTTAAAGATAGTTATACATGTGCAAATTGGTGTTGAAGCAGAACAAAAATAATACAATTCATAACCAGAAATAAATGGTCACAGGCAGAGTTTAAGCAAACATCATAAAGTGCAGATAAGTAAAATGTTACTGGTAAAGTTTTGATGCCTTGACCTGTCAGCATCCATAAGTTGAGTAATTCAACTCAAACGCATCATATACGCCTTCATTAAACTTTCCATATTGGGAAACATTGTCACACTAAGGCAGTAAACCAAGGTCTTTTCCCCACGGTGGGGGGGGGGAGGTTCCAAAACTAGGTGTAAGGTGATGGGGAAAGATATAAATGGAGACCTAAGGGGCAACTTTTTCTGGCAGAAAGTAGTGCGTGTATGGAATGAGCTGCCAGAGGAAGTGGTGGAGGCTGGTACAATTACAACATTTAAAAGGCATCTGGACGGGTGCATGAAAAGAAAGGGTTTAAAGGGACAAGGGCCAAGTAATGGTAAATGGGACTAGATCAGTTCAGGATATTTGGCCAGCATGGGCGAGTTGGACCGAAGGGCCTGTTTCTGTGCATTTCAGCTCTATTTCTTCATGACTGTATGTGCCCCACCAGTAATTCCACAAGTTTATAACGGCTACAAGTTTGCAGCCTCTATATCACCTATCAAATCGGATTTTATATCATAGTTCAGTCTTAATACAACCAATTGTGCCCCATATTCATGGCTGAATTCATTTTTTTATCCCTAGATGAACCTGTTCAGATGTCATAGAGTCATAGAGTCACAGAGATAAGCCCTTTAGTTTTGGACTCCCCTACCCTGCCGAAAAAACCTTATCTATTTACCCTGTCCATGCCCCTCATGATTTTATAAACCTCCATAATGTCACCCCTCAGCCTTCGATGCTCCAGGGAAAAAAGCCCCAGCCTATTCAGCCTCTCCCTATAGCTCAAACCCTGCAACCCTGGTAACATCTTTGAAAATCTTTTCTGAACCCTTTTAAGTTTCACAATATCTTTTCCGTAGCGGGGAGACCAGAATTGAACGCATGTGCTATGACACACCCACACACATATCACAACCTGAGATAAGGCTTGAACATTTTAGCCTCGAGGCAGAGACACTATGACTGCACCACAACACCCTTGAGTCGTGCAGCTCAAAGCACTGCGATCAAAATAGCGAACTCACTGATGCTGCTCTCTCAGCAGGAGATATGTTTGAAGCAAGCTCCAGTTGGAGAAACACTCATCATCAGACATATTTCTTGCTGTGATTGCTGCATCGGCAAATCTATTTCAAAGCTCTTAACTGTGAGCAAGTCGAATGAGTTTGGCGGGTGTAAGTTTCTAGTGATTACTATATGGAACTGCAAAAAGCCCAGAACTTGACTTGACCAGTTCAATTCAGGGCAGGAATGACTGTCTGCATGTCCACATTGTAAGAAGTGTTTCGGAAAACCACAAGTGAGCGTAATGGAAGTGTGGCAGAGCTGCATCCCTGTGCAATTACACCTTTCACCCTGATGTGCAATCGGGAAAATTAACTCACCTCCAAATGTGATGCATTGTAGGTCAAGGGTTAAAGAAAAGATAACAAAAAGAATCTGCCTAAATGATCTCCTTGGAGAAAGGTGTTAGTGAATTTCATGCTGTCTTCCTTCAACACATGATCCAAGACCCAGAGAAAACAGAATAACATTTTAACAGAGCGAAGCAAAACACAACAGCAACAGGTCAGCACTGAGTGGGTTGTGACTTACCATTGTGTCCAATCCAAGTGTTAAAAGCATCAAAAAGAAAATGATAGCCCAGAATGGTGATAATGGCAGTCTGGTTAGAGCTTCTGGATACACTACAAATGCAATACCTGGACCTGGGACAGACAGAACATGCACTGGTTAAAATTAGCCTCAGAGATACACTTTCCCCCACTCACTAGGACAGAACTTTTCCCTGCTGTCCTGTAACCTCAGCTATACTTCCAATCTCAGGCCCATTGATGGCCATGAGGTGAGAGTTGTGCCTGTCTGGGGTATTGTTCATTTTGGTGTCAATCTAAACGTTCTATCAAGTTCACGCTTAAAAGAAAAAAATAGGTTTGTGAATGAAAATGCAATATCCCATCTCTCTTATCAGAAATGAAACTAGCAATCATAGTTTTGCTTAAATGTGACTGAATGTTTAGACATGAGTGGATCAGCAATCAGGACAGCAGACTGCCTTGGGCTGTCCTAGAGTATTTTAGTCAAAGAAACAAATTTGGCTGTGAGCATGTGTGGGTGCATGTGCATGTGTGTGAGTGTGTGTGTCTATTGCATGTGCATGCGTGTGCATGTGTGTGCATGTGTGTGTGTGTGTGTGTGAATGTGTGTATATATGTGTTTGTGCGCATGTATTGTGTGTGCACATGTGCACGTGTGTGTGTGCATGTGTGTGTTTATGAGTGTGTGTGTGTGTGTGTGTGTGTGTGTGTGTGTGGACGTGTGATTGTGTGTGCGTGTGTGTCTGCATTTTTGTGGAATGTGAGTATGGGTGTGTACGTGTGTGTGCATGTTCACATGTGTGTTCATATTTGTCTGCTTGTGTGTGTCTATATTGTTAGTGTGCCTTTGAATGTATGTGTGCGTTAATTGTTGTAGAAATCAATCTGGTACATGAATGTCCTTTAGGGAAGGAAATTGCATTCCTTACCAGGTCTGGCCTAGTTGTGAATCCAAACCCACAGCAATGTGGTTCATTTTGGAAGGAAGAACAAAAGAGCATAATAATATTTAAATGGAAAAAAACCGCACAAAGCTGCAAAACAAAGTGACTCAGGGATACTTGAACATGAAACACAGAAAGCTAGCACACAGGTGCAGCAGGGAATCAGGAAGTTTAATTAATATTGGGTCTTATTTCACGGATATTAAAGGATAAGATTAAGGAAGTCTTACTGCAATTGTACAAGGTGCTGGTGAGCCCACATCTGCAGTATTGAGAGCAGTTTTGGTGCCCTTATTTAAGGAAAGATATTGTTTCATTGGTGGCAGTTCTGGCAAGGTTCACTCAGATAATCCCTGTTACAGAGGAAACAGCAGAGCTTAACAGTCTCACTGAACCAATACAGTGTGGCGCTGGAGGAACATAGCAGGTAAGGCAGCATCAGAGGAGCAGGAGAGTCAACATTTTGGGCCCAGACCCTTCACGATGTTCTGGGGACCCAGGTTCAAATCCTGCTATGGTAGGTGGTGAAATTTGAATTCAATTTAAACGGTCCTAATGAAGAGTCTAGGCCTAAAACATTGACTCTCCTGCTCCTCTGATGCTGCCTGGCCTGCTGTGTTCCTCCAGCTCCACACTGTGTTATCTCTGACTCCAGCATCTGCAGTTCTTACTATCTCCACAGTTTCACTGAAGTTTAGAAGAATGAAAGGTGATCTCATTGAAACATATTGGATTCTTAAGGGGCTTGACAGGGTAAAAGCTGAGAGGATGTTTCCCCTCATGGAAGAGTCTAGGGCAAGACAGCATAGTTTCAGAATGAAGGGGCACTAATTTAAGACCGAGATGAGAAGAAATTTCTTCTCTCAGAGGGTTGTGAGTCTTTAGAACTCTTTGCCACAGAGAGCTGCGGGGCAGAGTTCTTGTGTATATATATAAGGCTGAGAGTGATAGTTCCTTGATTAGTTGGGGAATTAAGAGCTACAGGGAAAGGGCAAGAAAGAGGACGTGAGCAATGTCGGGTCAGTTATGATACTATTGAATGTTGGAGCAGGCCCTGAACAGTCTACTCCTGTTCCTATTTCTTAGAGGCTTATGGCAGAAGATGGACCATCCACTCAGCACTTCTAGTTGAAGACAGAGAAGAAGAGCCAAGAAACTAGAAATGTTAACTCCGTTCCTCTCTTTACAGATGCTGCCGCACCAGCTGTGCTTCTCCTCCATTCTCCATGTTTGTTGCAAACCTTTCAGGTTTCTCTTTAGCATTCACATGTTGGACTCTGTCGACATTGAGAATGAGGATGTCATAGGCACTTCTGCACCCAGTTACTTGTTTAAATATTGTGCCACCATTCATGGGCAGATATGCCAAACTTATGAAATTTTCACCTTATCCATTGCAATGAAAATATTTTTCTCAGCAACAGAACTGTCACAAACCCCATCTCAGTGAAAGCTGGAGTCAAACAAGGCTGCATCACTGCACCAATTCTCTTCTCGATTTTCCTCACTGCATTGCTACAGCTCCAGAAAGTCCTCTGCTGGCATGAAGATAATCAACAGAACAGGCAGGAACCTTGTGGGTGCACTCAATCACAAACTCAGCTCCAGATTATTGTCAACCCTGAGATAATGAGACTTTCACTAAACTCCTCAAAAACAAAAGTCTTCTTCCAACCAGCTCCATTGCAAAGCACTGTTTCCCCCATTGATTAAAATCAACAGCGAGGAGCTGGAAAACATGAACCATTTACCATATCTTGAGAGCCTTCCCTTGCCAAAAGCAGACATAGATTTATTATTGTTGCCATTGTGACATCTCAACTTTTGGTCCATTGAGGAGGAGGTTATTTGAGAACTAAGACCTTAAAACAATTCTGTTAACTCTGATTCTTCTTCACAGATGCTGCCAGTCCTGCTGAGCTTTTTCAGCAACTTCGGTTTTTGTTCCTGATTTACAGCATTGCAGTTCTTTTGGTTTTTATCTTAAAACTGAGATTTGGATCAAGATTTACCAAGCTGCAGTGATCCACATACTCCTGTAGCCTGTGGTGACTTAGATCATCCACAGCAATGGAAGCATCACCAGACTCTGTAAGATCCTCAAAATCTGGCAGCAAGAAAGGAGATACCACAGTTACATCGTTTCCAAGCCAATGTACCCAACATTGAAGCATGATTGACTGAAAACCAGCTCTACATGTCATCTGTACATCTGACAGCAGACTCCCAAAGCAACTGCTAAGAATGAGAGAAGTATTACAGTGCAAAAGAGGTCCATCATCTCTAAATCAGCTCTTCAAATGAGCATCATTAACTAGAGCCAATATCGTGCTTTTTCTCCATAATCTTGCACCTTCATTTTATCCAAATAATCATCCACTTCCCTCTTGAATGCCTCAGTGAACCTCTCTCCTCCACACTTCAAGGCAGTGCATTCCATATTGCATTTGCTGAGTTTTTTTCTCATGTCATGCTTGCTTCTTTTGCAAAATGTATTAAATATAGGCACGCTCATTCTTGTTCCTTTTACAAATTGGAAGAGTTTCTCCCTAATTACTCCATCCAACCCACATCCCACTTATGATTTTGAAAAGTTTGGAAAAGTTTTGGAAGCCTCTATTGACCTGGCTTGGAAATCAGTTGTGGCAGTAGGATAACAGAAATATTTTAAGGATGTCTCTCAACCAACCCTGAAGACATCAAACAAACCTGTCTGGAAATATATAGAGCAGAAATAAAGTCAATGGAGGGAGCACACAAGCCTCCAAAAACCACCTGCCATACATGTGGCAGTAACTGCAGATTGTGCACTGGACTTACTAGCCATCTCAGAATCCAATAAAGCAGAGTGGAAGCAAGTCATCCTTGATCCTGAAATATGCTGAAGAATTCATCTTTTCTTCTAGCCTTCATAAGGTTGGCATCTCAGTTTTAAATATGCGTGGTCATGTTCCCAGCATGCTTTCTGACAATCCTCATTGAACTTGTGTTGATCCCTTGGCTTGATGGTGATGCTGAACTGGAGGATGGGACAGGCTATCAGGTTGTAGGTTGTGGTTGAATACAGTCCTGCTGCTGCTTACAGCTCATTGCTGTTCATGGATGCCCAGCTGTCAATCGCTAGATCTGTTCTGGATCTATCCCACATAGCACAGAACTAGTGCCACACAACATAATGGTGGGTATCTTCAATGTGAAGATGGAATGTGGTCTCCACTTAAGTCCTATTAATATTATTACATAATGGTCCATCTGCCATAGATTAGCAAGGATGAATGAAATAGGTGTTTTCGTTTTTTTTCATCTCTCATCTTGTGTCACAGACTACCAACCAGCCCCCTAGCTTTATCATTCATGACTCATACAGTCCCATCAGTAGACGTGTTACTGAGCCACTGTTGGTGATGGAGATTGAAGTTCTCCCATCCAGGCAGCAGAATGTTCCCTTGTAACTCTCAGTTCTTCTTCAAAATGATGCTCAACATGATGGAATGGTGAGGGATGGTGCTAAGTGACATTCAACAGCAAATCACTGGGCTGTGTTTGACTCGATGTTACGAAACTCCATGGGGCATGGAGTCAATGTTGAGGATTTCAAGAGGCTTCTGACTGCATACCATTGGGTCTGTTCAGCTGCTGGGACAAGACGTACCCAGGACTAGCGATGGAGCTGTCTGGAACATTGCCTGTGAGATATTATACTGTGATTACACTCTGTCAAACTGTTGCTTCACTGGTCTGTGGGGAGCCCCATTGATTTCGCTCAACAGAGAGGGCAAATTTGCAAAGTTCACTGAGTATAGTGTGCCTTTGTCATGTCTGGTAGTCCATTGTATTGTACTTTTCTGGAATAGAATCATAGGCCAGTTCAGACAGCAGTTAAGAATCAACTTGACACCCTTCCTTACAGGGAATTGGTGAAACTGTGGTTAGCACTCCTGCCTCAAGGCACCAGGGAGCCAGGTTCAATTCCAGTGTTAGGTGACTCTGCGTGGTGTTTGCACCTTCTCCCTGTGTCTGTGTGGATTTTGAACAGGTCCTCTGTTTTCTTCCCACAGCCCTATGATGCACATTGGCTATGCTCAATTGTCTTTAGTGTCCAGGGATTTGTGGGCTAGGTGGATTAGCCATGTGAAATGCAATGTTACAGGGTCTGGCTGGGTTGCTCTTCAGAGGGTCAGTGCACTCTATGGGCCAAATAGCCTCTATCTCTATTATAGGTATTCTGAAATAACTGCATAGAGGCTAATATCCCATCACCAAGTCACCCTTCATTTACTTGCACATGGACTCTGACCTGCTAGCTCAGAGTCAGTCCCTAGAGTGAGAAGTCTCCCTGAGACTCCTGTTTATACCTGTCAGCCAGGGCTCCCTGACTGGCCCAGGTTAACTGTCTCAATCAGGAATTTCATACACAAGAAGATCCACCTGGCCAATCTCATTTCAATCACAATGACTCTATGACAGGTTTTACTGAGAATATAAAATAAAAAACGAAAGAACTGCAGATGCTGTAAATCAGGAAACAAAACAGAAATTGCTGGAAAAGCTCAGCACGTCTGGCAGCATCTGTGAAGGAAAAAAACAGAGTTAAGGTTTCGGGTCCGGTGACCCTTTCTCAGAACTTCCTCGATTAAACTGAGAACATGGTAGTTTAATGATCACTATTACTGGTGTTAAATGTCCATTCCAGATTAACTTAGCTAACTGAATTTAAACTGCTTAGTTACCATGATCATTAATTCACATCTAAAAATTACTAGACTGACAATGTAACCACTGTGCCAGACTACATGTTGTTCGAGATGTGTGTTTGTGTATACCTTTTTCTTTCATGGAATGTGGGCAACACTTGGCAAGTGTCAGCATTTATTTCACATCACTAACTTCACTTGAATTGATTGGTTTGCCAGGACATTAGCGGGCAGTTAAAAGTCAACTACATTGCTGTGGGTCTGGAGTCACATGTAGACCAGACTGGGAAAGGGTGGTACTCAAGGGTGAGGTGAGAAGGAAATTATTCACCCAACACGTAGCTAGGATCTGGAATGCACTGCCTGGATATCTGGTGGAGGCAGGTTCAATTGAAATGTTCAAAAGAGCATCGGATGATTATTTGGATTGAAATAGTGCGCTGAGATATGGGGAAAAGGCAGGAGATTAGCACAGACACAATGGACAAATTGCCTTCCTTCTGCTCTGTCACGATGCTGCAATTCTTTCACTCAAGGATATTATTGAACCAGATGTGTACTTGATTAGGTCACTGTGAGTGACTTCACGCTCCAGATTTATTAACTGAATTTCAATTCCACCAAATGCTAGGGTTGGGATTTGAACCCGCTCCCCCAGAACATTACATGGCCTCTGGGTTACTAATCCAGCTACATTGCCATTGTACCATTTGCAGCCCACCTGAAGTGTGAGAGTAATGCTGGATGTCAGATTATTGGAGTAAATCATGATGCCCCTCACAATATTGTAACTGCTGATGCTTTCTGTCACAATTATCACAAATGAATGGCCCCTGTGGTACAGCAACTGCGTGGCACGGTGACTCAGTGGTTAGCACTGCTGCCTCACAGCGCCAGGGACCCAGGATCAATTCCAGCCTCAGACGGCTGTCTGTGGAGTTTTCACATTCTCCCCGTGTCTGCATTGGTTTCTTCTGGCTGCTCTGATTTGCTCCCCAAAGATGTGCAGTGTGAATTTGATGGGCCAAATGGCCTGCTTTCACACTGTAGGGATTCTATGATTCCAAGTGTGGAGGGCTAACTGTGGTATGTGAATAAGTAACAGCCTCTAGTAAGTGGTAAGGTTGGCACACGAGTACAGTATAAGTGTTTCAAAGTACCCAAAGCATTAACATTGAAATTACCTTCATCTGCAACCTCGGTGATGGGAACTTTAAGTTCCTTGGCCATGAAGCCAATGACTGAGAAGATGACGAAGCCTGCAAAGACACTTGTGGCACTGTTGGCACAAGTCACTAACAGAGTGTCCCTGGAGGAAGGTGGAGAAGAACAGCAGTTACAAAAAGCTCACCGCCCACGTGCAGGATGGTAACTGCTCCTAAAAACTGACACCCGCCGAGTGAGGAGCGAGCAGATGGAGCATCTTCCAGCTTACCTGTAAATGTTATTGTGGAACTTGTTGTATGAGGAGAGTGTTATCAGTCCTCCCCAGGCAGCAGAGAGAGAAAAGAAAATTTGAGTTGCTGCATCTTTCCACACCTGTTGGAACAAACAGAGACAGAGCTGTGATTTTTACTAAATTAAGATTGCATGGTAACAACAACTCATATTTATATAGTGCCATTGTAACAACAACTTATATTTATATAGTGCCATTAACATAATAAAACATCTCCTTGTACTTCATAGGAAGATCAGTTTAACACTGAGTCACATAAAGAAATATTGGATTAAATTTGGCAATCATGATGAACAGATTCCAAATTGAGGAATTCCACCATGAATCCATTAGGAGAAGTGATCTGTCAAAGAAAATAAGGACAGGACCTGCTGTATTCATCCAGCTCTACACCTTGTTATCTAAGGACAGGACCTGCCATCTCAGAGTCTGAATTTTGCAGATGGGAAGATGAGCCACAATTCAAGAAAGAGATAACTGCAACTCTTAAAGGGGAAAAGAAGGAGAAGTAAGCTACTTATATAGTACAGTACAGTGGACAATGAAGAAGGTTATCTGGGAATGCAGTGAGATCTTGATCAACTGGGCCAGTGGGCTGAGGAATGGCAGATGGATTTTATTTTTGATAAATGCAATGTGTTGCATTTTGGTAGGTCAAATCAGGGCAGGACCTACACAGTCAATGATAGGGCCCTGCGTGTGTTATAGAACAAAGAGATGAAGGGGCACAGGTTAATAGCTCCTCAAAAGTGGAGTCACGGTTATACAAGGCGGTGAAGAAGGCTTTCTTGCTTGTTTTCAAGCATGCTTGCTTTTGTCTGTCAGAGCATTGAGAATAGGAATTAGGACATCTTGTTGCAGTTGTACAAGATGTTGGTAAGGCCACATTTGGAATACTACATGCAATTCTGGTCGCCCTACTATAGAAAGGATATAATTAAACTGGAAACAGTGCAGAAAAGATTTACTAGGATGCTACCTGGACTGGACTGAATTTATAAGGAGATGCTGGATAAGCTGGGACCGTAGGAGACTGAGGGGTGACATTATAGAGGTCTATAATATCATCAGAGGCACAGATAAAGTAGATAACCAACAGCTTTTCCCCATAGTAGGAGGGTCTAAAACTAGACAGCATAGGTTTAATGTGAGAGGGAAGAGATATAAAAAGGTCCAGGGGGACAATTCTTTCACACAGAGGGTCTGGAAAGGACTGCCAGAGGTAGTGCTGGGGGTGAGTACAATTTTGTCATTTAAGAAACATTTGGACAGGTACATTAATGGGATAGGCATTTTTTTATTCATTTGTGGGATGTGGGCGTCACTGGCTAGCTAGCATTTATTGACCACCCCTAGTTGCCCTTGAGAAGGTGGTGGTGAGCTACCTTCTTGAACCGTTGCAGTCCACCTGCTGTAGGTTGACCCAGAATGCCCTAAGTGTGGGACTTCCAGGATTTTGACCCAGCGACAGTGAAGAAACGGTGATATATTTCTGAGTCAGGATGGTGAGTGACTTGGAGGGGAACTTGAAGGTGATGGTGTTCCCATGTGTCTGCTGTCCTTGTTCTTCTAGATGGAAGTGTTCATGCACTTGGAAGGTGCTGTCTGAGGATCTTTGGTGAATTTCTGCAGTGCATCTTGTAGATAGTACACACTTCTGCTACTGAGTGGCAGTGGTGGAGGGAGTGAATGTTTGTGGATGTGGTGCCAATTAAGCTAGCTGCTTTGTCCTGGATGGTGTCAAGCTTCTTGAGTGTTGTTGGGGCTGCACTCATCCAGGCAAGTGGGGAGTATTCCATCACACTCCTGACTTGTACCTTCTGGATGGTGGACAGGCTTTGAGGAGTCAGGAGGTGAGTTACTCGCTGCAGTATTCCTAGCCTCTGACCTGCTCTTGTTGTTACTGTTTTTATGTGGTGAGTCCATTTGAGTTTCTGGTCAATGATAGCCCCCAGGATGTTGATAGTGGGGGATTCACTGATGGTAACACCATTGAATGTCAAGGGGCGGTGGTTAGATTGTCTCTTATTGGTGATGGTCATAGCCTGGTATTTGTGTAGTGCAAATGTCACTTGCCCAAGCCTGGATATTGTCCACATCTTGTTGCATTTGAACATGGACTATTTCAGTAATAGAGGAGTCACGAATAGTGCTGAACATTGTGCAATCATCAGCAAACATCTCCACTTCTGACCTCATGATGGAGGAAAGATCATTGATGAAGCAGCTGGAGATGGTTGGGCCAAGGACACTACCCTGAGGAACTCCTGCAGAGATGTCCTGCAGCTGAGATGACTGACCTCCAACAACCACGACCATCTTCCTATGTGTCAGGTATGACTCCAATCACCGGAGTGTTTGCCTCCTGATACCCATTGATTCCAGTTTTGCTAGGGCTCCTTGATGCCACACTCGGTCGAATGCAGCCTTGATATCAAAGGCTGTCACTCTCACCTCACCTCTGGAATTCATCTCTTCTGTCCATGTTCGAACCAAGGCTGTAATGAGATCAGGAGCTAGTGGCCCTGGCGGAATCCCAACTGGGCATCACTGAGCAGGTTATTGCTGAGCAGGTGCTGCTTGATCGCACTGTTGATGACACCTTCCATCACTTTACTGACGATCGAGAGGAGACTGATGGGGCGGTAATTGGCCGGGTTGGATTTTTCCTGCTTTTAATGTACAGACAAACTTGGGCAATTTTCCACATTGTTGGGTAGATATCAGTGTTGTAACTGTACTGGAACAGTTTGGCTAGGGGAGCAGTAAGTTCTGGAGACAAGTCTTCTGTACTATTGTTGGAATATTGTCAGGGCCCGTAGCCTTTTCTGTATCCAATGTCTCCAACCATTTCTTGATGTCACATGGAGTGAATTGAATTGTTTGCAATGCTTGGCATTTCTATCTGTAGATTGCTACAAAAGATTCAGCCTTATCTTTTGCACTGATGCGCTGGGCTCTTCCATCATTGAGGATGGGGATATTTGTGGAGGCTCCTCCTCCAGTGAGTTGTTTAATTATCCACCATCATTCACGACTGGATGTGGCAGGACTGCAGAGCTTAGATCTGATCCGTTGGTTGTGGGATTGCTTAGCTCTGTCTATCACTTGCCGCTTTCGGTGTTTGACATGCAAGTAGTCCTGTTTGGTGGCTTCACCAGGTGGATACCTCATCTTCAGGTATGCTGGTGCTGCTCCTGGCATGAGCTCCTGCACTCTTCAGGTTAGATCCCCTGGCTTGATGCTAATGGTTGAGTGGGGGATATGCCGGGCCATGAGGTTACAGATTGTGCTGAAGTACAATTCTGCTGTTGATGGCCCACAGCGTCTCATGGATGCCAGTCTTGAGTTGCTAGATCCGTTTGAAGTCTGTCCTATTTAACACAATGATAGTGCCACACAACACGATGGAAGTTGTTCTCAATATGAAGGTGAGGCTTCGTCTCCACAAGGACTGTGCGGTGGTCACTCTTACCGATACTGTCATGGACAGATGTAACTGCAGCTGGCAGATTGGTAAGGATGAGGTCAAGTATGTTTTTCCCTTTTGTTGGTTCCCTCACCACCTGCCGCAGACCCAGTCTAGCAGCTATGTCCTTTAGGACCCGACCAGCACGATCAGTAGTGTCGCTGCCGAGCCACTCTTGACGGTGGACATTGAAATCCCCCACCCGGAGTACATTTTGTGCCCTTGCCATCCTCAGTGCTTCCTCTAAGTGTTATTCAACATGGAGGAGTATCGATTCATCAACTGTGGGAGGACATACGTGGTAATCAGCAGGAGGTTTCCTTGCCCATGCTTAATCTGAAGCCATGAGACTTCATGGGGTCTGGAGTCAATGTTGAGGACTCCTAGAGCAACACCCTCCCGACTGTATCCCACTGTGCCACCACCTCTATAGGGTCTGTCCTGCTGGTGAGACAAGACATATCGAGAGATGGTGATGGTGCTGTCTGGGACATTGTCTGTCAGGTATGATTCTGTGAGTATGACTATGCCAGGCTGTTGCTTAACTAATCTGTGAGACAGCTCTCCCAATTTTGGTACTAGCCCCCAGATGTTAGTGGGGAGGACTTTGCAGGGTCAACAAGGCTGTTTCCGCCATTGTCTTTTCCGGTGCCTAGGTCGATGCTAGGTGATCCATCTGGTTTCATTTCTTTCAGAGTTTGTAGCAGCTGGTACAAATGAATAGCTTGCTAGGCCATTTCAGAGGGCAGTTGAGAGTCAACCATATTGCTGTGGGTCTGGAGTCACATGTCAGCCAGACAAGGTGAAGGTGTTGGATTTCCTTCCCTGAAGAACATTAATGTACCAGATGGCTTTTTCCGACGATCAACAATGATTTCATGATGGTCAGTAGATTCTTAATTCCAGGTATGGAGGGATGTGGACCAAACACAGGCAACTGGTACTATATTAATTGTAAAAACCGAATGGCATGGACTAGTTGGGCCAAAGGGCCTGTTTCCATGCCGTAAACTTTATGACTCTTTGACTATGATAATGACTCAACTGAGGGCTGACAAGTATTTGAGATAGAAAGATTTTCAACTTTCCAGACTTGGATCAACAATTCCACTTGAGGAAGTGATGTGGGAATGGCTTGGTGTTGTTAGAATTGATATATAATTCAAGACGAATTTGACTTTCACTACCACAACTACCACAACCACAGCTAAAACAATATGAGACGGTGAAATGAAGAGATAGTCTACTTTTAAAAAAAGAGAATTGCAAGCATCCACAAACAATTGTGCTCCAAACAGAAAGTAAATGGGCAAATAAACTATCTGAAAGAAGGTAGCACAAGATGTTGACAGGTTCCTGAACCAAGTCTGCCTCTCACCTATTCAACTGATCTCCTTAACAAAGTGACTCTTAAAATGTGTAAGTTTCATGGTGTCATAATACATGGTAATTGGAAAATTAAACATTAAAAATCTGTTGGGCGCTTTTGCTTTGTATTTGTAATGAATAGTAACAAGTAAATGTATTGGGAGCAGGAGACTATTCAGCCCCTCTTGCCTGTTCGATAAAGTCATGCCAAATCTGATTGTAAACTCAAATTCACATTCCCATCTACAAAATAACCTTTCAACGCCTTGCTTAACAAGAAACTTTCCACTTCTGCTTTAAATGTAACTAAGAATTCTGCTTCCACGACCTGTTTAGGAAGAAAGTTCCAAAGACATGTGACCCTCTGAGAGAAAACAATATTTCACTTCATCTGTTTTAATTGGGTGGCCCCTGATTTTTAAACAGTGACTGCTCCTACTTATTTTTATTTCATCCACTTTAAATCTCATTGTTCCTCAGCCATCGATGAACTACGGGAGAAAGATTAACTGGTTGAAATCCCTTCATAAGTTAAAACAGATACGATATGATTTTAACATCTTTTGCAAATGCAGTTTTTTATATTTTTTTCTATTAAAAGCATACTTTTTCGACAAGGTCTCAGATCACTCGTGAACATAAGATTTGACACATAGAATAGAACTTATTATATTACTTTGAAATGAAACAAGAAAGGTAAATTTCATTTGTATCAACGTACAGAAGCTATCAGAGTCAACACCTGGTAAAAACACAAACTATTTAGGGATGCCCCCAAGTGGTGGTTTACTCAGCATTCTGAAGCTTATTTTGAAAAATCTACTTGAATGTTTAACCACTTCCAGACTTCAGACTTCCATCTCCAATACAACTATGACCTTCCCACCACTATGAGGTAGGAAGTGGTGAATGAGACCCATTTATAATTCCTCATATGATAAAGCAGATGATAAAACATGTCCATATGCAGCAAGAACTTGTTTGTAACAAGATAAGTGGAAAATATTTTTCATGCCACTGAAGTAACAAACACAAACCAGTTCCAGTTAGATAACGTCCAGCCACCTCCAATTAACATTTAACGATATTAGTGTCACAATTACAGTACTGTCAATACCCTGCTAACAAAATTGATCAAAATGTAACTGAATCAATCACCTATACATATTAAGGCTACAGCGGGAAGTCATAAATCTGGAATTTAAGAATGGAAAATCACCTCTTGACTGCATAGAGCCTATCCACCATCCACCAACACACAAATCAGGTATGTGATAGAGCATCGAAGTATAGAGTCATAAAGTTATAAGGCTTGGAAACAGACCCTTCGGCCCACCATGTCTATGCTAACCACAAACACCAAATTATACTGATCCCATTTACTTACACTTGGTCTATAGCCTACTTTCCCTGGCATTTTAAGAGTCATCCAGATGCCTCTTAAATATTGTGACAGTACATGCCACCACCACCTTCTCAGGCAGCATGTTCCCTATTTCTACCGCTCTCTGGGTGAAAATAAAGTTTCTTAGATCTCCTGGGAGTCATTTACTCCTCACCTTAAACTTATGCCCTCTGCTCTTCGAACATCTGCTGTGCAGAAGAGATTCTAATGATCTACACTGTCTATTTTTGCATAACCCTTTCAGATGCCCCCTCAGTCTCTTCTGCTCCAAGGAAAATAAACGCAGCCAATTCATGCTCTCCTCATAAGTGAGACTTCTTTTCCCAGGCAACATCCTTGTGAATCGCCTCTGCAATCTCTCCAGTGCATTTGTGTCCTTCTGATAGTGTGGCAACCAGAGCTGTACACAGCATTCCATCTGTGGCCTAATCAATGTGGAATAAAGTTGTAGTAAGACCTCCTTGCTCCTATAGCTTACACCTCAGCTTATGAAGGTAAGCATCCATACACTTTCTTCACCAGCCTGTCTACCTGTGCTGACACCTTCAGGGATCTATGTGACTTGGCCAAGTTGTCTACCTTATACGCTGCAGGCAAGGCTGCTCTGAGGCATGGTATATTGGCAAAACCATGCAGACACTGCGGCAACAGACGAATAGACACCGCGCAACAATCATCAGAAAGGAATGCAATTTCTGCTCCAAGTCACACATGATTCTGACTTAGAAATATATCATGTTCCTTCAACATCTCAGATCAAACTCCAGGAACTCTCTTTCTAACATCGCCGTGGGACCACCTCCACCATGCACACTATGGTAGTACAAGAAAACAGCTCACCCCTGCCTTCTCAAGGGAAATCTGATGTGGGTAATAAAAATGTCATGCCAAATGACATGCCTATGCTGCCCAATGAATTTAAAAAACTCCATAGTAATTGAATTAAAGGAAATTACCCTGGACGAGAATGTCTTTGTGGTACACATGCAGAAAAGCTTATAAAGCCTAGTACACAACAGGAAATTGTAAGTGCATTTGCTGCAATTTTTATTTTAATAAATATCTAAGGGACCATGGTCATACTTCTTTAAACCAAGTTCTCTTGAGAGACACCCAGACTGGGAACACATATTCAGGTAGTTATATCTACAGGAATGTGCAACCAGGCATATAAGGTGAACTAAAACAGAAATTGCTGTTGAAACTCATCAGGTCTGGCAGCGTCTGTGTTACATATTTTTTAACATGCGCAGGTTTTCCTGTTCAGACTGACTGTACGGTAAGTGATGTGACAATGACATCAGCATGCTTGAGCAACAAATTGACAGAAGAGCTAGAATACTTTGTACTGGACAGAGATGGAATTATCTCAAAGTGCAGAGTGCACTTTAGTTTAAGTAAAGGAGTTTTGAAGAAACCTAGACCTCAGTCACTCATAGGGAGAGATAAACCTATGCGATCCACAACAGGTTACGCAATGGGATGTTTAGATATTATTAGTGGAAGCAAGCCGCAAAAGAGTGACACATACAATAACATATACATATATACTGATATATAGGCAGGCACATAGCGAGGTTATAATGTTTCCATATGCATATACATGTAAATATATACTGTATTTTACAAATAGCATTGCACAGGGGCATATGCAATAGCTTCGAACAACATGTCAAATCCTGACGTATTTCATACTAGATAGTAGAAAGGGGACTAGATTTATAATATCAATGATAAACAGTTGTTCTTATTGTTATAGAATGGAGAGAAAAATGATCTAATTTAAAAATCTCTCTGCAATTTTATATTAAGTACCGATGTTTCCTCTGATCCTCATTTGTGAAGAACTTCTTTTATTTTACTTTGTTTTTGATTGTGGACTAGATTGAGAAAAGGACCTGCTTTACAACAAAGGCCTGAGGAAGGAATTGCTGTACTTTCAAAAAGCAAGTTACTAAAACTTATTGTGTGTCATGTTTACACTGTTGCTTTGCAAGTGATGGGAGGAGACAACAAGTAGCTGTGGGAATTGTGAGAAATTGTGTCAAAGGTTATCACCTTGATGACAACTTTTTGATTGGTTCCAGGGTAGCTAAACAGTTTGTGGGCGTAAACGAAACAGGAAGAAGCCCTTGGACCTGTGGAAGGGGAGGTGGTCTCTCCTACAACTCCCCCATCCAATAAAATACCCAAAGCTAACGGAAGTGAGTTGTGTTCTCTCACCAATCGCTGTAAACTCTGGCTTTTAACCAATAAGTCAGAAACTTAATTCTGTGAGTCTTGTGAAGAAGTGAAGAAAGAGATCAGAGATCTGAAGAACTTGGCTAATAAGGGGAACACCCATCGGATCCTGAGGACTGATGCCATTGAACTGTTTCCCCAGTACTTTCTACCCTCCATCCATAACACCATTGCTTTCTTTCCTGCCTGTGTCTATCTGTACTGGGGTTTCAGAAAGGGATCAGAGTTTTAATTAGTGGAATTATATGTTGACAGTTCATATTTGTTTACCGGTAGTTGGAATCTATATTTTGTAGTAAATGGTAGTTCTTGGTAAGTACAGAGAAGTAGTCTGGGTTTTCTGGTAGCCTGGGTTTATCAGAAAGGTAAATTGGGGACTTTTTGTATTTTGATATGATTTTGTGATTATTCTGGGAAAAGCAGGGCTTGATTTCTAGTATATTACCCCAGTGAGGTGTGATACAATTAAGGGATTTCATGAAGAGGTAATGTGACACCAACATTTCAGATTCATTGTAAATAAGTCTATGAGTAACAGTGACAGTAAAACCTATTTTATCACACCAGTGAACAGATTAAAATTGACTCTGACCTGTATTCCCTGATTGTTCTGTTTTTGGGCAGGGTCAACATTCGTGCCTTTTTTTTAATTCAATCGTGGGATGTGAGCATCATTAACAAGTGATGGACATGATGCCAGGGTGAGGAAGGCAAATGCATACAGTGGCTTTGAGGGACATCAAAGCAAAATGCTGAAAAAGTGCATGAGGGAGATGGGGGTGGGGGTGGGTTCAAGTGGGATTAAACAAAGATTGACAATATTGACTGGGGAATAGTTAAAAACAATGGGATGAACAGAGAAACTTTGCCCTTTCCATAGAAAGACCACAATTTGCAACTGTGAACAGTGTTTCACACACTATATATTTAGATATGTTGTGTGATGATTGTAATAATGTTGTAAACTGTATTTTTTCACTCATTCATGGGATGAGAGCATCACTGGCTAGGCAGCATTTATAGCTCATCTCTAATTGCCCAGAGGGCAGTTAACAATCAACCACATTGCTGTGGGTCTGGAGTCACATTTAGGCCAGACCAGGTAAGGATGGCAGTTTGCTTCCCTAAAGGGCATTAGTGAACCAGAGCAATGGATTCACAGTTATCATTAGATTCTTAACTCCAGATATTTATTGAATTCAAATTCCACCATCTGCCGTAGCGGGATTCAAACCTAGGTCTCCAGAACATTATCTGGGTCTCTGGATTAACAGTCCAGCGATAATACCACAAGGCCATCGCCTCCCCTTCATATAGGAGCTTGAAAGAGAAGGAACAAAGTCAGCTTGTTTCTTTCTGATGAATAGCATATTCAATGTATTGGGCAGTTCCTCCTACCCCAAACCCACAGCAGTCCAAAGGAAAAGACTTGTGAACAAGCTTGAGAGCAAAGGACTGTGAAAGCGGGGCCTCTCGATCTTTCTGTGGTCAGAAGCGGCCGGGCGTGACCCGCTCTGGGGACAGCGGCAGGTGGAGAGTTTGACTGGGGCAGTACACCTGTCACACCATAACTCAGGTGTCCTAAGGCGAGCTCAGGGAGGACAGAAACCTCCCGTGGAGCAGAAGGGCAAAAGCTCACTTGATCTTGATGTTCAGAACAAAATTGTACTAGCAATATAACAGATCCATTCTAAAGTATTATTCAAGTAGTTTACTTTTAAATGCTATTTCTTCTGCACATCTACTTGCTCACTATATTCACTCGTTTACAACAGAATACTTATATCTGTGCTGTACAAAAGAGCTATTTAACTATTGTTTCTTTCCTGATGAATAGCATACTCAATGCATTGGGCGGTTCCTCCTACCCCAGTCCCACAGCAGTCCAAAGGAAAAAAATTTGTGAAGGAGCTTGAGAGCAAAGGAACAATGATGGCTTGTTTATCTCATTCATCAATTTGAGTTAAATATTGACGAAACCATGCATTCTTGTCTCTCGCACTCTTTACAGTTCACCATTATGATTAGTTTCGCACCTTAGCATCCTTAAGCTTATCCCAGTTGGGTGTAATGAAGTACCAGATTCCATCTCCAGCACCCGGCAAAGTAATCCCTCGGATTAGAAGGATGACAAGGACAACATAGGGGAAGGTGGCCGTGAAGTAGACAACCTGTGTATAAAGGGCAGAAATTGCAGTTGCTTATTTCCAGTCAACAAATGGTGCTAATCACTGCTGTAACACTACAAAATGGTAAAGTGCTAAATGAGAGGATAATATGACCCACCTTTCCTGATGATTTTATTCCTTTTGCCAGGGATAGATAGACAATTATCCAGGCCAGTAACAGAGTCATTGCTAACTCCCACCTTATTTCCCCAGGATATTCAATCCCGTCAGAAATCTTTAAGACAAAGTACCTGTGAAGAGGTGATATCAATCAGGACAGTATTGCATAGTTAAATAAGACACACATGAATGCATACGGTGACCAGGGGAAATTCTTGATGTGTGATTGTCTAAAGTGGGTGGTAATGACTGAGCTACCCTTTTCATTTCTGTCCCCATCTTTATTTTGCATCGAATGGACACAAATATTGGCACAGATATATAATCGACTGCCAATTAATTTCACCTGCGTAATGCAATAGCACACAATATTTGTCTGTCCCTATGATTTTATACCGTAGATATAATGAAGTACGAGCATGTTATTTAGCAATTTAATTCCACCCCTAGTTTCTTTCAGTTTTAAGCTTCACCTCTTTTGATCTGGTTGGCCATTTCATGTAAATTGCTCCAATTAAAATCAGTCTGATGATAGGAGACATCCAGATGACTGAAATGTCAAATATTTTTACTTTCTTTCATAAGTTTCCAATACAAGTGCAACAGAGGTTGCATTGCCAGAATTAAAATAGCCACACAACTATTATTTTGTGGAAGATCTTTGTAATTAAACACATCTGCACTTTTTAGTCAGTAAATCCTGTTTTCCATTTTCCTCTTACTACATTTGACTTCTTGCCACGCACCATTCCTCAGCCACCATTAGCGGTCCCAGGTTTCTGTTTATACGGTTGTTCAGATAACCACTCAAATACTGAGAATGGGATCCCAGATAAGATAGTCCTCCAGCTTTTCTCCCTCACTGACCTGTTTGATTTCATTGTATTTCACAATTTAGAACTAAATTATAGCATTCATATTGAGCACCCTCCCTTACTTGAAGTATTCTTCACTGCCGCTGACAAAGGTTTTGTTTATTGGCCTGGTGTAGTTCACCATGGTGACATTGGAAAAAGCAGAAAGGCAAAATGTTGAATTTTTAATCTGCACACTGTTGGTATCTCCAATTATGCAGGAATCTGTTGGAACAAGAAAAAGTGATGTTAATGCATTAATGTTATGAGTGATTCTGTCCACTAATTCTATTGACTTTCCACATCATCTGCAAACATTTAAGTTAACATCTTGAGCCTTCAATATTTCTCACAAAGGCACCGAAGGCAGGAAATGCTTCTAGAGAATACTTACTGTCCAAAGAATTTCAATACGCTGAGACATAACTTCTGAGTTATTCCGAAATATTGTTAAATTGTGTGCATTAATATAAGGGTTGTGCAAGTTATTAACAAAATTTAATTATTTCAATCATGTTTTCCATATTGAATAATCTTACAGGAATGTGCTCCCATGGAATATCAGAATGCAAAATCACTTTTGCACCAATTTTATGAGAAATATTGAATTGAAATATATCAGAATTATATGACCTTAAGGCACAATTACACATGCATAGGTTAGTGTGATATGTATGGAATGACACAGTGTGACGTTTATTGTGTAGCATATTGTAGTTAGACCTACCTCTCCACAGCTTAAAGTACCCACATGGTAAAACTACTACTCAACTCATGGCAAACATGTCTTTTTTGACAAAGTCATTTAACCGAGTGCCCGCATTTAGATTTTGATGAAGCAGTACCCAATCTGTTGCAACATAAAGGCTGTATTGTTGGAAACAGGTCATAATTAGCTTTCAACAGATAATCGAAGTCACCATATCATCAAAAAAGAACAGACTGCTTTCTTTTCTCATAAGGTTCAAGCTGTCGTTTTATGCTAGACTACAGAATATCAACAGAATGCCCACTTACAGTCCTCTGCTCAATCGCTTAACCCACTTTCTCACTTGCCTCATAGACAAGTGGTGTGGTATGAGTTTGTGTGGTCTAACCTTTGAATTGGATTCAGGGAGTGTGCTGCATCTCCAAGACTCATGTAAGAATTGTTAGAGATGCCCTGAACGTATCTCACAAAAGAGGAATGATATAAGTTTGCCCATTGTTTGGTTTGTTGCTTTCATCAACGATGCATTGGATGTCATAAAAAAGAATATTATGGAATGACAATCATATTGAAAAGCATTGTGGCATTTCTTTTCACAGATTGTGTTATGTTGTTGATGGATTTACCTGGAGTTTGTCATCCTGAACAGTGGCCTCATCAATGACCTTTTAGATACCCCAAATAACCCTGGTTACAATATTACCACACCGTACAGTTCAAGAAAGTTCTTGTAAGTATTAGTTTGAAGATAACCAGGTATTTTCACCAGTTGTACCAATATGTGTTTCTTTGTAAGGCTAATTTTAGTG
Organism: Rhincodon typus; assembly: GCF_021869965.1. Lineage (NCBI taxonomy): Eukaryota > Metazoa > Chordata > Chondrichthyes > Orectolobiformes > Rhincodontidae > Rhincodon > Rhincodon typus. Next base: position 55,785,776 of record NC_063348.1, read on the forward strand.
CAGTCCTTCAAGACCATCAGATTGCTCTGATCTTTTGTCACCAAAGTTTTGATGCCAGGCTAGCTGGAGGCAAATATGAAACATGACCATATAGTTCCCTTTGTGCATCAGAGTTCCAAGACATACAACAAAAAGACACCCCTTGTTTATGTGTAAAAGCTTTGAACGTGTGAACTGGATTTGAGAGAATAAGGGTACTGGTTTGAAGAAAGAAAACTTAAGCCTAAGTAAACCTACTACTCGGCTCATGCATACGTCTTTTTTGACAAAGTCATTTAACTGAGTGCCTGCATTTAGATTTTGATGAAGCAGTGCCCAATCTGTCGCAACATAAAGGCTGTATTGTTGGAAACGGTCTTAGTTAGCTCCTTCCAATATGTCAAAGGCTGGAGGAACATTGCATGAATTCAAAACAAACATGATAAGGATATAAATCTACAGTGACAATATCAACCAGAGGCCAATTATGCAAATGTATACCAAAGCCTTTTTGTCTACCTTGAAGAGTTTGTTGACAGGTAAGCAGTAGCTTGTGGAGCTCTGTTGCAGCTTTCACTGATGGGGAATGGTAACATGTATATGCTTTTGGGAGGCAACCAGAGACGATGCACTCACGCACTTCACTGTGAGATTTTCTGCTGCCTATGCTACTGCAGAACATTTCCAGATGGATGCTTTCTATCAAGCACCAGCTCAACCCTGAATTATCATCTAAATTCCTTGTGGGCAAGGGGAAAGGTCAGTGGGATTTCTTTTGAGCTGATTTCGTTCGAAGGTTGGATAATGGGTGTTTGGAAATTGGAACCCATTTGTTAGTCTGTAACAGGTTTGGTGATTTCATATTTAACAACATTGCACAGATCTGCAGTATTTCAGGGTGATGACTTGGTCGGGTAAGCTGGCTCCTGAATGAAAGAGTCTCAACAGGGACCCAAAATCTGACCAAATAACTGCAGACGACCTCAAAAACCAAAAAAACAAATAAGTATTAGCTGGAGAAGCAGTGGGGAACATGCAAATGATCTGTGATAGCTCAGGAGCATAATTTTAACCAGTTGTATTCTTTGCAGGTTCATGAAGTTCACTTAAATTGTATTTTTGCCAGGATACTCCAATAATTTTGTAACCCCAGAACTCAGAAGGTTGAAGGAAATACTTGTTGAAGACTCTCAAGATACTAAGGAGAGCAAACAAACTTTTTCCACTGCTCAGGGAGTTTAGGACTAGGGATATAATTTACAAATTCAAAACAGGAGTGAAATTAGGAAACAATTCAGCATGCAATGGGTGGTACATATTTGGAGCTCTCTTCTACAAACAGCAATTAAATCAGAGATTGGTATTTTGAATTTTGGAAACTAAAGATAAAAAGGAAAATGGGGAAAAAGCAAGCCAGATAGGTTAGGTTATAGATCAGCCTTGATCTTATTGAATGGTGAAACAGACACAATTGGCTAAACTGTGTTCCCCTGTCCCTACATTCCCATGGAGATTTTAAGCATAAATTTGCAACAAGCTTAAACAGGTGAGCATGCCCAAAAGGTGATACCATATGTTCACCACATAAAGCAAACATTTAACCTTAATTAGGGCATTCTATAGTCATTTGATTTGCAAGTTCTCAAACATGACGAGCAGTTTCCATACATATTGATGCCCAGTTAACTGGAAACGCATAATGTTGTGTGAACTGTGTAACATACCACAGTAGATATAGTGCAGCACAGCACAGTTTTGTATTGAATTTATGTATACATTGTAGCATAACAAAATCAGGAAATGCTGGAGAAACTCAGCAGTCTGATGGTGCGTGTGGAGAGACAAATGAAGTTAACATTTCAAGTTAACTACACATCCAAAGAACAAATTCTGCTGATTTTCTCCAGAACTGTCTGTTTTTAATGCAGATTTCCAGAATCTGCATAATTTTGCTTTTGACAAATGTAATATGTTCTGTGTAACATAGTTCTGTATATAATTGTGGTACAGTTTTGCACGTACTCTGAAACACAGTGTGTTTTGTATCTTGAAACAAATAATGTAATAAACACATTATACTATGCGTATTATATACCATATGACAGTGCAGTATAACCATGGTATACATATGGTATGTACACATAGTGTGTTAGACCCCATGTAACACACTGTGTTAAATATCTTGGAACAGTATATAATACATCATATATTGTGGTGTATGGTGTTATGGAGTGTGTGTACGGCACAATATAGTTTGGTGAAAATTGTATGGCATAATGTGATTAATACCAAGTAGCAACATGATGTATATTGTGTAACACAGTTCAATCTGTTCTATATAAAACTGTGTATACATTATATTAACACAAAAAACTATCATGCAGCATTTACTATGTAACACAGTTTGGAAAAATCCATGTAATGCACTATGTTAAGCAATGTGTCATGCACTAAGTGACTTTGTATTCTGTTCATATCTTTTCTCAACACCATTTTTTCTGGATTGAAATCAGATCATTTACCCGTAATAAACACCAGAAGATGGAAATTACTGATACAATGTAGACATGATGGATTAACACATTTGTACTGAATTTGCTTCTCTAAAGATCCCTTTAACAGATCCAGCAATCCGTTTAAATTAATGTCTGGAAATACGAATTAGATGCTAGCCTGTTTAGTGTGTTTACAATAATGTTGCTAATATTATTGAATAGATTAGTACATTTACATATGAAAATGATATTAATTGCAGGCTAATGGAATCACCAAAATCAAAATCCCTGTAAAAATGAAATGTCAGCATGTTTCTGGTTTAATCCAACCTCTCAGTTATCTTTCTCTTCAATAATCTAAGTACAATTTTAACAATCTCAATAATTGGTCCTCTTCCTTAGAGTTCAGAAATATGATACAAGATGTTCAAAAATAGAAGTTGTCCAATCAAAGAAATATTTGTATTTATGTAACACCATTTACAATCTCAGAAAATCCCAAAGTACTTTACAACCAATTAACTACTTTTTTAAGTATTGGTATTGCTGTGCAACAGCTAATTTGCACACAGCAGAATGTGAGAAACTGCAATGTGGCAATAACCAGCCAAATTGTTTTAATTATAGGAGCTGAGGGGTAAATGTTGCTCATGATAACAAGAAAAGCTCTCCTGTCCCTCCTTGAAATGTACTACGGGAAACATTACATCCACCTGAAAAGGCAGTCAAGGCCTTGGTTTAAATTTTGATCGAAAAGATGGTACTTCCAATGGTGCAGCACTCGCTCAGTACTGTACTGGAGCATCAACCTCAGTTGTTTGGAGTGAGCTTTGAACCGAAAGTGCCACTTCTGAGTCAAAGCTAATACACTTTGCATTATTAAAATGACATAATCTCACAGTACTGTATTTCTCATATCAAAGGTGAAATAATGAGATAAGGCAAATTGCAGATTAAAACAGCTGATTTTGTAAAGCCGACTTTTCCAGTTCAGTTGTGTTAATATGTAATAAAGCACAGGCATAGCATGATGCATGCATTAAAAAATGTATACAAGCAATAAAATTTCTATGTATGCAAATATGCATTAAAATCAATACCAAAGTCATTCTGCATTACCTTTGATCTTAAAGCATTTTTTTTGCAGATGAGTAGTGAGAACGTGGAATGCATTACTGTCTGCTGTTATCTGCCAGCTGTTAGGTTTAACCCATATTACTTTTATATTACATTGTGATTTTCCAAAGTTAGCAGCCTTCATTTTCCTATTCTTTAAGATTTTGTTTCTGTGAATAAATTAATGAGATGCATCATTAAGATTTCAGTCTGGGTTAGAACACCTGCAGGAACATTAAATGAAGATCTGGTTTTACTAAGTCTTTCTGATTAGCTTAGTCCACCCAGTTTGAAGACCAGGAACATCCAAATCCGGAATGGTAAGGATTAGACCTCGTCTACTTTGTTCCAACAATGAGCAGTAGCTCAAATTAATAAAAACACCATCTTCTGGGCCAATGTAAGTACGTAGCTCCTCACTTGCCCCTACCCCCAGACCTGACAGCAAGACTATTCATTTGTATCATGTTAGGGTCAGAACAAATGAATTAGGAGCTAAATTAAGATTATTGTGGTTAATTCCATTTAAAACCCTACCATCTGGTAGAGAAATATTTTCATCTTGTCAGCCTTGCCTGAATTCAAACTCACGCCTCTGAGCTGAAATAAGATCATCCTTATTTGACGTGCCTATAAAGGCCTTTGGAGATAGGAAGAGGTTACACGTTCATCATTGCAATTAGAATGTAATTATGCTGCAGCACATCACTGCTAATTCTCTCATCCATTCTTCCTCCAAGCCTTGTTTCCCCATTGGGAGTGTGTCAATTTACCCCAATATTCAATGGCAACATTGGTGTGACAGCTTATTAGACATTGCTACTGTGGCAATTGACATATTGACTTTTCTGTTACATTATTACTGATGTAACTTGCTGGCACATTGGTAATCATATCCTTTATGCCCAGTTCAAGTTGCGAAGCTAAAAAAAATCCGAAGGTACAGAATTATTATAGAACAGAGGCAATCTAATTCAATGGTTCAAATTATGCCATAAGGAAGAAAGGTACATTTCTAACAATTTGTACAATCACATGGGCCCAGATCTCAGTTGGTAATGAAGGAGCTGCGCTCACTGCTGACATGGATGGAATCTGTCCACAAAGATCCAGCAGTCTCATTGAATGTGGATTTACCCTTTCCCAGCAGTAGTTTTAACCTGGGACCAATTCAAGGGGTTCTCCAGGCATCCAGCAACAGTGATGTCATCAAATATCATAACATCCCTACAGTGTGGAAACAGGCCCTTTGGCCCAACAAGTCCACACTGACTCTCAGAGCATCCCACCCAGACTCATGCCCCTATAACCCATCTAATCCACACATTCCTGAACACTACAGGCAATTTAGCCTGGCCAATCCACCTAGCCTGCACATCTTTGGACTGTGGGAGGAAACTGGTGCACCCGAAGGAAACCCATGCAGGCACAGGGAGAATGTGCAAACTCCACACAGACAGTCGCCCGCGGGTAGAATTGAAGCCGGGTCCCTAGCACTGTGAGGTAGCAGTGCTAACCACTGAGCCGCTGTGCCAACCCTAAACCTAGGCACATCCAGGAGCCCATATAATAAGATGATAAGCAGCCAATCACATTGAAGTAATCTCACAGAAAATAAACCAAGAGGTAAAATGTTCTGACTATTCTTCACTTTTAATTACAGACAGTCAAAAAAGTGATTGGGTCATACATGGTATTAAGGTCAAAGCTGAAATCTCATTAAAACAGAGCATCAATATCTTTTGTTTTAAAAAAATGTGATTTTTAATATTATGGAGTAATTTGACATTCCAATTCATTAGTTTTTTTTAGGGACAGTAAGGCTGTTCAGCAGTAATCCTAACTGTATTGTGCCATTAACACCCCAGCAACACCTCATCAAACAGGGTGTGATATTTTTCAAAGGCTAATACAGCAAGGCTAATAGTGTAACAGAGCAATTTCTCATAAGTTTGGCAATTCCTAATTAATTACAATTGATGGGGAATTCAGCAGCATTCCCTGTAAGAGAAGCATAAAATTACTGCCAGCTCCTGGATTTCAAACTTTAAAAGTGCACACGCGAACCCTCCAGAAGGCGGAGTTTCAGAGGAATAATGGTCGTGAACACTAACGCTGCTCCTTCATCAGATGCAGCGCTCCGAAAGCCTGTAGCTTCAAATAAACCTGTTGCACTACCACCTGGTGTCCTGTGATTTCTGATCCCGTTTCTCCATTATTAGTGTTACAAAAGCAGTGCCGACGTGACCAAGAATTTGAGATTATATACCTTGATACGTTATTTTTGCCTTCTGCTGTTTTTGGAGTCTTTGATGTTTGAAACTGTTATACCTTGGTGAAATCATGATTGCAAATTTGAATTGGTTTACAGAGGGCAAGCAACTTCTTTTTATATCGTTAATACTTGCCTGACACTTCCATGTTTATCTTGAAATATTCAGGAAACTATTTTTTTTACAATCAAGTTACCTGCTTTTTTATGCAAGATAAAAATTGAACTAATTTAGGATGATGACAGTATCTCTTGTTTATTACATTTCATCACTGACCCTTTGAAACCATCAGTTGCAATTGTATATTGCTCCAGCTGTCCTGGGATCATAATGGTACATCTCAGTAATACCATTAATGAGTGGGGTGTTTTAATCAAGCTAACTGCTCACAGTGGCACTGAGAGTGTACTTATGTGTTGCACCAAGCATTGCCATAAATCTGATCATGTTGGAACTGAGCGGGTGAGAATAATTGTGACAACTGAATGATCTACGCTCAAGGAAGCGATATACGTGGCATTTTGAATTGATGAGGATTTGGTTACATCTTGTTCCGAATCACTGTTTCGAGAACATAGAGAGATCAATCAAATGGTGATTTATTGACCATCATGCAACTGTATCTGCAGCTGATTAACAACAAATTTAGCATTGGATTGGGAATTAAATACCCACCCTCGGAGCCACAGTAAGTGAAATTAGGGCATCTGTAACAAACGAAATGAAGGAAAATGAAGGTGCTTAACCTTATTGGAGGGTTATTTATAGAGTTTTAAATTTTAAAAAAGTGATGAAATTCGATTATACACAGACAAAATGTTGACATTCGAAAAATTACTGAAACAGGCTTATGGCCTCACAGTCTTGTGCAAACACTGAAAAACGGCATATTTACTACTTGCATTATAAGCATATTGTAAACAATAACAATTCCTGAGTATTATAGAGAAATATAAACCATTACACATTTGAAGGAAATTCCTTAACATGAATTATGAGCTTGTTCCACAGTTTTCATTGTATCTGGGCTAAACTTGAGTCCGTTTATAGTCAAAAGGCAGAACATGCTAAATTGGAGCAGATAAATTTCTGACACCGACTGAAAAAAAGGGTGCCACTGATCTAATCCATTGGCACCAAATCAATGTGGGCCTTCCTGGCTGGGATCACTAATTACATCCATTCGAAACTCTTGGGATCATCGGCTCAAGAGAACTCTGTGAAATGAATGCCTTTCAAAGTAAAAGATTCTAACATTAACCCGCGACAATGAAATTTATTGCCAGTAACTATCCGTACAGTTACTTTCTTTGGCTAGCATTATCTTTAGACACAAATTAATGCATGTCGAAGAAGAGTGGAGGTGATCAGAAGAACATTTTGTAAAGGTCAGGTTCTTACAGAAACAATGGTCCAGAAGTAGAATCCATAAAATCTTTTGGCTGGGTTTCAAGTAAATATTTGGAAAAAAAAAAATTTTGTAAGACTTTGGTGAAAAGGCAAAGGATTGAGGGGGGACAGATCTTGCAGAAAGCCAGCACAGATGTGATGGGCCAAGTGGCCTCTATCTGCCCTGTAATATATTGTTAATGCATTTGACCATCTTACTTTTTCAATAACTCAAAATCATTAGTGATAAGCCAGAAGACCCATTCACAAGCTACATCTCTCCAAGATCACTGCAGTTACTTGAATTTATTGACCCTCCAATAAGGTAACATAGTCCTACATGAGTGAAGGCGACAATGTATATAAAATCACACTGCAATCCAAATTATTATAACAGCAGCAGTAAAATGACTAGCAGTAACCTCCTTTCCGATTTCCACTAGTCAGCAAAGATGGATGAAAGTGAAAAGTAAATAAAAGCAATTAAGGCTCAATATTTTGGAAGATGCTGTGGTCTCTGTTAGCACTTTACAAGACCGCTTGTAGTTTTAAGGTACTTTTATGTTGCACAGATATCCATGGTGGTCCCTGTAAAGCAAGCGCATGTCTTTAAGAAAAAAAACCTCTTCCAGTAGGCAAGAAGATTGGGTGAGTCCAAAGAATAGGTTCTGCAGTGGTTACCCAATAACAGCTTGTGCTTGTCTCTACAGTTTGCAGTGTTCCATCTATTTTCGCAGGATGCCCAGGGAAGGACAGGTATGCACGATGCAAAAAGGTAGAAGAGAGTGTAGCATATGATGATGTTGTAGTACACAGCAATCAAAACTGAGATGATTAACATAGCGAGTCCACATCCTACAAACAGAATGAGAAATGAGACAATTTAATATGCAATAAGGTGTTTTTTTTTTTTAAATAAAATCAACATCAAGAGGAGTCTATCAGCTTCAATGCCTTACCTTGTAAGGCAGGAATAGCTTTCCACACGGATATAGGGCCTTGACTGGCAAATTGGCCAAGTGCTGTTTCCAGAAAGAAAATGGGGACTCCAGCAAAAGCAAGCATCATCAGGTAGGGAATCAGAAATGCACCTAAATGGGGGAAACAATGAATGAACACACCACTCAGATTATTATTGATCAACCACAGATTCTAAAATGATTTTAAAGCAATATTGAAACTATGTCATGAAATCTAGGAATCTAATGCCATATTTTATTTATGATTACAATATCAATTCAATAGATCATTACAAAAAAATCAAATTAGATGGACTTAATAATAAGCAATGATCACATATTATAAAAACAACTCAGAAGAAGAAATATTTGAAATGCAATGTAGAGACACAGTATGACACTGGAGGGCACTACAGGCTCAGCATTTGAGAGACTGTACCTGTACCGAGAAGAGGGGGAAATTACTGTCACCAAGAATCTAAAGATCTGAATCAAACAGCAGTCACATCATTTCATCTTGGTTGATAGATAAAACTATCCATTCCAACCTCCTGTTCTCTACAGAATAGTCCGGCTGCTGGTGATCTCCAAACTGATTCAATACATTGGGGGTATCTGGGCTGAATCTGGGTTTTGTTCTCTACTCAACAGAATTGATTTCTGCATTTTATAGCAGTTGTAGCTCCCTCAACCAATGAACTCACTTAAAATAAACAGGTCAATGAACATTATACAATGGACAGCATGTCTATGCAGCAATGAGAAGATGGCAAAGTATAAAGCCAGAAACTGATCATTTACTTCCTTATGTTGAAATGGCACTCCTGCTTCTGAGCCTTTAGTTCAAAGAATATTTCCACTCTCCCATCAGATACGTTTATCTCCATTTCCTTGCCAGCCTTAATCATGATCTAATTCAGAAATATGATAGGTCCTTCATAATAGAAAGAGCAAGTGCTGGAGAAATGCATTTCTTTCTCTTTCAGGTTTCCAGCATTCACAGAATTTTGCTTTTCTTTGGGTTGTCTTGTAAATTTGGAAACTTACACAATATTAAGTGATTTCACTAAATTTGGTTACAAAGAGGAGGAGGTACAATTTTGACATTGACCAATAATGTAAAGGGAAATAAGTTCTGAAGAAGAGTCATTCAGGACTAAAGAGTTAACTATTTCTTTCTCCACAAATGCTGCCAGAGCATAACAGCATGTTATGGTTTCAGATTTCCAACATCCTCAGTATCTAACTATTATTAAAGGATAATGTTGCTGTTTTGGCAAATTGTTAATGTCTGACCATTCCAATCAGCAGAACATAGCAACCACAAAATGTTGGGTAAATCACCCATCTCATTCTTAGTCCAAGCTGCACAGCTGCAATTTTAAACAAATCCAACAAGGGTTCCTAACCTTAACCTTAAACCCAGTCCCTGATAACTTTGTTCAAACATGCAGATTGGGTTCTCATTAACTTTTTCAGGATCAGCTAATATTAATATCTGAGTGAGGAATTTATATCGTTTCCTAGACTAAGAAAACGTCCAGGTAGACGTTATATATTTGGCAGGTTTCTTAATGGATAGGAAGCAGCACAAATTATTCTACTGCTTCTCCTGGCTGTTCAGGGAAGCTTTGAGCCTCTCTCTATATACTTCGCCCCCACACTGTGGCTACAATTCTCCTCCCCTGGCACTTCAAAATCCCTTGTGCCAGAGGACATGCCCTAAAAACTTATAACTGTAAAGTGCATTCATTTAGACAGTTTGACTTCCAAATAACCTTACCTTTAGTGACAGTGTAATGATATTGATAGCTGTTTCTGCAGTTGAAAGGATACAATGTCTTTTGAGGTACATTTTTTTTTAAATCAAAGAAGCGTCATATAGGACCTGAAACATTAACCTGCTTCTTGCTCCACAGATGATTCCAAACCTGTTGAGTTTCTCCAGCACTTTCTGATTTTTATTTCAGATTTCAAGCATTCACAATATTTTGCCTTTATTTTTGTTTAAATTGTTCATGAGGTGTCATTGGCTGAGCCAGCATTGTATTGCCTGTCCCTAATTGCACAGAGAGTACAGTAGTTAAGAGTCAACCACTTTGCTGTCGGTCTGGAGTTACATACAGTCTAGACTTCCTTCCCCAAAGTGCTTTAGTGAGCCAGGTCAATGTTTTATATACAACAATTGACAATAATCATGCTGCCAGCTTACTTGTTACTTCAGAAATTTATTGAATTTATATTTGACCACTAGTGAGAGCGAGATTCAAACCCATGACCAGAACATTAGGACTTCTGGATTATGAGTCTACCACTACACCATCACCACGCTTAATAAAGCCAGTGTGAGCTCTTGCTCTGTGGCAAGACCAGCACAGTATTAAATTCGGCCAATACATCAACAGACAAAGCATGCAGACGCTGAAGAAATAATAATATTGCAAATATCTGTCACAGGTCAATAACTGCAAAGTACAACATTTAGCTGACACACCTGAGTTACTCTGCCAAGTCCACATTCAATACTGCTAAATTTAGTTTTGAGGTGTAATGCCTGAACAAATTCCACCTTCCTGTCAGCTCAATTTTATTGTTAGCATAGACTGGGCTGCAGCATCCAAAATCCCACATTTAGAAAAAGCACTGGAAGGCAATGATACTGTGACAGGGGTCTGAAGCCCAGGTTATGTTGAATTAACTACCAAGATTTAGGGTGAAGGTCAATGGCCACCTTTACAGGGCAACTAGCAACCTGAAAGAATTCCCATTCTCCCAACATTATCCATTTAATTGTGAGCAAATTATGTGGAGTTTTGTTTGGAGACATATGGCAAAAGTGGTAGGACAGCCTGTTATCACAGAGTTCCAATTCAAGATAATGGGCTAGAAAGCCAAGGCAAATGAAAATAAATTATTTTTCATTAGCGCTTTATTATCTAGAGTGTATTTCCTGCGAGGTTGGTGGAATCCAATTCAATGGTGGCTTTCAAAAGGGATTTTTGATGCCAAATGCATTTTTTAAAAATGTAGAGTTAATAGAAACAGAACAGGGAAGCTAACCTCATTTGTAGCTCCTTCAGAGAATTAGCAGAGAGATGGCTTATATGGAGTTAACTATCTCTTGACATAGAACCAACAGACTTGCACTATCCAATGCAAACTGAGTGAACTGCAGCTCAATTTCTGCTTAGGCACTTTACAACCTCAGGGTCTCAATATTGAGTTTGACAACTTCAAAGCATGAAATCTGTCCTCCATTTTAATTTAACCCATTCTGCTCCTCTACCCACTCTGTGTCACGCTTATGGGTTTACTCTAAGCAGAGCTCACCAATTTTCTGCTATTAACACCTAATATGAACATCTACCCTTCCTCCATGATTCCTCTCTGCTACCATTGGCACAAATTTTGAATTTTGCTCCAGATCACAATTCTCATCTGTTCCACATGCTTCTTCTGTCCCAGCTCCTCCCACCCACCTTTCCCAACTGCATAAAAACTTCATTTTTCTCACCCCTTTCAAAAACATACAGATGGGACTCAAAACATTAGTTCTGTTTCTCTCCCTAGAGATCCTGCCAGACCTGCTGAATTTCGCCAGCATTTTCTGTCTCTCCAGCACCCACGGTACTTTTACTATACTGGAAGCTTTACCTGTTGGGTGGGGATGTAGGACTCAGGTTGCGAAGCAGTCTTAGAGCAAGAAACAACTCTCCCCCAGATCCCCTGCCCAACCCCCACCCCTACCCACACCAAAATGGAAGTTCATATGTAGCTCCAGCCTAAAGAGCATAGTACAGGAAAGATGACAAGGGAGTCCAGAAACAAGGGGTCACATATGGGGTAGGCAATTTAAAACTGAGATGAGGAGTTTTTTTTTCACCCAGAGAGTAGTGAGCCTGTGGAATTCTCTGCAACAGATAATGGTTGAGGCCAAAAAAAAGAATGCTTTCAAGAAGAAGTTAGATATAGTTCTTAGGACTAAAGGGATCAAGGTTTATGAGGAGGAAGCAGGAACAGGGGACTGAGTTGGATGATCAGCCATGATTAAAGTGAATAGTGAATAGTTATGGGAAGAATATTATTAAGCTGGAGAGGGTTCAGAAAAGATTTACCAGGACGTCGGTGGAAATGGAAGGTTTGAGTTTTTGGGAGAGGCTGGATAGGCTGGGATTTCTTTTACTGGAGCATAGGAGGTTGAGGGGTGACCTTAGAGAGGTTTATAAAATCATGAGGGATATAGGTAAGGTGAATGGCAGGTTTTTTTTCTCCCCTATGGTGGGGAATTTCAAGACCGGGGGTAAATTTTTAAACAGAGATCAGGAAGATTTAAAAAGGACATGAGGGCAACTTTTTTACACAGAGAGTGGTTTGTGTGTGGAATGAACTTCCAGAGGAAGTGGTGGGTGAGGCTATAGTTACAATATTTGAATGAGTAAGTGAACAGGAAATGTTTGGAGGGATATGGGCCCAGTGCAGGCAGGTGGGACTAGTTTAGTTTGGGGTTTGAAGTGGCTGTATGAATTTATTACCCTATAAATGGTGCAGGGGACTGGAAGGGCCGAATGGCACATTCCTGCTATATTTTCTATGTGTCTACTTAAGAGAGATGTAAATCAGATGAGTGAGTAATAAAAAAAAATGGACGTAAGTAAGTTACATGTGGATGTATTCATGTGCCCATTATCCGTAATGGCTGTTTTGTAGAAAAGTTTGAACTGTAGAAATGAAAGGGTAGCAGAGCTGCTCAACTTTTATCCAGTTCCAGGCCCGGGATACACACACTCTATGTCTGAACAACACTGTGGGGTAATGTGGCCCCTCTACTGGGCCATTTTAAATCGATTGATCTCAGACATTTCTGGGACCTTCCCTAACAGTCTTTACAGTGCCTCAGTTGAACACCTTGAAACGCCAACGGATCACTCACCTAATTCGCATGCGCTAATGAAATTGGCAGAGAAACTGAGTGTAATTTCACACAACTGTGTCTTCAAATGGGAGTCATTTTGGACAATTTCCCCAACACTCTCCCCACCCACCCCCCAAGTAATCCTCCAATTCCTGATAATATCATCACCACAGCATCTTGTAATTCTAATGACCCATGGGCATATTCTCAACTGTAATTAATTCTTTGCAGATAAACAGGAGTACTTCCTGATAACAGGTCTCACAGCTCTGAGAGAGAATGATAAATGCGGCTCGTGGATATCACCGCAAAAACAGCTTTAAACCCTTCTTAAAATAACACTTAAATAATATTTACAAAGGGTCGATGACACGTGTAAGTACAGCTGGCGATGAGAGAGCTTGAACCAAAGGGTACAGGCACGTGGAGTCAGCATTCTCGCAAGGCCGACGGTTCCACTTCGGCGACTATCACAAGATTAATTCGCTGTTGTCGAACTAAGAGAAGTTAATGTGCAAACACATCGCCAATGTTAACGCCCGCATTGCTTAACAAAAAAAAAGCAAAATCGAGGAAAATGATCGCCCGATGCTAAAGCACGAACACCGCCTGATTCCCCGAAAGTTTTAAACTGAATACATTACATCAAGGATAAATCAAAAACGCCATTTTTTATAAATGAAAAAAAGAACTGGTCGAAGTTGGGGGGTCATTTTTGCTGCATTATGTATCGCAGTAACCCAAACACTGATTTGTGAAAAGCACAGCGGAATAAAGAGATAACAATTTCTGATAAGAAGGGTCCAGACCCGAAACGCCAGCTTCCCTGCTCCTCTGATGCTGCTTGGCCTGCTGTGTTCATCCAACTCTACACCTTGCTATCTCTGATTCTCCAGCATCTGCAGTTCATACTATCTCACAGGGGAATAAATACTCCGTTCCTGAGGCCTCGTGTCCTTTCCTAGTATTCTTCCCGCTACACAGTGAAGCACAATCCTCGGAATTAGCAACAGGAGTGGGCCACTCGGCCCATCCAACCATTCAATTAAGGTCATGGCTGCTCTGACTGTGGCCATTCTTGTCTTAATTTGCATTTCGTTTCCGTCACAGTTTAGTCTATGCTTCGGCCCATTGATTTCCCGGACCTGAATACCATTTTTCTCTGATGAAGAGTCACATGGACTCGAAATGTTAGCTTACTGTCTGTCTCCACGATGCCGCCTGATCCACTGTGATTTCCAGCATTTTTGTTTTGTTTTTAGAACAGGTTCCAGCGTCAGCAGTAATTTGCTCCTGTCATTTTGTCTCCCTCGTTCTATCTTGCATTACTTTCTCTCCCCAATTTGAGAATCTTTGCCTTTGCTGATGTGTGGACCTATGAGTAAGGCAGTTAAAATACGTACTTTATGCAGCTGGACCTGGCGTTTTAGGGCGAATGAACCCATTTGTGATAGGACGCCAAAACTGCACCATCACAATTAAAGCTATGTTTGGGGTTCAATAGAGAGCGATCATCTAAAAGCATTTTTCAACGTTTTACTAAAGGCGAACATCCCAGATCCAACACAACTGAACGGCTGTTTAAAAACTGTCTGTACATTCTGGTTATTTTTTTGCAGCGTTTATTTGCTCGATTTTATATCAAGCTTCAAGATAAGTTCCAACATTTTCCAACATTTCAGATTTGTAAAAAGCAGCGCTTTTTATTTTTGCTACATGTTTAAAGGCCCGTGAACTGTTTCATGCCAGCAGACACTAAAGCGGGAGATCTGCGATCTCCATACGCGATGGATAACTTTAAAGCAGAGTTTATCTCCATTTCTGGCCAACATTGCGCATCAGGGTGTACATTGCGAATTCGGCAGGCTGTGGTAGTTTAACTGGAAGCTCAGCCTGTCGCCCGTTTTGGTCAAAGTTCGCCAAAACTGAACCGAGTCAAAATCGTAATCAGTCCAGCGCCATCAGAGCAGTGAAATAAAACAAAGAATTGCCGATGCTGAAAATCCGAGACAAGCAAGAACAGAAAGTGCCGGAGAAGCTCAGCAGGTCTGTAATTATCTGTGCGTAGAGAAACAGAGTAACGCTTTTGGTGGGACACTGGACTCGAAATATTAACTCTTGTTTTTCTCTCCAAGGATACTGTCAGACATGCTGAGTTTCTCCAGCAATTTTTCTTCTTATTTGTTTCCATCACAACACTCCAAGTTCAGCTGCTGAATGTTTGTTTCAAAACCAAATTTAGATCGAATTCTAAACTGAACAGTTTATCTTTCTTAACCAACCTTGATACTGAAAGGTAAGGCCACACCAGCGATAACAGGTTCATACCTGATGGAGAGATAGTAGGAACTGCAGATGCTGGAGAATCCGAGACAACAAGGTGCAGGGCTGGATGAACACAGCAGGCCAAGCAGCATCATAGGAGCAG
>NC_063348.1:55806326-55830857 GCF_021869965.1 Rhincodon typus
AGAAGAAACGTCAGCTTTCCTGCTCCTCTGATGCTGCCTGGCCTGCTGTGTTCATCCATCTCTACACCTTGTTATCTCAGATTCTCCAGCATCGGCAGTTCCTACTATCTCTGTAACAATTTTAACCCCACTGAATAGATTTTACTGCGCTTCACAAAGACACAGTACAGAGAGAATAAACCTGAGTGCCCACATTGAGAAAATAAACATGTGGGCAACTGATTGTGATTTAGCATTACTCAATCTGTGCATTTAGGAGCAACTCCAACGCAAAGAATTGTATAAAGTAAAACAAGGATGCTAGAGATCTAAATCAAAAACAGAAATTGCTGGAGAAGCTCAGCGGATCTGGCAGCATCTGTGGGCAGAACGCTTTCTGGTTTCTCCAGCGATTTACGTTTTGTTACAAAATGGTACGTAGCTCAGCTTCACCTTATCCACCCCTCAGATCAAACCAATGGATGTGTGGGTTGATTCCTGAGGCTCAACCTGTCGCAGAAGTCAATATTCTTAAAGTCTAATTTGGCTCACCCTTTGAAACCCACTTCCATCAAAATAACCCAAATCCAGGAGGCTTCCAACAAAAGTCATTCAATTGTTGGCAGTGCCGCCGTTGGTCAAAACACTACGTGGGACTTTACTGCTCGGTTAGACACTGTTGTGGAATATTTGTGCAGCTGGTCAGGCAGGACTATCACTGCATCAGTTGCCGCTCAAGACCGGAGTGTAAGAAAAAAAAAACTTCACAAGGATCCACGATCAACCCAGAAACCCCACGTTAGAAATTGCTTATTTTGCAATTCCCGTGGCTCCGGCAGGGGGTTGTTCATGCAGTGTGTGATTTTGCAGTGAATTTGGTAACTGTCGACGCTTTGAACTGGATTATAAATCACTGCAGAGGTACAACCTGACGCGTATTTCCACGTAAGTTGAGTGGGCGCTACCAATATTTGCACAAATGCATTTTCTTTTTGTCTTACCTGCACAGGAATTATGACTTACTCCCGTTTTATAAATTCTGAATTTACATATCAACTATTGGCAAAGGCTTCTTGGCACCGGCAATGAATACAGGAGCAAATCCCATTACCAGTTGGGTCATGATATCAATAAATGTTTCAATTCATTGATATCTACAAGGTGATTCCGAATATATTACAGCATTCACCTGAACAGTGATAACGCAGAGGGAAATGTGTCATATCTTCCAGCATTATTGGATACTTTACAGAGTAAGTCTCGGGGAAAGAGGATAGTGGCATTTACGATGCATTAATTCGATATTAACCCACACGGTTTAAACGACAGATGGGAAATGCTCAAGTTGTGGTAATATTCGTCAGCTATGTACTAAATTCATTGATGTGCTTCAGACTGACATTCTTGCAATGTTTGTTCTTATTTTGACGCTTTTAAAATGCTAAACTCTAAATAATTGCACACATGGTTTAAAATTGATAAACTGTATTGATAAATGAACACGCCAGTCCTACAAAAATATGCAAATGAGCTAATATTTGCAGACCTTGCATTTCAGGACTTGGTACTTGTTCATTCCATGTCAACTAATTTATCAGATGTTTACCTATGAACGTGCATAACTCTTTGAAAGTATACATAGAAATACCGACTCAATCATTACCCGCAATTGGAATCTTACATTCTGATGCAAATAAGTCCATGCTAAAATGCAGCTACAAATTCATCACACCTTAAAATACGAGACAAGTGCTTGCTTGTGAGGATGTCAGTTTCAATGAAACTAAACCTCCTCTGTCCTTGCTGGGAACTAATCTCTCCTCGTCAAAGTGCATTGAGTTAGTGAGGTTCTGTGCTATTTTCCCAACGATTTGGGTGCGTATAACTTAACAAATAAACATATTACAAAGACCGGTACACCGCTATTTTATTCGCTGAAGCTGGTCACGAACAAGTTGCACATGGAAGTCACAAATTAAACTAATGTAAGAACACTTTTTTTAAAAAAACAAGTATCAAAGGACACAATTGTAGTAGGTTCAACAAAAGGGACGCTATTGTTTGCCCGCTTCCTTGTAATGAGTATCTATAATGTTAACCAAGACTGGTGGGCTTCCGTGCAATGTGAGTAACAGATTTAGTTTGGAATATTTATTTTCGTTGGGAGTGGGTTCCGTAAGTCAATGAGATGCAACATTAACATCATTCGCTGTAGCAATGCACTGGCCCCTCTCTCTTTGCTGCTAATTCACCTCAGCAGTGGGAGCGCTGCCGCAGAATGCATATTGCAACATCCTTAAGGTTCACGGATTAATGAACCAGAAAAACTCCACTCGCTCTCTCCTCCACCATGTTCCTTTTTATTGAAAGCAATCCCCGTTTCTTCTACCTGACACCAAACTGACCGTTTTTTCTATCTCCCGTATCTCTGACCAATTTAATTTTTAATGACCGCTGACCGCTAACACCGAGGATCCGAGAAAGGAATGAATGTTCTTTTAAAGCTTTTGAGCGCTTCATTGGCGAATAATACGTCAGACCCGCTGGATTTTTGTTTAAATCTTAGAACTCCTCTTGTTTATTCACTGCCTTGTGTGTTTCACAAGCATAGGGTTACTTTCGCTTCTCTATCGCCCACTGTGACCCACTCATCCATGCAAACGTTTGCACCCATTCCTTTCTGTCCTACGGATTTCCTAACCTCCCTCGATGTTTTTTGTTCTGATCCTGGACCTCCCTGGACCCGATGCTCTTCCATTCTTACCTCCGCCGTTTTGGAATGCGAGATAGGGAAAACGCCATACATTCCCCAGTCCTACCGCATAGCCGACCATGGAGAGAATGAAGTCCAGCTTCCTCGACCAGTTCCCTCTGGCTTTATTCTCATCTCCTTTATCTTCCTAAGGGAAACATAAGATGTAACACAAATCTGGTACCACTGCCTTTAACAAAGGCGCTTGGGTCTAACGGGACTTCGATCATTCTTTAATACAAAAACAAACACCACCTTGAACAACCCGGAACATAGGAACAATATAGGGCTTTAAGCGTGCAAAAACAAAGGGTTTAATATTTTGAGCATCTATCTCTTCAAATAACTTGCGTGGCTACGTGCTACTTTCGATAAATTGGCCCGTCAACAGCCGTGCTTATCTGAATAAAGTAGGATTGGAAAATCCGCCCTTTCTGCGTTTTATACCTTCGAATCTGAAATCAAGCTGAACACAAGTTCGTCCAAGAACATAACCATAACACGGACCTGTAAAGTTCCAAACTGGAGTATCACCCCTACACCGCCAGCCCACCCGCTATTTACCTCCCAGTTTAACTGTTTTCAAGACAGGTTTGTCATTGGACGTACTTACCCCGCTGACAGTGCCGGGGAATACGGCGGTATTTCCATCTGTTCCCAGTAACACCGTGCTCTGGCATTTTGTGACCCAGCTGCCCTTGGCGTTGTTTTGCTGGATTGTGGGGATCCCAGTGCCGTAGCTAACCTCCACCTCGGCGATTTTACAGTAAACCGTGTTGGTGCGTTCATTGCTCTCCACTGCAGTATCCTTGCGGGGTAACATTTCGATAGAATCCTGATGGACGACGGAATTGGGCTGAGCGGACTCATTCTTACAGATCCCAAACTTGTCCCCCTCCGAACCATTGGACTGGGCTTCTTTGAGAGAGACGGCTTTGCTTTCGGCGGTTTGGGAGCCGGGCACCGCGGCCTGGAGTCCCCCTGCTGCTTCAGTTTCCAGGCTAGTCGTCGTTACCCCAACGGCATCTATTCTACTAGGCTGCCCCGGGGACGAACTCTCGGCAATGCTGACTATTGGCTTGGTCATGCCTTCCTGCTGTGTGCAATCCTGTGAAACATAGGAAACAGCAATGAAGCCACGGTGGGTCTCTAACAGCGATCCCCAAATAATATGTTGAACAGTATGATTCAAACCATCAGCGCTCCTGATAGAGCGAGCGCCAGGGAGGAATCGGAGCCTTGGGGATGTAGAGCAATGTGCAGGTATTTCCTACAATTTATTATTGGTGTGATGTTCAATTCAAAGCAGTTGCTAAACTGCACCCTCCCCTCGGCTTGCTCCCATCTGCGGCTCTAGTCCAACGCTTTGGCTTTCAACTCACGGATTGTTCAGGGCGCTCGCCTTTCGCTTCCACGAAGCGACACGAATCTTTAACACCCCATTTGCTTCCCGTCACTCAGCCTGCGCTCTGGGTCATTTCAGTTGGGAATGCTCCCGACAGGCGCTCTCCGATGCTACGCCATGCCCGACATCCCCACCTCCCACCCTGTTCTTTTGCACAGATGGCAACTTGGAAATAGGGCTTTCTTTGGAAGCTGGGGACGGAAATGGGGCTTGGGGTGGGGTGAGGGGGGGCGCTGGTGGTCACTGATGTAACCTGTTTTACAAAGAACCTCACCAGCTGCATGAATGTCAAGGGCAGAAATTATCTTTCTGTCTGAGATTATCAAATTCATTCGAAATAAATCAGTCGACATCGCCCCAAACTTTTGTCCGGTGGGTTTGGACGGGGAGGGGTCTTGGAAGGCGAGGGTTGGGTGTTCAGGGGGTGAGGGGGTGGGTAAGGGTAATCTTGAAATGTTGACTGTTGCAGGAACAGCAAATACTTTACGGCGTCGCTTTCCCTTTGTAGCTAGCTTCAGCACCGCGGACAGCTCCACCGTCCACCCGCGCCAGGTAAAATACCATCCCTTTCAAATTAATCCTGGCATTGTCAAACGCACTTACATCACTCATTTGTTTAGACAATAAGCAGGAAACTTATTTAACTTGCTCTAGTGTCGGACAATATCAACGAGCTCGAGAAAGAGAAAAGCAATATTTCTTTGAAAAAAAACACACTAAAGAAACGGCCAATGTCACTCACCATGTTTCGCAGTGCAACAGATCTGTCAGGGAGGGGGGGAAGATGAAAAAAAAACGTTGGGAAACACCACTTCGAGTGTTTTCAGCTCCACTCAGAGCAAGCGCCTTCTATACGCTCCTCTGTAGATTGAGTATGCGTCAGTGAATCGCAAGGTGCCCTTCCTCTGACATTTCCTTGATATTAAGTGTTTGATAAATCATCACCTCTTGGATTCTGATTTTAAACATACAACATAAGGCGCAAACGTTGCTTAGATGTCACTCTAGTACGTGTATGCCCTAAAGATTGCGTGTTTGGAATGACTCACTTTGGTGAATTGATAAACTTAATGTGCACAGCGTACATAGTTATTACTGGCTATTAAGCAGTTCCCTCCTATATGTTACAATGCAGTTGTGGGCGCCCGGTTAAGCAAGTTTAGCGACCATTGTCCTTCAAATCCTGCAACTTTTGCAGTGAGGATTCCGAACTCAAATTGTTTTTAAAATGTGTCATTTTGAGATTTAATTTGACCACCTTAACGGTAAAGAGAAGGATTTGTTATGATTGTAAAAGACACATTGACAGTGAGAGAAGGAATCATTTTGAAAGAGAAGCAAATAGTTTGTCAAGTTGCGGTGGATGGTGGATTGCCAGACCAAAAACAAAATTGGGTGCGATTTATGTCAGATTTACCGGTCAGTTGATCAAATGCCATCATTTAAAAATAGACAGATTTTTTTTAAAACTGCAGTAATTTAAGAATAAAAATAGCTGTATGTGGATTGCCCACGAGATTTATTCCTACTCTCGTGGTCTTTTATATATTTTTTGTTTAGGAAAAGTCAGATTGCGAACCGCGATTTGAATTTTTTGCTGTAGCTATTCGTTCTAAGGTGGATCTGGAGAAGAGCCACAGTCTAATGGTGCAATGCATTACTTCCACTGTTCTGCACCACACGCTCTGCTATGTTAAAGTGAGTCCGGGTAAACTATAAAGTACAGCATCCACACTGTCACACTGCCTACTTCTGAACCTCGACCGAATTGCCTCTGTCGAGGCTTCCCCCTTGTTGCTGTGGGGTTATATCGTGAATCTGTATTGCCAAGCGCACCACAAACAACCCCCGCCCAGTCTTTGAGGGACATTTAATCCGGTTTGAGATTAGCATAGCACACCAGCAGAAGTTTCACGGAACTTTTCAAACTAATGTGTTTTCGAAAGCGGAAATTCATGACCTACATCTGACCCAGTGCAGTCACCTTGGGATCTGCTTTCTCGCCCCGTATTGTCGGCACCTCCCGCCCCCCACCCCCCACCAAACCCCACATTCCCACCACACCCACTTTTTTCCCCAAACCCCGCACGCTCTCCACTTCCATAACCACTTCACACTTCTAGATGGAATACCAGCCTCTGTCAACTGCATTCAGGTTAAATCCCATTCTCGGACTCAAACTTGGGTGTGCTTGCGCGCGCGCGTGTGTATGTGTCTGCGTTGTGTGTGTGTGTGTGTATATGTGTGCGTCTGCATGTATGTGTGTGTGTATGTGTGTGTGTGCGTGTATGTATGTGTATGAGTGCATGTATGTGTTGCGTGTATGTTTGTGTGTATGTGAATTGTGTGTGAATGTGTGTATGAATGTGTATGTGTGTGCGCGTGCGTGTATGTGTGTGTACGCGTATGTGTGTGTGTGAATGTGTATGTGTGTCTGTATGTGTGTATATGTGAGTGTATGTGTTTGTGTGTGTATGTATGTATATGTGTGCGTGTGTATACGTGTGCGTGTATGTGTGTGTGTATATATACCTATGTGTGGGTGGGTGTGTGTGTATGTTTATGTATGTATGTGTGTATTTGTGTGTATGTGTGTATGTGTGAGTCTGTGTGCATGTGTGTATGTGTGCATATGTATGTGTATGTGTGTGTGTTTGTATGCGTGTGTGAGAGAGAGAGTGTGTGCGTGTGTGTGTGAGAGAGAGTATGTGTGTGCGTGTGTGTGTGTGAGAGAGAGAGTATGTGTGTGCGTGTGTGTGGCAGTACCGCAGGGTTTTCCTGGCCGCAGAGATAAATTTTCAAACAATTACAAGAAGAGTGAGACGACTGCGTTTACCTTCGTTAAAAGTAATATCTGTACCGCAGACGGAGAGGCGTCCAGTCCTGTGCACTGGAAATAGAATTTTGGTTGAAAATTATACATGCATAGAGAATGTTTTCTTTAAAAGGGGAAACGTGATTTAGAATTAATATAGTATTTATTAAAACAATGCAGCACGCGTTTTGTCTTTAAAATCTGGAGATTATGCTGCAGTCTCAAGTTTGATTCCATGAACCAAGTTTCACCAACCGACCCTTCCCCCTTCCTCGCGCCCCCTCCCACACCCCCCCCCCCCGCCCACTCCTAAAAGCTGCCGTTTTGCTGCATTGCGTCCCATCATTAAAGCCAGCGCTCGCTACACTGACACTCCAAACTGCGATCCCCTGTCAGTGTTGCTTGGTGCTCCTTAACTATTGAGGATAATGTGCTAACACGTAGATCTCTAATATTCTGATTTCTCATCCTGTGTCAGTCACACATGTTCAATGGAGGTAGATGTGAATGTTGTGATACGTTCATCCGGATTTTTATTTTTTTATATTGGGGGTGTGGTTACTTCAGCAAACTTATTCACTTTTGGATGATTGTCCTGCGCATGTTCACATTGTCTTTGAAGCGAGGAAAGAAAACGCTCAGGACATTGTCTCCCAACCCAGTTGCTTTGAAGGCAAACACACACCTTCCGATTGATCAGATACCATTCTTCTCTTATCGAAAAATCTTTCTTCTTTAAGAAAAGTTATAATCGCCTGGCAACAGCCAAGTCAAGCGGCCCCTAATGTTGAGCCCGTCACTAACTTGATGGCTGGAGAGTGAATTAAACTGCCTCCGTGAACATAATTACTTTGTCAGAGATGAATAATAGAAATTGATTTGTAGGAATCGTTTTGCCTGCTGTGTGCTTTCTCTAGCCAACCCTATCCAACTCGGGCGACCTTTCAAAGTGCTGAACCACCAGAGGTTATCTGCCCAGGAATTCTGAGGAAGTTAAATCTCAGCGCCGGCAATATCTAACAGAAGGGAAATACATGATTCATCAAACTCCCTATCATTTGAAATCATCAACTGAGTTTTCTTCAGGCGGAAATATCTCATATTTCGTAATCGTGGGCTCGAATTTCTTGGTTTTGCGCGGCGTGAAGCAATCTGATCATAATTACAAGTGAAAACATTTAAAAATAAGCTCTCTGTCAGGCGGAATTAATGTAATTAGCCTTCACTTAAGTACAGATTTTCACTTTAAACAGGAAATCTTGTACTATTTATTAGATATTGGAACATAAACACTAACAGAAACAAAGCTCAGCATGGTTTTCATATTTGCAAGATTGGTAAACATCCCAATTTTTTCCCCGCATTTCCAGTTCTAGCCTAGATAATAATTTCCTAATTCTTTCCGTGTCTGGCAGAGGAAGAAGTAATACGATCTACCTTATTTCAACAATGCAGTAAAAACAAAGTAGGTTATCAGCTGCATGTTGGGTCAGGGAGCAGGGAGCTGTTTAATCGTCGGCAAACTGCATATTATTAATTCTCTGCAAAACCCCAAATTCAGCAACACGAGGAAGCATTGTTACACACTAGTTGGAAAGCGGCATTCTATTTTAAAGAACCGTGGATGCTGGAGATCTGAAACAAACAAAAGTAGAAATTGTTTGAGAAACTCAGCAGGTCTGGGGAGAGAAAAACAGAGTTAATGTTTCGAAATCCAGTGACCCTTGTTCAGAATAGAATTTTGTTTTTGTAACAAAAGTCTCAGAGAACCGAGGATACTGGAAATCAGAAACAAACCGAAATGGCTGGAGAAACTCAGCGGGTCTGATAACAACTGGGGAGAGAGAAACAGAGTTAGGATTTCGAGTCCAGTGACTTTTCTTCAGGTGTTCTGCTGTCCGAACTGCTGAATTTTTATAGCTGTGGTTTCCAGTCTCTTTCAGAATTACATTTTTTACTCCTGCTATTGGGAGTATGGCCGAACCAATGTCATCACAGTAAAAATGTGCTTCAATTAATCGACTTCCAAACAACAACTTGCGGAGGTCTGGAACGTCTATTGTATAAAACGACAGCCTTCTTCAAATCTTCACAGTTGTGCAATCTTTACAATAGCTTCTTCAGTGTTCCTCATCACAGTAGATTTGTTCTTTAATGGTTGCTGAACAAAAACAAATTGGGATTGGTATGTAAGGGGCTGTTTATATCCCAAATACTGACTTGCCCATGTTACACAACAAGAAATTGTGATCAGCGCCCGTTCGTTCACTGAAATGTTTAACTGAATGAGACAAACACAGTTCTATTCGATTCATAATGTTTGCCGTTACCCATCACGTTATTTTTTAAAACTAACAGTAAGTCTGGCAAGAACATCGCAGAACTGTGCACGAGTCACTATCTCACGGACTTTCAAATTGATCTGTTAATCTAAGGCAGAGAGAGAAATAACAAAAGAACAACTGATGGTGGAAATCAAAAACAGAAATCGCTGGAGAAAACTCTAAAGCCAGTTCTGAAGAAAGGCTTCTGTATCTCAAAACATTAACTCTGCTGTCTGCTGCCAGTTTTTCCAGCAATTTCTGTTTTTTTAGTTATTGTGAATCTAAGAGGTTTGTGGGGCGTTTTGGTCCCACCTGACAGAGCCTTCTTTATGGATTGTATATGAATTACACTGTCTGTAACCCAGTCCCAACCCGAAACGTCAGCCTCTCTGCTCCTATGATGCTGCTTGGCCTGCTGTGTTCATCCAGCCCTGCACCTTGTTATCCCCAACACAAAGGGAATAGTTTAACCTCATAAAGACACCTGATGTTCGCATTTCAACGAATATACCGTTTAGATAGCTCCTTAGGATCCTTAGTAGACAAAAAGACCAAAGGATCTGCGAAATAATCTCGGTTTTGTGTTTAATTCTCTGAATTGTTTGCTTAGATACACCGGGACAGAAACTGAGGCTGCTTGAAGGAATTTTAGAATCACTGAATTGCGACGGTGCAGAGGGGAACCATTCGGCCGATTGTGCCTAAACCTAGTTCACTGAGTATTTAGGTTCAGTGCCAATCTCTTAATCTTACACATTCATTCTATTCAAATGACTATCAAACGATCCCTCTGCACAGTGCATTCCAGACTGTAGCCTCCGCTTCTTCTGGCATCTCCAGGGATCACTTCAACCGATTTTACAGAATAATGAATAGCCTTGAGATATCCTTCAGGACCACTGGGTAACTTTGGTAAAATAAAACAATAGTTTTCAAGAAACAATGCAAAACCCCGTCTCTGTAGACCATGAGTTAATAATAACGTTTCCTTAACCTGAATCGCAAACCAATGGGATCCCAAATATTGGTTTACAGCAAGTAAATCTTTCACATTTCATTGGATTTAGGAACCGAAAGCAATCAGGAATGGAGCCAGAAGCAAAAATCTCCGCAGGATCAACGTGCTTTATTTATTCAGTACTGGCGGGGAAAGAACTCAGTTCATTAGAAGTGAAATTCCATGTGGCACTATTTCACAAATATCAAGGCAGATGAACAAATGACAAGAAAATTTACCGTTTGCAAAATTCCAGATTACTGCCACCGAATTCGGGGAAACTCGGCCTCGCTGATGAAATGTTCACAATCAATATTATTTGCAATAGATCATCAGATTCAAGACCTGGGATTATGGATCACTGGTTCAACGCGATTTTCACGATATAACGGGTTGCTGGCTCAGCATATAAGGGCAGATAAAGAGAAACTATTTCCACAGGTTGGGGATTCTAGAATTAGGGGTATTGTCTGAGAATTAGAGCCAGACCATTCAGGAGAGATGTTAGGAAGCACTTCTACACACAAAGGGTGGTAGAGGTTTGGAACTCTCTTCAACAAATGGCAGTGGGTGCTCGGTCGGTTTAATGTTAAATCTGGGACAGATACATTTCTGTTAAGCAAAGGTGTTAAGAGATCTGGGTAAAAGGCAGGTATATGAAATTAGGCCCCTGATCAGTCTTGATCCCATTAAATGGTGGAACACGCTGAAGGGGCTGAATGGTCTACTCCTGTTCCTATGTTCCAGTGACGTAAGTGTTCACACATTGGCCCCCATGGCTCCAGCTAAATCAGGCAATATATTTGAAACATAATAAAACACAGCGGATGCTGCAAATCTGAAACAAAAACTCCAATTGCTGGAAACGCTCCGAGGAAGGGTCGCCGGACCCGAAACGTTAACTCTGTTTTTTCCCTTCACAAGTGCTGCCAGACCCCCGAAGCTTTCCCAGCAACTTCTGGTTTTGTTTCTAACCATTATTGCCTTGAATCACAAATAACAGATGATGCACTTTGCAATATGAATTTATTTTCTTCCTTTTTGGAGTAGAATGATCGAACACTGCAGGTAAAAATTACACTCGTTTTCACAGCATAGAATGACCATACATTTTGGTCGCTGATTGATAAACGATAACACGCGTCTGGTTTTCCCTTACTTTTTCTCTGACTAACTTTTCAGAAATGCTGAAAACGAAAAAAAAATGCTGGAAATCACAGCGGATCAGATAGCATCCATGGAGAGAGAGAGAGCAAGCTAATGTTTCAAGTCTAAACTCGAGACGTTAGCTTGCTCTCTCTCCATGGATGCTGCCTGATCCGCTGTGATTTCCAGCATTTTTTTTGTTTTCAGTACAGATTCCAGCATCTGCAGTAATTTGCTCCTTTCAGAAATGCGTTGCTTCGTGTACATGTGCTGTTTGGCTGAGTGTTAACTGCCTCTGTAAATGAACAGGCGTGTCTCTGTGCTTGAGTGTCAAATTTGTTGTTATCACGAAGGAGTGTAAATTTGTCTCCAAAATCAAACTCACCCACAGCTTCCCCACTCCAGACCACCACCCCATCCCCTTCTAGCTGTGTTGTAAGGACTCCTTTGTACGGTCCAATCGCCTTCAGTTCTCTGAATATATTTCACATCTTTTCTGGGAGGTGGTTAACTTTGCCTTTCAATGGGGGATTGTTGTCTGATTCAGGACCAGACGTGCACAATGAACAAGTAGATAGTTCTGATTTACTGAGCTCACAGGAATCTGTCATTGTGTAGCTCGCCTAGCTGGCGTAAACTATTCTCACTGTCAATCCACATTGTCATAGGAAGGTACGAAATAGGAGAAGCAGGCTATTCGGCCCTTCCAATCGGTCTCGCCTTTCAACCAGGTCATATTTGATCTGTTTGTTTCGAATCCCACGTTTCCATCTGCCCCTGGCTTTCCCACACCTTTTTCTGAGACGACAGAAAATATGTCTAAACGGAATTACAATTTCAATAAGACAAATTGTGTTTATTTTTCAACAATAAGCAAGAGGTGCTGGCGTCAAATTGTCTTCAAGTTACAGAAGTGAGGAAAATAATTTTATTGTGTGTGGTTTTGTAACTGTGGGCTGCCTGGCTCTGAGATGTCAGAGAGAAACTATTTTGAATTCGGCTCGCTGTTTGCGTTTTACAGAGGGGAGAGAAACAGCGTTGTTTGCGCCATATGTTTACATGGCTGGTTAATGAGCTATCACAGTTCATGAGTCCGGTAGCCTCAGGCCACTTCGAGCCAGCCCTGGATTTGTTCCCTTTGCCCAGCTGGAACTGTCCTGCGGGGAAAAACCTGCGTTCAGACCTCCATCTGTGAGCTGAAGTTGAGTCGCTGCTCCTTTGAGAATGGGGAATCTCCGCGCCCCGCTAGCTCCACCTGTGCCTGAGATTTCAGATCCCACTGGCAGACAGCTCCTCACTCTCTGCCGGCTCGGACTGTTGTCATCTCCCCGGAGCTGGACACAGCTAGCCCGCTTCAGGTGGAAACACGACCTTGGTCAGTCTAGGCTTTGCTTCACAATGGCCCATTCCAGGATCTAAAAGGGAATTTGGATCATTACCTGTATAGGGAAATAAATTGCGGGGCTACAGGAAAAGGCAGGGTAGAGGCACTGGGTGAATTCCTCATGGAGAGGGCTAGTACCAAGACGTCAGGCCGAGAGGCCTGATTGTTGCTATTCGCTGATTATTATCAAGGGGACACTCTCATTTTACTTTCAATCAGAAAGGATCGCGACCTCATTGACTACAAAAACAGAAGTTGCTGGAAAAGCTCAGCAGGTCTGGCAGCATCGATGAAGAAAAATCAGGGTTAACCTTTCGGGTCCGGTGACCCTTCCTCAGACTCAGATCTCATTGAGCTCTGACAGAGAGTCCGTGTAAAGAAAATCTTTAGCCCTAACTTAGCAGCCCACTTCTGCCGGACAGTTTTCTTTTTTGCTTAAGCCCTGATCTCTTCCGAGTTTATTTTAAGGCATCTGAGATACAAACCAAGATTTTTTTTCTTTCATAGCATGTGGATTTGCTGACAGGGCCAATGTTTCGCCAATTTCCTCTAACTGACAATCTTGCTTGGCCTTTTCAGAGGGCAGTTAAAAGTAACCCATATTGCTGGGAGTCTGGTGTCACATGTAGGCCAGACCAGGTAAGGATGGCAAATTTGCTACCCTAAAGGACAACAGTGAACAGATGGGTTTGTACAACAATCAATGAGAGCCTTATGGTCACCATCTCTGAGATTGAGGTAATTGAAGGTGGCAGGACGAGTCGAGAAAGCAGTTGGTAAAGCATACCGTATTCTCTGCTTCATTAATATGGGCACAGAGTACAACAGCAAGGAGTGATGGTGAACTTGTACAAAACATTTATGAGACTGCAGCTGGAATATTGTGTACAATTGGGAGTGCCACATTACAGGAAAGATGTGTGTGCATTGGAGAGTACGCAGAAGTGATTTACTAGAATAGGTCGAGGAGTGAGAAACTTCAGTTATGAGAATCGATAGAAGATGTTGGGGCAAAAATTGTCCTTGGAAAGAAGTATGTTGAGAGAAGATTTGACAGAGATTTTCAAAAGCATGAGTGGGCTGTATAGAGTAGACAGGGATAAGCTGATCCCACTCGTAAAATGGACAAGAATGACAGGGCATAAACTTAAAGTGATGTGGAAAAAAGAGCAAGTGAGAAACATAATCCTAAATGGATTGTCAATGGAAATCTTCTCACACTCAGCAAAAGCTTTGAAAAGTTTCTCTAGTTCTGTACCAGCAAATGAGTGATAAATATGAATATGAATGCTATGTCCAAACAAGATTCTGAAACCACCTCCAGCCTCAGAACCTTCTGAGATCTCATGTTCTCAAGTTCCAGCATCTTGCCTAACCCTGTTCTCAGTCACTCCAATATTAGCAGCCATTCCTTCAAACACCAATATCAGCCAGTCTGGAAGTCCCTACCAAAATTTCTGCACTGCTTCTTCTCTCCTTCATAGTTCTTTAAGGGTTCTTTATTGGTAAAATGGTCCTTTTTAAAAAAAACTGGTTTTATTCCTCAAATACAGCCGCTAAAATTAGATTCTTTGGTCATTTATCTCATTGATGTTTATGTGAACTTAATGTGTGCGAAATAGTAGCGACTCCTTAAACTCTTTGACCAAGATTTGGCCATTGATCTCATATTGCCTTAAAAATGCATCTGTGAAGCCCTGGGACATTTTCCACATCAAAGGTACAACATAAATGCAAACTGCTTTATATTCAGTTGTTTCAAATTCAAAGAAAAGCAGTCTTGAAAATATTATGGGTAATACGGCTATAGTCTCATTTCAGATAAGCTAACATGCTTAACTTCAATGAATGTACAAAATACAAAATAGGAGCAGAAGTGGGTCATTAAGCCCCACCTGCCTTTTTCACCATTTAAGATCACGTTTGAGTTTTAAATTGCACGCTCTTCCCTCTGACGGGACATTCCCGAAAATCTTTGAATCTCTTGCCGAATGAGAAGCTATCTACCCCGCTGTAAAATATGCAATGACCCTGCCTTTACTACCATCTGAGGCAATGATGTAAGCTTGCACAACTCTGTGGCAGAAAATAATCCTCCTCATCTCAGACAAAATTAGCAATTCTTAAATTTTAAACAGTGTTCCCTTGTTTTGGACTCAACCCCAAGAGGAAACGTACTTTACACATCCAACTTGCCGATGCTGTTCAGGATCGTATACACGTAAATCAAGTCAGCCCTTAACTCCAGTGAAAACAAATCCAGTCTGTCCAGCCTTTCCTCACAAGCCAACACGTTCATTCCAGATATGAATCATGAAAACCTCCTCTGAATTATCTCCAACATTCTTCCATCCTTCCTTAAATAGGGAGTCTAAAACGGCACACAATATTCACGATGTGGACTCATCAGTGCTGTGTAAAACTGAAACATAATGTCCTCACTTTTCTGTTCAATTCCTGTCATAATAAATATGTATTGATATGACGTAACCTCAGGTATATTTAAATATTTTTAAATGGTTTGCATATAATGCACCATTAAATAGTTTACTTTAAGATCAGTGACATTTAATACTGAGGGAAAAGTTTCTCATGGTGATATGTTATTACAGAACCTCTATCTTTCTAAAAGTTAATTACCTGTCTCTGCTATGGTCTTTATTCTTTGATTTAAAATAAAAACCTTACATAATAAGATTTAGTTATTTTCCCTCGGGGTAATATAACTTGAATTGCATATATTCTTTAATTAAAGAAGATAAATATAACTTGCTGTTGTTTAGTGTGTTTCACATCGTCTAACGTCCCAAAGTGGCTGTACGGTCAGCTGTGCAATTTTAAAATGTAGTTACTTAAGTAACTCAGCAAAGTAGCCACTATTTTGCACACAGTAGATTCATACAAACCTCAATGAGATAAATGACCAAAGAATTTAGTTTTAGCGGCTGTATTTGAGGATTAAAACCAGTTTTTAAAAAAGCATGAAATTACCATAAAGAACCAACTGGTCCATTAATGTCCTTAAGGGAAGATAATGTCTGATTTCTTTACCTAAACTGGCCTATATATAGGAAAATAAATGAGAAGAGGATATACGGAGTCTGCAAAGGGATATAGACAGGTTAAGTGACTAGGAGAAAATTTGGCAAATGGAATATAATGCAAGAAAATGCAAACTGATTTACTTTAGCATGAATAACAGAAAAGTAGCAAATTATTTAAATGGAGTTAAGTCTTGAGATACAGAAGGATCTGGGTGGTCTGGTACACAAATCACAAACCGTTAGTATGCAAGTGATTAGGAAGGCAAATGGAATATTGTAATTTATTGCAAGGGGAATAGCATCTAGAAGTATTTTGCTACAATTGTACAGGGCCTTGGTGAGGCCAGTCTGAAACATTGCACAGTTTTGGTT
Organism: Rhincodon typus; assembly: GCF_021869965.1. NCBI lineage: Eukaryota > Metazoa > Chordata > Chondrichthyes > Orectolobiformes > Rhincodontidae > Rhincodon > Rhincodon typus. Next base: position 55,822,545 of record NC_063348.1, read on the forward strand.
TTACGATTTAAGAGCAGATAATAATGCACTTAAAGCAGTTCAGAGAAGGTTCACTTGACTGAGACCTGTAATGGAAGCAGGTGGGAGTGATATTATTCTTATAAGGTAAGGTTAGTCAGGTTGGGCCTGTATTCATTGGCGTTTAGAAAAATGATAAATGGTGTTTTGTTTATTCATTCACAGGATGTGGGCATCGCTGTCTAGGCCAACATTGAACCTACTTTTTAATCAACCTGTTCAGAGCTATTATTACCCACCTCTGGAGTGGGTGAGACTTGAAACAGGGCCTAGGCCAGCATTTAATGCCCAGAAGACAGTTAAGAGGCATCCTCATTGCTGTGGGTCTGGAGGCATATGTAGGCCAGACCAGGTAAGGATGGCTGCTTCCTTCCCTAAAGGACATTAGTGAACCAGATGGGTTTTTCCCATCCAAAACTCATACTCCAAAGCAAACAAGTTCTGTTCGTATAAACCTCATGCATTGGCAGAATGTTGTTTTATGGGATTTTAGGATTTATTCCATATTTCGCGCATCTGCAATTCTTTGTTCTTCGCCTTCATCCTCTTCATCTCTTCACTTCTCTCACGCTCCTTTTAAGAACCTGATTTTAAGCTTAATTCTCTGATGGAAATTTCACATCAGCTGATCTAGCATTTTCTTCCCTTGGCTTGTGATCAATTTTTATCTTATCACATTCATGTGAACTGCCTTGGAGCATTTTCCTATCTTAAAGATGCAGTACTTACATGGCAAGTCCAGTTTGTGTGGAATTATACACTTTTCAATCACTTTAAAGGCTGGGAAGACTCAAATAAAAATCAAGATGGCAGAATTAGTTGAAAATCAGTATAAAAATCTGCATAAGGAGGACATTTCTGGAGAATTTTCCACATTGCTGGGTTGGTATCAGTGCCGTGGCTGTACTAGAACAACTTGGCAAGGCATGTATCTTGCTTTGAAGCACAAGTCTTCAGGCCTATTGCTGGAATGTTGTTAGGGAAAATAGCTTTTGCAATATCTGAGAAAGATATTGGAATATGTTCCTATTAGTGAGGATTGCACCTGTGGAACTTGGGTGGAGAACAGCTGTTGTTGGCCACAGTCTAGACTACCTCTCTGAAGAAGAGGAGTTGAAATTCTGCATAAGGAGGATAGAGGTTTGAAGGAATTTTCTGACTCCCAGTGATCACTGACATTTAGCTGATTTACTAAGAAGGTCTGTGGAATCTCCTTGGTTGAGTATGCCATTTAACGTGCAGTGTGTGTGGCATGTTTGACTAATTTGCCTATTTCCCTCATGGCAATTCTGAATGCCAGAGTATAAGATAGATGATTTTCATAATTTTGTTTGCGTGTAATCATTAAATTATAATATTTCTTCAGTTGTTTAAAACCGTAAAATCTTGTGGTTTTGTCTTAATAATTACTGGGACTTATAATTTTATCTACTTTATAAAACAAAATTACTAGTTCAGAATTCTGAAAGAGTTGAAACACAGTACTACATTTCTATTTCTCTCACTATCAATATCAAAATACTTGTGAAATCGTTAAAATTGATAGAACGTGATCCACAAAGTTTCTCTTGTGACATTTAAGAATCTTGTTGCTCATTTAATAATGATGTTTCAGTCGCTACCAAATTTGGGTAAAGCATTCTACTTTAAACTCCACACATTGGAAACTTTAGTTGAGTTTTGGCAACTTGCCAATGACCTTGAGCCCTATAAAATATTGAAACTGCTAAACTGACTGGAATGCTTACTATAATAGATTCCTCAACCTTCCATTTCTTCAGACATGTTCAATATTTTCAAAGCTTTAGCTAGGGGATAGGTAACAACTGAAGTATTGTGTCCAGTTTTGGTTACTTTCGGAAGGATGTGAGAGTGGTTTAGAGGATGGGCAATAGCCTTGAATCACTGAATTCCCCACTATCAACATCCTGGGAGTTACCATTGGCCAGAAACTGGATTGGACTTGCCATATAAGTACTGTGGCTGCAAGAGTAGATCAAAGGCTAGGAATCTTGACATGAGTAACTCCCCTTCTGACTTCCAAAAGTCTCTCCACTATCGACAAGGCATAAGTCAGGAGTGTGATGGAATACTTCCCAATTGCCTGAATGGGTGTAACTCCAACAACACTCAAGAAGTCGGGGGAATGACCTAACAGGGGAAAGCCATAGCAGCCAGGTCTCTGTCACTGAGCCTGGCTCTGTGGCTCAGAAAGGAATGGGGGAGAATTGGAGAGCGATAGTGAAAGGAGATTCAATGGTGAGGGGAACAGGCAAGAGGTTCTGTGGTACCGAGCGAGACTCCCGGATGGTATATTGCCTCCCAGGTGCCAGGGTCAGGGATATCTTGGATAGAGTCAAGAGGAGTCCTTAGAGGGAGGGTGAGTAGCCAGAAGTCATGGTACACATCGGTACCAATGACATAGCTAGGAAAAGAGATGAGGACCTGAAAAGTGAATATAGGGACTTAGGTTGGAAGTGAAAAGGCAGGACAAGCAGAGCAGTAATCTCAGGATTACCACCAGTGCCACGGGCTAGTGAAGCTAGGAATAGACAGTGAGTTCAGCTGAACACGTGGCTGCAGAGCTGGTGTAGGAGGGATGGCTTCAGATATGTGGATCATTGGGATACCTTCTGGGGAAGTGGGACCTGTACAAGAAGGGCGGGTTGCACCTGAACTGAGGGGCACCAATATCCTGGGCGGGAGGTTTGCTAGAGTTCTTTGGGAAGGTTTAAACGAGTTTGGCAGAGGGATGGGAACTGGAGCTACAGATCAGAGGATGGGGTAGCTGGTGTACAGGCAGGTACAGCATGCAGAGAGTCTGTGAGGAAGGATAGATAGTCGATAGGGTGAAGTTGCAGTCAGTGCGACGGATTGTAGTCAGGAATAAGGGTGACGAACTTAGAGCATGGATCAGTACTTGGAGCTACGATGTTGTGGCCATTACGGAGACTTGGATATCCCAGGAGCAGGAATGGTTGTTGGATGTTCCAGGTTTTAGATGCTTCAAAATAATATGGAGGGAGGTAAAAGAGATGGGGGAGTGGCATTGCTAATCAGGGGTGGTATCACAGCTGCAGACAGGGAGATCATTGAGGAGGGTTTGTCCACTGAGTCAGTATGGGTGGAAGTCAGAAACAGGAAAGGAGCAATCACTTTATTGGGAGCAACAGAGACACTGAGGAACAGATTGGGAGGCAGATTTTGGAAAGGTACAGAAGTAATAGGGTTGTTGTCATGGGTGACTTCAACTTCCTTAATATTGACTGGAACCTCCTAAGTACAAATATTTTGGATGAAGCAGATTTTGTCAGGTGTGTCCAGGGGGATTTCTGACTCAATATGTAGATAGGTGACTAGAGGGGAGGCCATGTTGGATTTGGTGCTTGGCAACGAACCAGGCCAGGTGTCAGATCTCCAGATGGGAGAGCGTTTCGGTGATAGTGATCACAACTCTCTGACCTTTCTATTGTCATGGAAAGGGATAGGAGCAGACAGTATGGGAAAGAAGTTAAACTGGGGGAGGGGGAATTACAATGCTATCAGGCGGGAACTGCGGAGCAGAAGTTGGGAACAGATGTTCTCAAGGAAATGCATGACAGAAATGTGGAGGTTGTTTAGGGAGCACTTGCTACAAGTACTGGATAGGTTTGTCCCACTGAGGCAAGGAAGGGATGGTAAGGTGAAGGAACCTTGGATGACAAGACATGTGGGACATCTTGTCAAGAGGAAGAAGGGAGATTACTTTAGGTTGAGGAAGCAAGGATCAGACAGGGCTCCAGAGGGTTACAAGGTAGCCAGGAAGGAACTGAAGAATAGAATTAGGAGAGCTAGAAGGGGGTATGAGAAAACCTTGGCGGTAGGATTAAGGAACACCCCAAGGCGTTCTATACTTATGTGAGGAACAAGAGGATGGCCAGAGGGAGGGTAGGGCTGATCAGGGATAGTAGGGCCGAACAGGGATAGTGGAGGGAACTTGTGCCTGGAGTCAGAGGAGGTAGGGGAGGTCCTTAATGAATACTTTGCTTCAGTATTCACCAGTGAGAGGGACTTTGTAGTTTGTGGGGACAGCATGAAACAGGCTAATATGCCCGAACAGGTTTATGTTAGGAAGGAGGATGTGCTAGAAATTTTGAAAAACATGAGGATAGATAAATACCCTGGGCCAGATGGGATATACCCAATCTTACTATGGAAAGCGAGGGAAGAGATTGCTGCCCCTTTGGCAATGATCTTTGTGTCCTCACTATCCACTGGAGTAGTACCAGATGATTGGAGGCTGGCAAATGTTATTCCCTTGTTCAAAAAAGGGAATAGGGATAATCCTGGGAATTACAGAACAGTCAGTCTTACTTCTGTAGTGGGCAAATTATTGGAGAGGTTACTGAGACATAGTATTTATGATTACTTGGAAAAGCATAGTTTGATTAGAAATAGTCAGCATGGCTTTATGAGGGGCAGGTCATGCCTCACAAGCCTTAATGAATTCTTTGAGGATGTGACAAAACACATTGATGAAGGTGGAGCAGTGGATGTGGTGTATATGGATTTTAGCAAGGCATTCGATAAGGTTCCCCATGGTAGGCTCATTCAGAAAGTAAGGAGGCATGGGATTCAGGGAAATTTGGCTGTATGGATACACAATTGGCTGTCCAACAGAAGACAGAGGGTGGTAGTAGATGGAAAGTATTCAGCCGGGAGCTCGGTGACCAGTGGTGTTCCACAGGGATCTGTTCTGGGATCTCTGCTCTTTGTGATTTTTATAAATGACTTGGATGAGGAAGTTGAAGGGTGGGTTAGTAAGTTTGATGATGACACAAACGTTGGTGGAGTTGTGGATAGTGTGGAGGGCTGTAGTAGGTGGCAACTGGACATCAACAGGATGCAGAGCTGAGCAAAGAAGTGGCAGATGGAATTCAACCTGGAAAAGTGTGAATTGATTCATTTTGGAAGGTCGAATTTGAAAGCAGAATATAGGGTTAATGGCAGGATTCTTGGTAGTGTGGAGGAACAGAGGGATCTTGGGATCCATGTCCATAGATCCCTCAAAGGTGCCACCCAAGTTGATAGGGTTGTTAAGAAGGCGTATGGTGTGTTAGCTTTCAATGTCAGGGGGAGTTTAAGAGCCACAAGGTTATGCTGCAGCTCTATTAAATCCTGGTTAGACCACACTTGGAATATTGTGTTCCATTCTGGTCACCTCATTATAGGAAGGATGTGGAAGCTTTAGAGAGGGTGCAGAGGAGATTTACCAGGATGTTTTCTGGAGTGGAGGGCAGGTCTTATGAAGAAAGGTTGAGGGAGCTAGGGCTTTTCTCATTCAAGCGAAGAAGGATGAGAGGTGGCTTGATAGATGTGTACAAGATGATGAGAGGCGGAAATGGCTATCATGATGGGGCATAATTTTAAGGTGATTGCAGGAAGGTACAGGGACGATGTCAGAGGTAGATTCTTTACACAGAGAGTGGTGGGTGTGTGGAATGCACCGCCAGCGGTGGTAGTAGAGTCAGATACATTAGGGACATTTAAGCGACTCTTGGATAAGCACATGGATGATCGTAAAATGAAGGGTATGCAGGTTAGTTTTGATCTTACAGTAGGATAATAGGTCGGCACAACATCGTGGGCCGAAGGGCATGTACTATGCTCTCCTATTCAATGTTCAATGTTCTGTGTTCTATGTTCTATTTTCTAAGCTCAACAACATCTGAGTCAAAGCGGACTGCTTGATTGGCACCACATCCACAAAATATCCACACCATACACCACCAATGCTCAGTGGTAGCAGTGTGTGCTTTTTACAAGATGCACCGCAGAAATTCATCAAGCTTCCTTAGCCAGCATCTACTAAACTTATAACCATCTCCATCTAGAAGGATAAGGGCAGCAGATACATAGGAACACTGTGATGGCTTTGTGCTTTTAAGAGAGATGTGTCCTGTCCTGTTTCTCTTGTAGAGGGGTGTTGTCACAGTGGTGTCAAAATGTCTCTTTCAGACAGGCTGTAAGTAAACAGCTTTTGATATCTCCCCAAGGTTTTTTTCTTAAATGAGACAAAAGAATCATGAGTGGGTGGGGTCAAGGCTAACACAAACCCAGGCAAGATTTTAGATTTGCTTTTGGTTCAGGAGAAGCATTTCTGCTGGCCGTTGAGTTAAAAAGCTTGAGTTCCCAGCTGCTAGAGTGAAGTCTTAGACAGCGAGGCTTCCTCTTAAAAATCAAAAGAGGCAGATTGTTTCTTTATTCTGGGCTGAAGAGAGACAGCATGTGAGAACCATAACTGATTTGTTGAATTGCATTTTTGCCAAAGGGTGCGTTTGTGGAATTCTACCTATATTGGAATAGTTGATGATTAGTGGTTAAATAACACATTATCGTGTTAAGCATTTCAATTGAATTAAAGTTATGCCAATTTTTTTTGTACTGTAACTGTTTTGTAAGAATAAAATATGTTTTGATTAAAGCCTTGTGGTGGACCAATGAAATTGCATCTGGGACACAGCTCCTTTCCATTGTCTTTAAATAAACATTAAAGTTAGGGTTAACAATATCTCCTTCCAATCTTCTTTTCGGGGTGTGTGGTCTGATTCACAACAATACCACGACCTGCAAGTTCCAATTTAAGCCACCCACCATCCTGACTTGGAAATATATTGCTTTTCCTTCAGTGTTACTTACTGTTACTTGGTCAAAATCCTGGAATTGCCCCCTCTAAGGATATTGTTGGTCTGCCTCCAAAAAAGGACTGCAGTACTTAAAGAAGGCAGCTCTCTACCACCTTATCAAGGGCAACTAGGGATGGGCAATAAATGCTGGAACAGCCAGCCATTCCAATGTCCCATGAATGAATTTGTTTAAAAAGCTGGAATTGAAATCTAATCTCAGTTATGGTGACCGTGAAACTATCACTGTTCGTTGCAAAATCCATCGGGTTCAGTAATTTCTGTTAAGGAAGGAAATCTGACATCTTTACCCAATCTGGCCTGTGTGTGACTCTAAAGTCACAGCACTGTTGACTCTCATTTGTCCTCTTCAATGGCCTATGGCAAGCCACTCAGTTCAAGGACAATGGAGGATGAGCAACAAATGCTGACCTTGAGGGTGTTGCTCACATCCCACAGACTCATATCCCATAGACTACACCTGATGAAGGAGCAAGGCCCCGAATGCTTGAGTTTTCAAATAAACCTGTTAGACTATAACTTGATGTTGTGTGATTTTTGACCTTGTCCAACCCAGTCCAACACCGGCACCTCCACATTATGACATCCCACAAAAGAATACAAACATTATGATTTACCAATTGTTACAAGCCTCACCACTATTGGCTCACTCTCATTGTCCAACAACCTATTTCAGTAAAAGAAGTGATACTGTTGTTTGGCACATGACATATCACCAGCTGTGGCTCAGTTACTAGCATCTCATCTCTGAGTCAAGAGGTTATGGGCTCAAGTCCCAGTCTAGAGGCCTGAGTACAATATCTAGACTGACATGTCCACTTGACACTGAGCACTTCATCATCAGAGGTCTTGCTCTCTGGATGAGAGGTTTAACTGAAAGCTGAACTACCTTCTCAGTTGGATGGCAAGGTTGATGGCACTGTTACAGATAGGAGCTCTCCCATGTGCCTTTTTCTGTCAACCTGCACCAGTAAAACTAATAATCCGGTGATCAAATGCAAAATCCTGCTGATACTTGAAATTTGAAATAAAAACAGAAAGTTCAGGAGAAAATCAGAAGCCCTGACTTGAAAGGTTACCTAATGATCACCATATTTATGTAAGCTTTTCTAGGTGTGCTTTCCACACTTACAACTGTGACTAAATGTCAAAAAAGTCTTCTTTATTTCATTAATCAAAATTTCAATCAAAATATCTCCAGAGACTTTGTTCTATTTTTTGCCTTAATATATAATGATAGCTGAGTCATCAAGCTAACTCAACTACGTCATTAAGATGGCAGCAGAGTAGGGCTCCTGAGCTGGTGCTTGCCTGTTCCAATCGCTTTTGTTTTCTTTTATTTCTCTTTTCTTATTTTTTCTCCTTTCTTTTATTTAGCTCTTATTCTGAGCTCGCTTGGCATCGGCGGTGGGGGCACACAGACTCAAGTGATCCCAGTGCTGACCTTGTGGCAGTAGCAAGTGAGCCAAGATTTGGCTTGACTAGGCCCAGCGTGGACATGAGTGGACCCAACATAGACTCGAATGGGCCTGTCATGGACATCAGTGGGCACAGTGCAGACTCGTGTGGGCCCAGTGCAGACTCGAGTGGGCCCAGTGCGGACTATAGTGGG
>NC_063348.1:55830867-55836573 GCF_021869965.1 Rhincodon typus
GACTCGAGTGGGCCCAGTGCGGACTATAGTGGGCCCAGTGCAGACTCAAGTGGGCCCAATGCGGACGCGAGTGGGCCCAGTGCGGACACGAATGGGCCCAGTGCGGACTAGAGTGGGCCCAGTGCAGACTAGAGTGGGCCCAGTGCGGACACGAGTGGGCCCAGTGCAGACAGACTCAAGTGGGCCCAGTGCAGACTCGAGTGGGCCCAGTGTGGACTCAAGTAGGCCCAGTGCGGACTCAAGTGGGCCCAGTGCAGACTCGAGTGGGCCCAGTGCAGACTCGAGTGCTGGCGACAGTGGGGCAGCGATGTAGGATAATCGGCCCAGTGCTGGCGACTGTGGGGCAGTGGTGTAGGAGAATTTGCCCAGTGGCGAAAGATGGCACCTGAACAGTGGTTACTTCAACATTGGTTGGGTCCAGTGTAGATGGCAGCAAGGTGGTGGAGGAGGGATAGCAGCACAGGTATAGTTGATGATGGGCTGGGTCAGGACTGATGGACTCTCTTTGTGCTATATCTTTCTTTTTTTTCTTATTCTTAAAACTATTCAAAATGTGCTGGATTGTGGTAACAGTGGAAAAGATTTTCACTGTATTTTACTACTTTTCTCACCATAAAATACACGTGACAATAAAATCATTCATTCTTTGATAAACGTTATCACTCCAAACAAAATTAAGATCACATACATCAAACTTCCCTGGCTACCTATTCATTATATCTGCATTGAGCCAGGAGCAACCAAGAATTGGTGCAAGGTCACTGAGGTGTGATCCAAATATGACATTATGTGATGTGAAGGATATAGTCTATGAGTTGAATTGAAACCAACAGAAAAACTGACACCAACCATAAAGACCACTTGACACTTGGGTCATTCTAACTGCCTTTCTTGTAAATGTTATAAACCTTTTGCAATACCAATCGCAATACTGATGTATGATCAACTGTGAGAAGCCAGAGCTCTATATGCACCGTAAATATTCACACTCCAATCAATGATGTATGGTTGACACCTTCAACATTTTTCAATGAATAAACTACATTGTAAAACCACATAAGTTATGTACAGGCTGAAGCACTTCAATTCAAAGTACAACACTAAGTGTTAAAAAAATCCTGACACTATAATTTGAAGGTTTCAAAGTTTAGACATTTCCTTACACTGTAGTGCACAGGAGCATTAAATTAAACTATTATTTTTACCTCTTAACCCCAGTAAGATCATTGCTGCTGACCACTCGGTTGCAAGACTGAAAACCAAGTTCTATTGTTCAAGTCAACTCCACTTTTAATTTGTTCTCAAAGTCACTGTGCGGTTCCGCATAGTTGTTTTAAAAAGCTGTTCCAATTGTGTAATATTCATATTTAATTGCACATTATCCAAAAATGCATTGTTGAAGTGTTATTATTACAAAAGCAAAAACATAAAAAGACAGCAATGTGAAACAGTGCTATTAGTCACCACATGAGCTCTGAGTGTACTTCATTCAAGTTGGTGAGAGTAATAACAAATTTAAATTCACAGCAATGAATATTCCCTATCTACTGTTCCCTCACAGAAAGCAACTGTTGGTGTCTGTAAAATGCTACTTTATCAGAATACATTAAGGACTAAAAATTGGATAGTTCCCTCTTTTGGGTGCAAAGGTGGAAATTCAGAACCTGCCCATGCCCATTAAGATCGAAGTAGGCAGCACGTAAATTTGAGATACCCACCTTATCAGCATGACCATACCTGTTAGCCTCTGATGCTTCCCTCTGCTAAATGCTGTCTGTGGGCTCTGCGCTCAGCAGCAGGACCAACCAATGCTTTTCGGAAATCACATGGTACAGCCACCCACCCCTTCTCAAAAGGCAGCCTACTACTCTTAAAAGGGAAGCTGGTCAGTAGAAAATAGCTGAAATTTTAAAACATCATTAAAATGAAAGGCTGAGATGGGATTCCATATAACTGAGGCAATTCTTGAGGCATTAGACCACAAGATATATAAGCAAAAGTAGGCCATTCTGCCCATCAAGTCTACTCTGCCATTCAATAAGATCTTGGCTGATCTGATAATCCTGAACTCGACATTCCTGTCTTGTCCACTTTGCCCTTGATCCTCTCACTGAATAAAAATGTGTCTATTTCAGCCTTGAATGTACTGAATGACCCAGCGTCAAGAGCCCTCTGTGGTAAAAAAATTCCACAGATTCCTCTGAGAGAAGAAATTCCTTTTCATCTCTGTCTTAAATGGTGATCCCTTATTCTGAAATGATGCCACCTGGTCCTAGACTTTCCCACAAGGGGAAACAACATTTCCTCATCTACGCTGTCAAGCTCCCTAAAAATCTTTATATGTTTTAGTAAGGTTTCCTCTCATTCTTCTAAACTCCAATGAGTACAGGCCCGATCGACTCAACCTCTCCCCATGAGAAAATTCCTGAATTAAATTAGTGAACCTTCTTTGGGATGCCTCCAGTGCAAGTATAACTATCCTTAGATACAAGGACCAGAACCATTCACGGTATTCCAAGTGTGGTCAGACGAGTGCTTTGTTTAACTTTAGCAGGACCTTCTTATGCTTATATTCCATTTCCTTTGAAATAAAGGCTAACAATCCATTTGCCTTCCCTATTACCTGCTGACGTTTTATGCTAGCTTTTTGCGATTTGTACACAAGGACTCCCAAATCCCTTTTTGCTGCCGCTTTCTCCAGTATTCCCCCATTTAAATAATATACAGCATCTCTCCCTTTCTTTCTGCTAAAGTGCATAACCTCACATTTTGCCACATTATAATCCACCTGGCAAGTCTTTGCCCACTTAATTTACCTGTCGATAGTTCCCTGCAAACTCTTCATGTCATCCTCACCACTTGCCTTCCCACCTATTTATATGTCATTCGCAGACATAGAGATAGTACATTCACTTTACTCATGACAATCATGTAGATGGAGAAAGCTTGCAGAAAGATACAGAACAAAGGGATTTTGGAGTCCTAATGCATGGATATCAGAAAAACTAGCATTCAATGCAAATGCAATGCCGAATGCAAAACTGTACAGTTGAATTTCTATCCCAAAAATGTATTGTGAATCATTTTGAGTCTGATCAAGATATACCATAAATCATGCACACTGGACAAGTCAATACAAGGCGGCCACAAAAATTATGATTTTAGCATATACCTGACATATAAATTGACCTTCCTTTCAGCCACTATACTGTATACTCACATTAGTCGTTAGCCTCAAATTTCAACCTGCAAATGTATGTTTTACTTCCTGGTACCTTATAACTGTACACATGAGATCAAGCAAATGATACTAGCGACATTGCAAAGTTGCTTGGGAGTTTAAAACATGCTCACTCATCGCACTGATTGCTGACCATTTAGTGACCACCCATGCTGGTGGCTTATTGTTAACATTGCATATAAGTTGGCAACTAAAATAAAACAATGAACTGCAGATGCTGGAAATCAAAAACTAAAACAGAGAATGCCCAGCAGGTTTGGCAGCATCTGTGGACATAAAGCAGAGTTAACCAGTCCAGTGATCCTTCTTCAGAACTATAAGTTGTGTCCATTTCTGGAGGGACTTTTTGAGGCTTCAGAGGTTGATTTTTACATGAACATTAATAGTACTGCAATTGTTTTAACTGTACTTCTGCTTCACTGATATATCTTGTTTGTGAAGTGCCCGCTCCTTATAATCTGATTTGTCTAACTATCTAAGATGTAGACATATCACAACTAAACCTTTCATTATATATGATGTGGAGGTGCTGGACTGGGGTGGACAATGTCAAAAGTCGTACAACACCAGGTTATAGTCCAGCACTTCACCTGACGAAGGAGCAGTGCTCTGAAAGCTTGTGATTTCAAGCAAACCTGTTGGACCATAGCCTGGTGTGATGTGACTTCTGGCTTTTTCATTATATAAACAGGATATTCCAATCCATATGCTGCCACTCTTTGTCTCTCCTATCTTTTGAAAGAGATAGTGAATAATATTCCTATGAAAGATCAATTATAAATTGCATGATCATTTTTCATTTTGTTTTCAAATGAAACACACAACAGTCACAGCGAATTTCACTCATTTCCAAACGCTCGCTAAGATATCAAAAGTGAAGCATTTTTGCGACCAGTTTCAGATTTACAGAATCATCAGAATTTTGGTCTCTTGGGAGATGCTAATGAACTCACTGTCTCAAAAGGACTGTGATTTGAGAGAAATTGGATCCTAGAAAGATGGTCAAATTGGATACACACTAAATTGTAATCCACACACTCAGATGTTCGTTGTTATGGGACTAAATTCTACTCGGCTCAATTTAACTTAATTTTAATACATTAATGTAAATTACTCCATAATTCCCTGATTTAAATAGCCCCGGGTCCTTGGAGCTGATGCTTTTTAGACCTTGAATGTCCTGGTTACTATAGTTTTGCACTTTGCCAGCGTTGAACATGGAATATATTGTCATTTTCAGTTTTCTCGAATTGCTCGCCACCTCCAAGAAAACTCGTGCAGTATCACTGGGGCTGGTAAGCTTCGAAATTGAACTGAAACATGTGCTAAATGTGACAAACTCACATGGTTGGAAGATTTTCTCATCATTTCAGTTTTTGTTAATTCTAGAAATTTGCCAATAGCTGAAGGGATGGGTGAACAATGCTGTGCACATGTGGTGAGGAGCTTGATGTTACACCCATATAACTGCAGACCCACAGCAATGTGATTGACTTCTAATTGCCCTGAATAATGACCCCCACAAGCCACTCAGATCAATGAGTGATGATGCATGGGTAACAAATGCTGGCCCAGCTAGCAGTATCCACATCTCATGAATGAATTAAAAGATTTATGCTGAGATAGAATGCAGGAAGATCTCAAATCCATCTCAAAAAGTTTCCATTTATGGATCAGGAGCGTGAGCGTCCGGAATATATTCAGGAAATGGAATTGCAAGGAGTGGGGTTATACTTTAACACACCTAACCTGCACAGCTATCAGAATTCAGCACCATGTAAGGCTGAGGACATTTAAGGCACAAATATAACCATTACAATTTACTCAAGGGGAGTTGATGGTGTAGCGGTAGTGTCAGTGGACTTGTGAATTCAAAAGACCCAACAGTTTCAAATCCCACCATCAGCAGTTGGTGGAATTTAAATGCAATTCATGAAATCTGGAATTGAAAGCTAGTTTTCACTCATGGTGACGTGAAACTATTATCGATTGTCATAAAAACCCATCTGGTTCACTAATGTCACTTAAGGAAGGAAATCCTCCAGCCTTACCTGCTCTGGCCTACACAAGATTCCAGTCCCACAGCCAGTGTGGATTGATACTTAACTGCCCTCTGGAACGGCTGAGCAAGCCACTCAAATCAAGGACAATTAGGCAGGGGTAAGAATGCCAGCTTTGCCAGTGATGCTCATATCCTGAAAAATAAGAAAACATACATCTCAATCAAGGGTCTGTCTGATAAATATGTGTCAAGGTTAAAGCATTTACTCATCAAGGCAAAATTGATAACACTGAATTCCAACATAAAATTAATACTACATGATACTTTGAAAGCTCTTTTTCATCCTCTTTATACTAATTCGATTAAACTGATCTTCTCCATAAATGTTATGCTATGAGCAAACTCTTGAATGTGAGATCTGAGATAACAAGGTATCGAGCTGGATGAACACAGCAGGCCAAGC
>NC_063348.1:55836973-55881427 GCF_021869965.1 Rhincodon typus
CTGAATGTGAGATCTCCTGTCTTTTCGCAATTCCTTACATTAATTTCATGTTGATCCACAACACAGGCTCAGGCTGGGTATCTTGGCACACTATTATACATTTCTACATGGCTTCCCTCCAGATCCACTAAGGTCACTGCAGGGACTCCCCATGAGGCTGTACCACTGCAATGGAATGTTATTAAAATGGAATATCTTTTGTAAGAGAACTTTGTAACATTCAGTTATCACTGCAAATAAATCTCCAGTTTAATGACATTGCAATGGCATTCAAAGCAATAACCATTACAAAAAGATCCAACTGTGCATTTTTTATATGCATGAATATTAATTGAGTCATGATCTCTTCACTGAGCTTACACTCTAGAAATATTAACACCCAACTGGTGTGACATATCCAAACACAAAACTGTAACTGCAAGCTTGATCTAATGTTTTATCCTGAGGTTTGGTTCAACTTTTCAATTAATACATCATTTACTTTCACTATATGGAGTTTAGCCAAAACAGCAACTTTCAATAAGATGGACAGGCCTAGATTTCATGGTCAGCAGTGAAGAGGTTGTATCCTTCAGTGATCTCGAAGATCTAAAGGTTTCTGTAGCATGGATTTCCTTTCTCTCAGCATTCTTTTGAATCTGGCACCAGGTTGGGGGAGGGCGGGGCATCCAAGTAACAGTGAGGGGTCATCAAGCAGAGTAAGCAGCCAATCACACTGAGGTATTCTCACAGATAGCAAGCCAACAAGAAAAATGCACTGACTATTCTTCACTTTTGAATACATTTTATTGATGATGACTTAAAGGATTGAGGCATACACAAGGGATTAAAGGAGCAATCAAAGTATCAATTTATCAAAAAATTTAAATAATGTGAAATTAATTTCTTATAAAGGAGAATAATGACAATCTATTTCTTTATGTTAGTTTCTAGTGCCACATAAGTCTTTTAGAAGTGATCATGAATTCTAGCACGCCAATTAAAACCCAGTTTACACCCCGTGCAACAAGAGGTGACAAACCCAGATCCACCAGCTTCCAGGGTTGGTCGCACCTAATCCTTCACCATAATTTCTGTCCTAAGAAATAAAATGTGTTGATGTGCAAATTGGGCTGAGATTCCTCATCAACTGCCCCTTGAATGCAGGAGGGTATGCCAAAAGCAGCACCCAGGTATACCTTAGAAAAGAGGAGACAACCTGTTGAAGCTACCAAACAGGACTACTTGCATGCCAAACAGTGAGTGACAGATAGAGCTAAGCGATCCCACAACAAAAAAATTAGATCTAAGCTCTGCAACCCTGCCACATCCAAGCATGAATGGTGGTTGACAGTTAAACAACTCACTGGAAGAGGAGGCTCTGCAAATATCACCATCCTCAATGATGGAAGAGCCCAACACATCCACCCATGGTTCCCCCGTATCATAGATACCAATCTTCAACCATTTCAATTCACTGAACTTGATATCAAGAAATGGTTGGAGGCGCTGGATAGTGTAAAGACTATGGGCCCTGACAACATTCCTGCAGTAGTACTGAAGATTTGTGCTCTACAAGTTGCTGCTTCTTGAGCCAAGCTCTTCCAGTCCAGTTGCAGCACTGGAATGTACCTGACAATGTGGAAAATTGCCCAGCTATGTCGTATGCAGAAAAAGCGGGACAAATCCAACTCGGTCAATGCTGCCCAACAGTCTACTCTCGATCATCAGCGAATTAATGGAAGGTGTCATTAACAGTGCTATCAAACAGCACCTGCTCAGCAATAACCTGCTCAGTGATGCCTTGTTTAGGTTCCATCAAGTCCACTCAGCTCCTGACCTCATTACAGCCTTGGTTCAAACATGGACAAAAGAGCAAAATTCCAGAGATGAGGTGAGTGACATCAAGACTACATTTGACCGAGTGTGGTATCAGGGAGCCCTGGCAAAACTGGAATCAATGGGAATCAGGGGACAAAATTTCCTCTGATTGGAGTCATATTGACACATCGGAAAATGATTGTGGTTGTTGGAAGTCAACATTTCAGCTCCATGACATCTCTACATGAGTTCCCCAGGGTAGTGTCCTAGGTCCAACTATCTTCAGCTGCTTCATCAATGATCTTCATTCCATCATAAGGTTAGAAAGGGGGATGTTTGCTGAAAATTGTTCAGAACCATTTGTGACTTCTCAGATACTGAAGCAGTCCATGTTCAAATACAAGATCTGGACAATATCCAGGTTTTGGCTGACAAGTGGCAAGTAACATTCACACCACACAAATGCCAGGCTATGACCATCACCAATAAGAGGCAATCTAACCACCACCTTTGACAGCCAATGGTGAAACCATCACTGAATTCCCCACTATCAACATCCTGGGGATTATCATTGACCAGAAACTCAAACAGACTTGCTACATAACACAGAAGCTACAAGAGCTGGTCAGAGGCTAGGAATACTGCAGCCAATAACAGAACTCCTGTTTCCCCAAAGCCTATCCATCATCTACAAGGCACAAGTCAGGAGTGTGATGGACTACTCCGCACTTGCCTGGATGGGTGCAGCTCCAACAACACTCAAGAAACTTGACACAATCCAGGGGCAGAGCAACTTGCTCGATTGCCACTGCATCTACAAACAGCCGCTCCCTCGAACTCTGATGCTCAGTAGCAGCAGTAAGTATGTCCTATCTACAAGATGCACTGCAGAAATTCACTAACGATCCTTCCAAACCCACAACCACTGCCATCTAGAAAGACAAAGGGAGCAGATATGTGGGAATACCACCACCTGCAATTTCCCTCCAAGCCCCTCACCATGCTGACTTGGAAATATATCGCCATTCCTTCACTGTGGCTGGGTCAGATCCTGGAATTCCCTCCCTAATGACATTGTAAGTCAACTGATGACACATGGCCTGATGTAGTTCAAGAAGATAGCTCGCCACCACCTTCGCAAGGGCAAGTAGGGATGGGCAATAAATGCTGGCCTAGCCAGCAATACCCACATTCCATGAGTGAATTAAAAAAAGGTGCCTTCTTAGTGTCACAGGTTTTTTTGCCATGGTCTTCATGTGACTGATCAGGCCAATTGTCGACACCCAGGTCTTTGGACACATGGGCAGGGTGTCCCACAAGCTGGAGCAATGTGGATTGCACTATTGGATTCCTATCCTTGTTACCTCTGCTGCCACCCTGCCTCATCATTGACCCATCACTGGGACTAAAACCATATTACAGAAGTTGTCACCATATTGAACAAATGGTACAAAGCTCCTCCGAGTCATTGACATCTATGTGCTGTGCTTCAAGAAGAGTTTACCTAACCTTAACCCTTTGAGACTTTGCATTCTCGTGATTCTGTCCTGATGAGTGCAAGACAAAAGGCTTTGATAGCATGTCCCTTTTTGCCAGTAATATCAAAGTTTTTTATCACCAAACGGCTCTTTAATATTTTCTTTCTTTTATTGTGAAAGTAGTAATACTTCAGCCAGAGGTGGGACAACTTATTTCTAGCCCTTTTCTCATTTCAGGTAAGCTGAGGATATCCTCAAGAGGATTGCTCAGATGCTGTGCCGAAACACACCTCTGCCTCGATACAGGAGTCCAATGACCTTCACCGAGGACAATCACTGTTGGAGATCGCAGCAGGTCCGACAGCATCCACGGAGGGAGAGCAAGCTAATGTTTCAAGTCCAGATGACTCTTCATCAGAGCTGAAGTGAAGTGCGGATGGGGCACCATTTATGCTATAATTTAGGGTGGGAGGGTGTGTGGGGGTAGTGGGTGCAGACTGCTGGGGGAGAAAAGATGTTGATAGTTCAGATGAAGTGATTGGAATGTGAGAATAGCAGAACAATGGTGTGTCTCCTGCCAGACTTGACAGTCCCACTGGGGTGGGGGGAGGGGAGAGAGGACATGATAACAGAATGTAACAAAATTAAAGAAAGGGAAGAAATGGTGGACAATTTGAGGGTGTTGAACTCAATATGAAGTCCAGAAGACCTCTGTTCATCTGCCCCCTAATCCCACGTTCAGATTCTTCACGAGGGACTCCCAGGTTCACAGCCTTGTCCCTGTCGCCAATTCTCTATTACCATTGGACTTGGCCAATGGTCCATGGTAGAAGTCTGCCCATGATATTGTTTAACAGTGGGGACCTTGAGATGCTGTAGTTCTCAACCAGGATACTGAGAGGCTGGTGCTCAGATGACCACAAAGACAAGGACTACCCTATTACCATAGATGTCTGTGTTCACAAATGGTGAATTGCACAGTCTTCCTTCATCTTTCGCCATTGAGTTGTTTGTGAATAGCACATTGACAGTCATGTATCCGCCCTGACCTGTCTGCTGTGAATGGTCCTACCATGAGCCCCATTCAACCTTGCTCAATGGAACATTGAACTGCTCCATGTTCAATTATGATGCTCAAGCCTCTGCGCCAGTCAAAATGGCAATCCACAGAGAAGGGCCAGGGTTATACCCCAAAGCTATCAGATAAGACCATGAGAATAGGAACAGAAATAAGGCCATTCGGCCCATCAAGTCTGCTCCGCCATTCAATCATGGCTGATAAGTTCCTCAACCCCATTCTCCCGCTTTCTCCCCATAACCCTTGATCCCCTTGATAATCAAGGACCTATCCATCTCAGCCTTAAATGTACTCAATGACCTGGCCTCCACAGCCTTCTGTGGCAGTGAATTCCATAGATTCACCGCTCTCTGGCTGAAGAAGTTTCTCCTTATCTCCGTTCTAAAAGGTTTTCCCTTTACTCTTAGGCTGTGCCCTCGTGTCCTAGTCTCTCCTACCAATGGAAACATCTTCCCAACATCCACTCTGTCCAGGCCATTCAGTATTCTGAAACTTTCAATTAGATCCCCCTCATCCTTCTAAACTCCAATGAGTATAGTCCCAGAGTCCTCAAATGTTCCTCGTATGTTAAGCTTTCCATTCCTGGGACCACTCTCGTGAACCTCCTCTGAACCCGCTCCAGGGCCAGTACATCCTTCCTGAGATATGGAGCCCAAAACTGCACACAATAGTCCAAATGTGACCTGACCAGACCCTTATAAAATCTCAATAGTACATCCCTGCTTTTATATTCAAGTCCTCTCAAAATAAATACCAACATTGCATTTGCCTTCCTGACTACTGACTCAACCTGCAAGTTTACCTTGAGAGAATCCTGAACTAGAACTCCCAAGTCTCTTTGCACTTCAGACTTCTGAATTTTCTCCCCATTTAGAAAATAGTTCATGCTTTTATTCTTCTTACCAAAGTGCATGACCTCACACTTTCCCCCATTGTATTCCATCTGCCACTTCTTTGTCCACTCTCCTAACCTGTCCAAATCCTTCTGCAGCATCGCCACCTCCTCAATACTATCTGTCCCTCCACCTATCTTTGTATCGTCTGCAAACTTAGCCAGAATGCCCACAGTTCCTTTATCGAGATCATTAATGTACAAAGTGAAAAGTTGTGGTCCCAGCACTGACCCTTGTGGAACACCACTTATCACCGGCTGCCATCCTGAGAAAGACCCATTTATCTCCACTCTCTGCTTTCTGCCAGACAGCCAATCTTCTATCCATGCTAGCACCTTGCCTCTCACACCATGGGCCCTTATCTTACTCAGCAGCCTCCTGTGTGGCACCTTATCAAAGGCCTTCTTGAAGTCCAGATCGATAACATCCATTGGCTCTCCTTGATCTACCCTGCTCGTTAATTCCTCAAAGAAGTACGCTCAATTAGTTTTGAAAACATCTGTTTTCACTACTGTTAAATGTGAAGAGAAATCTGAGGTGATGTACATGGGCAAGACAAACATGGCAATGGAATACACAATGAATGGTAGGGCCCTGGGAATCACTGAAGGTCAGAGGGACCTTGGTGTGCATGTATACTGGTCCCTAAATTAATTGAGGCACAGGGTTTAAGAGCAGGTAGCTTATGCTGGGGGATCTGTATAAAAAGTTGGTTAGACCACAGCTAGAGCATTGTGTGTAATTTTGGAATTCACCTTATAGGAGGAATGTATGAGCATTGGAGAGGGTACAGGGGATATTTACCTGTTTGATGCCTGGGTTGGAAAATTTCAGTTATGGAGATTGAACAGACTGGGATTGTTTTCCTGAGAGCAGAGGAGATTGAGAGGACACATGACTGAGACATATAAAATTATGAGGGGCATAGCCATGGTAGATAGGATAAAACGATTCCTCTGAATGGAGGGATCAATGACCGAGGGTATAGATTTAAGGTCAGAGGCAGAAGATTTACAGGAGATGTGAGGAAAAGCTTTTTCAGTCAGGGGGAGGTGAGAGTCTGGAACTCACTGCCTGTCAGGGTGGTAGAGGGAGAACCCCTCATAATATCTAAGAGGTTTTTAGATGTGCACTTATGATGCCAAGGAATATAAGCTTTGGGCCAAGTGCTGCAAAATGGGTTTATGGTTGTTTTAAACAGGCACAGACGCACTGGCCTGAAGGGCCTTTTCTGTACTTTACATCTCTTTGACTGTAAGTATGCCTCGGGTATGAAGATGTGAAAAAACATAACTTGTAACATCATTATATAACTGAATGCTTGGCTAGTTTATTCACAACAGGCTGAATGGCGTCTTTCTGTGCTGTAACTTTAGATGCTTCTATAATCTCTTGCTCTAAAGACAAATTACACAGGCAATATCATTGCTAAATTTGTAGTTCATGGTTGCATTATTGTTCCTTTCTTGGAATACAGCTCAAAACCCGTGAACTAAAACAAAATCTGCTTTCTATCCCTAAGTCACAGTGTTTCTGTGATGTAACTTACAGAAAAGATCAAAATTCACACTTTATTCCTGTTTGGAAACTTTTTAGACACTGGTCAATCAGGTGTAGGGGGAGCCAGGAGGTTCAATCTAAATGTGAAGAATCTTTAGAGTTAATTCAGAAGAAAATGTCCCAAAACGACATTGAGACTTGTGTATTATTTATGACATAATTAAATTACTCCTCTAGATATTCAAGAGGCCCAGTGGATTCAAATGCACTCAGTTACTTTATTCATGAAAAATATTATTGATGATAGGACTTATTAATTATATTTAATTTAGATAAACTTCAATGGCAATTGGGATATTCAACTATCACAGTTATCGGGAAACAAAACTTCTCAATTTTAACATGACAAATATAGACACAGAGAATTCTAGAGAAACTCAGCAGGTCTGGCAACATCTGTGGTGAGAGAAACAGAGTTAATATTTCACACCCCGTGACTCTTCTTCAGAAATGTTCTGAACATGGGTCACTGGGCTCCAAGAGTTAACTCTGACTGTCTCTCCACAAATACTGCCTGAGCTGCCGAGTTTCGCCAGAAATTTCTGGTTTGGTTTGTTTTAGATCTCCAGCATCCGCAGTGATCTGTTTTGTTGACACAACAAATACGTGGATGCAGACCCTGTGGTATTGAAGGAGGGAGCTCTCACTGCACACTGTACGTTTGTTTCATGCTGTTAATTGATATTGTTACAATCAGCGACCGAGGATCTTTTCTGTTCTTGCAACAGGAAATCTTTCCTTGTAAGACATCACCTAGAGCAAACAGAAAAAACATTACTCTGTGCACATAGATATAATTACTGACAGGCAAGATAACAATGTGCATTTAAACAAAAATCTAACCTTTCCTCTGAAAAAGGTGGATTTTAATACACTAACACACTCTGCATCATTTTTGTTTTGTTCCCATTCAATATACTTTTACAAAAAACTAAGCAAAGAATTATTTTCCAGTCTGACATTGAAAGCAGTTACCTTCTGGAAATGACTATGAGTGAAATAAGTACTTAAACAGGGATGGTGGAGGTGACCCATTCCTCAGGGATTGTCTGACCATAACTCGCTACCCCGGCCAATTAGACATCTCTGATGAATTGGTTATTCCTGCCTAAAGGCAAAAATTCCAAAATGCCGGACTTGCTTTTGGAAGCTGTTGACAGTAATTGCGTCCACGGATGCAATTATGGTCCACTTTTCAAAAAGGCCACAACTTGTGTTTATACAGATCACCTACAATCATAAAATCATACAGTACAATGTCGAGGTGGCAGTGTTGGACTGGAGTGGACAAGGTCAGAAGTCGCACGACATCAGGTTATAGTCCAACAGGTTTATTTGAAATCACAAGCTTTCGGAGCGCTGCCCCGTCATGACCTGACAAAGGAGTAGCACTTTGAAAGCTTGTGATTTCAAATAAATCTATTAGACTATAACCTGGTGTCGTGTGACTTCTGACATCATACAGGACAACAGAGATCGGCCCATCAAGTCTGCACCACCAAAAATGTGCTAAATCTATGCATATCCCCCTTTCCAGCACTTGGCTCATAGCCTTGAATATTTTGACATTTCAAGTGCTCATCCAAGTGCTTTTTAAAGGTTGTGATGTTACCCATTTCAAATACCCTCGCCAGAAAGTACATTCCAGACCTCCACCTCCCCCGGGTGAAAACATTTTCCCTCAAGTCCCATCTCAATAACCTGCCCTTTGCCCTTAAATTATGCTCCCTCTTTATCCACCCTTCAACTCAGGGGAACAGCTATTTCCCTATCCACCCTGCCCATGTCCCTCAAAATCAATCAGATCCACTTTCAACCTTCTCAGCTCTAAACAAATGAACCCAAGCTTATCCAGCCTCTCTTCACGGCTAAATGGCTACATCTCAGGCAACATCTTGGAGAATCTCTTTTTTTCTTCGACCACGAGTGAATCTCTAGTCTGTATTTCAATCCACTGCTGACTCATCTGTGCTTCATATAGCAGACACATCGTTATTGATATGCCTTTCGTCACAAGTTTAACATCACATTGTTCTTCCTTTGTGCATTCATAGAGCTTCTTTGTGTTGTCATTATCTCTAAAGCTCCATCTGGAATCTGCACTGATTCATTCTCCTCAGGCTTGGTTTCGTGAATAAATGTACAGCTTGCTGCAACACAGCAACCTCCCCTCCCCAGTAATTCTAGATAGTGTACAGGTTCCTTTGCTGTTCCCCAAGCTCATTTTAGCTCTGCATCTGCATTGTACTGAGCTCCACAAAACATTAAAATTTTTGCTGCTTATATTCAATAGCTTGAGTGTAAAATGTCCAAAGATCTTCCTGGTCTGGGAATAACATCCAACGTCAAGCACGGAAATAAAACACTGTGGATGTTGGAAATCTGAAACAGAAACAGAAAACGCTCGAGAAACACTCAGGTCAGACAGCAACTGCTGAGAGAGAAAAACACTGCGAACTTTTTAGCTCGATGAACTTGCACCAGAAGTTGACACTTCATCTTGATTTTCTTCCTGCTCACACTTCTGTATTCTTGGGTCTAATAAATTTCAATAGTAGCTCACAGGCGAGTGCTTCCCATAGGTGAGCTCTGACTCCCCGTGGCAGAGAGGCTTTCCCTTGCCCATCATCTTGAACGGTTGTAGACATCTACAATTGAACAGAAAATCCCACTTCCACTCATTAGTCATCATATGCATTTTTGTAAACTTCCAGGTGGGATGGTGGCTCAGTGGTTAACACCGCTGCCTCACAGCGGCTGGGACCCTGGGTAGATTCCACCTTTGGTTGACTGTTTGAATTTGTACATTCTCCCCGTGTCTGCGTGGGTTTCTGCCGGGTGCTCCAGTTTCCTCCCACAGTCCAAAGATGTGCAGGTTAGGTGGATTGACCGTGCTAAATCCCCATAGTGTCCAGAGATGTGCAAGCTACATGGATTAGCTATAGGAAATGCAGGGTTACAAAGACAAGGTAGGGGTGTGAGTCTGGGTGGAACGTGCTTCGGAGGGTCGCCGTGGACTCAATGGGCTGAATGGCTGGCTTCCACACTGCAGGGATTCTGTAATTCTACATGATTTTCGTCAACTGCAGAAACCAGTAGGATAAACACTTTGTTATATGGTTACCCACAGGACCCAATAGATGTATTGAACCATAATCACAGGCTCGCAGACAAATTACTTCTCCAAAACAAATGTGCCCACCATGTTCCACACCAAATCCTCTTCACTCAACACCTACTGACTTCTAACATGACAAGTTCAAAACCATCCCCACTTGCAAATCCTCTGCAGCCTCCATGCAAGAACATGCAAACTCCACACAGACAGTCGCCCAAGGGTAGAATCGAACCCGGATCCCTGGTGCTGTGAGGCAGCAGCGCTAACCAATGAACCACCATGCTGCAGTCCTTGTGTACATTTAAGTCTGAGATAGAGAGATTCATGAAGAATTGGGAAATCAAAGGTTAAGAGTAAAGACAGAAAAGTGGATATGAGGAGTGTTGGATCAGCCATGAATGGTGGAGCAGGCTTGAGGCCTACTCCTGTTCCTATTTCTTGTTGTCATATGCTGATGTATGAAATGAAATTTTGGTCCTGTAAGACTCTGCCTATGTATTCTGTCATCTACTTGCAAGGCCATGTCATTTCCCACTATCATCAGTTGTAATCGTGGTCCATTCTATAAAATTTTTACCATCATTTATTGCATTACTGTTATTTCCATTTGAAATGAAAAACAGCAAATCACACCAGTAAATGAAATGCAGCACTACTGCTTATGAACAGATGGCTATCAGAATCATAGAAGGACAACAAAACACACAGCAGCAAGCAAAAGTCTGTTGACATAATTGCTTAATTATTGCAAGATAATGCATTACCTTTATAGATGATTTTCTGGCAGTTTTATTTTCTCTGAACCCCTCTGAAAACAAATGAAAACAGAAATTTCTGGAGAAATTCAGCAAGTCTGACAATATCTGTGGAGAGATATCAGAGTTAACGTTTTGTGTCCAAAGACCTTTCTGCGAAAGAGGTCTGAAGAAGGGTCACTGGCCTCGAAATGTTAACTCTGCTTTCTCTCCACAAATGCTGCCAGATCTGCTGAGTTTCTCCAGGAATTTCTGTTTTTGTTTCAGATCTTTGGCACCTGAAGTTCTTTGTTTCATTTTGTTAGAAACAAACTACTTATGGTGATATGAGAGAGATAGTAGGAACTGCAGATGCTGGAGAATCCGAGACAACAGGGTCTTTTCTGATGAAGGGCCTAGGCCCGAAACGTCAGCCTCTCTGCTCCTATGATGCTGCTTGGCCTGCTGTGTTCATCCAGCCCTGCACCTTGTTGTCTCTACTTATGGTGATATGTCGCTACAGGTCATGTAAAAATGTGAATCAGTTTAAGACACAGTGCAAGACATATTTTCTGATTCTGAAGAGACTTATCCAATGGATAAGACACTCTAAGTCTGACTTCGATGCCAGCCAGCTATCTTTTTTATAATTACCTGTTCAGAACAATATTAAATTGACTTTAAATTAAAACACGTGCTTCACTTTCAACATTACAGATACACCCACAGATTTCAGCCAGCTTTTGCTTTGTACTCACTAACATGATCTTAAAGCATAATCATTCTGAATAGGGCAGAGGCAGATTCAAACATGATGAAAATGAGCTCACTAAACAACAAGATCTTTATGTATGTCCAATTACAGAAGGGCCTAGATTTTCCTTTGAATTCCATAAATTATATTTTCTGACGGGAGGGTCAGTCACAGTGTAACTGCTATAAATCCCAGGTTAGCACTTCCCAATTCTTTCCCGGTTCCAATCCATGTTCATATCTCAGATTTTGTGGGGCTCTGGGGCTGGGTAGTTTCAGCCTCTGGGTGGGTAGGGGCCAGGGCTGTATGTGGGGTGAGTGAGGGAGTGCTATGGAGCAGGTCTGTGTGGTTTGAGTTGATTAAACTAACGGGTGTAGCCAAATGCCCAGGAGTAACCAGGTCTCGAAGATGTCCTTTATATCATGCCAGCGCAGATTTAAATAGAAACATTTAAAGGGGCCTCACAGCTTTTAGCATTCACCCCAAACCCCATAGCAGCTATTCCTACATCACAGTCCCGACCCCAATATCTTATCACAGTTTGGGAAGGTCTGTCAGAAGTGAATCACACTCCCACCCAATGATCATGCATGGTGCACAGGTTGTAGCATAAATTTGATTGGACCTAATCAATACAGGAGTGAACTCAAAATCTTACCATGGGACCTTGGCGTAAAATCTACTGGAAGGTCCCCTCTTATATTAACCGGTTGGTCCATTTAATCAAAGTTGTGGTGATTTTTATATATTGAATGAGAGCTAGTCGCACTGTTGATTAGACAAGTGTCAGAGGTCACTTGGTGGGACCATTCTTTATTGGGATCAGTGTCCATCTATGGTCCACTGAAAATAGCTCTCATGACGGTCACAGTGAAGTACCCGCCAGTCAATAAAAGCAGAATTATCCACACCTTTAACAAGCGGAACAGGTTCTTGTGGTAGAAGCAGCAGCAACAGCAACAGAGCTGTACAGTCCCAGGTTGTTGTCACAGACATTCCTTCACCTTCTTAATATTTCTCCATGGCCTTATGGAAGAAGACTTCAACTGGTCTCCATCTTCTTCAATGTTGAAGGAGAAGACAAAAATTGGGAGAAGGAAATGATGTCCTCCTTTCCTATCTTTCTGCACTTCAACAATTTTGAAATTGTTTGATTTGTGCTCCCCTAAATCATTTTTGTACTTGACACTGTTCCAAGTGCAGTAAGTACTAGCTCATGCAAGTTTTTTTTTAATCAGGTGATAATGGCAGCTAAATTTTCATTGGTCTAATCAATGTAGGAACTCATACTGATCAGTTTGGTGCACCACATGCCTCTTTAGAAAGCCCCTTTAAAGGATCCTATATGCCTACACAAAAATGGTTTCTCTTGTCCCTTTTACGTGGATGATTATGGTCACTGAATTTTAATTAATTAATAAACTCAGGAGTTCGTGACAATTATTTTGGTGTATCACACTCCACATCAACAAACTCAAACCAGGCTCCTTTATGACAAACACATGTCGTAAGTGTGCGCGCGCGCACACACACATACACACACACATACATACACACACACCTTGTCTGTTTATAGCAGAAGCCAGTGTCTGGACACTTGTGAAAATATGATATCGTTTTGAAATAATTTAACGACATGCCAATTCTTGCAATGTATTTCTAGGCTTGCCATAATTATTATTAGTTTTATTCATTCATGGGATATAAGTGTCGCTGATTGGGACAGGATTTATTGACCTAGTTACTCCTGAGAAGGTGGTGGTGAGCTGCCTCTTTGAACCTCTGCAGTCCATAGGTTGATTCACAATGTTGTCAGGGACAGAATTTGAGGCTTTTGAACCAGTAATTCTGAAGAAACAGTGATATATTTCCATGTCAGGATGGTGAGTGACTTAAAGAGGAACTTGCAGACCATGAGAGGGAGGCATGGTTTTGATGATTTCAACCAACCTTCTCAAGTTCTTCACTCTCATCTGTTCATATGAACCATAGGGATACTTTTTCCAACTGGCACCTGGTAGAATTTGCACTCAAATATTCAGCTTCGCTTACCTTGAGGATTTTAAAGCATTAAACATAATGCAAGAGTTCAACCAACAAGTCTTTATGTAGAAGCTGCACACTAGCGGAATTCTTCACTAGAATCACCATCAAAGTTAGAGGTCAAGCAACAAGTAACAAAAGAAAAGAAAGCAAAGAAGTGCAGATGCTAGAGATATGAAACAAACAAAAACAGAAACAAAAACAGAATGTGGCGGAGAAACTCAGCAGGTCTGGAAGCGTTTGTGAAGAGAAAACTGCATTCACATTTCCAGTCCAGCGAAGTTCTGAAGAAGGGTCACTAGACTCAAAATGTTTATTCTGCTTCTCTCTCCACAGATATTGCCCACCTGCTGAGTTTCTGCAGCAAATTTCTGTTTTTTTCAGAGTGACAAAAGAGGTCAATCCAGAGGTCCAGTGAATTTGAGATGGGTGGTTTGAGATAATTTCTAAGTGGACATTTTCTGACAATTGCAATGGAAATTTTCAATTAAATTCTTGCTGATCCAACATAAGTGTGAACACATTGGCCTTTGAGGGGATCTTAACAGTGGTCAAATAGTGTAACATTAAGGTTCCAGACTGACACAGGAAGAATGGCATTTCTAAAACATATCTGAGCACCCACGGTTTGCAGGATGGATCACCCTATTTACAAAGGGAGAAATGTGAAGGGGATAAATGTACCAAAAGCAACTTTGACAAATTCCAGTTGTTAGCTGCAAGAGAATAATAAATTGTTCAGGCTTTATGAAGGTAATCAGCATCATGGAGAATTAATGAAAGCAATATTTCAGTAAAGAAATGCACTAGTTAAAACATCATGGTGGTAATTTATATGTGGGGTACTTGAAACATGATGACTGCATTCAAAATAATATTACAAAACTAACTGTAATTAGGAGAAAATTAAAATTGTGATATCACTGTATACTCAATGTGGTTGATTGCTTTCCACTAATGCTTGAATTTTCTTTCTTTATTCATTAACAAATGAATTGTTGACAAGGCCAGCATTTAGTGCTCATCCCGAATTGCCTTGGAGATGGTAGTGGGTTGTCTTCTTGAACCGGTACAGTCCATGTGCTGTAGGTAGTTCTACAGAATTGAGAGGCAGACAGTTTGGTTACTGTAGTATGTGCTCAAGTCTTTGGATCATTGATTTGGTAACTCACGGGATTCCATCAGATTACATTTTTAAAATTCATTCACGGGATGAGGGCGTCACTGGCTAATCCAGCATTTATTGCTCGTCCCTAATTACCTAGATGGCACTTAAGAGACAACCACATTGCTGTGGTCTGGAGTCACATGTAGTTTCCTTCCCTAAAGGCGGCACAGTGGCTCAGTGGTTAGCACTGCTGCTTCACAGGGCCACGAACCAGCGTTCGATTCCACCTTTGGGTGACTGTCTGTGTGGAGTTTGCACATTCTCCCCGTGTCTGCGTGGGTTTCCTCCGGATGCTCCAGTTTCCTCCCACAGTCCAAAGATGTGCATGTTAGGTGGACTGGCCATGCTAAATTGCCCAGTGTTCAGGGATGTGTAGATTAGAGGGATGGGTCGGTGTGGACTTGTTGGGCCGAAGGGCCTGTTTCCACACTGCAGGGATTCTATGATGATTCATAAAGGACTTTAGTAACCAGATGGGTTTTTCCAACAATTAAGAATGGATTGGTGGTCATCATTATCCTCTTAATTCCAGATATTTATTGAATTCAAGTTCCACCACCTGCTGTGGTGGTATTTGAACCCAGGTCTCCAGAACATTACTTGGGTATCTGGAATAACAGTCCAGCCATAATACCATTAGGTCGTGATATTCCCATTGGATACACAAACTTGATTCCAAACTTATGAGCAGGGGGATTTAAAATTAGTCAAATAAATTTAGAACAAAAAGCTGTAATAGTGACCATGAAATGAGCAGACTGCTATCAAACCCATCTTATTCACTAACAACTGCAACCAGTCCAGTTTCTCTGTGACTCCAGACCCACAGCAATGTGGCTAACTCATAAGTGGCCAGGCAAGCTGCTCAGTTCCATCAAACCATTCCTACAATAATACTTGGATGTTACGCTCATCATGGTTTTGTGTTTCTTTTAGCGAAATACATCCAGGCATATAGTAGGCTCAACCATGTTGAGCTGCTTCAGCAATGACATTCCCTCCATACTAAGGGCAGAAGTGGGGGTGCTTGCTGATGATTGTATTGTTGAAACTCTTCAGATAATGAAGCAAGTCAGATAATATTCACCCCACAGCTGGTAAGTGGCAATTAATTTGGTTCACAAATGTCCTTTAGAGAAAGAAATCACTCATCCTTACCTGATCTGGCCCAAATTGGGCTTCAGACCCACAGCAATGTGGTTGATTCTTAACATGCCTCTGCTCCCTACCAAGCCACTGACTTTTTGGGCAAGAACAGATGGGCAACAAGTGCTTTGCCTTGTCATGTGTCCACTCCCATGAAAGAATTGTTAAAAAAGCTAACACTCATGCAAAATATTTGCCAGGCAATGACCATCATCAACGGGTAAGAAGTTAATCAATTCCCCTTGATGTTCAATGGCAGTTACATCATTAAATCCCCCACTACAAACCTGTAGGGGCTAGCATTAACTAACTGGAATAACCATACCATAGTGGCTAGAAGTGCACTTCAAGAGACTTTTAGTGAGTAGCTCACCTCCCAAAGCCTGTCCATCATCAATAAGGTAAAAGTCTAGAGTCTGATGGAATACTTCCACTTGTCTAAATAAATGCAGCTCCATCAACACCATCCAGCACAAAGCAGCCCACTTGATTGGTACCACTTCACCATTTCCAACATTCACTCCCTCCTCCACTGGCTCTTCGAGGCTGCAGTGTGTCAAATCTACAAGATGTACTTGAACAACTCACAAAGTTCCTTCAACTGCAGCTTTTACCAAGAGCAGCTTAAGGGTCACAGGCTTTTGGTAACACAGCCATCAGCAAATTTCTCTCCTACTCATATGTCACTGTGACATAGTTTTATATATAATTGTTCCCCCATTGTCTCTGGGTCAAAATTCTGGAACTCCCTACCTAACATGTTTGAGTGTCTCCACACCAAACACTCAGCAGCAGTTCAAGAAGGCACTACCATCTTCAATATGGATGGGAAATAAATGCTGGCCTTGCTGGAGATGCCCCCATCCTACGCACAAATAAAAAAAGACAAGATACAGTAAGAAATGGGATCTCACCCACCTATCCAATCCCTGCATTTCCCATGGCTAATCCACCTAGCCTGTACATCCCTGGACACTATAGACAATTGAGCATGGCCAATCCACCTAATCCGCACATCTCTGGATTGTCGGACTGGAGTAACTGAGGGAAACCCACGCAGACACGGGGAGAATGTGCAAAC
The DNA here is from genome assembly GCF_021869965.1 of Rhincodon typus. Lineage (NCBI taxonomy): Eukaryota > Metazoa > Chordata > Chondrichthyes > Orectolobiformes > Rhincodontidae > Rhincodon > Rhincodon typus. The sequence continues at coordinate 55,853,827 of NC_063348.1, forward strand.
TCCACACAGACAGTCTCCTGAGGCTGGAATCAAATCTGAGTCCCTGGCACTGTGAGGCAGCAGTGCTAACTACTGAGGCACCAGGGAGTGGAGCGGGGTGGAATGCCTGGAAGGAGGTATGGACTCCATAGACTGAATGGCCTACTTCCACAATGTAGGGATTCTATGAGTCCATCAACAAACTGTTTGAAAACTAAATTAATTACATTATCAAGGCTCTGGAATGGGTCCTGAACACACAACTTCATGATTCAGAGTTGAGAGCACTACAATACAAAGAGCTGACAAAATTGCTTCTACATATGATTAGCCTTGTTTGTCCACATGCAATGATGACTAAATTTAGTTAGTACTTTTTCAGCTGTGAAGTAATAAGCTGCGATCACGGCATTCACTCAAAGTAGTTCCTGGGGTGGAGGTGAAAACTGAAATTGTTAAAAGCAAGGTGAAAGATTACAATAACTGAAATGCAAGTTTTGAAGAAGTTCCTTGAAATAAATGAGAGCAATCTGCTAGGTGCTAACACATACATGCAAAGAATTGGAGACAGACGGGGGACAAAATAAGGTAGGGCCTCAAAATTTCCTGTGGTAACATAAATTGGTAAATTAAGCTAAAATTTACATCCATTTATATCTGGCTCATCTATGGGCCAATTTATGTTGAAATTACTCTTGCATAAAGTTATTGTATTAGCTTTATTGTCACATGTACATATAATTATACTGGATTGAATCGTAAAATAAGTGCGATTTAAATATGAAAGAAATGCCCTCTGCTTCTCTAAGGTGATTCCAGTATTACCCAAGTCATTCAAATTGGATCTTACAGATAATCAATCATCTCATTATACAATATCATTTATTAATGAATTATTAACGTTCTGGAAACAAGTAGTGAATTATTGGTGATAGTCTAAAGGTTGAACTATGGAAAAATCATGACTTTAAGGTCATAGACACTTGTTTTTTCCATGAAGCATACAATAATCTACTGATGCTTGTAATGCTATACCCAGTTTTTACCTTTAGTTGTACTTCAGCTAATTAATTAATACATGATCAATCGCATTTTAATTAATACATGATCAATCGCATTTTAATTACACCAGATGTCGCAATACGCTAGGGTTATCTTGGTCCCAATTTTTTTAACTTCAAATTATGAGTTACTCATCTCCCATTAGAAACCTCTGCCCTAATGGGAAATACATACAGACATTCATTTAATTAAATATAAACACTACAGTGAAAATACACAGCAATGAGAGAGCAAGTATGTATTCATAACCTTAATGTATAATTTTGGTAATGATTACAATGAAGGTGTATGAAACTTAAGGGAGTTTTATATAACACTGTTGCTTCATGAATTTAAATTACAAATGACGTCACTATGGAAAGCTGTACTTTAGGAAGTACAAGTCCAAACTAAACGTGCTAAATTGCATTCAAAAGAAATTGAAGCAAGGATTTCAAGAAACAAAAACAAAAATTGCTGGAAAAGCTCAACAGTTCTGGCAGCACCTGTGGAGAGAAATCAGAGTTACCTTTTCGGATCTGGTCTGTTCTGAGGAAGGGTCACTTGACTCGAAACATTAACTCTGATTTCTCTCCACAGATGCTGCCAGACCTGCTGAGGTTTTCCAGCACCTTCTGTTTTTGTTTCTGATTTAGAGTATCTTCAGTTCTTTCAGATTTTCTTCTAACTTTAAGATCAGCCATGGTGTAGCTGAATAGCAGAGCTACAGGGAGTGAGTGGCCAATTTTGCTCTTAATTTCCCAGAGGCTATAATGCTTCATTGAGGTGGCGTACTAGAAATCAAGCCCTGCTATTCCCAGAGTTATCACGAAAGTTAGATTCTAAAAAGTATGCAAAATTCCCCAATTGACCCATCTTTTAGATCCAGTCTGATAGAAAGCACTGATTGATTTGCTGTAATTAAAACGAATGATTAAATTATTCCAACTAAGTATATTCCAAAAGATTCTGGGTAATCCAACATGGAGGACAGGAAAAAACTGTGGCTGTAACAGCTGCTCCTTTTTTGAGGTATTTTCAGTGTTGAAGCGGACATCCTTGAATTCTAGGAGCAGTAATTATTGTTTTATTAGCTGTTGCATTGTTTTGGAACTTTAGGGAAAAAAAGATCAAAACAACGGCACTTTAAAAAAGGTGGAAGAGAGAGGGAGTAGACACCACGTGGGAGGTGAAACAAATGGAAAAGTCAACATTTCAAAGGCATCTGGATGGGTACATGAATAGGAAGGGTTTAGAGGGACACGGGCCAAATGCTGGCAAATGGGACTATATTAATTTAGGATATCTAGTCGGCATGCATGACTTAGACAGCAGGGTCTGTTTCCATGCTGTACAGCTCTATGACTCTATAACTGTTGACATAAAACTCTTCTAGTTACGAACCTGACCACCTAAAAAAGCACTCCACACACCTACATGCAGACAGACAGACACAGTTGGGAAAAAAAAAAATAGATGGGTGCTTTGGACAAGGGAAAAACTGGGAAGGTAGTTCAATGCTCCCTGTTCATAGACTTCACTGAGATGGACCTTCCGGCTTGTCATCATGTGTTGTTCCTTGATTCTCCTTCCTCTGATATTTTCACTTGCTTGCAGAAGGTACAGGGTGGCTGTTTCACATGTATAAAGTCTCTAGCTGACTGGTTAAGAGCCACAGCTTACAGTAACTTCTGAGGGAAAAATAAATTGGCTTTCTTCACAGAAAAAAAGTCAGCTCCCACCCTTGTGGAGATTCAATGGCTTCTTGTAAAGCTGTGAGGCTAACTGGCAGCCAATAGCATAGTTGTTGGCAGGCAGAAAGCCTTTGGCATTGTTAAATGGTCTTTAATCCTTAGACCAATCAGCTACTTCTTGTTGGCCAAAGCTGCATCCTGTACTCAGACTGTACACAGTCCCCGGCTTGATCTTATCTGCAAATTAGGCTTCCTCAACTGCTTGTGCAGCGGCTGTATAAACAGCACTTACAGTGAGTGTTAGGATGTGGAAGTGCCGGTGTTGGGCTGGGGTGGACACAGTCAAAAGTCACACAACACCAAGTATAGTCCAACAGGTTTATTTGAAATCATAAGCTTTCGGAGCACTGCTCCTTCGTCATGTGCCTAGCGCTCCGAAAGCTTGTGGCTTCAAATAAACCTGTTGACTATAACTTGAGTTGTGTGACTTCTGACTTCAAGAAGCATTGCAGAAGGTACAGGGTGGCTTGTTCCCATGCTAACATCTCCATCCTTGGCCTGCTACAATGTTCCAATGAAGCACAACACAAGCTTAATCTGATCCCCTTATAAACACCCCTCATACACACAGACAAACAGAGAGGGGAAAATAGGCTGTTGGTGGACAGGAAAATCCAAAAACACAGCCCATTAGTTTTTGTTCTCAATTTCTGTTGCTGAGATGATCTTTATAACTGTTAGCCAGCATGATGCTTCAATTGTCTTTCCCTGGATACATCCTGGTTGGTGAAAGACACAAGGTGCCTGGTTCCCTTATACAAGGTCTTTGGTATACCAGTTGAAAGTCACAGCTGACAATAACTGTTGTAGGAAAGATAAACTAGTTTTCTTCAGATTTCAAGTTAGTTTTGACTGCAGAGAACAGAGAGAGTGCTCCCAACCGAGGGAAGAACTGAACACTTCTCCCTCTGTAACTTGTTCCCAGTTCCAAGTTGTTCACTTACCTAAGAACCAATCACATAGTTGTTGGCAGGCAGAAAGGCCTCTGTCATTGATAACTGGTCACGAGAACATAGTCAAATCAATGTCCTGTTGCCAACAAAAACTGCAACTCTATAGCCACTCAGCTCCAAATAATCTTTAATTCTCCAGTTACTGCTTGTTCAAGCAGTTGTTTATGAAGTTGTCAAAACATATAGTTACCCTGTTGCTTTTAGAATAGTTCTTTCTCCTTTCAGCCCACAGTTTTTAAGAAAATAAAAATAAAAAGCCACAGTCCTTACAATTTACATCTATCCATAAGAGAGCAAACTGCACATAGTATTCGAGCTGTGGTCTCACCAATGCCCTGTAGAACAAACATAGCATCCTTACTTTTATATTCAATTCCTCTTGTAATAAAGGATAGCATCCCATTGGCCTCCCATTGCCAGAAGATTGGAGAGAGGCAAACATCATTCCCTTGCTCAAAAAAGGGAATAGGGATAACCCCGGAAATTACAGGCCAGTTAGTCTTACATCAGTGGTGGGCAAATTATTGGAAAGGGCTCTGACAGATAGGATTTATGGTCACTTGGAAAGGCACAGTTTGATTCATGATAGTCAGCATGGATTTGTGAGGGGGAGATCATGGTTCACAAACCTTATTGAATTCTTTGAAGAGGTGACCAAACACGTGGATGAAGGTAGAGCAGTGGATGTGGTATACATGGATTTAAGTAAGGCGTTTGATAAGGTTCCCTGTGGTAGGCTCATGCAGAAGGTAAGGAGGCATGGGATAGGGGGAAATGTGGCAGATTGGATTCAGAATTGGCTGACCCTTAGAAGACAAAGGGTGGTAGTGGAAGGAAAATATTCAACATGGTGCTCAGTTACGAGTGGTGTACCACAAAGATCTGTCCTGGGTCCTCTTCTATTTGTGATTTTTGTAAATGATTTGGATGAAGGAGTGGAAGGGTGGATTAGCAAGTTCGCAGACGATATGAAGGTGGGTCGCGTTGTGGACAGTGTGGAGGGCTGTTCTAGGTTACAAAGGGACATTGATAGAATGCAGAGCTGGGCTGAGAAGTGGCAGATGGAGTTTAACCCTGAAAAGTGTGAGGTGATTCATTTTGGAAGGACAAACTTGAAAGCAAAATACAGGGTTAACGGAAAGATTCTTGGCAGTGTGGAGGAGCAGAGGGATCTTGGGGTTCATGTTCACAGATCCCTGAAAGCTGCCACCTAGGTGGATAGAGATAACAAGGTGTAGAGCTGGATGAACACAGCAGGCCAAGCAGCATCAGAGGAGCAGGAAGGCTGAAGTTTCGGGCCTAGACCCTTCTTCAGAAATGTGGATAGGTGGATAGAGTTGGTAAGAAGGTGTATGGCGTGTTAGCTTTCAGCAATAGAGGGATTGAGTTCAAGAGCCGTGAAGTTATGCTCCAGTTATACAAAAGCCTGGTTCAGCCACATCTGGAGTATTGTGTCCAGTTCTGGTCGCCTCATTACAGGAAAGATGTGGAGGCATTGGAAAAGGTGCAGAGCAGATTTACCAGGATGTTGCCTGGAATGGAGGGAAGGTCTTACGAGGAAAGGTTGAGAGAGCTAGGGCTTTTCTCTTTAGAACGACGAAGGATGAGAGGTGACTTGATACAGGTGTACAAAATGATCAGAGGTACAGATAGAGTAGACAGCCAGAGACTTTTTCCTAGGGTGGAGGTAGTTATTACGAGGGGGCATAGTTTTAAAGTGAGTAGAGGTAGATATAGGGGAGATGTCAGAGGTAGGTTCTTTACTCAGAGAGTGGTAGGGGCGTGGAATGCATTGCCGGAGAGGGTAGTGGAGTTGGCCTCATTAGGGGCATTTAAGCAGCTATTAGATAGGCATATGGATGATAGTATAAGGTGGGGTTGGAGGTTAGATAGACCTTAGGATTAGAGTAGAAGTTCAGCACAACATCATGGGCCGAAGGGCCTGTACTGTGCTGTACTGTTCTATGTTCTATGTTCTTGATTATGTGCTGCATCTGCCTACTAACCTTTTGTGACATGCACTAGAACATGTACATCCCTCTGCCACCTTGGAATTGTGCAGGCATTCTCCGTTTAATAAATATTCTGCTTTTTTTATTCTCCCATATTACACTCCATCTGCCAGATTTTTGCCCACTCACTCAACCTATCAACATGTAATTTTCTAAGCAGATTCTACCTTAAATTAAAAATCTTTAGTTTTATATTGTTTTGAATTGATAGCCAGTTCGGTATATATTCCTTTTCATGACATAATATCTATTTTGAGCGCTAAGTAATTAATTTAGACTATTGTCTTGGATTGGTTATTCCACACCTTCTATGTACCTGTTAGGGATGAGTCACAGAGTGAATGGCACCTACTCCTTCCCAATCCAAACTTGCCTCAAAAACCATCACAGGATGTTAAACACCAACCGAACAAGTAAGCATCCCTTACAGACAGAAGCATTAAGCATTATTAACATGTCAGACTGTTGGCCTTTCAAGAGAACTGGAGACCTGAAATCTTCATCGATACTGCCTGACCTACTGAGTGCTTCCAGCAGAATTGTTTTGCTTCTGTTCCAGATTTTCAGCATCGGTAGCATTTTGTTTTTGCACGGTAAATGTCTATGCTGCAAGAAATGACTTCCTTTGGGACTCACATGCAAGGCAAGTAGCAAAATGAATGCAACAATCTAGGGACAGGCAGTAAGTGCTGGCCAGCAAGTGATGCCTATGTCCCACAAAATGAATAAATTTTAAAAAAAGGTGTGCTCTCTTTAGAAAGAGAATTGGCCTTGAAGGAATCAGAATGGTGGCAGAGTTTAGTCCGAGTGGAACACTTATAATCAAGTCCAGGACAAGACTAAAGATTTGGACTTGGACTTTTATCAAAATCCACGCCCATTTGGATTTAATTTGGAATACACTTTCTTTTCATTTGGCAAAAACCAAAGCTGCTGCATAGAACTGGGATTTGTATTTCTTTACAGTAAACTGTGTCAGAAATGGAAGATATATTCCCATTGAAGGGAAGAGACAAATGTCACAAAACCATTAATCCAACCGAATTTTAATCAACAATTTGGAACCATTCAAATCAAATCACTTATGACTAATTGAAACTCCCAGATTTAACACATTTAAACATGCAATGCAAATCAAACAAAAGATTTATACTGAATCAGTCAGCGACACGTTTTGGATGCTGCTTCCATCCACTAACAGCCAAATTCCCATCTCAAGTTAACTTGGCCTGAATCCACCACAGATCAATGCTCTACACAATCAGAGTCTAAGTAATGATTGCAATATTGAAGTGGAACAGGTTTTAATCTGTTTGTTTTTAAGTTACTGTGCCTTTTTCATGTGACTTATGGGATTGTAGGGATTAACTAACATTACCAACCCAGTGATAGAGATAACTAAGGGAACAGTGACTGAGACGCTGTTGAAAATTGTCAATCTGTATGAAATTTACAGAACATTGTTGATGCTGGGCTAGGATAAGCAGCAATATCATTTTATATGGTTAACAGATTAATAACATGTGACAAAGTCGTATCAAATGATAGCAGAGGCTGGATTGTATGGGGTTCTATGATCCCGACATATGCCCAAATATGGGGAGGAATTCCCATATTACTGAGCAGCTAGACAATCTGATTGGCCGATGACACTCCAGTCCTCGCATCACCAAGTTGGAGTGGTGGTCAGTCCCTGATGAGAAGTTGGGAGGGCTCTAGGGAAGGGAGGAGGTTATGGAGAAAGGGAGGGATGTAGATGCTGGAGGAGGTTACAGAGATAAGGAGGGTGCAGAGGCAGAAGGAGGTTGAGAGATAGAGAGGACTCCAGGGGACAGAGGAATTTATGGAGAAAGGGAGGGATTTATGTGCTGGAATGAGGATACAGAGATAGGGAGAGAAAGAAAACAGCCTTGGGTGACTGTCTGTGTGGAGTCTGCACATTCTCCCTGTGTCTGCGTGAGCTTTGTCTGGATGTTCCGGTTTCCTCCCACAACCTAAAGATGTGCAGATTAGGTGGATTGGCCATGCTAAATTGCCCGTACTATCCAGGGATGTGTAAGCTAGGTGAATGAGTCATTGAGGGTAGGAGGGTGGGTCTGGGTGGGATAATCTTCAGAGGGTCGATGTGGACTTGATGGGCTGAATGGCCTGCTTCCACACTGTAGGGATTCTATGATTCTATGAAGTGCTGACAGAGGCTGGACTGCAGGTTGCTAAGTTTGGAGTATTGGGAGGGCCTGGTTGGTAGGTCCAAATAAGGAAGGTAGAGAAGATGGGATGGGTGGACCTGAGAATTAGATTATTAATTCAGACACCAACATAGAATAAAATTGTAGAGTCCAAACTGGAGACCCCATTGAGCATGATTGTAGATAAGACGAATGCAGAGTTGCAAATGTGAAACCTATCCTCAAAAATGCTACCTCGAGTAATTTAACATCGATTTATTGCTGCATGGGAGGTTTAAAGGGGAGGCATAACCATGGCAGATGATGACTCCTGGAGATAAGCTATAAGAGATCTTCCCTGAAACTAGTCTGACAGAAACATACTCAGTAGAAGCTGCTTCGCACCCGCTTTGGCACAGGTCTCGCCCTGCTATGGGTAAAATAGCAGTCGGTGGACGAAATGATTAAGTGGGCTGAATTTGCCACTTAAGGGCCTCACAATAGGCCCAGGAGTGAGTAAGCCTCCTGGTGTATTTACCATTCCCTGTAAATTGGGAGGTTGGTTGATGTAGGTGGTACAGTGGCCGACTGGCCACACAGTGCATTTTATAAGCCGTGCCTGCCTTCAAACACAGCTGTGGAGAGCTGTGCAAATTCCAGGAATACGTTTGACAATTGGAAGGCAGATTTAATTCAAAGCAATGCTGTGCACCTGAAAGTTCTGGTATAGGTGAGGTACATTTATCTTATAAGTAGGGGCCCTCTCGTGGCACAGTGGTCGTGTCCCTACCGTGGTCAAGGAGACCTGGATTCAAGTCTTACCTTCTCCAGGGGTGTGTAAAAACATCTCTGAACAGGTTGATTAGGAAAAATAGGTTAAATAAAAAAAGAAAGTTTGCAAACTGTAAATTTATCTTGTATACTTGTTCCGACGGGGACTGGGTAATATCAATGGACAGTAGAGGGCTTGTCAATTCTCATCAAACTAGTGCAAACAAAATCAAGGAAATCAGGGCATGATACAATTTACTTACACTTGAATTTCCTCAAAGTTTTGTTCTAGAAATTGGCAATGTGCTAGAATTAGGCTATTAATTTGGATACAAATGTAGACATTTCGGACACAGTGACCATTTTGCAGAACACCTCCAGTCCGTGTGCAAGCATGACACTGACCTTCCTGTAGCCAGTCACTTTAACACAGCATCCTGCCCGCATGCCCACTTGTCTCTCCTTGGCATGCTGCAATACTCCAGTGATTCACAGCTCAAACTGGAGGAACAACATCTCATCTTCAGACTGGACACTTTACAACCTTCTGGGCTCAATATTGAATTCAACACCTTCAAATTGTGAACCAACTCCCACTTCTTCCTATTCTTTTAGCTTTGCATGTTACATTCCCTGTCACCGTATCCTCTCTTCCCTCCCACCCATTCCAATGGGGCTGTCTGTTCTTACCAGTCTGGCAGTTACACACAACATTGTGTCTCACATTCCGATCACTTAATCTGAACTATCGACATTGTTCCTGCCCCAGCACTCCAACACCATTACATAAATGCTGACCCGTCCACACTTCACTTCAGCTGTGATGAAGAGTTATCTAGACTCAAAACATTAGCTTGCTTTCTCTCCATTGATGCTGCCTGACCTGCTGTGATCTCAAGCATTTTTTGTTTTCAATTTAGGTTTCAGGATCAGCTGTCATTTCCTCTCACATTGCTGTGGGTTTGGAGTCACATATAGGCTGGTGATTTCCTTCCCTAAAGAGCATTAGTGGACCACATTTTTTATTTAATACCAATTGACAGTGGTTACACGGTCAGCATTAAGCTTGCTTTCTTTTCTTCCCTCCAGATTTAAAAAAAAAATTGAATTCAATTTTCATCAGCTGCCATCTGAACCCATGCTCTCAGAACATCACTACCCTAGTGACATTACCACCCCTTCACCACCTTCCCCACAAAACCTTATAAGCAAAGCACAACACTTTTTTTTATTCGTTCACAGGATGAGGGTGTTGCTGGCTCGGCAGCATTTATTGCCCATCCCTAATTGCCCAGAGGGTAGCTAAGAGTTAACCACATTGCTGTGGGTCTGGAATCACATATAGGCCAGACCAGGTAAGGGTGGCAGTTTCCTGCCCTAAAGGACATGAGTGAACCAGATGTTTATTTCCAACAATCCTCGATGGATTCATGGTCATCATTAGACTCTTACTTCTAGATTTTTATTGAATTCAAACATCACCATCTGCCATGGCGGGATTCGAACCCGGGTCCCCAGACCATTACCTAGGATTTTGGATTAACAGTCCGGTAATAATACCACTGGGCCATTGCCTCCCCCAGTGACCACATTACAGGAAGGGCGTAGCTCCGAGGAGAGATTGGAGAGGTTTGGGTTGTTTTCCTTGGAAGAGCGAAGGCTGAAGAGTGACATGACTGAGGTACACAAAATTGTGAGGGGCAGAGATACAGTAGACAGGAGGAAGAAGAGTTGACAAGAGTTGGCTGGGAGTTAAGAAACCAGGGGTGATACTGTAGATTCAAGCTAAGTACCTGATGGGTTAGAGGGGACATGAGGAAAAATGTTTTTATGCCATGGGTGGTGGGTGTTTGGAATTCGCTGCCCGAGTTGGTGGTGGAGGCAGTAAACTCCTTTAAAAGTAACCCGGGTCCCGACCTGAAATGTCAACTCTCCTGCTCCTCTGATGCTGCCTGGCCTGCTGTGTTCCTCCAGCTCCACACTGTGTTATCTCTGGGTTTGTACCTTAAGTGTTGTAAGTGGCTACGGGCCATGTGCAGGAAGATGTGATTAGAAAGTGCACCTGGTTGTCTTTGGGTTAGCAAAGTTTGGGTGAGCCTTCCTCAGAAAGGATGATGTCTGCGAAAACGTCAGTTTATATGCAGAAAAAATGGGAAGGGGATGGGGTAGGGAGTAAGTGATAGGTTAGAGCCTAAAGAGAGAGAAGTGCAGTTGGACAGACAAAGAATTGATAACGATCAGCCTGGGAGGGTGAATAGTTGTTAATGGGGACTATTAGTAACCAATAACAGGTGGTTGCTCATTGCCTGCTACTTTAACGCACCATCCTGTTCCCTGACCAACATGTCTGTCTCTGGCTTGCTGCAGTGTTCCAGCGAAGCTCAATGCAAGCTAGAAGAACCTCACTTTTCGCTGGGGACCCTGCAGCCCTCCGGACTCAATATCGAGTTCAATAATTTTAGGGCCTAAACTCTTCCACGTCCCAACCCCCTACCCCACACACCAGTACTTGTTACCACATAAAAACCGAAAGAACTGCGGATGCTGTAAATCAGGAACAAAAACAGAAGTTGCTGGAAAAGCTCAGCAGGTCTGGCAGCATCTGTGAAGGAAAAACAGAGTTAATGTTTCAGGTCTGGTGACCCTTCATCAGAACACATTGTTACCACATAGCCTGCCATCACACACTATCTGTTATTAGTCACTATTAGTCACTATTAGTCCCCATTAACAACTATTCAACCTCCCAGCCTGATCATTATCAACTCTGTCTGTCCAACTGCTCTTCTCTCTCTTTAGGCTCTATATACTATTGTTTACTCCCTACCCCATCCCCCTCCACTTTTATCTGCATATAAATTGACGTTTTCCCAGCCACCATCAGTTCTGAGGAACGGTCACCAATGCTGCCAGACCTGCTGACCTTTTCCAGCAACTTTGTTTTTTTCCATAAAAAGTATGAACATATTTCATATTTGCACCTGGTTATTGTCACTGAAAACATCGATTTAAAAAATGCTATTATCCAAACATATCAACCAAATACACCTGAAGACCAGAGAAAATACACGTCATCCTGGGTTAAAGAAAGGATAGTGCCCACACCTGTGGTGGCACACAATAGGGGATCCCACTTCATGACCCTGTCAAAATGCCACTCAATGCTCCGGGAATAGGAGCCACAGTAGAATTGGGCCAAACATTCTACAATAAAATTCCTCAACCACTTTCTCTTCTGCAATGTAAATTATCAGAATGAAGTTTTTACTGATTTGTTACAATCCCCCTAGAAACTGATGACTTTTTGCAAAGAAATTCAAGTTTCTGGCTCATGGCTAAACAAACAGCATGACACAAAATTTCACGTATTAAGACGCTTGTTATAACAAACGGACTTAAAGTACTATCAATAATACACAGTTTCTGTAGATTAACTGATCCTTTAAACTACAGGATTTTTTAACACAAACATCAAAACCCACTGTCAGGAAGTTTTTAAGTAGATAATTGGATTCACTTACAATGAGTCTAAACGGATTTTGGCTCCCAAAGATTTATTTTTAATCATTTCCTTTCTTAGCTTGAAAATCCTTAATTCCAGAAGCAACTTTCATGGTGTGCATTTTTGTGGCGATTTCTCCATCCAGCTAAAGCTAGGCAAATCTTCCGGCCTCATTTTAACTCCCCATTAATAACTTTCCAACTGAGTGGGAGTTCCCACTCATATTCTTGCTTCCTGTAGCCCATCTCCCTCACCTGATAGGCTATATGTGTCTGAGAGTTTTCAGGGATATCATTTCAACTTTTCACTTCTCAAAGCCCATTTTCATACCAATGTGAATCACATGGGCGTTGTATCCAGTGAGAGCTATGGAGGAGCTTCCATGCAAGTCGAACACTCTTTCGTCTCAGACATAAAAGAACAACTTAAAGCAGAGGTTTTACAACCTGACATTCTCAACAATTCTCTGGGGTCTTTAGAGACTCTCAATCTATCCACTATTAGCACACATGCACTGGCATGATCTCCTAATGGAAATACCATTCTTTCCAGTGAAACAAACTGGGGTCCCTTCAATCTCTATTAATCAAATCATCCAGGCAGTCTTCAAAACTGATCCTGTGGCCCTCTAAATTATAAATATAGACCCATATTAAAATATTCTATAAAAATCATAATTGTGACAATCCTTCTTGTGTTGATTATGATTTGGTTCATGCTGGGTGGGGCTCAGAAATGCTTATTTTTGACAAACATCTGAACTTTTAACTCTCAGGTTAGCGTATCTGATTGGATTCCCAGTGACTCAGGCAAACGTAGGAATAAGGCAGACTTGGGTTATCCCCTCAACAGCTACAACTTGCATTCAACATAGTAAAATGTTCTCAGACACTTTGCAGGAGTGTGGTTTGACATGAAGATGTTACAGCGGGTGACTTAGTCACAGTTTTACTGAGGACAGAGAGATAGAAAGGCTTAGGAAGGGAGTGCCAGAGTTTGAGTTATTGGAAGCAATATTGCCAACGGTGGAATGATTAATATTGTGCCAGAACCAGAGGAATATCAAGATCTGGGAGAGGTCTAGGAAGATACAAAGATAGGCAGATGCATGGTCACGTTGAGATTTGAAAACAAGAATGAAAATATTAAATTCAAGATGTTGCAGCATTGTGGAATCATGCCATTTGCAGAATATCACAATAACCTGTGAAAGAACTGTACCTTACACTCAACAGCGATACATAGGCTGTAAAACCTGATGAAATTCTCTTTCTTTTTACATGCTGTCATAAATCTAGATTTGGGTTAGTTTAAAAACATTAAGAACTAGGAGGGGGAGTCGAATATTCAGCCGCTTGAGCCTGCTTTGCTATTTAGTATGATCATGACCTCATTTCAGCCTCAAGTCCACTTTCCTGCCCATTCTCCATAACCCTTCAACCTATTACTCTGTCTATCCGTCTACAAAAATCTGTCTATCTGCTCCTTAAGTTTACTCAATATCCTGGCATCCAACGCTTTCTGGGGTAGTGAATTCCACAGATTCACAACCCTAAGGGAGAAGTCATTTCACCTCATCTCTGTTTTAAATCTGCTACCTCTTATCCCATAACGCTGACATCATTCACTGGGAATCCGATCAGAAATGCTGACCTGAGAGTTAAAAGTTCAGATGTTTGTAGAAAATAAGCATTTCTGAGCCCCATCCAGCATGCCCCACAAGGAGAAACATCAACATGATGTCAACTTCAGCATTTTATCTATTCTTCAATCATTCACAGGAAGTGGGTATCACTTGCTAAGTCAGCATTTATTGCCCATCCCTAATTGCCCAGAGGGCAGTTAATAGTCAACCACATTGCTGAGAGTCTGGAGTCACATGTGGTACAGATCAAATAATAATGGCAGTTTTCTTTCCTAAAGAACACTAGTGAACCAGATGGGTTTTTACAACAATTAACAATGATTTCAAGGATTATCATGAGAGTCTTAATTCTAGAGTTGTACTGAATTCAAATTCCACCATTGGCCATGACAAGATTTGAACACAGGTTCCCAGAACACTTACCTGGGTATTTGGATTAATAATTTCATGATAATATCACTCGGCTATCACCTCCCCTTATATACCTCAGTTATATCTCCTCTCATTCTTCTAAACTCTTGAGAGTATAGGCTTGAAGTCCTCAATTGCCCTTCAAAAGACATGCCTTTCATCTTTGGAGTCAATTTAGTGAATCTTCTCTGAACTGCCCCCAGCGCAATTAATCATTTCTCAAGTAAGGGAATCAAAACAGCAATCCAGATCACCACGGTAATCCAGGTGCAGTCTAGTTTAGCTGCTGCAAAGAGTTTTACTGAGTATTAAATATAGTCCAGAGAACTGCAAGGTTTCATCAAAAATATGTGAGGAAGAGACACTGCAGGACACCACTACGGTGTACCAGAGAGTCTGAGTACAACTGTTTGATGAGAGCACTGGGTTTCATTGCATTAATGAGCAACATGACGTATATAGAAGAAAGCGAGAGGCAAAAATCTCCCAGTTGGTGGCCTTTAAATTGCATGACAGCAAACTGCTTTCTCAGTTATTTTCAAAGCACCACAAAAAATGCAAGCAAAAGCAATTTATAATGCATTCTTTGAAATCAGATCGTGGACAACAAAGAAGTCAATTTGATGACACAAACTGCACCGTTGAGATCCGATGGAGATTCAGTTTCTTCTAGCAAATGGTCACTTGCAACTCCATAGCATGGTGTCATTTGAAATTAATTCGATAGCCTCAGGCCGACCTCACCACTGGACCATAAAATTAAGTGGGAGAAGGGTTATTTCATTGATGGGAGGTCAAGTCAGGAGAAAATGATGTCAGCAGAGGAATTATAAATACAACGTGTGTGAGGCACAAAAACAGCTCCCCTGTTTCTGTGGTCCATTAGTCAATTGCACATGCACTCAGGAAGAGGGACATATAGCATTCAAATCCGAAAGCTATGCAAGAAAGTTTGCCAGAGATTGGAGGAATGAAGGTAGACCTAAATGTGTACACTTGTGTACTTTTAAGCTGAATTTGCAGGAACAGCTGAAGGTACAAAGCAATCATTTTCAAAGCATAAAACACACACAGACTGGTGATGGCACAAGAAAAAAATTCTCCCCCCCAGCACCATTAATTACAGACTAACAATTGGAGACATTAGTCTTGTGGCCCAGCTAAACTAGACTGCACCTGGATTACTGTGGACAGTTTTGGTCCCCTTACTTGAGAAAGGATGTAATTGCTCCCCCCAACAGAAACTTATCAGGATATTGCCAGAATTTTAGCCCTGAGGCAAGATTGGAAGGGCTTGATTTCTTTGGAAAAGAGAGATTTAACAAATTTGTGTAAAAATTAAGAGGCACTTAAATTGAGTAGCTAGCATCAAGTTATCTCCCTTAAAAGCTAGGTCAACAACCAGGAGCCAGAGTTTAATTAGGAGAAGGATTATCAAGGAATCAATGAGGTTTTATTAACAGCTGGATGGTGTGGGTGGTTTGGAGCTCACTGCCTGAAAAGGTGGTAGAGTTAGAAACTCATATTGCATTTATTCAAAACAAAAACAGTTGGAGGTGCACTTGAGGTAACGGTAACATCAGGATTCTGGAGCAAAAGACAGAAGGTGAGATGATGTTTCTCACACCAATGCAAATAGATTAGGTCAACCGATTGTCTTCAGCATCTAAAGGAGATGTTTCCATGCTATTTTTTTCAGAATCTTAGTGGGAGGAAGAGAAACATTTGGCTCTCAGGATTTGCAGAAAGCAGTTCGGTAGATCTGTAGACATTAAATGTGGAAATGAATTCTAACCTGGGGTTGAAAACTTAGTCGGGCCATAATAGCTAGCATTCAATCATTAAACAGTAATGGGTGAACCCATGAGGAATCAGGTTAGAGCAAACAGAGACAAGCTATTCTTATCTGTGGAAGGATCAAAAACCAGAGGACACTGATTTAAAATGACGAGCGAAAGGAGAAATGACAATGTGATGAAAAATATTTGAACCAGAGAGCGGCTAGAGCCCAGAATGTGCATGATGACCGTGAAGCCATTGTCATAGAATCACAGAATCTCTACAGTGTGGAACCAGGCCATTCGGCCCAGCAAGTCCACACCACCCCTCCAAAGAGCATCAATTGTCCAAAAAACACATCTGGTTCACTAATGCCCCTTAGGGAATAAAAGTGCTATCCTTACCTGGTCTGGCCTACATGTGACTCCAGACCCATAACAATGTGGATTGACTCTTGACTGGCCTCTGGAAAATTAGGGATGGACAACAAATGCTGGCCTAGCCAGTGATGCCCATATCCCATGAACGAATTAAAACAAAAGAAAAACTTCCAACCATGCTGCAAAGAAACTCTTGTGATGAATTGCACCAACACTTTTGCTAATTCTTTCATTGAATGTGGATGTTATTGGCAAGGCCAGCATTTCTGATCTCTCTAGCTTGCTAGGCCATGGGTCAGCCACATTGCTGTGGGTCTGGTATCTCATGTAGGTCAGAGTGAGTACAACAGCAGATTTCCTTCCCATAATAGCATTCATAAACCAGCAAGGTTTTAAATACAATCCTTGATAGGTTCCTGGTCACCAATCTGAAACTAGCTTTCAACTGGGTTTCTGCCAGGTGACCAGTAAAGTCTTGGGTGGTGTTGTAGAACAGAGGGACCTAGGGGTTCAGGTTCGTAATTCTTTGTCTACAAGACTATGAACGGCATGGACAGACTGGACAGTCAGAAGCTTTTTCCCCAGCGTGGAAGGGTCAGTTACCAGGGGGCATAGGTTTAAGGTGCAAGAAGCAAGGTTTAAAGGTGATGTACGAGGCAAGTTTCTTATACAGAGGGTGGTGCCTGGAACTCGCTGCCAGGGGAGGTAGTGGAAGCAGATACTATAGTGACTTTTAAAGGGCATCTTGACAAATACATGAATACAATGGGAATAGAGGGATACGGTCCCCGGAAGGGTAGGGCATTTTAGTTGTGATGGGCAGCATGTTGGTGCAGGCTTGGAGGGCTGAAGGGCCTGTTCCTGTACTGTAATTTACTTTGTTCTTTGTTCTAATGAGAGGAAACCCATGCAGACACAGGATGAATGTGCAAACGCCACACAGACAGTCACCCGAGGGTGGAATCAAACCCGAGTCCCTGGTACTGTGAGGCAGCAGTGCTAACCACTAAGCCACTGTGCCACCCCCTTATATGAGGGAACTAAATGTAATGTGTCAAAATTTGCAGATGACACCAAGCTGGATTGGAAGGGTGAGCTGTGAGGAGGATGCAGAGATATTTCAGTGTGATTTGGACAGGCTGAGTGAGTGGGCAAATGCATGGCAGATGCAGTATAATGTGGTTAAATGTGAGATTTGGCAGCAAAAAAACAGGAAGGCAGATTATTATTTGATTGGCTGTAAACTGAGGCAGGGGAATGTTCAACGGGATCTGGTTATTCTCGTGCACCAGTCTCTGAAAGTAAGAGTGCAGATGCAGCAGGCAGTAAAAAAGGAAAACTGTACATTGGCCTTCATAGCAAGAGGAGTAGAGTTACAGGAATAGCGATGTCTTGCAGCAATTATCAGGGTGTTAGTGAGGCGACATCTGGAATATGGTGTGCAGTTTTGGTCTCATCTGGGGATGGATGTTCGCTATAGGAGGAGTGCAGCAAAGGTTTATCTAATTGATTCCAGGGATGGCAGAACTGACGTATGACGAGGAATTGAGTTGGTTAGGAGTGTAACTATTGAAGTTTAGAAGAATGGTGTAGCGGGGTGGGGGGGTAGTAAATATCACAGAAACCTATAAAATTCTAACAGGACTGGACAGGTTAATGCAGGAAGGATGTTCCTGATGGTGGAGGAGTCCAGGACCTGGGGTCATAGTTTAAGGGTAAAGGTTAAATCTTTTAGGTCTGAGATGAGTTGAAATTCCTTCACCCAGAGAGTGGTGAGCCTGTGGAATTCACTGCCACAAAAAGCACTTGAGGCCAAAACATTGTGTACTCTCAAGTGATTTCATTCTGTGGCCAAAGGGATATGGAGGGAGGGTGGGATTAGGGAATTGAGCTCGATGATCAGCCATGATCATATTGAACGGTAGAGCAGGCTCGAAGGGGTCGAATGGCCCACTCCTACTCCCATCTTCAATGTTATAATAACTTTTGAAGCGAGTGAGATGATCAGCAGTTCACGCTGGACAGACCGCAAATAGCCAACAATCCCAGCTGATGCAGCCTTGTTTTAAGAATAGTCCTGACCTGAGAAAATTCACAGCCTCAATGTTACTGCAGTAAAGTGTGTTACTGTGTGGACTTGCTTCTCAACAGCCCACAGAAATCACTGCATGAACGTACAATTGATTTGGATTGCCATAACACTGACCAACAGCAAGTCAGCAATCATCAAAATCTTTTTCAAACACGTCAAACCTAAACCGCCTAGTCCATCAAGCCTAAAGAATAAACAAGTGTGTCAAACATTTGTCAACCATTCCGACAATGACATGTGAAGGACAATGTGGAATTGCAAATAAAGCATAGGTCTGGGGATATGGGGGTTGGTTAATGGTGGAAATCATAACTTACGTCAAAGTTACAGTTCAGGTTAAGCATTAAAGTACAATAAGTAGGTTTAATTAATATATAAACCCCGCCTTTCAGAATGCAGCTGTGTGCCTGTTAGCAGCCTGAGGGAATAGCACATTTATTTTCCAAAGAACTTCAACATGAATTCCTGGAAAAATACAGGCAATAAAGACATAATCACAAGCATTTGCTCCTTAGATTTGGCTGCCTGGTACATTTCTAGAAGGTATCCTCCTAGCAAGAATTAACAGGACCTGCATTATATCAGGGCTAAGTAGAGCAATTTGTCAATGTCATCTTGATGTAATATGAGGGATTTTTTTTTGCAGCTCTGGTGCTCTCATATGCAGGAGTGCAGAGTCTTGCTGGGGCTTAGCTGCGTCATTCCACTCCTATCTTATGCCTCTGGCTGTAGGTACAATGCACTGTACGTTTTGCTGCATGCAGATTAACAGAGAATTGAAATTCATGAAGAAGTCAGCAGCGGTTGGTTAAATTTGCACACTAGGCCTGCAAGAAACATCTCTCATGCTCCCTGAGTGACGCAGGCTGTTAGAGACCCTCACGCAAAATACTCTGAAGAAGCATCAATGGATGAAAGGTGGTGTTGCAGAGAATGCTACGCATGCATCACTAAACAAGGGGCTTTTGGGATCTTGCTGCAAGCAGGGATTTTCCCAAGACACCGTACAAGCAGAAAGCCAATGAACGATGTAAAATCTCAATTAAATGCCTAATGCCACAAGAGACAATTTCAGATCAAAGCTGGTGCTTTAGAATGGAAAAGGTTACTTGCAGTGTACATGTACAATTTTAAAGCTAGCTCTACAATTATATTACAGAAAATGCACTTTGAAATTCGAAGCCCGACTATTGAAAATTATGTGCTAATAAAATTATTGAAGGATTTAAAGAAAAGGATCATGTCATAAGCTCCTTATGAACAAGTCCTGACTAAATATTCATGTAAAAATACTATGTTTTGCAAACATCTGGATTTGGATTTTTTGCCCTTTCACTGGTTAAAAATGATTCAGTTCATGGAACTAATCCAATTCCAGTGTGATTCAGAGTTTATTCCATATTTTGTTTCACTGCTTCTCAGACAAAACCTTTTCAAATAAAACTGATAAACATTGCACTATTTAGTCAACATACTGCAGTGTTCAAACAAATAATTCCATTCAGAGAGAAGAAAAACATTGATAACATGATTACCACAGTCGCGCAAGTATTTGACTTCTGGATATGAGAAGGAAACTGTTTTATTATTTATCTTATTTGTAAACGGGATGTGAACAATGAAGGCAAGACCAGCATTTGTTACCCATCCCCAACTGCCCTGGAGAAGGTGATGGTGAATTGCAAATTTTGCTCCAATTTGTTCTGTTCAAAACTGTCCGTGGTTCTGTTAATTCACATTTCTGGCTCGTGACAATGTGCTTCAAAGTGCAGCATTGTGTAACTTCAGACTTATGTCACCAACAAGCCTGAACTCCAATACAGTAAAGGACTATCCTCTGTATATCACAAAACATTGTGCTTGTCATTAAAAGGCTTGTTCTTCAGCGTCAATAAACAAGTAACATTTGCAGCTACTGTTCGTTTCTTTAAAACATTGTTTAAAAATGTTCAATAATATTAAATAATTTCTGACATTCAAGCAAAATAAGTGGGTTGATTGGCAATCTACTAAATGAATTATTAGAGACAGGTTTTCTGGCATGAAAGCAGCAATTAATCTCGTCTCAGTACATGTGCTGACACTTGACATTCTTTCTCTTCAACTCTCCTTTGAACTGTTGTTATCGATGAGTTACAAAGCATTTACAGGTCTCTGCCAGAGAAAGGACCTCCTGTATCTGTCACCAGGCTTGGCACAAATCAAATTTTCCCTTAACATAGTCATACGGCACAGAAACAGACTCTTTGGTCCAACCAGTCCATGCTGAATATAATCCCAAACTAAAGTAGTCCCACCTTCCTGCTCCTGGCCCATATCCTTCCAAACCTTTCCTACTTATGTACTTACCCAAATGTCTTTTAAACATTATAATTGTATCCACACATCCACCACTTCCTCAGGAAGTTCATTCCACACGTGAACCACCCTGTGTAAAAATTTGCCCCTCGTGTCTTTTTAAAATCTCTCTCCTCTCACCTTAAAAATGTGCCCCCTAGTCTTGAAATCCCCCATCCTAGGGAAAAGACAACTATATCACTTCTATCTACGACCCTCATGATTTTATAAAACACAAACACCTAAGCTTGATTAATGCATCAATATCGAAGCATTTTCAAGCTTGAAAGCTCAAAATAGACAAAATGTCAACAGAGAAAATTATTGCTTTTTGGCTGCACTGAAAATGGAAGGAAGTGAATGGGAAGCTAACACATGCAAGTGATTTACAAGTATTTGAGTGAGAAGGTAGGAGTGAAAGAGGGCCAACACTGTCATAATCAAAAGGGGAAGATCCCCTTACCAAGAAGTTCTCTATCATCTTATTTAACAAAGAAAGTAGGAGAGTAGGCCATTCAGCACTTCCAGCTTGATCGTCCATGCAATATATTTCTGGATGGTCATCCAACTCAGTGCTCTGCTCCCTCAATCTCCCCAGACCTTATGATCCCTTCAGCCCCAAGAACTATGTCTACCTCCTTCTTGAAAACATCCAATGTTTTGGCCTTAACCACATTCTGTGGCAGAGAATTCCACATGCCCACCATTCTCTGAGTGAAGAAATTTCTGTTTTTCCCGTGCGAAATAGCCTACCCCATATCTTTAAACTGTGACCCTTGGTTCTGGACTCTGCTGTCACCTGCATCTACCCGGTCATGTCCTGTGAGAATTTTAAGTGTTCCTATGAGTTCCCCATATTCTTCTAAACTCTAGTGAATATAGCTCTAACCAATTCTGTTTCTCTTCCTTTGTCAATCCCGCCATCCCAGGAATCAATCTGGTAAACCTTTGTTGCTACAGTAACTTTTCTCAAGATTGGGAATAAAGTTATGAAAGAGGGATGGCTAGACAAAGTCTTGACCTATTTTTACATTACAGATCCCTGATAGATTTGTATATCTTCTTGGTCTAACACGAAATACAACTTTACTCATCAAGCATAAGCAGCATATATTGATAAAACAGAAACATCAATGATGGCACAAAAAATGTAAAAATAAGTTTAGTTTTGTTCATTTCATTCGAGAGATATTGGGCTTATTCACGTTAATAGTCAGAATGTTAGTCTGCTTTAAAGCTCAATTCAGACAGATGGAATTTGCCGAACTTCAGTCACAGTTTCTTTAAGACGTTGCATTTGATGAGGTTGAAAAGGACAGCGTCACTACCCTTCAGCTTTGAGTCTTAACCAGAGGGAATGTGGTCTGTTCATATCTGTCTATTTAATTCTTTTGATGCAATACAGAGATTTCTCAAGGTAAAACTCAAAGTGGAGGGCAGCTGGCTAAATCTTTCAACTGGCAGCGACCCAGGTTAATCTTTGAATACATGCCGAATGGTCATGGCTCATCATTCTGCTGGCACTTCTGCCATCATTCACATTGCTGCCATTCATACTGAAAAGTATCCAGTGTGTGTGCCAGCCAGCCCATCAAATTCATATAAAGCTGATTCTTAAAAGCAAGTCATAGCGATTATTAGAGAAAAACTCAAGACACTGTGCCTCCTGATGTTATCCATCACAACACTGCGTCTGATCTTAGCCAAAAAGCTAGGAGGCTTTATCATGTAGTGGTAATATCACTGGGGTGGTGGTAATGTACAGCCCTAGGCTAATGCTCTGGTGATGTGTGTTTAAAGCCTTAGCAGCTGATGAAATTTGAATTTGTAAAATATGGCATTAGAAAAATGTGTAGCCCAATGACGACCATGCTACAATTATCATAAAAACCCATCTAGGTCACTAATGCCTTTTAGGGAAAGTTACCTGCCATTCTTACCTGGTCTGGCCTCCATGTAACTCCTAACTCACAGCAATGTGAATAACTCTTAAATTCCCTCAGTTCAAGGAGAATTAGGGACAAACGAGAAAAATTCACCTTGCCACATCCTGTGTGAAAATAAACCATGACAACACCAAACCCAAGCACATTATGAATGCCTCAGCTCCGTATTTGGAAACATGCGGTAAACGTCAATTACCTTTTCTCACTGAGACTGGCTGCTCAAGGAGAAAAACAGTTTGCTTCCAGTGTGTTTCGGTGCTTCTTGGGCCAGTGGAGAACATGACCTGAAAGGGAGAGTTCAGAAGTACCCAGTGAACAGTAATGTTTGCAATGTACCGGCTCCATAGGAAATAGTGCCTCATAATAAAACAAAATCACAAACTGTTTACTACAACAAGCAGGTCTGCTCATTTTAAAAGTTTATATCTGAGCTAGGAGGACAGAGTATTTCCAGGACTGCCTCACTGTTTTGCTACTGTTGAAAGTTCAGCAAAGAATTAACCTCAAAGACTGATGTCTCTGCTTCATTTGACAGGGGTGACCTTATTGAAATATACAGGTTTCTTGGTGGACTTGACAAAGGTAGGTGTGGAAAGGTTGTTTCTCCTTCTGGGCAATTCTTTGGTTTTGTGAAGGGAAAATTATGTTTGACCAGTTTGTTGGAGTGCTTTGAGGAGATACTATGTGCAGTGGATAAAGGGAAACCAATTGTGGTCCTCAACTTAGACTTTCAGAAGGCATTTGTTAAAGTGCAACGTGCAAGGCTATCTCGGAAAATGAATGTTCACGCTATAGAGGATATTCTCATGTACAGATTTACTGGCTAGCAGGAAGCAGAGAGTAGGTGTAAATGGGTCTTTTTTAGCATTATCAAGATGCAATGAGTGGTGTACTTTGGTGCTCAGTGCAAGAAACTCAACAGTTTATAAATGACTTAGATGAAGGGACAGAAAGTGTGGTTGCCAAATTTTCTGATATCACAAATATAGGCAGGAAAGCAAGTTGTGAAGAGGACAAAAGGAGGGTACAAAAATATGTTACAGAAGCACATTACTGCAGATGCTGGAATCTGTACTGAAAACAAAAACTGCTAGAGATCGCAACAGGTCAGGCAGCATCTATGGAGAGAAAGCAAGCTAACGTTTCGAGTCTAGATGACTCTTCATCAGTGCTCAAAATTATGTTGATAGTTTGTGAGTGTGCAAAGATTTGGCAAATGGAGCATAATGTGGAAAATCATGAAGTTGTCCATTTTGACAGGAAGAATAGAAAAGAAACAAACGGTCTAAATGGTGAGAGGTGCAGAGTCTGGACATCTGGGAATGCTTGTGCATGAATCACTAAAGGTTAGTTAAAAAAAACAAAACCAATTGCAGATGCTGAAAATCAGAAACAAGAACAGAAATTGCTGGAGATACTCACCAAAAGGTTAGTATGTAGGGGAACATCAGGACCCAAAAATCAGGACTCTCAGGGAGGTGGGTGGAGCTCAGGTTGGCACTGGGGCTGCTATACTTAGGGTTGGGGGCATTGCAGTATCTGAGTTGGGGGAGGGGACTGAGTGCAGGGCCTGGGATAGGGGATGGGGATGGGGTGCAGTCTCTGGACTGATAGAGAGGGGTGGGGATGAGGTGCAGTGCCTGGACCAGGGGAGTGGGCACAGAGCCTGGGATGGGGTAAGGTCCAGGTCAGGGGCTTGGTCAGGAACCCGTGGCATGAGCAAAACCAGGGTGTGTGGTTTCTGTCTGTGCTTCTCATTAAGAAGGAATGTTTTCACCCTCAGATTGATGAAGGTCCACAATTCACTGCCTGGAAGGGCAGCAGAGACAGAAACTCTCATCACATTTAACAAATGAACAACAACCAGGGCTTGGGACAACCAGCTTGAAACTAAGACAAGGCTGACTCATTGGGTTTACAGCAAAACAAAAGACCCTTCAGCCCATTGTGTCTGCACTGGTCAAAAACAACCAGCTAATAATTCGGCTAGCACAGACACAATGGACAGAACTGCCTCCTTTTATGCCACAGATTTGCTGTGAACCAGCGAGCAGACACGGAGGTATTTTCCCTATGCAGGTTAATGATGAAGCTAATGATGGTTCAGGCAAATCCAATAGTGACTTTCAAAGGGTGACTGTATAGGGCACTGAAAAGGGATCAGAGATGGGAATGTGGGGAAAGAGTTGGGGAGTAAAACTGTTTGGCTGGCTGCCGCGGAAAGGCGGCCAACATCATCAAAGACGCATTGCACCCTGGTAATGACCTCCTACAACCTCTTCCGTCAGGCAAAAGATACAGAAGCCTGAACACATGCACCATCAGGTTCAGAAACAGCTTCTTCCCGGCTGTTATGGGACTGATGAGTGGAATCTCTAGCCCCAAATAAAGCTGATCTTGCTAACGTTGACCTTGCCTCATGCACGCCTTGTGTAATGTAACCTGTATGCCTCTGTGTAAGTCTTTTTGATCTGTACGTCCTTTGCTTACTATGATCTGCCTGTACCAATCGTAAACAAAGCTTTTCACTGCATTTTGGTACACGTGACAATAAATCAATCAATCAATCAATGTGGGCCAATTATCACTCTGCACAGCAAGACTCCATGAAAGCGCATCTTGTTAGGGAATCAGCTCTTGACAACTAAGTTGACAAACATCAGATTATTATAGTTGCACTCTGCCAAGCCAGGGTCCTCACCTTATTGCTGCAATTCTTCTCGAATGAAATATCAAAGTGTCCAGAAATTGCCTGAAAAAAAATCACAGCACTAAATCAAAAATCATAAGTGTGTTCACTTCTCTGAATAATCTGGCAGTGGTTGCAATGATTGGTTGATGCAGGCATTCACTTTGAGACTTGGATTTCACTACATTTGAAAAATGATTTTGTTATCCTTAGAGCTGCGATAAATATTTTATCATAAATACACTCATGCATCAACTTAAACGGTTTGTATGACATTTCTCCCAATGGATGACTGGAAACGCTAACTGTTACAAAGCAAAGAACAGCATCTCCCCAGAGAAACCTTCAAGCCCTGCAATCATTACTTGCATTTCTGTAGCGTCCTTAATCTTGAAAAACATCTGACGGCACTCCACAGGTGCGTTATGAGATCAACATGACATCGACCCAGTGGAGATGGCTAGCAAAATGTTGCTTACCTATGGAAAGATTACATCAGCCCAATAGGGAGTGCAACAATGCTTCAGCAACTAATTCTTGGGATGGAGGGAAAGATTAAATTAACTGGGCCTGGAGCTTAGGAGAATGTGAGGTGATCTCATTCAAATAAAGAAAATTCTTACAGGGCTCAACAATTTAGATGCAGAAAGGTTGCTAAGTTGTGGATCTATAATCAGGGGACACTGTCTGCGTAAGGGGCAGACCATTTAGACCTGAGATCATAGAATCCTTACATGTGGAAACAGGTCATTCGGTCCAACAAGTCCACACCGACTCTCTGAAGAGCAGCCCACCCAGACTCAACTCCCTACCCTATCTCTATAACCCTGCAGTTCCCATGGCCAGTCCACCTAATCTGCACATCTTTGGACTGTGGGAGGAAACCGGAGCACCCGGAGGAAACCCACACAGACACGGGGAGAATGCGCAAACTCCACACAGACAGTTGCCCGAGGATGGAATCGAACCCCGGTCCCTGATACTGTGAGGTAGCAGTGCTAACCACTGAGCCACCATGCCACCCAAGATGAGGAGGAACTTCTTCACTCCAAGGGTGCTGAACCTTTGGAATTCTCTACCATTTCAAAGGGAAGGTAGAATAAAAGTTTTTAAATTCATTCACGGGATGAGGGTGTCACTGACCAGGCAGCATTTATTGCCCATCCCTAATTACCCAGAGGGCAGTTATGAGTCAACCACATTGCTGTGGGTCTGGAATCTCATGTAGGCCAGACCAGGTAAGGATGGCAGTTTCCTTCCCTAAAGGACATTAGTGAACCAGATGGGTTTTCCGACAACCTCCAATGGATTCATGGTCACCATTAGACTCTTAATTCCAGATATTTATTGAATTCAAATTCCATCAGCTGCCATGGCAGGATTTGAACACAGGTCCCCAGAACATTACTTGGGTCTCTGGATTAACAGTCCGGTGATAATAACACTGGGCCACTGTCTCCCCTAGTTTGGTTTTGCTAAAATTGCACAAGGCACTAGTTAGACCACAGCTGGGGTACTGTGAACAGCTTTGGGACCCTAAACAAAGGAAAGATATACAATCTTTGGAAGCAGTCCACAGATAGTTCACTAGGCTGTCACCAGATATGGAAGAAAACTGAAAGAACTGCAGATGCTGGAAATCAGGAACAAAAACAAAGATGCTGGAAAAGCTCAGGAGGTCTGGCAGCATGTGAAGAAAAAAACTCAGTTCTAAGGAAGGGTCACCGGACCCAAAATGTTAACTTTGATTTTTTTCTTCATATGCTGCCAGACCTGCTGAGCTTTTCCAGCAACTTCAGTTTTTGTTCCAGATACGGAAGAATTGCGTTCTGAGGACAGGTTGAGTGGATTGGACCTGTACTCATTGGAGTTTGGAAGAGTGAAAGGCAATCTTCTGAGGGGATTTGACAAGGTAGATGTGGAAAGGTTGTTTTCCCTTGTTGAAGAGTATAGGATCAGAGAATGTAATCTCAGAATAAGGGGAAGACGGCAGATTTCCTTCTGTTGTTAAACAATAATTGACAAAAGTTATATAGTCACCATTAGAGTAGCATCTTTAAAATGCAAATGTCACCACCTGCCATGGTGGGATTAGTTTGGGGCTCTGGATTACCAGTCCAGTTACATTATCATTATACCCAC
>NC_063348.1:55881827-55896865 GCF_021869965.1 Rhincodon typus
GAAAGCTTGTGATTTCAAATAAACCTGTTGGACTATAACCTGGTGTCATGTGAGTTCTGACTTTGTTCACCCCAGTCCAACACCAGCAGAGTCATTGAGAACTACAGCACAGAGAAAGGTCCTTCAGCCCTTCACATCCACACTGCTCAAAAACCACCATGTAACTATTTTAATCACATTTTCTGACACCTGACCCAAAGCCTTGAATGCCTTGGTGTTGCAAATGCACATCTAAATACTTCCTAAATTGTATTAGGGTTTCTGCCTGAACCACCCTCACAGGCATTGAGTTCCACATTCCATCCAGCCTCTGCGTGAAAGGCTTTCCCCATATCTCATCTAAACCTTCTTCCTGTAACTTAAACTTATGCTCTTGGTCACTGTTCCTCCATCATGGGGAACAGTTTCTTCCTGTACACCCCATCTATGCCTTTACTTCATAATTTTATATATCTCAATCATTTTCTTTCTCAATCTCTTCTGTCCACTCTCTCTTCATAACTCAAACTCATCAATACAGCCAATGTCCCAGTAAATCTTCTCTGCACACT
Source organism: Rhincodon typus (assembly GCF_021869965.1). Classification (NCBI taxonomy): domain Eukaryota; kingdom Metazoa; phylum Chordata; class Chondrichthyes; order Orectolobiformes; family Rhincodontidae; genus Rhincodon; species Rhincodon typus. The sequence continues at coordinate 55,882,379 of NC_063348.1, forward strand.
CTCTAGTGCTATCCCTCCTATAAAATGAATTCCAGAACTGCACACTCTAGCTGTGGCCTAACCAATTTCTTACATAGTTCCAGACCACATCCCTGCTCTTAAACTCGGCTAATAAAGGCAGGTATATCATAGACCCTCTTCCTCACTTTATCTACCTGTCCTGATACCTTAAGGGACGAGTGCACTTGCGCACCAAGGTCCCTCTGACCCTTGATGCCTCCCAGGGTCCAACTGTTCATCCGGTACTCCCTTGCCTTGTTTGTCCTGCCCAAGTGCATCACCACACACTTCTCCAGGTTAAATTCCATTTGTCACTGATCAGCTCATCTGTCCAGACTGTCTATAATCTCCTGTATCTAAGATTATCCTCCTCCCTATTTACCACCTAACAAATTTTTGTATCATCTGCGATCCTACTGATCAAACCTCCTACATTCAAGACTAAATCATTCATATAAACCACAAACAGCAAATGTGGTTTGTATGTTTAATGAATCCAATGGTTTCTGTGATCCGAGGAGTGCTGTATGTAATTATATCTGCCCAGTCTCCTGGTTTTATAGTGAAGGCAATGCAAAATCACCTCTGTTGCAGCTTCAGGTCATTCACTTTTCAGTTTAACCCAATTGTCACATTTATATCTTTCATGATGAGATCAGCCTGATGTTATACTTCTCTCCCCAGTGTAGGGACACTAAAGCTTAATGTCCCGGCAGCTACAGTTCATTGTGCACTATGGGGGAATAGCTGGGAGACTTAAACTTGCTCTTTCGGGTAAGCAAGCCTTGCCTCCTTGTTTTAACTGTCATCTGGAACAGTAAGATAAGGGACAGTGATAGAAATGTGGGAGCTCTTCTGTGTGCTTATGGTGCCTGGGGATCTGTAATAAAGTCTGCAGTGGAGTGTGCATATGAGATCAGAGCCCCCTCTAACGTGAGTTGCCCTCCTGCAAACTAGGCTCCAGACACACTAAATGTAAAATATTGCAACTCAGTCGAGACCAGTAACTGAACTTGGAAGCTGTGAGATCTGTGTCACTCAGAACTATGTTGCACAGTTCATCAGTGAAGGGGCAATTTCAACCACTTAATTATTTTAATCCCATTTCCAGCACTTGGCCCATAGCCTTGTATGCCTTGGTATTGCAAGTTCATATCTTCTGCCTCTCCCACCCTTACAGGCAGGGAGTTGAGATTCCCACCACCCTCGAGGTGAAAAAGCTTTTCCTCACATCTCCTCTAAACTTTCTGCACTTCATGTTAAATCTATGCCTCTGGTCAATGATCCCTCCATCAACAGGAAAGGCTTCTTCCTGTGAACCATATACACGCCCTTATAATTTTATACATTTCAATCATCTCAACTCTCAATCTTCTCTGCTGTAAGGAAAATAACCTCAGTCTAGCCAATCTCTCTTCATGACTGAAACTAAGCTATGTACCCAGGTGGATTTCTCACAAGAGATCTCAGTGATGTCCAAATTCTAAGGCCCGATTGCTGACTGAGGAAATGTCTGGATATGTGTATGAGGCCCAGTGTATGACATATGGGGACTATCCCTTTCCATGAGATGATAGGTTAAAACATACATCTGGGATACTCGCTAAATTGCAAATTATATATTTGGACAGGCTGCAGCAGGAAGAAAGGTCACTTCTCTCTCTTTCTCTCACTCACACACACACACACACACACACACACACACACACACAGAGTCAAGACTAACCTTTCACCCATGCCAACCATTCTAGTTGTGCAGCACCAAAACACATGACTTTTTTTTGGTGCTTTTACACAACAGTTCCACACTCATTCAAGCATAAATTTTAGAAACATTCCATGGAAATATAGAAATAGGAGCAGCAGTAGGCCATTTGACCCCTTGAGACTGCTTCGCTATTCAATATGATCATGGCTGATCATTGAGCTCACTACCCTAAACCTCTCTCCCGATACCCCTTGATCCCTTTAGCCACAAGAGCTGCATCTACCTCATTCCTGATAACACCATGTTTTGGCCTCAATCGCTTTCTGTGGTATAGAATTCCACAGGCTCACCACTCTCTGGGTGAAGACCTTTCATCTTGTCTCAGGCCTAAAAGGTTTATCCCTTATCCTTAAACTATGAGTCATTGTAAATGGCTTACTCCTGTTCTTATTTTCTGTGGATCTATGTTTTGTTTCTTAGTCTTGTTCTGAATATAATGAAGTTGATCAGTGAAACGATCAGTGAAAAGTGGCAAAGGACATAAGGTGAGGTGGTAAACTTTTGGATTCAATTTTAACTGCGCACTCAGTCCATTTGTTCTGTACTGATTCAGTTAAAAATCAAGCCCCCACCCCTAGAATCATAGAGGCACAGTAGCTCAGTGGTTAGCACTGTTGCCTCACAGCACCAGGGACCCGGGTTCGATTCCACCCTCGGGCGACTGTCCGTGTGGTGTTTGCACGTTCTCCCCGTGTCTGCGTGGGTTTCCTCCGGGTGCTCCAGTTTCCTCCCACAGTCCAAAGATGTGCAGGGTTTAGCATGGACTGGCCCTGCTAAATTGCCCAGAGATGTTTAGGCTAGATGGGTTAGACATGGGAAATTAAGGGATTGGGTCTGGGTTGGATGCTCCTCTTCAGAGGGTGGTGTGGACTTGTTGGGCCGAATGGCCTGCTTCCACATTGTAGGGATTTTTAAAAAAATGTTTAAAAGAATCCCTACAGTGTGGAAGCAGGCCATTCAACCCAACAAGTCCACATTTAGCATGGCCAATCCACCTAACTGACACATCTTAGGACTGTGGGAGGAAACCACAGCACCCGGGGAGAATGTGCAAACTCCACACAGCCAGTCACCCGAGGGTGGAATCGAACCCAGGTCCCTGGTGCTGTGAGGCAGCAGTGCTAACCACAGAGTCACCGTGCCACCCAGCTAAATCATTGCCCTAAATTGCACCAATCTTTCAAAGCACCTCCTCATTTTCCTCCTCAGGGTAGCTTAGTTACCCAACTCAAACATAAGCTTCACTAACATCAAGCTATCTTTGTTGTACTGGGAAAGATCCCTTGTGACAGAGAGAAGAAGAGAAATTTAGAGCTGAGAATCGAGAGTTACCATTTGAATTGTAATACTGCTGCTTTTATTAAAGTATCTGAGATTATATTTATGCCCTTAAAATCAATTGTATACAACAACATAGCTTTTTGTGACAAAGAGTCTATATTAGGGAAGATGATGTTGGAATAAAAACACTGAAGTAGATGATATCTTATCTGGTGGCTGACAGGTATAGTACATAATCCACACTTCATATAATTGTTATACATTTACAGGTGCCTCATAGGAATTGTTCCATTTAATCAGAGCTTGCTAATTCACCTGCAGAACAGATTAATGCAAATCAGAGTATATTGACATGAGCAAGTCAGTATGAAGGAGTTCTGTGCAACAAAATTATATGACAGGGGCTGATGAATTCTAATCACGCCTGAAAAGCATAAGTCATTATTCTCAGTTACAGAGCCACACTGATCAATACACAGTGCTCTCTCCCCTCCTTCATCAGGCACCATCTCCACTTGGATCATGCTCTCATGTCTGTCACAGCAGTCTATAACATGTAGCAAGCTCTCACACTGACAGCTCCCTGCAACAACATCCCCCACCCACTGTGGTAAAGGTTAAATGAGGAAAATGAGTGACTGCAGCCTGTGGCACTTCCAACGTCCATCGCTCCCTGGGGAGCAACGCTGATGAACTCAAGTTATCTGACTTTACTTATAATCCATCTTCCTACCTCTCCGCAACATAAACCAGGAAACGGTGATGCACCAGCATCTGAGAACAAATAACAACAACTGAATGCTCACAAGACAGCTTTTATAAAAGCTTTTTGGACTGGGTTGGGGAGGGTCACTTGCAATTTCAGGGGTAATTCAGTCTTTTGTTCCCTGTAGATATCTTGTCAATAAGAACATAAGAACTAGGAGCAGGAGTAGGCCGTCTGGTCCTTCGAGCCTGCTCCGCCATTCAATAAGATCATGGCTGATCTTTTCGTGGACTCAGATCCACTTACCCGCGTTCTCACCGTATCCCTTAATTCCTTTATTGTTCAAAAAAAATCTACTTTTTTTTTAAAACGTTTACTGAAGTAGCGTCAACTACTTCACTGGGCAAGGAATTCCATAGATTAACAACCCTCTGGATGAAGAAATTCCTTCTCAATTCAGTCCTAAAAAAGCATGGCAAAAGCATGGGTCAAGGACAAATAAATTGAAATCTTCAAAAGCCAACAGCTGCAGCAGTGCTAAAGACTTGTGTTAATCTTCCAGAAAAATTAAAATAAATGAAATCTTGTTTTCTAAAAAAAAATACAACACCTGCTACCTTGTGCTAGGAACAGACAAGAAGTCCATAATGATTAACAAATTTTGACAGGTGAAAACAGTTACAGCATCCATACTTTTCGTGTTGAACATCACACTCTGAATGAAAACTGGCTTTTAGTTCATTAATATTCTACTGCATCTCTGAACTGCAGGCACCTGGTTTCTATCAGATAACATACAGCAACATAATTCCTTCCATACATTTGAAATTGGACAAACAAGAAATGATGTAAACAAAAACGAAAGTGCTGCAGAAACTCAGCAGGTCTGGCAGCATCTGTGGAGACAGAAACACAGTTAACGTTTTGAGTCCAGTGACCCTCCTTTAGAAATAATGTAATTATTTGCAAACATGATGTATTTCATTTTTCACAGTTCAATTGCTCTGGAATTCCGTAAGACAACTACAGCAGTCCAAGACATGCACATTCTCAGAACAATAATGGATGGGCAATAAATACCAGATTCGCCAGCTCTACGCACAAGTTCACATTGAATAAAATCCACCTGATAATTCAATATAATCCTAGAAATAGCTCTGCAAATAGGGCAAAATAATGAGAGGTACAGATAAAATGGATGGTCTTTTCCCTAAGATGGGGAGTTTCAAGTCTAGGGGACACATTTTCAAGGTGAGAGGAGAGAGATTTAAAAAAGGCATAAAAGGCAAACTTATTACACAGAGGATGGTTCACGTATGGAATGAACTTCCTAATGAAGCGGTGAAAGTGGGTACAATTACAACATTTAAAAGATATTTGGATAAGTACATGTATAAGAAAGGTTTGGAGGGACGTGGGCTAGGTTCAGGCGGGTGGGACGGATTTAGTTTGTTATTATGTTCAGCATGGACTGGTTGGGCCGAAGGGTCTGTTTCCATGCTGCATGGCTCTATAAAATCATTGTTAGTTTTTCTCATCTGATTTTGTCTCTTCAAATCAAGATCAGGGAAGAATATCAACCCACAGTGGGTCATTCATGATTTTGTCCCTGGAAATGCAAAGAACTGGCACCAATCAATTATAAAACCTGGGGGCTTTCACAGCATGTTGAATCCAAACAGAAGCAAGTATCTTGAGTGTAATTCTGAGGAAGAGGTAACAGACAAACAATCTCATAACAAACACGACTCCCTGAATGGAATTGCCATACAGTGTACAGGTCAGGGAGCACCTTACAGTTTGCTAACAGTTTGAGAATCACGATGAGAGGTCATGAACTCAAATTGGGAGGGATGGAATTCAGTAAAAGAAGATATCCAGCTTGGAGACAAAACAATGTTGATAGCAGAATATTAGAAGCATCAGTTAGCTCCACTGACTGGACCAGCTGGTTTGCAATGCAGAGTGATTCTAACAGCATGGGTTCAATTCCTGCATTGGCTGAGGTCACCATGAACAACTCTTCTTCCCAACCTCTCCCCTTACCTAAGACATGGTAACCCTCAGGTTAAACTACCACCAGCTGCCTCACAGGAGAGAGCATCCCTATGGTCCTCTGGGACAAAGGCAACTTTACCTTTAGTTGACTGGATTACAATGCAGGATGACACCAACAGTGCGGGTTCAATTCCTGCACCAAGATCCAGTCTTCTCAACCTTGCCCCTCACTTGAGGTAGGGTGATCCTCAGGTTAAAACAACCACCAGTTCACTCTCTCTCTCTGTAATGGGACTATGGTGACCTTGTACTGTTGAGGTTGTTGTTACTGTATCACTATGGTCTTACCAGACCATAGGTCTGCTCTCTCATTAGAGTGAGATGACTGGTGGTGGTTTAACCTGAGGGCCACCATACCTCAGGTGAGGGGAGAGGTGGAAAAGGAGAGTCTTTCATGATAACGTCAGCCAGTGATTGGATTTGAACCCATGCTGCTGGCATCGTACTGCTTCTCAAACCAACCATCCAGCCAACTGAGGTAAACCGACTCCCCACTTGTACTGTAACAAGAGTGTGTGGAATGTATACTTTACGTAATAAAACCCGGAGAAAGAGCAAACACCTTTGTAGCAGCTGTCATGAGCTCATGATGTCCCAAAGGATTTCTGAGTCACTAAATTATTTTGAAAAGGTCACACTACAGTGAAATGCAAAACGCAATTTGCAAGCAACAGGCTCTCATAAACAGCAAAAAGATAAATGACCACATAATCTTTTTTTGATAATGTTGATTGTGAGACAAATACTGGCCAGGCTCACAGGAGAGCTCACAAGCTGCTCCTTGAGCAGCACCATGGGAGCTTTAATTCCACTTGAAAGAGGAGGATGGGGCTTCAATTTGACACCGAATTTGTGAAGTGGTGCCTTGGCATTGTCTTTCCCGGCCACTTCACTAAAGTGTCAGTGTAAACTCTGTACTCGGGTAGAATAGGAGTTCACAATCTCCGAGCTCAGAGCCACACGTGCTACAGTGGGGCGAAGGAATCAGTTTCCATTCACAAACTGTCATAAGATGGACCCAGTAATAAATAGCTCCTACTTCTCGAATACACACCAATATACAGCTTTTTGACTGACACTACACTGGCTCGATGGTAGTGACTGTCAAAACTAAACTGAAAACTAAATCAATTCAATCCAGCCCATGTCACAGAATTTACCATCTGTGGGATTTTATGATCATTATCACTCCGTACCTTGCGGGGTCCTCTGCACTACAAAAATGATATACTGCAGAAGTGGCTCAGTACCACTGATCGAGCTGGTCAGGTTTTAAGCGACAGAGCTGCTAGACTGGGTCTGTAGCAGGTGGTGAGGAAACCAACAAGAGGGAAAAACATGCTTCACCTCATCGCTGCCAATCTGCTAGCTGCAGATGCATCTATCCATGACAGTATCAGTAAGTGTGACCATCGCACAGTTCTTATAGAGACGAAGGCCCGCCTTCACGTTGAGAATAACCTCCATCGTGTTGTGTGGCACTATCACCATGCTAAATGGGACAGTTTTCGAACAGATCTAGCAACTCGAGACTGGGCATCCATGAGGCGCTGTGGGCCATCAACAGCAGAATTGTACTCCAGCACAATCTGTAACCTCATGGCCCGGCATATCCCCCACTCAACCATTACCATCAAGCCAGGGGATCAACCCTGGTTCAATGGAGAGTGCAGGAGGGCATGCCAGGAGCAGCACCAGGCATACCTGAGGATGAGGTATCGACCTGGTGAAGCCACCAAACAGGACTACTTGCACGCCAAACAGCAGAAACAGCAAGTGATAGACAGAGCTAAGTGATCCCACAACCAATGGATCAGATCTAAGCTCTGCAGTCCTGACACATCCCGTCGTGAATGGTGGTGGACAATTAGACAACTCATTGGAGGAGGAGGCTCCACAAATATCCCCATCCTCAATGATGGAACAGCCCAGCACATCAGTGCAAAAGATAAGGCTGAAGCATTTGCAGCAATCTTCAGCCAGAAATGCCGAGTGGAGATCCATTTCAGCCTCCTCCAGTGGTCGCCAGCATTACAGATACCGGTCTTCAGCCAATTTGATTCAGTCCATATGATAACAAGAAATGCTTGGAGGTACTGGATACAGAAAAGGCTATGGACTCTGGCTACATTCCAGTAATAGTATTGAAAACCTGTGCTTTAGAACTTGCTGCACCCACAGCCAAGCTGTCCCAGTACAGTTACAACACTGGCATCTACCCAAAGATGTGGAAAATTACCTGTATGTCCTGTACACAAAAAGCAAGACAAATCCAACCTAACAATTACTGCCCCATCAGTCTACTCTTGATCATCAGTAAAGTGATGGAAGGTGTCAGTAACAGCGCTATCAAGCAGCACCTGCTCAGCAATAACCTGCTCAGTGACGCCCAGTTGGGGTTCCGCCAGGGCCACTCAGCTCCTGACCTCATTACAGCCTTGGTTCAAACATGGACAAAAGAGCTGAATTCCAGAGGTGACGTGAGAGTGACAGCCCTTGATATCAAGGCCACATTTGACTGAGTGTAGCATCAAGGAGCCTTTTCAAAACTAGAATAAATAGGTATCAGGGCCAAACTCTCTGCCGGTTGGAGTTATACCGGGCACATAGGAACATGATTGTGATTGTTGGAGGTCACTCATCTCAGCTCCAACTCTGCATGAGTTCCTCAGGGTAGTGTCCTAGGTCCAACTATCTTCAGCTGCTTCATCAATGACCTTCCCTCCATCATAAGGTCACAGCTGGGGATGTTCGCCGAAAATTGCACAACGTTCAGAACTATCTACAACTCCTCAGATACTGAAGCAGTCCATGTTCGAAAGCAATAGGATCTGGACAATATCCAGGATCGGGCTGACAAGTGGCAAGTAACATTTGCAGCACACAAACGCCAGGCAATGAACATCTCCAATAAAAGACAATCTAATCACCGCCCCTTGACATTCATTGGCATTATCATTACTGAATCCCCACTATTAACATCCTGGGGATTACCCTTGACCAGAAACTGACTGGACTTGCCATGTAAATGTTGTAAACAAGAGAAGGTCAGAGGCTAGGAATACTTCAACTCACCTCCTGACACCCCAAAGCCTGCTCAAAATCTAGATGAGGGGCATAGACAAGATGAATGACAAGGTTCTTTTCCCTAAGACAGGGGAGTTCAAAATTAGGGGACATATTTTTGAGGTGAGAGGAGAAAGATTTAAAAAGGACATGATGGGCAACTTGTTTACATGGAGTGGTTCGTGCATGGGATGCACTTCCAGAGAAAGTGGTGGATGCAGGTACAGTTACAACACCAAACAGGTGTTTGGATAAGTTCATGAAGAGGAAAGGTTTGGATATGGGCCAAGCACAGGCAGGTGGGACTAGTTTGATTCAGGGACATGGTTGGTGTGGACTGGTTGGACCGAAGGGTCTGTTTCTATGCTGTATGACTCCATGACTCTAAAGTCAGGAGTACGCTGGAATGCTCTCCATCTGCTTGGATGGGTGCAGCTCCAACAACACTCAGGAAGCTTGAAGTCATTCAGGACAAAGCAGTCCATTTGATTGTCTCTGGATCAAAATCCTGGAACATCCCCTCTAACAGCATTGTGGGTCTACCTACAGTACATATACAGCAGCAGTTCAGGAAGGCATCTCATTACCACCTTTTCAAGGGCAGTTGGGTCAGGCAGTAAATGTTGGCCCAGACAACAAAGCCCACAGTCCATAAGTGAACTGAAAAAAAAACAAACAGGTCATTCAGTCCATCAAGTTATTCAATAAGATCGTGGCTGATTTAATTTTCTTCTGAATTCCGCATTCCTATTTATTTCCAATAACATTTGATGCTCCTGCCTTACAAGAATCAATGTCTGCCTTGAAAATATTCAAAGATCCTACTTCCACTGCTTTTGAGAGTTCCAATGTTGCACAATGTTTCTCCTCATCTCCATCCAAAAAGGGAAATCCTTCATTTAAAAACAGTGCTGATTAGTGTAAGACTCACCCGCAAGATGAAGGATCCTTTTCCACAATGTCATTTTTACATCAATTAAGTTCACCGTGTCTTCTTTGAATTACACATGGGATATTTTGCAACAACCTTGAGGTGGCTGGGCCCGTACACGATGTCTCATTCAGAAGACAGCACCTAGGACAAAGCAGTTCTTCCTCAGGACTGCACTGAAGTCAGGTTAGAATCTGTCCTTGATGTTTCACAAGAATTATTTAAATGGAGAGAGATTGCAAAACTCTGAAGTACAGAGAGGTCTGAGTGCCCTGGTACATGAACGATGTGAAGTTAGTGTACAGATACTGCAAGTGATCAAGAAGGCAAATGGAATGTTGTCAGCTAATGCAAGAGGACGGAATATAAAAGTAAGGATATTTTGCTGCATTGTACAGGGTGCTAATAAGTCCCACGCAGAATACAGGATTCAGTCTCCAAATTTAAGAAAGGATACAAATACAGGAGAAGCAGTTCAGAGAAGCTTCACTTGACTAATACCTGGGGTGGGAGTGTTTATCTAATGGTGAATTTGGACAGACTGCGATGGGATTTGACAGTTGGATGTGAAAGGATGTCTTTTTCTTGGGAAGAGGATAAAAGTAGAGGACATATTTTAAAAAATAAGGCTTTTCCCATTTAGGATGAAATGAAGGCAAATTCTTTGAAACTCTCTTCTCAAAGAGTAGTAGTGGCAGAGTCACTGAAATTTTTTTTAAGGTGGAGGTAGATTGCTTCTTAATGAGAGAATCACAGAGCATTGGGTTAGGCAGGAATGTGGACTAAAGTCAGAATCAGATCAAGTCATAGGGATTGAGAGGTCTATTCCTGCTCCTAATTTAAATGCTTGTACATTTGTAAGAATGGAACATACATTCTTCTGAGCTGGGAGCATGAATTCAGAATTTAGAATTAGCTTTATTGTCACATGTACTCGAATGAGAACAGTGAAAAGTTTACAAGTCACCACTTACAGTGCCATCTTAGGTACAAAGATACACAGGTACAAATTCTTAAATACCACAATATTAGTTTATCTGATATTTGTTGGGTGTTAAACAGTTACATGCAACAGCAAACTAACAGTGAAATAAAGGACCAAATATAATACTGACCAATGCCATTAGAAATAAATATGACAGAAAAATTCTCTGATAAAGAAATAGCTCATTTCAATCTACAGCAAGAGGATTAAAGGTTGAAAGTTACAGATAACCACTGACCAGAAGCATGACTACATGAAACATATTAAGAGCTGGGCAGTTAGTGATGAATGAGTCACCACCTAAAAAAACCTCAAATCATGTGCGTGATAGAATGCTCAACATTCACTGGAACAGTGGCAACTTGAATTTTCAACATCAGTCTTGGGTCGAGAAGTGGCATTTACTCCGTACAAGTGGAAAAGCAATTACCATCTTCAACAAGACAGAACTTAAACATCTCCCCCCATGAAGTTCAATGGTATTACCATTGTTTAATTCCCCATTATCAGTATCCTGAGGGGTGACCACTGATCAGGCTTTGATGTGGACTAGCTAAATAAATGTTGTGGCTACTAGAGCAGAACAAAGATTGCGAACTCTGCAGTAACTCATCTCTTGGCTCCCCAAAGCTGTCCACCATCTACAAGGCACATGTCAGGAGTGTGATGGAACACCTTCCACTTCTCTGGATGGGTGCAGCTCCAACAACGCACGAGGAGCTTGACACCATCTAGGACAAAGCAGCCCATTTGATTGGCACCACATCTACTAACTTAAGTGTTTATTTGCTCCACCACTGATGCTCAATGACCCCACTGTGTACCTGTGATAAGATACATTGAAGCAATTCAACCAGGATCCTTCAACAGTTCCTTCCAAATCTGTATCTGCTACCACCTAGAAGGATAAGGGCAGCGGATTGACAGAAACACCAGGATTTGCAAGTTCCCCTCCAAGTCACAAGGATAACTCGGAGTTACGTTGCTGTCCCTTTACTCTTGGCTGGGTCAAAATCCAGGTTGTCTTTCTGAATGTTTTCATTCATTGGACGGGGTATTGAGTACAAAAGTTGGCAGGTCATGTTACAGTGTATAGGACTTTGGTTTGACCACATTTGGAATACTGCGTACAGTTCTGGTTGCCACATTACCAAAAGGATGTGGATGCTTTGCAGAGGAGGTTCACCAGGATGTTGCCTGGTACGGAGGGCGCTAGCTATGCAGAGAGGTTGAGTCGATTAGGATTATTTACATTAGAAAGAGGGAGGTTGAGGGGGGGCCTGATTGAGGTCTACAAAATCATGAGAGATATAGACAGGGTGGATAGCAAGAAGCTTTTTCCCAGAGTGGGGGACTCAATTACTAGGGGTCATGATTTCAAGGTGAGAGGGGAGAAGTTTAAGGGAGACATGCGTGGAAAGTTCTTTACGCAGAGGGTGGTGGGTGCCTGGAACGCGTTGCCGGCAGAGGTGGTAAAGGCGGGCACGATAGCGTCATTTAAGATGCACCTAGACAGATACATGAATGGGCAGGGAGCAGAGGGATACAAATCCTTGGAAAATAGGTGACAGGTTTAGATAGAGTATCTGGATCGGCGCAGGCTTGGAGGGCTGAAGGGCCTGTTCCTGTACTGTAATTTTCTTTGTTCTTTGTTTGAACAGCACTGTGGGTGAATCTCATCGACCGCAGTAGTTAAAGGAGTGGGAATTCTCTTCTCGAGGCTAATTAGGGACAGGCAACAACTCTTGACCCTCCCAGTGATGCCAACATCCCACAAGAAAATAAGAGGAAACCTCCACAGTATCTGAGACAGAAACTCAACATTCAGTCAAGAGATTTTCATTCCCAACATCATTATGAGAGGCTATCCATCATTCAAAGGACTGGAGTTGTTCAAGTAAACTGCTAAGCATCAATTTCCCAGAGCAAGTGAGATGGAGAGTATATGAACAGTCATAACATCACCCACAATGAGCCAACCACCCATCTTTTTTAACCTTTACTGATGAGAATGTCCAAGCATGCATTTGGCTATGTGCACCAAACTTCCTGTAGCTTCAACTTTGAGAGTTGAAATGAGGAGAAAATAAAAATAAGTTTTATGCTCCCATGGCTAAATAGAAATCATATTTCTGAAATTTGGTCTACAGTGCACTCCAACTATCTTCACCTTTAAAATTTTTAAATTGCTTTTCTTTTATTTCAAAAGGGGTACCTTGTATTTATCTGAATCTAGAACAGTAATAGAAAAGAAAATATTGCCTTTCATGTTCCATCAAAATGATATGTGAAGAATTTATTCTGCCTTCTATGCTCTGCAATCTCAACGCTTGCTTGAGTAAATTGGAAAACAGAGAATAAGTTGGGGCATTTGAATAAATTTCCAACATTCTGCCAATGTTTGCTCTCCTGCTATTGGTAAAGGACATGTTACAGTCAGCTGAACCAGAAACACTAGGTGGTAGCTTCTGTGAATTTTCTTCAGTGCAGCTCTGTACCTTTAATTATTCACCGTAATGAACTTATGCAATATAAATCTCTACAGAATCTCATCCAAGTAAAATAAAGCAACACAAGGCTTATACCAACCAGCCAATTTCATGGCAACTGCGCGCGCGCGCACACACACACACACACACACACACACACACAAGTATTTTCATGCTCTTCTGCCAAGTTATATATTTACATTTTCAGCACTTTTTTTGTGAAACATTCACAGTTAGTCTTGTATTGTTCTTGCTTCATTTGAAGAAAAGACAGACCAAGTAAGCACAGTCCTAAAGAAAATAACTTCCGTGGACCTGATGAGCACACACCAGTGTATTGAATAATGTTAGTAGCCATTTTACAAAATTCTGTAAACTCCAGAATATTCCGTGGATTACAAGGTTACGGGTGTAATCTTGACATTTAAGAAAGGAGGGAGCGAGAAAACAGGGAACTGCAGACCCATTGGCTTGACATCAGTCATAAGGAGAATGTGAGAATCTATAATGAATGATAGAATAACTTGGAAACTACTGATAGGATTGGCCAGAGTCAACGTAGAAGGGAAATCAATTTAACTAACAGAATAGGTAAGGTGGCAGCAAGGATGTGGTACAGTGAGATTTTTAAAATGTTTTCGATAAGGTCCCATACAAGTGTTTGGTAAACAAAAGTAGAGCTTATTGAGAGAATATACTGGTATGGATTGAGAACGAGTTAATAGGCAGATAATAGGTGTAGAAATAAATGATCACTTCAAATTGACAGGTAGTAACCAGTGGGTACGGCAAGGATCAGTGCTTGGACCCTAGGTATTCCTAATCAACAAGAATGATTTGGATGGAGGGATTAAAGGTAATTTTTTTTCAAGTTTGCAAAACTAAAAGGGACTGGGAGTTGCAAACTGGGTGCAAAGATGTTTCAAGGAAACTTGGATAGACTAAGTGAGTGGGCACAAATTTGGCAAATGCAATACAATGCAAAGGAATGTGATGTCATCCACTTCGGTGGGAAAAACAGAGATACAAGTTATTTCTTAAACGGTGGAGGTGGGCAAGTGATGAACTTTAAAGAGACTTGCATGGCCTTGTTCATGAGTCCCTGAAAGACAACATGCAGGCAATTAAAAAGGCAAATGGCATTTTGGCCTTTACTGGAACATGTTTTGACTGTAAGAATAACAATGTTTTACTGCAAACAAA
>NC_063348.1:55897265-55942542 GCF_021869965.1 Rhincodon typus
GGGTCACCGGACCCGAAATGTTAACTCTGTTTTTTCCTTCACAGATGCTGCCAGACCTGCTGAGCTTTTCCAGCAATTTCTGTTTTGCTTCCTGATTTACAGCATCCACAGTTATTTCGTTTTTTAATGTTTTACTGCAATTAGATAGAACCTTAGTGAGACCACACTGGGATATTCTCTACAGGTTTGGTCTCTGTACTTAAAGAGAGATGGAGAAGAAGCCATAGAAGAGGTGTTTTGAAGGGTCACCAAATAATTGTTGGGATGGTGGGATTGTCCTATGAGAAAATAATAAATAGATCAGGCACTTGTCTGGAATTTAGAAGAATGAAAGGTGATCTTATTCAAATATAGAAAATTTTAACTGGGCTTGACAGGATTGATGCAGGAAAGATGTTCCCCCTGTCTGGCTGGGGTCTGGAGGCTGTCTCGGACCAGGGTACATAGTCTCAGAATAAGGGGCAAACCGTTTAGGATTGCAATGAGGAGAAATTTCTTCACTCAGAGGCTGGTGAATCTTTCAAATCCTCTGCTCCAGTAATCTGTAGATGCTCAGTCGTTGAGTGTGCTTAAAATGGAGATCAATGGATTTCTAAAAATGAAATATATCAAGCGATGGGGGAAAACTGCAGAAAAATGATGTTGATGGAGACGATCAACAATGATCTTACTGAATGGTACAGCAGGCCTGAGGGACTGCATGGCCTGCTCTTGCTGCTACTTTCTATGTTCTTATGTTTCCGATACAACAAAGCCTGCTGCCATTCGTACCTTGCAATGGTGCCAGGAGATGGTTTGATAGCATGGTGTGTACAGGTACAGCAAACAGTTTTGCACGGTAACACCCATTCCATATTCAACAAAGACTCCTTCATCTTGTAAACAGAACAGGGAAAAAAGTGGGATTTGAGAGTCTGGTTCCCAGGTTTATCTCTGGTTTATCACAGATGATGATAGAATCCTTCGGAATAAGACCATAACAAACAGGAACGGGAGTAGGCCATTTGACTCCTCCAGCCTGGTTTGCCATTCAATAGGATCATAGCTGATCTGACATTCCCCACATCCACTTTCCTGCCTTTTTCCTGTAATTCTTGATTCCCCAACTGATCATGAATCTATCACAACAGTAAATATACTCAAGGGCTCTACCCCCAAAGCTCTCTCTGAAAAGAAGTTCCGAAGATTCACAACCTACTGAGAGAAGAAATTCCTCCTCATAGCAGTCTTAAATTGGAATCTTTATTCTGAGACTATGCCCTATGATCCTATGAGGGGAAACATCCTCTCAGCATTTATCCTGCCAAACCCCTTAACAATTTGATATTTTCAATGAGGTCACCTCTCATTCTTCTAAATTTCAGTGAGTAGAATCCCAACCTATTTAACATTTGCTCACAATCCCTCCATACTGCAGATCAGCCTAGAGAACCTTTACTGAACTGCCTCCAACGAAATGATATATTTCCTTAAATAAGGGGACTAAAACTATTCAGTATTCCAGATAAAAAAAACAAAAGAACTGCAGATGCTGTAAATCAGAAACAAAAGCAGAAATTGCTGGAAAAGCTCAACAGGTCTGGCAGCATCTGTGAACAAAAATCAGTTAACGCTTTGGGTTGAGTGACCCTTCCTCAGAAAACGTTAACTCTTATTTCTCTCCACAGATGCTGCCAGACCTGTTGAGCTTTTCTAGCAATTCTAGTTTTTGATTCAGTATTCCAGATATGGTCTTACCAGCACCTTGGACAGCTACATCTGGAAGACAGGTATCTGTTCTCAGTCTCATACCTATCCATTAGGAAGTAGACCCCCCCCCTCACCCACCCCACCAAGGAAAAGCCACTGTATGATTTTGAGCAGCAGGAATATCAAGTCCCACATTTTCAACCTACAGAAAAGGAGAATCAGACAGAAATGGCAGGCAGGAAAAAACATTCAGCTAACCCACAGTCAGGATTCCTGGTGGAATTTGACTCGTTTCTATTTAGTCCCTATTCTCAATTCCTGTAATTTCCTGAGAAAGGTTAAACATAAATCACAAGCAACAGTGGAGAGAAAAAAAATGAAAATTCCTCTCAGGCATACTCAGGAGCCAATGCCTGAGTCAGATTGCTGTCATTTTAAAAATATTTTTAAGAATTCTTTTCTCTTCAACATCCAATGTATTGACAGCACATCACCTTTTGGCTAATCGATCGGAACAATTACAATCTATCAAAGTGAATGCTCTGTTCGCTAATAGTGATGTGGAGTTTATTGACATCCAGCTTTCAGTCTCTTGGTCTTCCCACAGCTGATCTGTTAACCATCTGAACGATTGAACATAGGAATAAGAGTAGGCCACTCGGCCCTTTAAAACTGCTCCACCATTCAATAAGGTCATGGCTGATCTGATTATAACCTTAACTCTACATTCCTACATATCCCCAATAGTATTTCATCCGCTTGATAATCAAGAATCTATATACCTCTGCTGTAAAAATACTTCATGATTCTGCATCCACTGCCTTTTGAGGAACAGAATGCCAAAGACTGACAACCCTCTCAGGGAAAAATTTTTTCCTCTCTCTGTTTTAAATGGGCAACCCCGTATTTCAGACAGTGACCACAAGCTCTAGATTCTCCTACAAAAGGAAACATCCTTTTGACATCAACACGGTCAAGTCCCCTCAGGATCTTATATGTTTCATTAAGTCACCCCCTGACACTTCTAAACTCCACAGGATACAGGCCTAACCTGTCTAGCCTTTCCTCAAATGGCAATCCGCTCATTCTAGGCAGCATTCTGAACTGCTTCTGATGTATTAACATCCTTCCATTATTACAGTGACCAGTACTGTACACACTTCTCCAGATAACAAACATTAGTGCCAATCTATCTGGCCAGCAAAGTGATGTTCTCTGCCAAATCCAGACACATCACTCGATGGTGTCATCACAGGATTTCAAACTCTGCAACCATCATCGTCTTTCAAATGATAAATTCTAAAATCCAGAGGGAAAAGAATTGGGAAGACTATGCAGCCTTGATGTGATGTGTTGATGTTGACAAAGCCCAGGATGCTCCTAGGATGCAACATCTCCCGGGAAGGTGATGTAGAGATCCATGCCCACGCAAGAATGAGCAAAGCAGGATTGGACTTCCAGTGACTCCATATCCAACACAATCAACACCATCCACTCGACCACGAAGCTGCGACTCTCCACGTTCCACTGTGATGTCAAGTTGCGCCAACCAGTCATGGAAGAGCATGGCAAAGGGGTCACGTAAGTTGGACATTTCCATCAGCATTGCCTAAGCAAGATCCTGCTCTTCACATGGAAAGGCATTAACACCAATCCACCAGACTGGTCAGAGGCACCTACTGGACATTTAAAATTTGTGAATTTATTTCTTACATAGGGTCAGGGGACTTTGACATTCTCCTAGTTAGAAGGCAGTGGAAGCAGAGTCTTTGATCATTTTTAAGGCAGAGGTGAAGAGATTCTTTGCAATTCAGTGGGTAAAATGTTATTGGGGTACGTAGGATTTAGTTTACTATCCAACTAGCTGTGATCTTATTAAATAGCACAGCAGGCTTGAGGGGCTAAATGGCTTACTCCTGATTCTTGTTCTCACAGGGCTGGCAGGACATATTTCACTTCCTGGGCAAATGCCCCAATAGCACATCAGTGAATGGGCACCACCAGATGGGAAAATAACACGGTTCCAGTCAAGAAAGAGCCAGTGGAAAACATTGAAAGGGGAGCTTCAAGTGAGAGACTCCACTGGTTGCAGAAAGAGGGACTGCAATGGACCAGGTCTTGCTGCCCACATGAGACAAAGTCTAAGTAGGACTGTAAACCCTGTGCAGCACTGTCAGCGACAATTTTGACATATCTTACCCTGAACAATTCCTGACCATTTTCTTCATACACTCTGATAAAGCTTCACTGCAGAACAATGAGCTGGCTTTAGCCATCTGTGATGAGCAGTAGAACTGCCATGCAGTTAGAACTCATGACAATTGGAATAGTGTAAATGATAATGGCAGAGGGAGCTTTCTCCATATCCCAACCTCAACCCATAAATTAACAATGTTGAATCAAGAGTGAGCCCAGGTTGGTAAGATCTCCATCGCCTCTAAGTTCCTCTGCCTTTTCTAATTGCAACAATATTTACATTGTGTCTCCAATGTAATAAAGTAACTCAAGGTGCTTCACAGGTGCATTATGGAAACACACTGAAACCCTTTGAGCCTGCCCTGCCATTCAATATGATCATGGCTGATCCTCTAACACAATGCCACTTTCCCTCTTTCTCCCCATAGCCCCTAATGCCAATTCATTGACCTCTTTCTTGAATATACTCAGTGACGTGGACTCCATGGAATTGTGCCAAGCCACTTAACAGCAAAAATCAGGGCAAATAAGCAAGAGCTTTGTCAATGGGGTTGGTATAAAGCAGCATCCTGAAGGTGGATAGCGAGTTTGTGAGGGAAAGATCGGGACAGAATTCCAGAGCTTGGGGCCTTAGCAGCCGAAGGCACGGCCACCAATGGTGGAGCAACTAACACTGGGGGGGATTGACTGAATCACAGACACAGTACTTACAGTCATACAGTCAAACAGCATGGAAACAGGCCCTTCGGTCTAACTCATCTATACTGACCATATATCCAAAATTAATCTGGGCCCATTTGTCAGCATTTGGCCGATATCCCTCTAAACCTTTCTTTGGCAAATCTCTTGTAAAACGGTAGATGGAGTAGGCCATTCAGCTCTTTGAGCCAAGGGAATGGAGTATTTAAACATTTTATGCAGAAGCTATCCCCACACCACAAGAAACATTTATGTTAACTGTGTTGTTTCGATCATATATTTCAGGTTTTATCACGGCCTCTAACTGGTGACAATACCAGATCCACGAAATAATCCATTCAACTACGATCTTGTTTGAAAAAAAATGGCATGTTAAAGATGCATGTCCTCATTAATGTGCAAATTGGCCAGTAAATTCAGGGGATTAAAAGATGCAAATCTCCAGAACTTGCTGGTCGATTTACCCTACACACACTCACAGCTGATAAGGTTAGCTAACCGAGTTTGTTACCATGTGTGCCACAATCTCTGGGCTCCTGATCAGAGCAAATAATGAACGTGCCAAGCCACTGAAAGCTGCACCAGAAGTAGCTGGGAAGAAACAGAATAACACGTCCTTCCAAAAACAATTGAATGACTGCGAGGGTTAGTGTACATAATTAGCATTTTTAGCCTTCACCCTGTCAGGTGAAATGCTGGAAGCTGTCAAGAATAAAACACTCAAGGAAAGTCAAAGTAGTGATTCAGACATTGGTCTTCTGAAGTGGATAGACAAACAGACAGGGCTCATTAATATCGGAAAGGCAGCAAGAGGAGATGACAGCCAGTTTTCAATGCAGTGAAAGCATTAATAATTATCATCATCATCACCATCACCGCCACAACGTAATTTATCTCTTTTTTTCTCCCACTTTATTCCTATCATGCTTCAGCAGTGTGTGTTCGGGCCCGATACAATTAGGCAGCTGGTCACAAGTGTAGGAGGATAATGCGCTTTTGATGGAGTTCACCCAGGCGTGGAGATTAAAACACTTACGATCTGTGAAGGAAGGTTACACCCATCTCCCGGACAAAACACATTGCACCGTTCTTTCAGAACGTTAGCGTACATTTTGCTCACTCCTGTTAGGGCACTCGTCAGTGAACACTGTTGAGGTTTCTCAAACGATAGAAATCTGCAGCTATGCACATAGATGGGAAGGGTTGACTAAAATGTAGAGGAGGCCAATCCAGTTCAAGACCAAACAATTTCGAGGGACATCCCAAAAGAACATGGGCACAAAGCAGTATGGCTGACTTTTAAGTGCCCTCTGGGCAATTAGGGATGGGCAATAAATGCTGACCTAGCCAGGGACACTCTCATCTCGTGAATGAATTAAAAAGAAACATGTTTTATACAGAAGACCAAAAGGCATAGGAGCAGAAATTAGGCCATTCAGCCCATCGAGTCTGCTCTGCCATTCAATCATGGCTATTAAGTTTCTCAACCCCATTCCCCCTGTAACCCTTGATCCCCTTGACAATCAAGAACCTATCTATCTCTGTCTTAAATATACTCAATGACCTGGCCTCCACAGTCTTCTTAATTCCTAATTAATTCCTAGATTCACCGCTGTCTGGCAAAAGAAGTTTCTCCTTATCTTTGTTCTAAAAGGTCTTCCCTTTACTCTAAGGCTGTGCCCTTGGGTCCTAGTCTCTCCTACCAACAGAAACATCTTCCCAACATCCACTCTGTCCAGGCCATTCAGTATTCTGTAAGTTTCAATTAGATCCCTCCTCATCCTTCTAAACTCCATCAAGTATAGACCCAGAGTCCTCAAATGTTCTTCAAATGTTAAACTTTTCATTCCTGGGACAATTCTCGTGAACCTCCTCTGAACTCGCTCCTGGGCCAGTACATCCTTCCTGAGATATGGGGCCCAACACTGCTTACAATACTCCAAATGTGGCCTGGCCAGAGCCTTATAGAGCCTCAGAAGTACATCCCTGCTTTTATATTCAAGTCCTCTCAAAGTAAATGCCAAAGCTGCATTTGCCTTCCTAACTACTGAATCGACCTGCAAGTTTACCTTGAGAGAATCCTGGACTAGAACTCCCAAGTCTCTTTGCACTTCAGACTTCTGAATTTTCTCCCCATGTAGAAAATAGTCCATGCTTTTATTCTTCTTACCAAAGTGCATGACCTCACACTTTCCCATGTTGTACTCCATCTGCCACTTCTTTGCCCATTCTCCTAACCTGTTCAAATCCTTCTGCAGCCTCCCTGTATCTTCAATACTACCTGCCCCTCTACCTATCTTTGTATCATCTGCAACATTAGCAAGAATGCCTTAAGTTCCTTCATCTAGATCATTAATGCATTACGTGAAAAGTTGTGGTCCCAACACTGTCTCTTGTGGAACACCACTTGTCACCAGCTGCCATTCTGAGAAAAACCCTTTTAACCCCACTCTCTGCTTTCTGACAGACAGCTAGTACCTTGCCTCTAACACCATGGGCCCTCATCTTACTCAGCAGCCTCCTGTGTGGCACCTTGTCAAAGGCCTTCTTGAAGTCCAGGTAGATAACATCTATTGGCTCTCCTTGGTCTAACCTGCTTGTTACTTCCTCAAACAATCCTAACAGATTTATCAGGCATGACCTCCCCTTGATGAAGCCATGCTGACTTTGCCCTATCTTACCATGCACTTCCAAGTATTCAGAAATCTCATCCTTCACAATGGACTCTATAATCTTACCCACGGCCTGTAATTTTCAGTTTTTTGCCTTAATTCCTTCTTAAACAGTGGTGTCACATTAGCGATTTTCCAGTCCTCTGGGATCCTCCCTGACTCTAGCGATTTCTGGAAGATCACCACTAACGCCTCCACTATCTCTTCAGCTATCTCCTTTAGAACACTGGGGTGTAGTCCATCTGGTCCTGGTGATTTATTCACCTTCAGGCCATTCAGTTTTACTAGCACCTTCTCCTTGGTGATGGCCACCATACTCAGCTCTGCCTCCTGACTCTCGAATTTCTGGGATATTACTCGTGTCTTCCACCGTGAAGACTGATGCAAAGTAATTATTTAGTTCCTCGGCCATTTCCTTGTTCCCCACTACTATCTCTCCAGCATCATTTTCCCGCGGTCCAATGTCCACTTTTGCCTCTCCCTTGCCCTTTATATATCTAAAGAAACTCTTAGAGTCCTCCTTCATGTTACTGGCTAGCTTACCCTCATATTTAATCTTCCCCCTCCTTATTTCTTTTTTTGTTGCCCTCTGTAGGTCTTTGTAAGCTTCACAGTCCTCTGGTTTCCCACTGCCCTTCACCACATTATATGCTTTCTCTTTTGCTTTTATGCTATCCCTGACTTCCCTAGTCAGCCATGGTTGCCTCATCTTCCCTGTACCATGCTTTTTTTTCCTAAGGATGAATTTTTGCTGTGACTCCTGAATTACTCCCAGAAACTCCTACCATTTCTGTTCCACTGTCTTTCCTGCTAGGCTCCTCTTCCAGTCAATGCAGCCCAGTCTCTCCCTCATGCCTCTGTAGTCACCTTTATTCAGCTGTAATACCATTACCTCTGGTTCTATATTCTCCCTGTCAAATTGTAGAGTAAATTAAATCATATTATGCTCACTGCCTCCCGAGAGTTCCTTCACCTTAAGCTCCCTAATCAAATCTGCCTCATTGCCCAACACTAAACCCAGAATTGCCTGTTCCCTAGTGGGCTTCATCACAAGCTGCTCCAAAAAGCCACCTCATAGACATTCCACAAATTCCTTTTCTTGCAATCCACTACCAACATGAATTTCCCAGTCCATCTGCATATTGAAATCCCCCGTGATCACCTTAACTTTGCCTTTCTTACACACCTTTTCTATCTCCTGGTGTGTCTGGTGCCCCAGCTCCTGACTACTGTTTGGAGGCCTGTACGCAATTCCAACTATGGTTTTTTAACCTCTGCGGTTCCTCAACTTTACCCACACAGATTGCACACCATCTGACCCTACTTTGTTTCTTACTATTGATTTAATTTCATTTATTACTAATAAGGCAACGCCACCCTCCTCTGCCCACCTGCCTATCTTTTCGATAAGATGTATATCCTTAGATATTCAGCTCCCAATCCTAATCTCCTTGCAGCTACGCCTCCGTGATGCCCACCATGTCATATCTGCCAATTTCGATCTGCGCCACAAGCTCATTTACCTTCCTTCTTATACTGCGTACATTCAGACATAATACCTTCAGTCCTGTATTAACCGCCCCTCTTCTCATTGTCACTCGTTTATCCAGTGTGCTTGAAGTTGGATTCCTAATCCTTTCCAAACACTCCGTCCTATTTGTGTCTGTGCTGGAGACTTTAATAACCTCTCCTGAGTCTTCCTTTCCCGTTATTTTTTTCATATTTTTCCACACAGTGGAATCTACCCCTACAGATGTTCACCCATTTCCTTGTTCCCCACTGGGGAAAGTTGTACCCTTCCCCTCCTCCCCACTTTTTGGTTTAAAGTCCTGTTGACCAACCTATTTACCCTTTTTGCTAGAACATTGGTCCCAGCTCAGTTCAGGTGGAGACCGTCCCAGTGGTACAGATCCCTCCTGTTCCAATACTGATGCCAGTGCCCCATGAAAAGGAACCCCTCTTTCCCACACCACTCCTTTAGCCACGTGTTTAATTCCCTTATTCTTGTGTCCCTATACCAATTTGCACATGGCTCGGCCAGTAATCCAGAGATTATAACCCTTGAGGACCTGCTCTCTAATGTTGTTCCTAGCTCCTGATAACCCCTGAACAGGTCCTCTTTCCTCGTCTTGCCTATGTTGTGGTTCATGTCAGAACAAACAATAACTGGATCCTCCCCCTCCCGCTCCAATATCCTTTCAAGCCGGTCAGAGATTTTTTTTTTCCTATTCATTTTTGTGGGATGTGGGCGTCGCTGGCTGGCCAGCATTTCTTGCCCATCCCTAGTTGCCCCTTGAGAAGGTGGTGGTGAGCTGCCTTCTTGAACTGCTGCAGTCCACATTGTTGGTTGACCCACAATGCTATTAGGGAGGGAATTCCAGGATTTTGACCCAGTGACAGTGAAGGAACGGCAATACATTTCCAAGTCAGGATGGTGTCACGGTGGAGTTTGCACATTCTCCCCGTATCTCTGTGGGTTTCCTCTTGGTGCTCCAGTTTCCTCCTACAGTCCAAAGATGTGCAGGTCGGATCGATTGGCCATGCTAAATTGTCCCATAGCGTTCAGGGATGTGCAGGCTAGGGGGATTAGTCACGGTAATGCAGGGTTGATGGCGATAGGGTGGGGGCATTGGGTCTGGGTGGGATGTTTTTTGGAGAGTCAGTACAGAATTGATGGGCTGAAAGGCCTCTTTCTGCACTGTAAGGATTCTACGATTCTTGGCGGTGGTTTTTAACTGGCGTGGAAGCGATGGTTCGAACAGTCTTTGCCTGTGCTGTAGACCTCCATGATTCCATGTTGCACTCTGAGGTCTGACTTGTCCAGTTGTAACATCAATTAGGATCACACCAGTTACAGAATGGTGGTGCCTCAATAAGGGGAGCATGACCAACACAGCAAATTGTGTCAATTCCACTGTTTTCATGAGGAGACATTCATTGAAGAGCGCGGTGAGGAGGAACTTCTTCTTTCAGAGGGTACTGAATCTGTGGAATCTGCAGAGGGCTGTCGAGGCTCAATCATTAAGACCAAGGTTGGGAGAGACAGATTTTTAATCTTTTTGGGGAATCAAGGGTTAAAGGCAAAAGGCGGGAAGGTGGAGTTGAAGATTATCAGGTCAGCAATGTTTTTTTTTCAGTAGTGCTGCAGAATCGATGGGCTGAATGGCCTACTTCTGCTCCTACATCTTATAGACTTTTGGAGCTCCGCCTTCAAAATATTCAAGGACTCTGCTTCTGCTAGAGAGTTCCAAAGACTCATGACCTTCTGTGAGGAAAGTAAATCTCCTTATCATGTCTTAAATAGGTATTAAACATTGCATCTCCTACCACTTCAGCCTTCCCTTCTCCTGTTCCTCCAACTCCTCCTTTGTTTAGTTTCCTGGTTCAAGATTAGTATATTTTGGCTGTCCCTCCAATGAACTTTACCTCATACTTTTCATTAAGCAGCACACTGTGTCTGCTGAATATGAACAATTTCTGCTGCCCCTCATTCTCTGCTTCACCTCCGCAACAGTCACAGTGCACTCACACTAAGCTGTAACTTTCTGTCAGCAAAGTATCTCATCCATTTCTGGCCTAAGCTCAACTGATAGCGGGTCCTAAGAAATAGGATCTGACACAAATGCCTGAACATGTGACAACTGTGTGAGACCCAGTTGTCAAAACACACTGTCCATAATAAAACCAGGATGCCTATAAACTTGGTTTATGGCCCCACAATGCAAGGTTAGATATACTGCTGCTATGGATCAATGAAGCTGCAAAGACAAAATCGAAGTGGATTCAATTATAACACGAACAGACTTTATTTACTCATATAATGTCAAAATCACCAAAACACAAATTACCAAGATCTCCAACTGATGCTAGTAAAAGAAAGAATTTATCTTCCTTTCAAAATCCTCCAAGAGTACCAGGAGTTTTGTTTCCAAATCCAACTGGATTTGACAGGTCTGCACCATGTGATCATGAGTACAATCAATTTGCTGATATCTGACAGAAAACCCAAGGCATTATCAGTTTTATTTTATTCTTTACTAATTTCTCTCTGCCCCAAAAGGTTAATGTGGGGTACAATAACTTGAAACCCATTGGGATCTTAATTCATAAATTCGAAAAATCCTGACTGCGTTTCTCTGCATTTCTGATGATATCCACATGCTTACAAGTTTTAAGAGTCTAATGGTGCAGTGGTAGTGTTCCTGCCTCTGGACCAGAAGGTCCAGGTTCAATTTCCCCCCCCGTCCTGTAGGTCATAACAATTCCAAGCAGATTGATTAAAAATAATTTTCATTTCATGGTTGTGGAACACTCGCTGATACCTCACCATTTGTGGGTCAACATTCATTTGGGAATCTTGATCATGGGTGTCAATGGGGACACTGTGAGACACAGCCAATCTAGTTAGCCATTCTTAGCTCAAGGTTGCATGGGCCATCCAACAGCAGTGTGTACCATCTCCAAGATGCACCACAGAAATTCACCACGGCTCCTTACAGAGCTCCTTCCAAACATGCAACCACTTCCATTCATAAGGATAAGGGCAGCAGATATATGGGAACACCACTGTCTGCAAGTTCCCCTCCAAGTCACTCACCATCCTGACCTGGAAAAATATTGCCGCTTCTTCACTATCACTGGGTCAAACTCCTGGAATTTTTTGATTTGATTTAATTTCATTTGACTCTTTTTTGTCACATATACCTAGGTACAGTGAAAGATTTTATTTTGCATGCAGTACATCCAGGTCGTAACATACAAAGATCATACAGTGATTGAACAGAGTGAGGAATACAAAGTTATGACTGCAAAGAGGGTGAACAAAAAGCAAGATCACTATTTTGAAATTTGAGAGGTCCGTTCAGAAGTCTACTAACAGTGAGGAAGAAGAAGTTCCTGAATCTGTCGGTTTGTGTGTTTAAGTTTTTGTATCTTCTGCCTGAAGCAAGAGGTTGGAAGAAATTATAACCCGGCTGGGAGGGGTCTTTGATGAGGTTGGCTGCCTTTCTGAGGCAGTGAGAAGTGTAAATGGGAGTCAATGGATGGAAGGTTTCCTTCTCCAAGGGCATTGTGGATCAACTCGAAGCACATGGACTGCAGTGGTTCAAGAAGGCAGCACACCACCACCTTCTCAAGGGCAAGTAGGGATGGCAATCAATGCTGGCCAGCCAGCGATGCCTACATCCCATGAATGCATAAAATTAATGTTCTGAGGTACCATTAGCGCTAGGTGTACTGCCATTCTGATAAATTATCATGTTGCAGCTCACCAACACCTTCTCAATGGCAATTAGGGATGGGCAACAGATGGGCAACAAATGTTGGCCCAGTCAGCAATGCCAATGTCGCATGAGTAAATAAAAAAACTAATCGCTGCACACTTTGTACCACTCTGCTTGAGGTTAGCTATCGCAGCAAAGCGCAGAGAATCAAACTTGGGAGTTTCTTGCAGCTCAGTTTCTGACACTGTCAATCTGCTGAAGTTTAAGTACAGTTTTAAGCAGGTTTGTTTGTCTTGTTCAACTGTTGAGAGAAGTATTAAAGATGAACGTTGTCAGTTCAACTTAAATTGGAGTACAATCCAACAGATCAATAACAGGAATTCACTTTTTTGGCCATAGTTTAATGCAGTATTGATCTTTGCTACAAGAAAGAAAGGCTGTTAATAACACAGCGTTGGTTATTGTACAAGACAATCCACAATATCTGATATAAGATAACATCACTCTTTATGTCCTCACATACAGATATGTAAGCAGTTGTTTGGTTTTATAGAACTTGAAAACTGTTGAGAAAAGCCACATTTTGTTGAAGACTTTCACCATACACACATCAGGACAATTTACGTGAAAAAAAATTACAAGGGGAAAACCAACATTTATGCTGCAAGAAAAGACAGTGCTGGGCAACTAGGAATGGGCAATTAACATTGGCCTAGCGAACCCTCGACTGTGCCTTATTCTATCATGGTATGTGGCTGCACCAGGATTTGTCACCCGTCCCTGAGTTGCCTTTGAACTGAGTGGCTTGCTAGACCATCTCAGAGGGCAGCTAAGAGTCAACCGCATTGCTGAGAGTCTGGAGTCACATGTAGGCCAGACCTGGTAATGACAGCAGATTTCCTTCTCTAAATGCAACTGGTGAACCTGGCAAGATTTTACAATCACAAATGACAGTTTGTTGGTCACTATTTCTGAGATAAACTTCCCATTTTAGTTGTTTATTCTTTGAATTTAGATTCCACGAGCTGCCATGGTGGGATTTGAACTCATGTCTGCAGACCATTAATCTGGGCCTCTGGATTATTAGCCCAGTGCCATCACCTCCCTGTAAATAGTCCAACCTGTTTCCCGCGCTCCGAGAATCAGAATAAGGTTTCCCTTGACCTCCCCAAGCTCGCAACCTAACAGCCTCCACACTCAACGAGTCATTATCTCCATGACCATCACCTCCAGTGTAATGCCACAAACAAATCTACTTTCCTCTTCCTTCTCAGTTGAGCATTTGGAACCCACTGCAACAGTATGGCTCCCAACACTTCATCCTGTTCCTTTCCCATGGCATCCCTATAAGGATGCAGGAGCACCCACACCCTTCGGAGTTAAGGGCCAAAACATCTGTGGGAATAGGAACAAGAGAATGAACCAGGCAGTGCAACAAGGAGTCTGTCTGTATTCAAAGTGACGTCAATACAGCCGACTGAGAGCAGGCGATTCTCCACTTCAGGCTGCACCAAGGTAAGAGTTGCAGTTTCTTTATTTGAAAAAGAACTTAAATAATTTTCTCCTTGGCTTAAATTTAGGGTGACAATATTTTAATTCAACGCACAGCTCAGCGGAACTCAACCCCAGGAGTTGCACAGCCTGCTGTGCACAAGAAGTCTTAGACACTTCCAGATGACCACATCTGCAGTAGTATCCCCGGCTGGACCAGCTTGAGGGCCGTCTTTCAGAGTTTGCTGTGCCTCCAGCCAAGACACAGCTCGGCTGAGAATTACTCAGAGAGCACATGTTTAGACATGGTCACCTCCAGCTAAAGGAAGTACAGTTAGGGAAGGAATGGCTAACCACTTGTCAGAAGAAGATAAGCACTAGGTAGGCCTGCTGTAAGGAAAGCCCAGAGTGTACTTCACTCAAGAACAGTTTTTCTGTGTTGGGCAGTTCCTCTGGGGAGTGCAACCAGAACTCAGCTGCGCAAGATGGGGTGAGCAGAAAGGGAGGGAGAACGATAGTGATGGGAGATTCAATAGCGACAGGTACAGATGGGCATTTCTGTGGTGACAGATGTGACTCCAGGAAGGTGTGTTGCCTCCCTGGATGATACTGAATGGCTGCAGTGCATTCCAAATGGAGAGGTGGAACAGTCAGAGATCATGGTTCATACCATGGCTAACGACATAGGTAGAAAGAGGAAAGAAATCCTACAACAAGAATTTAGGGCGTTGGGTAGTATATTAAAAGCTTCTGGATTTGAAATTTTACTTGTTCTGTTTGCCTTATCCCTCAGCTCTTCCATTATCTCACCTCTCCCTCTCCTTTTGTATTGTCCAACTCTTCTCTTTCCTCACCTCTGTGCTTGCTTAAAGCTGGCTACAGCTCAATATCATTTTCCCCAGTTCTAACAAATGAATTGAAATTATGACCACTCTAGATTTAGTTCTCACATTAAAATTAGGAAAACTGTGAAGCATAGATCAACAAAATGTAACTTCATTGATTACCACCTTTCTGAAAAGCATCCCAAATATCATTTCTCCTGGACTTTTCCCCAATGTTTGAACCGCCTGGTGAACAGCATTATGGCGCTCCCAGTTCTTCACCCCATGAAAGGTAAATCAAATTATTTTAAATAAATTCTCATTATTTATCTATGTTCTTTGCATAATTCAGAGATATTAGGGAAGGTGATTATGTCACTGGACTTGTGTAATCAATTAATCCCTGTCTAATTCTCTGGGGACATGGGTTCAAATTCTATCGTAGCAGATAGTAGAATTTGAATTCAATAATAAAATAAAACTGGAATTAAAAAGCTACCTAATGCTGACTATGTAGCCACTGTCATTTGCTATTAAAGTTCCATCTGGTTCTCCAATGACCTCTCGGGGAAGAAATCTGTTGTTTTTACCTAAATGTGACTCAAGACTCACAGCAGTGTGTGGCTGACTCTTAACTGCCCTCTGGGCAACTAAATAACCATTGGCCCAGCCAGCTATGCTCACAAATTTCAAAGATCACTTCTGATGGGGTGGATATTTGCCTCCCCCCCACCCTGGAGGTGGCAAAGGGGTAACTATTGTCCTTGGAGAGATGTCCGGCCCCTTCTTGCCACTCAACAATTAAGTTCTGGGTGAGAAGGTCCATGGGGGGGATCAACTCCACAACTCACCATCAAGTCTTTATTAACGATCACTTAAAGGCCTCAAATCAACAGCAGTCACCTCCACAGGCAAGAAAACTGGGTAGTTCCCCAATGAATAAACCACGGCAGCCTGCCTGCTGTGATTGGTGGGGTCAGCATCGATTACACCAGTTTTTTGCTTCATTATGACATCTTACCTTACGCGCTTCTGTACATCAGAATACATCTATCTGACAGCATTGATAATGTGATCTAGATGCTTACCACAGTTTTTTTGTACATTGATGGAATGAGATGCTAAGATGTTCTGAGCTGGCCTAAAAGAGAACAGCTTCTGACCTGCACTTGTACAATCTACACACAGGAATGTCATCCGGCAGACTATGACTGTGAGCAATGTGGGATCGTAAAGAAAATAGGAACTTGCACTTCCATAACTCAAGACCTTCAAGGAAGGAAACTGCCACCCTTACCTGATTTGGCCTACACGTGACTCCACACCCACAGCAATTTGGTCGATTCTTAACTGCCCTCTGGGCAATAACACTTGGGCAATATATGCTGGCCCAGCCAGTGATACCCACTTGAATGAGGGCAAAAAAAGTCCCAAAGCTTTTACAATGAAAAGCAGCCATCATTGTAATTCAGGAAATTAGTACAGAGGAGGTTGGAAAGGTAGAGAGAGGGAGGTAGAGGACAGAATTCCAAAGGTAAGTGGAAGCACTGCGACATTTCTCAACCTTTGTATAACTGTGCTGCCTATATCCTAACTTGAACAGGTCCATTCACCCATTAGACCTGTGCTTGCTGACCTCCAAAGGCTGACATCCAGTGAATTCTAATCTCGCTATTATCTTGCTTTTGCCCATTCTTGAAACTTGCTTTAAACACTTGGAGGCATGTTTGCTCCTCCAATTTGGACTTCTGCACATCTCCGATGTTAAATCTCCCTCATCATTGGTTACAGTGACTTTAGCTACATAGATCTTTAGCTCAGGCACTTTTTTCTGAAACCCCTCCCTCACCTCCTTTAAAATCATCTCTTTGAACAAGCATCTAATGTTCACAGTTGATTCAGTGTGGGATATTTTTTATTCATTGGATGCGGGCATCATTGGTTGGGGCGACATTTATGACCATTCCTAATTGCCCGGAGGACATTAAGAGTTAACCACATTGCTGTCGGTGTGGAGTTACATGTAGGCCAGACCAGGCAAAGGTAGCAGATTTCCCTCCCTAAAGAACATTGATGAACCGCATGGTGTTTTACAACAATTGACAGTGTTTACATGGTCACCATCAGGACAACTTTTTTTAAATTGAATTCAAATTTCACCATCTGCCATAGTGGGCTTCGAACTCATGTCCACAAAACATAAACTTGGGGGGCAGTTCTGGATTACTAATTCAGTAACATTATCAATGCACCACTGCATCCCAACTTTGTTTGACAACACTCCTATGAAGTATCACTGTTACGATAAAAGCGCAAGTTGTTGGGGGAGGCGATGGCCTAGTTGTATTATCACTAAATCATTAATCCAGAGACACAGGTAATGACTCTGGGACCTGGTTTCACTATGGAAGATGGTGGAATTTGAATTCAATTACTTAGGATCTTAATTCTCTGGAATTAAGAGTCGAATTATGACCATGAAACCATTGTTGGTTATCAGGAAGAACTGTAAAGTCCTTTGGGAAAGGAAATCTGCTGTCTTTACCCAGCCTATACGTGACTTCAGACCCTCAGCAATGTGGTTGACTCTTAATTGCCTTCTGGTCAATAAGGAATGGGCAATACATGCTGGTCTGGCCAACAATGCCCATGTCCCACGAATGAATGAAAAACAGGGCGGCAGCATATAACTTTGTTTCAATTAACACTGAGTACATCTGAAAGGTGTTAAATTACAGCAACTTTATACTTCTAATACTGAAATACCAATTATTCACAGTGTACGTTCAGATCTATTTCTTTTGGTACTGTTGGAAAATGGGTCAAGTAGGAGGAATGACAAACTAAGGATTATAAACCACCTCACTGAAGTCTTAGCACCAAGTTTAGTAGCAAACTAAAGAGAAGCAATTTGTGGAATGCACATTAAGAAGCATTGTGTACATCAGTTACCATGCTGTAACAGAAGTTAGAAACTTAATTATTACATATAACAAATGGTTAACAACAATTCTACAAAATATAAAATAATAACAAGAAATATTGTTAACAGGCTCAAAACTATATCTAACATGTTTGCATGTTATTGCAATGGCATTAATCAACTAACATGCCCTAGCTTGGTGAAGAATTGTCTAATGAACAAACCAAATAGGTCTTGCTTTAGACACTAATCCGCTTCATTACCAAACTGTGATCCAATTAATTTTCAGACTTCTTGTTCGAATTCAGCCTTCTGTTGAAATAGACCAACTCACCACACATTCGTGATCCTTCGTTATCTTCAGCGAGAACTTCGAGGTGAAATCCAGATCTGCAATTCCGACCTTGTTGCAGTCGATCGCCTGGAAAACAAGGACAGTTTTCCAGAAAAGCAGTCATCAAGATGCCAGGACAATAGAGCAAACTGAGCATGCTGGGCTGAAAGAAATGGGATGACGCCTATTCCATTTTCTCTCTCCATGTAACTCCACCTTCTGTTTCTCTGGAGGCTGCTTTTCAAACTGGTCTGCCCACTTTCCAAAAACTAATTCAGTCAGTGCGAGCCAGTTTAGTGCATGATAAAATTCTGACTCTTGATGCAAGGCCACTTAGCAATTCATTCATAATGACCCAATAATCTTCCAACATCATTTTGATGTTCATCAAGTATCTCAAGTCAGAACTAACATTTTTAATAGCTTCCATTCCAGTGCTTGGAATATATTTAATTGATGCACTCCTGTTTAACATTAGTCATCGCACTGATAAATGGAAATTACATCTTTCAAAAGAGCAACAGTAATGAGTATTATTAAAATAATACTTATCACAAAGAAAGCAACTTCATGTAGGCTGCACAATTCACACAGTTTGTTAATAAAGAGTTCAAATCACTTGTACCCCTTTAAGGTATTTTTATCATTTGAATCTCTGTTTCTCACTTATACAAGAACATCCTGCAGATCCAAAGGAATTACCATGACAAAATGCAATCCCAAAACTGACACAAGAAATGGAAACGAGTTGGCATTCTGACTGCTTTTCCTGAATTATACAATGAAGGTCTTAATAGAGTGAGCGTAAAAAGGAGTAACTTACATGCGCCCAACATTCAATTGACCGAAGGGTCTACTATTATTCCTGTTTTCTATGGTTATAACATCATATGAGATGCAAGATGCTTCATTCTACTGGCAAGGAATACCATAAGACCACATGACCATCAGACAAAGGAGCAGAAATAGGCCATTCAGCCCATTGAACTTGCTCCACCATTCAATGAGATCATGGCTGATCTAACAATTCTCAGCTCCACTTTTCTGCCTTTTCCCCAAAACACTTGACTCCCTTACAATACTGCAGAAGTGCTTTCCTGTCAAATTTGTATTCTTATTCAGTTTTGCATCTGCAACTAATATTGTGCAAGTGCCGAAAATATGTTGTGTATATATATATATATAATTCTAAGGTATTTCCATCAGTCAACCGTCTGCTTAAAATAGATTGAAAAGCTTCATTAACATTTCCTCTTCTTACCATTCTTTCGTGGGTTGCAAGTGTTTCTGTGAAAACCGTCACTGATTGCTCGTCTATAAGGGAAGGCAGTGGTGCAGTTGTATTATTGCTGGACTGTTAAAGCAGAGACCCAGATAAAGTTCTGGGAACCTGGGTTCAAATCCTGCCATGGAAGATGGTGGAATTTGAATTCAATAAAAAAAGAAATCTGGAACTAAGAGTCTAATGATGATCGTGTATCCATTGCCAATTGTTGGACAAACTCATCTGGTTCACTAATGCCCTATAGGGAAGGAAACTGCCATCTTTACCTGGTCTGGCCTACATGTGACTCCAGACACACAACAATATTGCTGAGTTTTAACTGCCCTCTGGGCAATTAGGGATGGGCAATAAATGCTGTCTTACCAGCGATGCCCTCATCTCATGAATGAATTTAAAAAAAATTACCCTCAGGAAAGCTGTGGTGGGCCAATTCCTCAAAAATCTACCACATGTGAGGTCTAGGTGTACCCACAGTGCTGTCAGGGTATGGACAGTTCCAGGTTTTTGAACTTCTGGCAAAATGAACCAAACTTCAGAATTGTGACTTACACAAACCGATACTGCTTTTGACTTTGATTGGCAACTTCAAGAATAAAAAATGTTAATGATTGCTGCAGGTGAATAACTTGAAATATGTGATCATGTGCAAAGCTATGTCTTGTCACTGACTCTTGCCCTGTGTTTGTATATTAGCATGTGTCCTGTGACCCTATAGCAAAGATACCATGAGCACTACCTTCTGATCAAGCACAAACTGTACAACAATTAAAGCAATGTTGCATTTGCTGATTAATTCAGAAGTTGGTGAACAAGTTTTATTGATCACAAGAGTGGCTGACTCTTCACTGCCGCGGGCAATTAGGGTTGAGCAATAACTGTTAGATTAACCAACGACACCCATATCCCGTCAATGAATAAAAACAAAGGAAACGGGGTAGGCTGTTTAGGATTAGGAGAGATTTGTTCACCCAGAGAGTGGTGAGCCTGTGGAATTCTAATACGTGTACAAACAGAGACAAGAACAGGTTCTTCCCCGCTGTTATCAGACTTTTGTATGGACCTCTGAAAAGTTAATTCTGATCTCTCTCTCTCTGCACTTTCTCTGCAGCTGTAACACTGTATTTTGCACTCTGCTCCACTATCCTGTTGCACTTTGTATGGTACAATCTGCCTATATAGCATACAAAATAACACTTTTCACTGTATCTCCACACCTGTGACGACCATAAATCAAATAAAATCAAAATGAGTTGAGGCCAATACATTGAATGTTTTCAATAGGATTTAGATATAGTTGTTAGGACTAAAAGGATCAAATGGTATGGGGAGAAAGCGGGAACAGAGGACTGTGAGTTGCACGATCAGCCGTGATCATATTGAATGGTGGAGCAGGCTCAAAGGGCCAAATGGCCTACTCCTTCTCCTATTTCCTATGTTTCAAAGAGCTAGGTTGGGCATGACAGGCTGAACAGCTTCCTTCTGTGCTACATGATTTCTCTTACTATTTTCATTTTTGCAGTCTCATGGTTAAATTCTGTTTCTTTTGGTTTTTAAAGCATTGTGAATCAGTTTAGTCATCACACAGTTTGCAAACACAAGGATGACTAATCGTGCTTTAGATTTATTTTATTTACATATTAAATGAGAATTATAGATTCTTTTCATTAATTGCCTCTATTTGATGCTTAACCTAATGAAATTGGATTTCATAGAACAGTGGAACATTCCCTAAACACATTCAGCGTGGCTGACTGCTTTTCCCAACAGAAATGAAGAAGATTTTACACCAAGCTTTGTGTCATTCAGCAACATAAAGAGCAATGTGGAGTTCCCAGACCATGCCAACAAAAAGCATTAGATTAAACAAATGAAAGCTAAAAATGTATACTCTCACATTTTCTGACACCTTAAGGAGTAGGGGCTTGGAGGAATACAAACAAGGGAAACGTACTTTTGGGCAAGTAAACATTTGAAAGTAGCTGACTTTAGTGTCACTAGCTGACGCTTCATTCATGAGGAAACCACTGTCTGTTAAATGTTCATGTGCTGCAGAGTGTGAAATGGAATCTGTAATAAACTACCCAGAGACCACTACCCATATTTGAACCTAGCCATTGTCTTTTTTAGCAATATTCAGTTAATTTCAATCTGGGTTTTCTTAATGCAAGTTTATCAAGACATGGCTCCAAATAATCTTCAAAAATTGTTAACTTATTGCTCATAAATTTGAGTAAAACTCAGCCTTTATGAAAATTATGCTCTTTTCTCCATTCTTAAACTCATTCATGAAAAGGACAGCACAATGATAGCCCCTTCTAAATCCATGACCTCTAACTCCTAGAAAAACAAGCAGCATAGTAAAGGGGACACCACCCTCTCCAACTTGAAAGCCATCCAGACTTGGAATGATATCGACATTCTTTCATTGTCATTGGGTCAGAAATCAGGACTCCCTCCCTCAAAGTGCTGTTGGTACACCAACAGCACACGCATTGCAACGTTTGACGACAGCACAACGTCACATTTTCAGGGGCAGTTAGGGACTGTCAACAAATGGTGGCCTTGCCAGTGATGTTCACACCTTAAGGACAAATAAAGATGAACCCAAATCCACTTCATGTTAATTTAAACTGCAGTAAAGTACAGATTTGACGATCCAAGAGACAGTGAGTTGGCTGCAATATGTAATTTGATGGGACCAAAATAATCTCATGAAGACAGGCTGGCAATTCTTCCAAATCAACATTGAAATCATCTTCTTTCTCTGCAACCATGTTTTGCAGCGTTAGTCAGTATTGCTCTCCGGCTTTCACCATCTTTTACGGCAGCCAACATTTTGGTTTTGTATCTGTTCTGCTTCTTAAGCCGTCAGTGCATTCAGCCCTTTATCACTTTCTTAAACATTGCTGAACACAGACATGAAGATGAAGCTTCTTATCTTGCACTCAACAGAACTGGGATGCAAGAATCTAAATTTTAAAAGGGAACACCAATTTATACAGCATGGGAACAGCGTGATGAATAGTCGGATCAAGGTTAGCGAAGAGGTGCAGCAGGATCTGTTAATTGTCCATCTTAGCTATTCACCTCAGACCAGGTGAATGGACTGGCCAAGGTGTAGCCATGGGGATTGCAGCAAAGATTGAGAGTGTCCATAACCTATTCTCAATGAAAAAGGTGTAGTATATGCACAAAATACTTCTGCCAACACATGGGTCCTGTTTGTAAGTAAGCATCTCTCATTTTTACAAGTCACTACTAGATCACAGAATGTTACAATGTAGAAGGAGGCTATTCAGCCCATTGTGTCTGCACCAGCTCTCCAGATGAGCACCATGACTTACAGCCAATCTCCTGCCTTAACCCCATGTCCCCACATAGCATTACTGTCCAAGAAAACATCCAATGGCTTCTTGAATGCCTCATTTTAACCTGCCTCGACCACAAATCCAGGCTGTACATTTCAGACCCAGTCATTCATCTCGCATGACACTTGCTTCTTTTGCAACGATGTTCTAGTTTCTCTCTCCCAAACACCCGACTGAGAAACTCTAGTCATCACTTGACAATTATTTGAAAATAATTCTTATGTGTTTGCTTTCCTCATCAGTTGTGATTGTGTGCATATGTGTCAAACCAATCAGAGGCGTAAAAACATCACTGTTGTCTTTATCTTCCATTCTCATAGAATACAACCATAGGCTCTTACAGCAGAGAAAGAGGCCCTTTGGCCCATCATGTCTATACCAATCCTCATGCACCTATCTACTCTTGTCCTATTTCCCAGCATTTGGCCCATAACTTTGCATGCTACGGGGTTTCAAGTGTTCATCTAAATACTTCTTAAACATTGCGATGGTTCCTATCTCTACCTCTCTTTCAGGCAGTGAGTTCCAGATACCCACCACCATCTGGTTGAGAAAATATTCACCACAAATTCCCTCTAAACCTCCTACAGCTTAAAATCTATGACCCCAGTAATTGAGATATTGGTACTAACCATCTACTAAGAGTAAAAGTTATTCCTACTCATCAGGTTGCCCCTCTACTCTAAGGAAAGCAATTCCAACCCATCTTCATAGTTGAGTCACTCCAGCCCAGGCAACATCTTGGTAAATCACCTCTGCACCCTATCTCTAGTGCAATCATATCTGATCTGCAGAGTGGTGACTAGACCTGTACACTGCACTCCAGTATTGTGGTCTACCTAACAGCACAACTGTATACAACTCCATCATAAGGGTTCTGACAAAGGGTCACCAAACTCAAAATGTTCACTCTGTTTTCTCTCTGTTCTGTTTAACTCTCTGTTCCTGTGTAATATCATAGCATTGTAAAATAAAGCAAAGAACCGTGGATGCTGAAGATCTCAAACAAAAAACAGAAACTGCTGGAAAAACTCAGAAGGTCTGGCAGCATCTGCGAAGAGAAAAGAGTTAATGTTTTGAGTCCGGTGATTCTTCATCAGAACATCGTGAAGAAGGAGTTGAAATATTATTTCTGCTTTCACTGCATAAACACTGCCAGGCCATCATAAATATTGCCTTGGTTATATTCCAGTTTTGACGCGTATATAGTTACACTGGCTATATGCAGCATGTTAGTAATTTTCTTCTGTCTTCCACAGACAGATTCTTATTTCTAAAGTGATGTGACATTTTTGTGAAGTTTTATTCTGCAAGTATTGTTTGTTTCCAGAGGCCTCGATTACATTTCCCAATAGATGTTATTCAGGCACCCAGACAGGAAAATGATTCTACGTGCTTTAATTAGCTCGATTTCACAGCTGTTTTGCAACAAGGTGTCATGTAAACCTTTCTTTTGACAGTGCTGCACACACCGATTTATTGCAGTTTGGTGGTAACCTTAACCAAACTAAACATCACCAAAAACAAACAGATTGTAAGTTTGCCTTCCAGAAGAAAAGTGGCTACACTTCAGAAGCCAACCATTAGCTACAAAGCACTGTGGAATATCCTGAGGGTTTGAATATCGACACAATTTCATGCTTCCTTATGTACTGTTTTTTTGTTCATTTGGTAGCCCTCATGGCAGTTTCAGTGAGTCTCTCCTTCACCCCACCCCCACCTCTGTGAATCTGACCAGTTGACTTTCAACTCTTGAATCCAGGCCATGAATCCAAATCAGAAATAGTTGGGATTGGCAACATTTAAATTTAGGGCATTTCACTACCACTCTCCCCTCACCCGAACATCAATCAATGAACAAGTACCCACTGTTTCCTATATTTCAGCTAACTACTTACCCATTGCAGAATTCAGCTTAAGCTTTGTGCTTAACATTATTAAAGACATTTGGAATACCTCTTTACTTATAATTCGAGTACACATGTTGAAATTAAAAATCAATTATAGCATCTCCAAAAGCATTATGTTTTGCCTCCTTGATGGAAGCAACAAATGAATTTATGTTGTGGTTAATGTTTGCTTACTCAGCGTTGATCACAGCACAATGCAATGTGAAAGTAATGACTAGCAAGATATTAACAGGCCGTTTACTAGTTAGACATTACCCAGTGTGATAGCTATTAGCTTGAACAGCAAACTGGTGTGGAATCATAATGATTTGTGAACATGCTACACCATGGAATGTTACACAGTAAATGCCACACAGAGGCAATAGTCTTAACTTAGTTGGATTTAGGCGATGGAGAGGAACCAAAGCCACAATGTCTACATCAAACATAAAGGACAAAATGAGAGGGGTTTAACAAACGTGTTCGAAATACTGAAAGGTTTTGATAAGACTGGATAGAGAGAAACTGTTTAGAAACATAGGAATTAGGAATGGGAGTAGGCAAATTCAGCCCTTCAAGTCCTCCACCTGTTAATGATCATGGCTGATCTTATCCTGGTCTCAACTCCACTTTCCTGCCTGCTCCTCATCTCCGATGATAAACAGAGGACACATGGTTAGAAGATAATTGGGAACAGGAGCGGTGGGAAATGAGGAGGCTTTGTTTTGCTTCACTCAGAGAAGTATGATGAAAATGAATGTGCTGACTGAAAGGTTGGTGGAAGCAGATTCAGTAATAACTTCCAAAAGTGAGTCAAATAATATCTTAATCAGAACAGCTCCCTGATTCTTTAATCTGGTAATGATAACAATGTTTATTCTTTAAATTTGTGATTCATTAATGAATGCTTTTTATAGCCAAGACTGAAAATGAATGAAGATCTTTACACTACCATGCAGTCATTTCAATGTATCTTAAGAAAAACAAACTGCAACATATATCACAAATATCATTTTTTTGAAATCTCAGCTGGCCTCAGTGCAGTGAAAAGCTGCTGTAAGCACAAAGCAATTTCCACATTTATGCTTCATTGATAGTTGTGAAAAAACCTGTTTATAAGACAGAATTTCTGTTATGGGTTGTCCTCCGACACACTCTGAAAGATGACAGATCATCATACAATGCACAAAGCAAGAACGCTGGGACTCAGCAGAGCTTAGCGCTACCTGGCAGTTTATGCTCCAACACAAGATTACAGCGTGGCCCTGATTAATCAACTTTAACCATTCCACTTTCTACCCTGTCACTATCACTCTTTCGTGATCCTAAATATCAGCATTTACTTGCATGCTGCATGAAAATTTGCAATTGTGCCAACAGTGCCTTCAACATTTAATTTGATGAAACTCCATAGCTGACTGACAACACATACCTTGACAATGCAGGGCTCTGAAATAAGGGTGTCAGCGTTTATCACTTCCACCACAGCTTCTGGGATCACTGCCTTCTTCATACAGGACATCTTAAAGCCATACACATCCTCCCAGAAAGCTACTCGTTCATTGTGTTTCTTCCTGTCACCCACTGCTGTCAGGTTAATAGTGCAGATATCAGGGTACACTGAAAGAGAGTAATGAGACCATTAACCCAACTGTGGAGGGAGCGATGTCACCACCAAATTGTTGCAGCACAGAAAGAGGCCATTCACCCCATCACCTGACCCAATGTTAACTCATTGGATTTGGACATTTTCAAAATTATTTGGTCTCAAAACGGAATGAAGCAAATGAGAAACATCTGACGACATGAGGGGAATAATGCCATTGACCATATGGAGAAAAAAACTGAGCCATCCAACACATTTAAAAGGTAAGAACCACAGGAGCAGGGGTTCTTCTCCAAGGATAAAGACACACAGTGTTTCACACTGTTTTACACTCACCAGCAACCCCATTGTTGTCTTCTGCCAAACTCATACAGGTTTTCATCAGCAAAATGGGAGATCTGAAACAATTCTAGGCTTCCCTTACATTTGTGCTATGGATGGATACAGGTCATTTTTTTTAAAAAATCACAAACTAAGTCTGTATTTATAAATCAGTACATCCAGGTTTTCAATGTGGGGACGGACAATATTCTTCACTCTTGGTGCTTTTGCTTCATTGACCTTTAAACTTTCCAACACAACATATTTGTCCCTTCATTTTTACCTTATTAACACAGTAATGGAATAATTATAGCTGCACATGAGCAAAATTAACAAAGCGCTGATTGGACAGGGAGGAAGAGCTCTTCTGGCTACTTGCAGAGATTCACAGAAAGGACATCTGTGTCCTTCTCAATTCACTGCTTAAAGCCACCTCGTTGTTGGCAGCAGCTCACGTGACCGACTAGCAAAATGCAAAGCTTTCTGTATTTTCAGAACAACATGCAAACTGCAGAACATCAAGAATGAATAGAAGCTGGTGCTGGGTGTTCAGAAATGTACACTCGTGTCAGACCCATGATTAGTGCAGTGCAAAGAACACAGTCTTACAGGAATCTTTTTGGGAGAAACAAACACACTTCCATTGTTTTGCATGTTGAGAGATCTGGGTTGCTTTTGCAAGGCTGACTTTTAGAGAAATTCTCTCTATTTTTCAAACGGTGTTAAAGTCCAGCTTTCATTTTGGGAATGAAGATACATTTTAAATGGGTGAAACAAAGTATAACCCCTTTAATACTGACCATGGCATGACACATCCTAGCTAAATCATAATTACAGCTAATGCGATTTTTGATGTTTTCCCCAAATAAAACATGCTGCGATCTGGAGCCAACTAACATTAACTGCTCAAAACCCAGCAGCATCTCACAACTGCTCTTTTCCACCAATAAACAATTGCCTTAGGAAATCAAAATGATGCAGTGCTCTGTTGCAACGAGGCTTTTGAGGCAAGCTAGCTTGTTGATTAGCCAACCTTGACTAATGGATCAACTG
The DNA here is from genome assembly GCF_021869965.1 of Rhincodon typus. Taxonomy (NCBI): domain Eukaryota; kingdom Metazoa; phylum Chordata; class Chondrichthyes; order Orectolobiformes; family Rhincodontidae; genus Rhincodon; species Rhincodon typus. Next base: position 55,924,838 of record NC_063348.1, read on the forward strand.
ACAGAATTCACACACACTGAAGCGATTTCCTCCTCTGTTTCCAATCTCATTTTCATTCTAACAAACTGGGGCTGGTGACTGAATGTAGCTGTTTCTCTTTAAAGAAAAGCGGGTCTCATTAGGTACACAGCATCAAGTTTCCACCCCACACACAGCAGCACTGCAGGGTAACCAACCTTGGTAAAGCTAACCTTACTCCCAGATTGAAATAACCTTACTCCCAGGTTAAAATAATTTTACTCCTATACTGAAATAATCCTGCTCCCAGACTGAAAATTACTGAAACATCCTTTTCCAAAAATGCGATGTCCAATAATGTTCTATTTCTGAACAAAAACAATATAACCAAGCAGGAAAACAGAGCTATAGAGTATCTCGTTGACTGGACGTTTGGTTGACAACCTTGGGCAGGGTTTGTGGAGGTGGCACTGAAAGTAGGTGGGACCTGAATTTAGCATAGCCCGCCAGCATACCAGTCTGCTGCCACTGAGCCAATTTTGAGTAGGACAGGTCAGGGACATAACAGTCGCCCGTGAGCAAGTGGTGGGCAGCCATCTGAGATCACTAAGGGGCTTACTAAAGAGCTGCTCCTGAGGTGATGGGAGTTTGCCAATTGGCAGGTGGGCAGTTGAAACATGGCCAGGGAGAGGAGGTGGGCACCAGGTAGGAGAAGAGGGTGCAGAAGTGGAGATTGGAGGGTTTCAAACCAATGGGAACCCTCCCTCTACAAGTGGATGGTTGCTCCTTGCCAATCATATGTTCCAGTGGAAGTAAAGTGCTATTTTGATGTTGACATGCTCTAATGTAAAAAAACTTCAGTGTATATTTATATATTGTAATAAACTTGGATTGTCAATTTAGCCGAAGCTACATAGACTGCTGGCATAGTGTTTTACAACATCAAAATCAGAAGGAACAGTTGACAATTCATAGTTTTATCCTTACAAACATAGCAAGGTGATAGTGGATTGTATGCTTTGTGTCATGGTATACATGCTCAATATGTACAGTTTTGTGTTATGTGCTTGTACAGGTTAACCAATGGATGTTGACTATTGAAGTGAGTGCAAGTAAAACATGTAGGCTTTAAAAAAAATACTCTTGCAAATAAGAACATAAAACGTAGGAACAGGAGTAGGCCATTCAGCCATTTGAGCTTCCTCTACCATTCAATAAGATCATGGCTAACCTGGGTGTGTTCTCAATTTCACTTTCCAGCCTAACCGTTATAACCCTTGACTCCCTTGACTGTCAAAAATCTAGCTAATTCAGCTTTGAAAAGATGTACAGAGACCTTTTGGAGAAGAGAATTTCATACTTGACCAACTCTCTGTGAGGAAAAACATTCACTTTATCTCTATCTGAAAAAAGGGCATGCCTTATTCAAAGCTATGTCACCTGGATCTAGTTTCCCTTATGAAAGGAAACATCCTCCTCATACCCAACCTATCAAGTCCTCTCAGGATCTTATACATTTCAATAAGATCTCACCTCATTCTTCTAAACTCCACTAGTTATAGGCTTAGGCTGTTCAAACATTCTTCATAAAGTAAGTCCTTGCAAAGGTCTTCTTTCCAAATTTTAAAAAACGTAATCTTTTACACATATTTTACATCACCAGCAATAATCTATACTTGGGGTAACATTAAAAGATCTCCAGAAAGTGAGATTGATTTCAATTCATCTGGATTTCAAAAGCAAGGCCTGACCGGGGGCAGAATAGAAAATGCTTCAAGAGGGCCAAAATTCCATGGAAAAGTAATACAAAGTGCTAGAGGGTGGGGATTAATGGAGCGAAGATGGGCTTATGACTTACACTGACCTTCCTTCCATTCTCAATATTCCCACATTTAGTATTCAATGCTGCTGATTGAACTAGAGATTAAAATTATTTGATTTACTTTCCACTGACGTTAAAGGTGAAGAATTTATTTCTTTACTCAAATGAACTACAAATTTATCTTGCAGAGTAAGTAAATCCAAAGACCAGCATCATTTGCCACCTGATCTCCCACCTTCAACATCCACTCCCTCCACCACGAACACCCAGTTGCAGCAGTGTGTACTATCTGGAAGTTGCGCTGCTGAAATTCTCCAAGACACTTTGGACAGCTCCTTCCAAACCCACAACTAAATCCATACAGATGGACAAGGGCAGCAGATACATGAGAACACTGTTTCACCTGCAAGTTCTGCTCCAAGCCACTCACCATCCTGACTTGGAAATATATCAGCTTCCTTCACTGTCACTGGAACTCCCTCCCTAAGGGCACTGTGGGTCTATCTACAGCACATGGTTCAAGATGGCAGCTCTTAAGGGCAACTAGGAAAGGGCGTTAAATGCTGGTCCAGCCAGTGACACCTACATCCCTTGATCAAATAAAAAAATACCTGAATGATAATTGTAAATACAGTAGATTGTTATAAGTGACATCTAGGCCACTAAGGAACAAATACCTTTAGAGATAACAAGGTGTAAAGCTGGATGAACACAGCAGGCCAAGCAGCATCATAGGAGCAAGAAGGCTGACGTTTCGGGCCTAGACCCTTCATCAGAAAACAAATACCTTTGGTCCACAAGCATTTATTAATCTCGGATTTAAAACAAAAAATTGATTGATATCAATTGAGATTTACAGAAGAGGACTTGTGCATAGAGCATTTTATAATTTTGTTCCTGAACAGTCTGACTCAAATATTCAGACTATTCTCCTGATCCTGGGCTTCCCAAGCAAGTGGAAATAGTTTTTTTCTGCAGCGAACCAATTTAAATCCGTTTTTTTATGTTCTAAAAATATAAAATGTTTTTCGGGAATGAAATCTGTTGCCCTTCCCCATTCTGCCTTATCAGAGACTCCATATCCAGTTCAATGTTTCACTCTTAACTGCCCTCTGAAATAGAACATAGAACAGTACAGCACAGGAACAGGCCCTTTGGCCCATCATGTCTGTGCAGACCGTGATGCACATGGTCCATATCCCTCTATTCCCTGTCTGTTCATGTGTCTATCTAAATGCTTCTTAAACATATCTGCTTTTACCAGCTCCCCTGGCAGCGCATTTCAGGCACCTACCACCCTCTGTATCAAAAAACTTGCCTCACACATCTCCTTTCAACATTCCCCCCTCACCTTAAACCAATGCTCTCTTGTATTTGACATTTCCACCCTGGGAAAAAGACCCCAATTATCCACCCTATCCATGCCTCTCATAATTTTATATACTTCTATTAGGTCACCCCTTAGCCTCTAGCACTTTAACAGATACAATCCAGGTTTATGCAACCTCTCCTTATAGCTAATACACTGTAATCCAGGCAACATCCTGGTAAACCTCTTCTGCACCCTTTCCAAAGCCTCCACATCTTTCCTATAGTGTGGTGACCAGAACTGTACTCTAAATGAGGCCTGACCAAAGTCTTATACAATTGCAACATGACTTTCCAACTTTTATATTCAAAGACCTGACCGATGAAGGCAAACATGCCATATGCCTTCTTTACCACCTTATCCCCTTGTGTTGCCACTTTCAGGGAGCTGTGGACTTGCATTTCAAGGTCCTCCTGTATATCAATGTTCTTCATGGTCCGACCATTTACAGTATACTTCCTTCTTGCACTTGACCTCCCAAAATGCATCACCTCACTCTTGCCTGGATTAAACTCCATCTGCCATTTCTCTTCCCAACTTTCCAGCTGATCTAGATCCTCTTGCATCCTTTAATATCCTTCCTCATTATCCACAACTCCACCAATTTTTAATTCCACCTCCCCTGAATAAAGCCATGCTAACTATCACTAATAAGTCCATTCTTCTCCTATCCCTTAGAATCCTCTGCAATAATTTCCCTACCACTGATGCAAGGCTCACTGGCCTATAATTTCCTGTATTATCCCTGTCGCCGTTCTCGAACAATGGAACAACATTGGCTATTCTCCATTCTTCTGGGACCTCGTCTGTGGCTAAAGAAGATTCAGGGCCTCAGTGATCTCCTCCATCAACTCCTTCAGTATCCTGGGACAGATCCCATCAGGGCCTGGAGACCTATCAACATTAATGTTTTCAAAGACACCTCCTCCTTCTAAATACTGACATGCCCCAGAATATCAACATACCCCTCCCTAATCTTACCACCATCCATGTCCTTTTCCTTGATGAATACCGATGCAAAGGATTCATTAAGGACCTCACCCACTTCTTCTGGCTCCACGTACATATTCCTTCCTTGTGACCTTGAGCGCACCTACCATTCCCCTAGTTACTCTGTTGCTCCTAACATACAGATGAAGTGCCTTGAGATTCTCCTTAATCCTACCTGCCAAGGACATTTCATGCCCCTTCTAGCCCTCCTAACTTCTATTTTTTAAATTCTTTGCTGCTTCCCTTATACTTGTCAAGGACTTTATTTGATTTTTGTTTCATTTCCTGAGCCTTACATATGTTTCCTTTACCTTTTTAACTAAATTTCCAACATCTCTCCCCGTCCAAGGTTCCTGAATCTTGCAATCCTTATCTTGCATCTTCACAAGAACATGCTGGTCCTGAACTCTGGCCAACTAGCTTTTAAAAGAGTCCTGTACATCAGATGGAGATTTACCCTGAATAGCTGCATCCAATCTAATTTCTCCAGTTTCTGCCAAACTCTTTATTCAGTTAAGAGATAAAGGCATTGCCGGCTAGGCAGCATTTATTGCCCATCTTTAATTGCCCATTGAGCATTTAAGAGTCAACCACATTACTGTGGGTCTGGAGTCACATGTCAGCCATATCAGCTAAGGATGGCAGTTTCCTTCCCTAAAGAACATTAGTGAACTAGATGGAATTTTCCTATAATGGACAATGGACTCATGCTTAATACTGTTGTAATTAGCTTTTTTTCCCAATTTAGCACTATCACCTGAGGACCAGATTATCCACTTCCATAACTATCTTAAAACTTACGTAATTATGATCACTGTTCCCAAAATGCTCCCCTAACTGAAACTTCAATCACCTAGCCAGGCTCATTCACAATACAAGGTGTAATACGGCCCCTTCCTTAGTCAGACTACCTACATATTGTTTCGAGAATCCCTCCTGGATGCTCTTAACAAATTCCAACCCATCCATAGCCCCTGGCACTAAGGCCAAATAGCCAATAAATATCTGATAAAAGCAAACTACTGCAGTCTCTGGAAATCTGAAACAAATACAGAGAATGCTAGAGAAACTCAGGCAGCATCTGTGCAGAGAGAAAAGGTATTAATGTTTCGATTCTATTTATAACTCTTCCTCGACTGAAGAGTCCTGCCTGATCTGATGAGTTTTGCCAGTAGTCTCTGTGTTTGCTTGGAATAAATATCTGATTTGCATTCTAAAAGGCAGCTCAGCTCTACCTTCTGAAGGACAATTAATCCTCAGCTTACCACACATACTCCTTGAATATATTTAAAGGATTGCATTCAGAACTCTAACCACATCAAAAATGATGTGATTGAAAAGTAATCTCTTCTCAATAATATATTTCAATGGCTGGTGTGGAACTTAAAACAATTATTAGCTGCTATACATACCGCTTCCAACTTCAGACCTGCAGTTAGTAACTTCATCACAATTACCCAATGCCTGGTAAAACTGAGTCCGGCATCAATCTTCAGCGGCTTTTGCTCGGAGCTCCAACAACACTAATTAATCTCAACACCATCAAAGGCAAAAACAACCCATCCACTAATTTAAATATCGACGAGATGCACTGCAGCAACGCACCAAGACTGTTTCAATAGCAACTTGCAAACACCCGACCACTACCGTCTCGAAGGACAGCTGCAGCAGATACAAGGGAGCACCACGAACTACAACTGTCCCTCACCATCCTGACTTGGAATTAGATCACCATTCCTTCACTTTTGTGGGATCAAAATCCTGGAAGTCCCTTCTCAACAGAACTGTACCTATGCCCAGTGGCCTGCAGTGGTGCAAGGAAGAGGCTGGCCAACAGATATTCATGGTCATTAGGGATGGTCAAGAAGTATTAGCCTTGACAGTGATGCTCACATCCCATGCAAAAAAAAGTCTATTACCATAAATAATAGGATAAGTTCACACTAACAACTTTTGTACCTTCTGAACTTGAAAAATCATCATGATTATATTTTCTTTGCCAGCTTCAAGCGCTTTTACAATAAAGAATGCACAGTACAAAGCCAGAAGATCTCCAAAAGCAACACTTAATGTGTCTTCCTTTTGAAAGCCAATTAAGTAAAAGGATGCCTGCAAGCTGTCTGTAATGGGGGAATATTTCATTTCTAGTGGAAACTTTCTCAGTGGTGCATAGCACAATGCGAGAGGAATGCACATTTGCCTTCAGCCAAGATGAGACTTAGTTTGATGTAGTTACTGGTTCCCCTCCCCAAACACAAACCTGCACCACCTTCCATCAGGTACCTGTCCCGTGCACTTATGACAGAGTCCAGCATCGATTCAAACAACAGAAAATAACCCTGTGTAGAAAATGAGAGGAAAATGATTAATGAGCGATAAATATAAGATCAGAACGACCAATCAGCATAAAAGCAACTAGCCTAAACCCCTAAAAGAAAATAAATATCAGAACATGTGCATTCACCACTGTGAATACTTTAAGTACCCCAAACATCAATATCTTGAAAACATTTTTAAGCACAGATTTTAATAAATGTAATTACTCCATAGGCTTCATTGATGACAAAACCTATCATCAGAACGCTGACAGAATTCCAACGAGTAAAATGCAAGAAGGAGTGACACAAACGCGCATTGTATTCCTGGGATGAAGGTTATGGGGTGATTTAATCCAGACTTTTAGGAGATTAAAGGGAATAAATGGGGAAGATTAAAGTAATTTATTTCCATTAGCTGCAGAGTCACAGGCTTGAGGGGGTGGCATGGCCTGAAAACTGGTGCAAGGTTTCTCAGGACTGAAATTATGAAACACTTGTACACATGTTGGTTGCCAGATGTTTTGAACCATCTTCTGCAAATTGAATTTGACGTGCATTAATTGTTCATTTCAAATCTGAAACTGATAAGAGTTTTGGGAACCAAAACTACCAAGACATAAGGGACGAAGATAAGGATATGGAGTTAGGTCGCTGATGAGCCATAATTGTAATTATTTATTGGATGGACTTGGCCTAAATGGTCCAACACCAGTGCTTGGATACAAGCTGTAACCATGGAGAAATTTATTGCCATTGATCTGCCCACATAGGATGTTGCAAATGTGCAACTTTTCTTTCATCGAGCATCTCAGACAGCATTACTCGAGCATCCTCAAATGAGGTGCATGCACTACATCGCTATAATCACCAGTGCACAATCCACCCTATCTTTTTTAACTGAAAGACAAGTGAAATATCATTCCTGGTGGTCTTCCAGGGCCATCATTTTGCCCCTCAGGAGATTGCAGCTTGAGACAAACCCTCTATGAGGCCCAACTCTTTCCATTTGTAACTGTTCTCCTTTTTTCAGCTAACCAGAGTAAAATAACGTGGAACAGGCCAGAACAGAGAATCAATCTACGTTGATCTTCACTAATCCCTATTTCAATTTATTTTACGTATACAGTGTACATAAAACTATGCAGGTCTTACAAACAAATTTCATTACTTGAATCTACAGACAGCATTGAAAAATACAGGAGTAGATTTTATTTGTCTGGATCATTTGAGTGAATTGCTAACTCGATGGAACCCACTCAATTTGAAATGTTAATTTAGTAATTTCTGGATGATTTTTATATTCATTCATGGGATATTGGGTCAGCATTTATTATGCTAGTTGCCCTTGAGCACTGCCTTCTTGAATCAATGCAACCATGTGCTGTAGATAAACCTACAATGTCCTTAGGGTGGGAATTCCAGAATTTTGACCCAGTGACACTGAAGGAATGACAATATATTTCCAAGTCAGGACAGAGTCTAGCTTGGAGGGAACTATCAGATGATTGTGCTCCCATATATCTTCTGCCCTTGTTCTCGCCCAGGCAGGTGGAGAGTACTCCATCACACTCCTTGTGCCTTGTAGATGGTGGACAGGCTTTGGGAAGTCAGGAAGTAAGTTACTCATCGCAGTATTCTTAGCATCCGACCTGCCCTTGCAGCCACAGAATTTATGTGGCTAATCCAGTTCAGTTTCTGGTCAATGGTAACCCCTAGGATGTTAATAGTGGGGAATTCAATGATTGTAATGCCATTGAATGTCAATGGTCTTGCTGGATATGGTCATTGCCTGGCATTGGTCTAGCTGGCAGAGGATGAGCACTTTCAGAAGACTGGTCAGGAGGTGACGCTGAAAATATAACTCATAATATCTGATTACTTATAAAACAGAAACATTAAAGACTTTTAGGGGTAAACTTTTAAGTGTATGTAAAACCATTACTTGGAAAATGTCAATAAAGTCCTACTTTCTGCAGGGGATACCTTCTCAAACTATGTCTCTGTCAGTAATTTTTGCTAATGCTGATTGCACAAGTGCAATATACAACAGGTGAGCAGTGAGCACATTTAATCTGAGAAACCATGTACAACATTAGATTCACAGCCGGTGAAAGATGATGAAGATTCATGATGTATTAGTACTTGAGTTCTAATGTGGACAGAGCCATGTAGACATTTTAAGCTTGAATTGTATTTCTGTGTGTTTATAAAAAAGGAATAACTTAGTTTCAATTTCTAGTTCTGACAGTGGTGCTGTGGTGTCTAGAAATGTGTTAACGTGCATTTACATAAATTTAGAAAAGAAAATCATTGAGGTGAATAGGTAAATGCTTCAGAAAAAAATATGTCAAAGAGAGGAAATAAATGGTTTAAGATGTCATATGACACAGGGAGCGAGGGATAGAAACATTTTCCCTTTAGAAAGAGAGAATGATCCAGAAGGTTACGTAATATGCAGGTTTCTGTTAGAGAGAAGAGGTCGATAGTGGCAAACAGCTGTAGTTTAGCAATCTCCAAAGCAGCTTGGGTCGAAAAGAGGTTCTGAGTGGTTTAATATAAGTAAGGGTTTATCGAAGATGCAACACTACATCTACAGTCATGCAGAATGATCATGTGAGATACAAATATTTTTACGGTAAATAGATACATAACAAAATAACAGGAACTCAAACAGTGTTTTCTTTTATTTCATAAAGGGATCATAGAATTTTTGAAAAATTTGCTCATGGGAATGTGGGGATCATTACCATTGCCTTGGACAATCAATGCTAACGTGGTGGTGAGCTGCTTTCATGAACTGCTGTAGTCTGTTTGTTAACAAGGGAGTTCCAGGATTTTGACCCAAAAATCTGGATCCAAGTGGGTGGAGGTGCAAATCTAGCCTGATGCCAGTGAATGTCAGACTGGCTTGAAAGGCTGAATGATCAACATTTGTTCCTGTATATTAATCTAAAACCTTTATATACTTCGGTCTGATACAGGTACAATGTCAGGAAATGCAACAGTAGGTGGCAACCAAGTGCATAAAGACCTTTATGATTTGATAAGAAGTCCAAATCCCATTAATAATGTCAGTAGATACAGCATGTATGCTTGTGAATCTCATAGCGGCATTAACAGCATGAGAAGTACCACTCATAATAGTCAAACAATTTCATACATTTGTTCCGTTGGTTGATTCTGAGCACACAAACACCCTTTCAAAGCAAAATTATACCAAAAAATATAAACACACAAATTAAGCTGTTTTGTCCCTGAAGCAGTTTACGTTGTCAGAGGAATTAATCACTTGCACTTGCAGCTTTTAATGATTTTCACACCCGGATCAAAAGGAAAACAATTAACAAACTACAAGATATGTACAGACACCAGTTGTTTGAAATGTCAAAAACTCAATATCCTTCATAATCTCTGAAGGAGATTTTAGATCATTGACTGTACACCGATTGGGATTTTTCTGCCTTGCAAAAATACCACCCCACTCCCTAACCTTATTCCACTTTCAAAGTGTGTTAGAGTGTGTGTGTTAGTGTGAGAGAGACAGAGAGAGAAAGAGAGAGAGAGAGTGTGTGTGAGAAAGAGAGAGAGAGAGAGTGTGTGTGTGTGTGTGTCTGTGGGTATGTGAGTGTGAGAGAGAGAGAGAGTGTGTGTGTGAGAGAGAGAGAGTGTGTGTGTGTGTCTGTGGGTATGTGAGTGTGAGAAAGAGAGAGAGTGTGTGTGAGTGTGTCTGTGGGTATGTGAGTGTGAGAGAGAGAGAGAGTGTGCGTGTGTGAGTGTGTGTGAGAGACAGAGCGAGAGAGAGAGAGAGAGTGTGTGTGTGTGCGTGTGCGTGTTTTGGGGTGTTTGTGTTACCATTCCCTTTTTTCCCAGGTATTTGGTACAGCTTCATTATTTTCCACAAGCCATTGTCCTTTGGCTGACCTATCCCTGCACTGATGTTCCTCCCACAAATGCAACACCAGCACCCACCAGTCCCTTTTCACTATGACAGTGAGTGAGTACTGTCCTTGGTGCTGAATTGTGTAATTTACAATGGATATCTGAACAATCAGCTCCCTGCACTTGTGTGCTGGGCTCATCTGCAGAGTAATTTAGAATGTAATTTCACAGACCACTGCCTCACCTGTAGGGGTGCCATCTGGCTACAGAATTATACCTGTCACAGTCTCCACTATGCTCCATGATGATCTCGGGTCCAGGGTACGTTCTGCTTTGTCAAACAGCACCTTCAGAATTGCACAGCTCATCCTTTTTTTTAAAGCAGTGTACAATTAATATATTCTAACCTTGTGCTTAGAAAAAGCCATTTTAATTTCAACAGTTCAGGGTGATAAAGTTATTAACGTAGTGCTTCGAGTCTAGAATGGTCTACATTTCCATATTTCTCATCAAAGTAAAACAGCATAATGAAGGAATGTGTACAATTTCCTGGAAATGTATTTTCTGCACCACAGATATGAAAATAAAATGTGATCTACTGCAATCTCCTCTGCCCTGCACCACCACCTCCACCAAGCTCTAAAATTCTCTTCACGGTAATAGTGACGCATTGCATAACTTGTTGCAGTTCCATTAATTTCAGAACCCGAGATAGTGGATAAAGCTTCTTATCAATGGGGGAGGAAAAGATGCATTCCAAACACAACCGGGTGGAAGGACATTAGTTCTTCATCTGCTAGGTGCCTTCATCTGCTCTACCTTTGTGCCCTAGCCATGGGATAAAAATAGAGAATTTTCAGCTAGAGCGTGGATTTAAATGTGAATTTAATGCATCATAATACACTACATCTTTTTAAGATCAAACATCAAATCAGAACATTACATGCATAAAACTTTTGCAGTCTAATAACACAAAGCTCAGACACTACATCAGGCAGGTTGAAATTAAGAATTTAGTCTTGTTGAAAAATTACTGTGATTTCTGAGGTGTGATGTATGAGCAGAGTGATGAAAGCTGATGAAAGCTGATGTACTGCAGCAAACGCGTCAGGGGTAATAAGTATGTTGATTGCTTAGTGAACATTTCATAGGCCATACATTTAACCTGTCAATAAAGACACCAACTATATTGCCTCAGAATTATAAAAGGTGAGTATAATACAAGGAGAAATAAATTTAGTCAGTGCGACATTCAAGCCACAGCGTTCACACGAAGAACCGATAAGCCAAAAGAACACAATTTATTTGGGCATTTACAGACACAGATTTCATGTGAGAAAAACATTTTCAGAGTTTCTCAAAATCCAGACCATTTTTTTAAAAATTGACATTAATGTGAAGAGTCTTTCCTTCTGGAACAAATAGTGCATTGTTCATTTTACAAACTGGTAAATATAACATGGACAACATTCAAAAACCACATGTAAACTAGCACCTTAGACTCAAGATGAAAAATGAGTTACATTTAACCCCTACATTATGTGTGTGCACATTCAAGAATATTAATCATAAACATGCAAATTGTTCTATCGTACCCAAGTGCCTATTAGTGGGAAGACAAATGACAAATGCAAAAATTGCACAAAGGCCGTAAAATGGCAAAACTGCACGTCTAAAAATTCGAACATAATCAACGCACATATTTGTGCCTTATGTTACTTAGAACACAAGCCAAATGAAAAACCATAACTGACTATGTTTTAAATATGGCAACAAAAATCCATTTTCCCATAAATGCTCAAGTAATAGTTTCAATATTATACGATATCACAGTGGAAAAGAAAAAATATTGCTGGAAAAGAAATCTCCACTGTATGTAATTGGTGTGTTATGATAGGTTCAGTCAGGAATGTGTTTTATTATAGCTTTGAAAATTCGGTTTACTAATATCGTGCAGTGCACCTTAATTGACATCATTGCTGTTGAAAATCAGCAACGAAAACCTACTGTCAAATATAATAATAAGAACAGCATTGATAGAGATACAGCAAACATATACAATGGTAGGTGACAAACGTACTGTCACAGTGATGGTTCACAATAGCACAGCAGGTATTAACAAGGAGAGAGGACCATTGAACAAAGTGGCTGAGAAAGTATTTGGGAAAAATAACATAATGCAGTTCCCGCTTTGACAGCCACACCGACAACAGCCTGCAAGTGTGAAAATGGGGGACCTCAGCAATTCTCGGCCAACCCCATGTCAGGGGGTTTCGGAGCCTGAACTGATTGGCAACAAAGTAAATCTGAGGTGGAAGGGTCGGAAATGTTCTGTATAGTCGTCCCTCCAGATGGGAATCAGAGTCCCGTGTATTTTACAGGACCCCAATTTCCATCACGAAGGGTCCTGCCTCTCAAAAAAGGCAACACACCAGGCACCAAAACACTGCCCAATTGTAAAATGGCACTATTTGAATCAAGATCGAGCTCAGGGCAGTGAGAACTCCTCTGTCTCTAATTTCCTCTGTCATTTTCAACTGCAACAATATTTACATTGCACGTCAAACATAATAAAGTAACACTTCACGTTACAGAGAAACATAGAAACTAGGAGCAGAATTAGGCCTGCTCTGCCATTCAATATGTTTACAACTGATCCTCTAATGCAATGCTACTTTCTCGCTTTCTCCCCATATCCCTAAATGCCTTTAAGAACTAAACAATTCATCAATTTCTTTCTCAAACATCTTCAGTGGCTTGGCCTCCACAACCAAGCAGAATTTAGTGCCAAAACACTTAATATTCTATCAGAACAAATAACCATAGCATTGTCAATGGGGTTGGTGTGAAGCAGCATTCTGGAAGGTAGAAAATGAGGTTGGGAGGCTGCAAGGTGCTGAGAGGGAATTCCAGAGCTTGGGGGCCTTGGCAGCTAAAGGCATGGCCACCAATGGTGAAGCGAGTACCTTTAGAAATGCATAAATGATTAGAATTAGAAGATCACAGGTATCATGGAGGGTTGTGGGGCTGGGTAGTATTACACAGAGAGGGAGGAGTGAGGTCAAAGGGGCTGGAGGTAAATTAGAAACAGCAATGAAAAGTTTCAAACTGGGACACTGCTTAATCAGGAGCCACTGTAGGTTAATGACAATCATAGTGTATGGGAACGTGGCGTGATTGAGGATAATAGTTGCAGATATCTGCACACTCTAGGGTGTATGGACAGCAGAAAGTGGGAGGTTGGCTCAGGAGTGCATCGGGATAGTCAAGTTCACAGTTAATAAAGGTACAATGAGGGTTTCAGCATCATAGCTGAGGCAGAGATGAAGTAAGACATGAAACACCAGTGCGAAAGGTAGTCGTAGTGATACATGGCTCAATGGCAGTCTGTTCAATCTCAGCGAGTTGGCAAGGAGACAATGGTTTCGGTATCTAGGAAACAGGGTTTATTGCAGGAACCACAGACTCCGCAAGGAAACTTCTGTTGATCAAATACAGAATATCAGACAAGCACTCGACTGTGTAGAGAGGTATTGGTATGATAGGATTGGGTGCCATCAGCAAACATGCAGAAGCTGACACTGTTTTCAGATTATACTGCTGAGGGTCTAAACATCGGTGAAAAATCAGACAGGGAGAGAGGCCAGAGGTAATGATGTGAAAACAGCAAGAGAAATGATTAGAGATAATTCTCCAAGCAAGTTTAGATAGACACCAATTGCTCTAGCATCCAACTGCATGAATCAGGATAGGGATAAGGACAGAGAGAGGGTTAAGGAGAGGGATAGTGACAGGATCAGGGAGAGGGATAGAGACAGAGTCAGGGAGAGAGTTAAGAGGAGGTTAGGAGAAGGGTTAGATAGAGGGTTGGGGGAGGGTTAGGGAGGGGGTTGGGGACAGGGTTAGTGGAAGGGATAGGTATTAAAGGGTGATAGCACAGTTAACCATTAACAAAAGCTGCAGACAGGTTAAAAAGGATGAGGGGGGATAGTTGTGGCAGTTTAGGTGACAAGAGACGTTTTGGTTCTGAGACCCTTATTGGTCGGATTCGCTGACAGAAAGTTAGAAGGTTACAACACATTCAAGAATTTGAAAAAGGTGAGCATTTGGAGATGGGACAGGATGGAAGTGTCTAAGATTGTTCTTTGATGAGATTGACGCAGTTTGTAACTTCAAAGGACTGGTGGCTTAGAAGAGAGAACCATTAGTAGCACCAATTAACAAGGAAATCAGGGATGGGAGTTGGGAAGTCAGCCATTTAGTGCGAATGGGACTGATGGTGAAAGTGAAGTGAAAGTTGCCATAGTCCCAAAGGCCCATAGGCTTCTCACTTTTATTAAAGAGAGAGAGAGAGAGAGAGAGAGAGAGAGAGGGGTGAGCAGTAGTGAGGTTAAACTGAGGGTCAACGTGTCTCATGTGAGAGACAGGTAGCCTCAGCCATTTCATGAACTTTAACCTGTGCTATTGGCATCGCCCAGTATCTTGCCAACTGAACTAACTGATTCCCACAGCTGAGATTGTAGGAGGCAGGTTGCATGAACAAGGAAAGCTCAGAGGAGGCCCAAGGGCAGACTGGAAGTAGAGAAGGATGTGAAGACAAGGCTGAGGAAGGGTGGAGAGGGATCATTCTGAAGCAGCACAATTCCCGTTGCTGATGGTGCAGTGAAGGGGAGGGGAAGGGGAAGAGATTGTATGTGAGACTAAACCCAAGTATAAGTGTTTGCAGGCAGGGTGAGGGCAGGGTCCCAGACAGGATGTGAGAAGAGTGTAAAGTTAAGGTAAAAAGGGAAGTGTGTAAGGCTAATGTGGGACTTGAAGATAAGGAGGAGTGTCATCAATCAAGACCATTCCAGGTCAGCAAGGACTGGAGAGGTGCATGAGCAGGACATGCATTCCAATTAGGTGAGACAGAATGCCCATTTGATACCTTGGGTGTTGCTTCCTCCTGTGAGGTACGTAGATCTTCACTTCCTTACATAACTACGGTATGCTGAAGAAACAAATTTAGGAAATGAAATGTCATAATTACTTCCTTTTGGGGACCAATCAAAATCTAATTACTTCAGCGCCTCTGAAGCGAATGTTAATGAATTGTTTTGGTAGATACTGCAAAAGTTGTAATCTTAGGTTTAATAAAAGGCAATGCATGGGAGATTTTTGGCTGTTTAATTCACTGTATTTTCCCCCAAGTAGATTTCCCGCTCACACTTGGGGCTTTGAAGATAATGAGGTGAAAATGGTGTTAATTATGAATTCACAGAACATGTGTAAATCTCATTAAGTTAAGCGAGCTACTACAGGAATTACATAATTACCAGGAGTACACAAGTGACACAACTTGACCACCATTTTCCAAACAGGAACAAACGGCATTGGTTACATCAATGACAAATGAGAAAAATATGGTAAAATGTTCAGTGCAAGAAGTAATGCAACCAACTATCCCTGTAAAAATGCGTTCCATTCTTGACCAATAAAACTGCCACAGGATCAACAGTTAAACATATTCACCTACACTGTACAGTGAATAACCTCAAATATCAGTGCTCGTCAAATTGCCATATATCATAATACGATATTAGTTAGAGTCATAGAGTTCTACAACTGAGGAAAAAGCCCTTCAGCCCATCAAATCTGCGCTGATCAAAAACAACCACCTCACTATTCTAATCCCATTTTGCAGTACTTGGCCGTTAGCCTTGTGTGCCTTGACATCACAAGTGTACATCCAAATACTTCTTAAATTGCTATGCTTTTAATCCTGAGGTGAGCCCAGAAGGGAAGCTAATGAATTGAAGGCTCTTGTGGTAGTGTCCCTACCTCTGAACAGGACAGGAGGTCTGGGTTCCAGTTCCACCTACTGCAGACATTTGTCATACATCTCTGATCAGGCTGATTGGAAAGTAGCAGGAAGCTGACGGGAATCTACACTTCCTTCTGAAATATTTACACAGGTTGCAAAATGTCAATACTGTGAGCACCACCACCGACACTCAGTAGCAGCAGTGTGTACTGTCTAAAACATGAACTGCAGAAATTCACCAAAGCTCCTTAGATAGAATCTTCCAAACCCACAAACATTTTCATCCAGATGGAAGTGGGCAGCAGATATATGGGAACATCACCATCTCCAAGATCCCCTCCAAGCCACTCACCATCCTCACTTGGAAACATAATTTGTTCCTTCAGTGAGACTGGGTCAAAAAATCCTGGAATTCTCTCCCTAAGTGCATTGTGAATCAACTTACAGCAGTTCACTACCACCTTCTCATGGGCAACTAGGGACAGGCAATAAATGCCCCTGTCCCGCGAGTGAATAAAAAAAAAATGAAATGGAAAACATCTGAAGCTTCTGCCTGTGAGCAAAGCTATTTCGACAATCACATTACCACACCATACATCTCTTCCACTGCTCCTGCACATTTCCATGATTCAATAAAAAGAAGTACTTTTTGGTGAAGAAAAATTACAGAAATGAAAATGAAATGTTTAATGCAGCGTGCAGTCATTTCATTATAGACCAGAAAAGAAAGTTAAAGATATTCCCAAGGAAGGCAACACAGCTATCATATCAGTTGACAAAAGTAATGAGTAGAGTTTAAGAATATTCACAATTATCAATCATGTGATAATGGTTAGTTTATTTCCTTCATAAACCCAAATTTTGCTTAGGCAAGATTATTTATCATTGTAAAATGAAATTAGAAATGATTTCAGCTGGAGGTTATGATATTTCAGTCAACAGTTTCAACCATGTAATGGTTAATGAAGGTTTGAGGGAGAGAACGCGTTTATAAAGGTGGAATGAGGAACCACTATTTGCCACAAGTTGACACATGGTCTTTCACAGGCCATATTGCACTTCACAAACCTGAACCCATCTATGTTTTCAGTGTGAATACACCCAGCTGCCCTCCTCCCTGATAACTAAGTTCAGAATGTTCATTCATTACTTCCTAAGTGCAATCAACCCTGGTTCAGGGCTTCCCCAGGCAGTCCTCAGCTCTGACAGTACAAGAACCCTTTGAATGAACAGCTGGGCTATAAAACAGCAGGTCAGCCTGCCGTCTGGTTTAATCACGTCCTTTAGAGCAGGGAATCCTGCCACTCTTACCTGGTCGAGCCTACATGAGGTTGACTGTTTTGTGGCCAAGAAAACACCTCAGTTCCAGGTCAATTAGGGAAGGTCAACACATTTTGGCCTTGACTTTAACAGCCAAATCCCTGAAACAAACTACTGCCTGATTACAACAACAAAAACAGAAATTGCTGGAAAAACTCAGCAGGTCTGTCAGCATCTGTGGAGAGAAAGCAGAGTTAATGTTTCAGGTCTGGTGACACTTCCTCAGAGCTGTTCTAACAGATCTGC
>NC_063348.1:55942552-55964300 GCF_021869965.1 Rhincodon typus
GTTTCAGGTCTGGTGACACTTCCTCAGAGCTGTTCTAACAGATCTGCAGAGTTAACGTTTCAGGTCTGGTGACACTTCCTCAGAGCTGTTCTAACAGATCTGCTGAGTTTTTCCAGCAATTTCTGTTTTTGTTCCAGATTTACAGCATCTGCAGTTTCTATTGATTTTATTTACTGCCTAATTACATTTGATTTTGAACAGACAGCTCACAATGATGAAAATAACTGACCAATTCCTTTGAATCCATATGTGTTCTATCTCTGATCCAGATCATTTAGAAGTAGCATGTATTTACATACTTGTCATACTTTCATTTGGCGATTTAAGATATAATTTCTTCAGCAAAACTTCTGTCCATTCAGGAAGATGCCAAAAACATGTGCTTCAATACAGCTCTACTTGCTGCTTTTTCTCTAAATAAATCACTTAAAATCTCATTCCCTTCATAATCCTGCTAGATATGAACAGAATTAAACAGTGAAGATCATTCCTACTTCAAAGTAGTCTAAGTAGAGATGACAGATGACGATGATATCATAATATAAATGTTTTTCCTCACCTCCTTTCTTTTTCTCTCATTTATCTCTTTCTCATTTTAAATGAACATTTTACTAGCAGTAATCTATGGTGCCTTACAAATGAATAAGTTTTCACCTAATCCCTTGTTCTGGTCAACGTCAGTTGGACAGTTGTTAATAAGAACATAGGAGCAAGAATAGGCTTCTTGAGCTTGTTCAACCACACAGTGAGATCATTCTTACACTGTCTTCAAGTCACATTCCTGCCCACATTGCTTGTTTCCCTTCAAGTTCAAAAATCTACCGATCTCAGCTTTGAATGTATTCAATGACCAAGCTTCCACTGGTGCAGATAATTCCAAAAATTCCCTGCCCTCTCTGAATGGATAAATTTCTCGCATAATAGCAAAGTACTGCTGATGCTGGAGGTCTGAAATAAAAATATAAAATGCTGCAGAAATTCAGCAGCTCTAGCAGCATCTGTGAAGAAATAAAGACGGTTAACGTTTCAAGTCAGGTATAACTGTTCTTATGCACCAAAATTGGTAGGAAAATAATTATACTGATGCTGGCAAATGATTATGTTTATGCTGTTGACAAAGGGACAGGAGGAGCAAGTGGAACAGATGGTGAGGGTGCCCAGAGCAAAATGCAAAGGGAGTGTTAATGGTGGTAGAGGAAGGATGTAGATTTAGAACACAGCTGAAAATATCTCAGCTTTGTTGACAGCAGACTCATGCAAACAAGACACTGGGACAGGAATGTGGGAATTTGGGGGCTAGTAAAATGGAGGACAGTGATCAAGGTCTGAGCTTATTGGGTTGTAAAGTGCCAAAGTGGAAAATGAGGTGCCATACCATCAAGCTTGTGTTGGGGACTTTAATGGAGCACTGCAGCAGGCCTAGGCCAGAAATATTGGCATGGGGGCAAAATGTTTTATTTTGACTGGCAAGGAATTGGGAAGTTGGTGTCAATATTCATAGGAAGAGCAGAGATGTTCCATAGAAACAATGCTCTTACTTCAGTTTGAATTGCAGTTGGTTCTTTATCTCAAGACCCTGCACCTTAGTTCTACAGTCTTCAAGTGAGTGAGGTATTAAACCAGCCAAGCCCTTTCAGAGCTCTTAATGTTTCAATGCCATTATTCTCCTCCACTCTATAGTTTCCATGCACGCTGTACAATTGCTTCTTATAGGTCAACCCTCTGATCCCCAGAATAAATCGAGTGAAATTCATTTTGAGTCCTTTCTGAGTCAAGTATATTCTTCCTTAGGTATGAAAAACAAAAGAGTATACAGTATTCCAGGCATGGTCTCACCAAAGTCCTGTACAACATTTTTCTTTCATTTATTCATTCACAGGTTGTGGACATCTGGACCAGCATTCATTGCCTACCCCTAATTGCCCTCAAGAAGATGGTGGTGAGCTGCTTTCTTAAACCATTGCATTTCCTTAGTGTAGGGACACCCACAATGCTGTTAGAGCTAGAGTTCTAGAATTTTAATTCAGCGAAAGTGATGGAATAGTGATAAGATCCTACGTCAGGATGGTGTGTGATTTGGAGGGGAGCCTGCAGATGATGGTGTTGCCATGCATCTGCTGCCCTTGCTCTTCAAGGTGGTAGAGGTTGTGGATTTACAAGATGACTGGCTGAGAGGTTGCAGAACCTCTTGTAGATAACATACACTAGTGCCATAGTGCATCAGTGGGGAAGGGAGTGAATGTCCATGGTATTAAATAGGGTGTCAGTCAAACAAACTACTTTGTCATGTGCATAACTGCATTTAAGGCTTTCTTACTCGTTACTCCAACCATCTTGCAGTCACGATGTAATCTGTGTGTTTTTATGTATGTATCATATCATTTGTATTAAGTTTGGAATTTGGATTTTGAAGTAGTGATATATGAGTTTTTATGTATGTCTGAAGGAATGAACGATTAAGTTGTGAGGGTTTCTATAGGCATGGTGTTTCTTTTTTACCAAGTTTGTGAGGGCTACTTTTCAGAACTAATAGCTTTTTTTTGTCATTCACAGAAAGAGAGTGTCATTGGCTCAGCCAGCATTTATTATCAAGACGGCAGTTAAGAATCAACCACAGTTTTGTGGGCTTGGAGTCACATGTACACCAGATCAGGAAAAGATGGAAGATTTCCTTCCCTAAAGGAAATGAGTGGACAAGATATGTTTTTCCAACAATCCGTATCATTAGGCTCTTATTCCAATTTTTTATTGAATTTAAATTCCACTATTTGCTATGGTGGGATTTGTACCTGGGTCCGCAGAACACTACCTACATCTCTGGATTAATAGTCTTGTGATAATACCACTGTACTGTCCGAGGGTTTATGAACTAGCAAGGTAATCAATTGTGCTTTAAGATTTCTGTTGGACAAATCTGGACCTGTGAGAGAGAGTATGTGTGTGTGTGAGAGAGGGAGAGAGAGACCTTTTCAGTTTTTTTGTTTGCAATCTTGGGCAATTCTGCAAAACAAGTTAGAGAGAGACAGGAATGTTGATTTCTTCCCTAGCTCAGGTCAGTTTCCTGTTCTCTGCAGTCAAAACTGAAGAAAACGAGATTATCATTCCAGCAGCAGTTACTGTAGGCTGTGATATTTAACTGATAAGTCAGAAACCTTGCATAAGTGAAATCTACCACCTTGTGTCCCTTAGCAACCAGTGGAAGCATCTGGAGAATGATGATTGAAGCAATGTGCTGGCTAGAACAACAGTCATAAAGATCATCTGAATAACAGAACCTGGGAACAAAGATTACTTTCCAGTCTTTCCCCGTGTCCATAAACTATCTTACCCTGTTTGTCTGCATGTGTAGGGAAGAGTTTATAAGAAGAAGAGTTTTAATTAATATAAACTGACAGTTTATAACGGTGGCTAAAGTCTAATTGGTTCCCATAATGGCTGAGGTTACAATAAAGGTCTCTCCTTCTCAACCTCTCCCTTTGTTTGAGGCATAGTGACCCTCAGGTTAAACACCATCAGCTGTTTTTCTTTAATGAAAGGGCAACCTTGTGGTTCCCTGGGACTGTAGCAAATTTACCTTTACCTATAATAACTAGAGATTCTTGTTTAATATGGAAACCTGCTCAGTGCTTCTTATCAATCTGGGACTGAAAGTTGGGTAAATTGATGAACTTTGTGCACTTTTTAAAATTTTTGACTTTTGTTATGACTCTGGGAGTAGTGTGGCTTGATTTCCAGCTGCATTCCTCATACAGGCTTAACACAAAAGATGGACATTAACACTGTTTATCTGAATGTTAGCCTAGCTGGTAGTTTTACATTCTGCTATTTGTTGAGGTGATGAACACACCGTTTTCAGCCTTTAGCAGAAAGAATCCCATTACAATATCAGCAACCACAGTGACCATTATGAAGAGCTTCTATATTTTTGTTGGGGTGGGGCAAGGGGGAGTTAGTGTGGCGGTCATGGTCAAAGAAGTGGGGGAGCGCGGAGAATGTGTGCTTTGAACTGATAAATCCCTGAGCCTGAATCATGAATAGCCTGGTCAGACTGATAGCTGACAGTTACCAGAACTAAAAGCTAATCCTCTGCAGCTGCTCTTTGAAGCAGAAGTCAAATGCATTATGACAGAAACACAGGAGTCCAAGTTAATTGTTTAAAAAAAAAATCTCATGGGATTAAGCATTGTGACAAAAAACACATAGCAATGACTGATCTCTACTTACATTTGTACAAATCCTGATTCCTCTGCAGAATTTACAGTGTGTTGAATTCATGGTTCGAATCAGAATTTTTAAGCCATTTTTAAGGCACTAAAATCAAAAGATTGAATATTCTCAGTGCTCTCTCAATTTCGAATAGGAACACAGGAACATCTGTAGGCCATCGAGCACTTTGAGCCTGTTGTATCATTCAAAGAAATTAAGGTTGAGCTGTGTCCTAACTCCATTTACCTGTCTTTGGGCCATATCCCTTAATACCATTGTTTAGCAGGAATGTATCTATCTCAGATTTAAAATCAATAACTGATCCAGCATTCACTGCTGTTTGTGGAAGAGTTCCAAACTTCTACCACCCTTTGTATGTAGAAGTGCTCCCTTATATCTCTCCTGAATGGTCTGGCCCTAATTCTCAGGCTATGTCCCTTGCTCTGGTGCAAATAGTTTATCTTTATTTACCCTGTCTTTTCCTGTTCATATCTTGAAATCTTTGATCAGATCATCCTTTAACATTCTAAATTCTAGAGAGACAGGCCTCATTTATTTGGTCTTCAGGGTCATGAGGAGAGATTACGCAAATTAGGTCTATTTTCTCTCATATTTTGAATGGTTTAGTGGAGATCTGATTGAAGTCTTCAAGATATGAACAGGAAAAGACAGGGTCGATAAAGATAAACTATTTCCAATGGTTGGGGATTCTACAGAATTAGGGCCAGACCATTCAGGAGCAATGTTAGAAAGCACTTCTACACACAAAGGGTAGTAGAGGATTGGAACTCTCTTCCACAAAGAGCAGTGGATGCTATATCAGTTGCTAATTTTAAATCTGAGATAGATAAATTTTTGTTAAGCAAAGGCAGTGAGGGATATGGGCCAAATGAGTTAGGCCACAGATCAGTCATGGCCTCACTGAATGGTAGAGCAAGTTCCAGGGGCTGAATGGCTTACTTCTGTTCCTTTGCTCTTCAAAGGAGAGTCCTTCAATGATAATCTCAGTCGGTGCAGGAATTGCACCCAATGCTGTTGGCTTCACTCTGCATCACAAACCTACTGTCCAGCCAACTGAACTAACATGCTGGTGAGATCATAGCTAATGCATTTCCACTGCATATGCGCAAACAATTTTTTTTTTAATGAACCAGTGCCTAGCCATTTATTCCATCTCGCATTTGAATTTAACAGTTGACACATTTTCCTCATACATTAGCCCTTGAATGTAGGCAGTGTTAAACTACAGACTCCACATTCATTTGCAAGAAAGTGACTACCCTGGTGATTTCAAGTTTCCCTAGCACCTAGTTATCCGAGTATTCCTTTGTTGACAGGTTTAAGATTATATCTTTCCTGTTTTAATAAGGTCTCCTTTTATTCATCTAAATTTCATTGAGTACAGTCCCAACCTACTCAACCTCTCCTCATAAGAAAATTACTCTATGCCTGGGATTAATCTCTGCGCTGCCAATATACTTTGCCTTAGGTAAGGGAACCAAAACTGTTCACAATATTCTAGGTCTGATCTAACCAGCGCCTAATATTGTGTGATAGAAACTGTAGGATGATGGCTATAATTTTAAGGGTTACTTTCTCATTACAGGCTGATGACTGGTGGTGGGTTAACCTGAGCACCACCATGCCTCAGGTGAGGGGAAGAGATTGAGGAGGACAGACTCTCGCGGTAATCTTGAATCCATACTTTTGGCATCACGCTTAGCTAATCTGGTTTGTGCATGGCTCATGGATTTCTGATGGACAGTGATTGCTTTGTGACTGCATAGTAAATAATCGGGCTTCAAGATTTGTTAGATTTCTGAATTTTTTTGAATTGAAAGAGGGAGATTTTAAGATTCCCTTTTGACTTCAAGTGGGCAATCCTATGAAGGCTGTGTGGAGAAGTGCTCTTGAAAAGTGAAGTGCATATGGAGAATAAGGTCACCTTAGAATGAAGAGTTACTGTTTGTCCCAGAACAAAAGTGTTGGGATAAAACTCTGAAGAGGTTACTTAAAGCTAAATACATTTAAGCTGGTGTATGCTAGCTGTAATTTAAAATTTGAAGTCACAAGTAACTTAAACCTAACAAGATGTTAACTATGGAGAATCTAGTGTGAATACTGTCCAAGTAATGTATTGAGTACTGTACCAGCGGCGTGTTTTGTGTAATATATAAATACAGTTTTGTTTCTTTTCAATTCTAAAGAAGCAGTTTTGATTAATGGGATTACACTTCTACTGCATGCTTTAAAATTGCAATTTTAAAACACGCAGTAGAAGTGTAATCCCATTAATCCAAATTTGTATTAGAAGCATATAGTTTGGATTTTTCTATTTTATCTTAATTTCTTATACAATAAACTTGCATTTTATTGTTGAAGCAAAGATCTGTCTAAACCAAAACAAAATTAAATATGATCTATCAAGCCAGGTTCCTGTCTAGGATCTGACTTGCTTGGTAATAACATCAGCTGGGATCACAACAAGAGCTTTAGCAATTTTTCCCTATTTTCAGATTCTACTCCCTTTGAAATAAAATCCAAAAACATTTTCATTCAAATATTTTGTGGAGTGTTTCCTTTCTACAATGGATAGTGATTATTTTAAAATAAAAGTTATGGTTCCAAAAATATTAAAAACAAAACATCCCGCATGTTAACAAAAGCGACTCCTGAACACATTCAGCTAAACTGATTCAATGACAAATGGACTACATATTACTGCTGAAGAGTTAATCCTACTGTCTCTTGTGGCTGGAATATTAATAAACAGGAAACAGAATTCTCTGGTATCACAACCATTTACAGCTGAGACATTTTTCTCAACAAACGCACAAAGCTCCCAGCTTGCTCAATATGAAGGATAGAAATTAGTCACAGCTAAAAGGCTTTCCAGAATTTTCTGGTTTCAGGGAGCAGTTGGCTCATGTGATTACAATTTAGATCAGAATAAAAATTTGCATCTTTTATCTGATGGTGCATCCATTGGCTCCCTTACAGCAAATGAGGCCTTTTGGCCCCTCGAGCCTACTCGCCATTCAATAAGATCATGGCTGATCTGACATTCCTCATATCCATTTTCCTGCATTTACCCATAAACTCTGATTCCCTATTGATCAAGAATCTATCTATCTTAAATAGACACATTATTAAAGCATTTAGTATCCTCAGCCTTTACTGACAGAATATAAGAGCAAGGATGTTACTTTAGGTGAGACGTCAGAGGTAGGTTCTTTACTCAGAGAGTGGTCGGTGCGTGGAATGCATTGCTGGAGAGGGTAGTGGAGTTGGCCTCATTACGGGCATTTAAGTGGCTATTAGATTGGCATATGGATGATAGTATAAGGTAGGGGTGGAGGTTAGATAGACCTTAGGTTTAGGGTAAAAGTTCGGTACAACATTATGGGCCGAAGGGCCTGTACTGTGCTATGTTCTAGGTTCTATTCTATGCTCTATGTTCTATATTCTATGTTACGTTGGACTTATTTGATGTTGGGGAGATAATGGTGTAGTGGGAATGTCATTGGAGTACAAGTCCATTCCACATGCATTCAGAGACGTGGACATGAGGCTGATTCAGTAGCTGTGCTGAGGGACTGCTGCACTCTCAGAGGGGCTGACTGATGGATACAGGCAGTCCCTGGGTCGCAAACACAGAAATATAGAAAATCGGTGCAGGAGTAGGTCACTTGGCCCTTCAAGCCTACACCACCATTCAATACGATCCTGTCTGATCTTGAAATCTCAGTATCCCATTCCCGCTTTCCCTCCATAGCCCTTGATGCCTTTAGCCACAAGGGCCACATCCAGCTCCCTCTTGAATATATCCAATGAACTGGCCCCAACAGCTTCCTGTGGGAGAGAATTCCACAGGTTGATAACTCTCTGAGTGAAGAAATTTTTCCTCATCTTAGTCCTGAATGGCTTACCCCTTATACTTAGACTATAACCCCTAGTTCTGGACTTTCCCAACATCAGGAACATTCTTCCCACATCTAGCCTGTTCGGTTCCATAGGATTTTATATGTTTATGTGAGATCCCCCTCATTATTCTAAATTCCAGTGAGTGCAAGCCCAGTCAATCCAGTTGCAAGTGGGTTCTGTTCCCGAGTCTGTTTGTAAATCAATTTGTATGCAAGTCTGAACACATTGTAGGATAATGTAAAGCAGCAATTCATAGCTACAGGTAATGTTCGTAACGGCAGATATTTAAAATTAAACACCCTGTATGGAATGGTGTTCGTATGTACGAACGTTCCTATGTCAGATGTTCGTAACTTTGGGACCCGCTGTAATATTTTAAACTGAGGTCCCGTCCTGGCCTTACAGGGGGGCAGTGGTGGAGAAGGGGTAATGTAGGATGCCGGGGGGAAACATAAGAAATTCCATTGCACTATTAAGAAAAACAGCAGCGATGTTTTCTCATGGTGTCCTGACCAATATAAGATCAACAGGGAAAGATGACTACTCATGGACCAGGTAGCTGCTTATGAGACTTTGTATATGCCAAGTTGCTGTCACATTTCCCTGCACTGCAACAGTGACTACATTTGAAAAGCACTTAATTGGCTGGAAAGCACTTCAGGTTGACCCGAGGCTATGAAAGACATCTTATTAATGGAAGTCTTTCTTCATAGGGAGCAATTCACTGCAGTCTCTCGTGGAAAAGGCTTTTTTTTCCAAATTGAGAAATCTAGATGCAAAGCCCCAGTACCAGAGTACTGAAAAGGGTAATTTAGTGACGACAGCTAAATAGAAGCAGCTGTCACTGGTGACAATGTACAGATTGCTGCTGAGCATTTTTCTAAAGAGGGCGGTTTGTCAGAAGTCGTCAATGCTGCACCAGCAAAAAAAAAATCTCTGCGGCGACGTCAGGGGACTCTCACATCAGCCGGTAATAATCCTGATGAAAGACTGGGCTAATCCAAGGCTATCTCAGCTTCTGGAGGTATGGTTCCAAAACTCACAAGTAGCTGCAAGCAGCAATATCCTGGCAATATAGCAACAAAAGACTCCTGAGACACAAACTCCTTGGATTTGGCAATGCTGAGAGATGACACCATAATTTATTTCAACAGGGGAAATTTTATTGCCGCTTTGTACAGGAGTAAAGGAACCTGGGTGTACATGTGTGTAACTCACTGAAAATGACAGGGGCAGGATGAGAATGCAGTTAAGATCATAAGACCAAGAGAAATAGGATAAGGAGAAGGCCATTCAGCCCCTCGAGTCTACTCCACCATTCAATAGGACGTGACTGAACTGACATTCTTCTTGTCCATTTTCCTGCATTTTCCCCATAACGCTTGGTTCACCAACTGATCAAGAATCTACCTTAGTTAAATATGTACTTTATTAAAACATACAGTATCCTAGGCCTTCATTAACAGGATATAAGAGTAAGGACGTTAGGTTGGATTTATTCTGTTGTTGGACAGGTGGTGGGGTAGAGGTAATGTCACTGGAATACTAATCGAGATGATGAATGCTCTGGCCACAGGGGTTCAAATCTCACCACAACAAGAGCTGGAGGCTCAGGATGGTTGACAAGTGCTGCTCTTTCCAATGACATCAATGTCCCACAAATGAATGGATTAAGGACAAGAACCTGGCAACAGATGAGCACTGTTCACAGGGATAACTGGATACCAATTGAGAACAGGTACTGTAACTAATTCATCCCCTTATTAATATACGGGCATTTGTCAATTACAGCACCCCCATGTGTTGCTCTGCTTGGGAACAGTACACATGAACTGGAGAAGAATCAAACCAAGACCCAGTGAACTAAATTACAACTTCAACTTTGCAACTGCTCGACCCAGGTTAGTGGAAATTGAATCAACAGAACTGCCAGAGGGTTCGAGCACAGAAAGAGGCCATTCAGCCCATCTGGTCTGCACTGGGTCTTCACATGAGCATGAGTACCTCTTCCCTATCTCCTGCTTATTCCCCATACTTCTGCACATCATTTCTTTCCAAACAAACATCCAATGCTCATCTTGATTGCCTCAATTGAACCTGCCTCCACCACACTATAAGGCAGTGCATTCCATACCCTAATCATTTAATGTGTGAAAACGTTTTCCTCATATCACCTTTGCTTCATCTGTAAATTACTTTAAGTCCTTGTTCCTTATATGGGCAGGAACAGCTTCATCCTCCCCAATCCATCCATCCAGCCTGCTCATGATTTTGAAAACCTCTATCAAATCTCCTTTTAGTCTTCTTGACAAAAGTTGGATTCTTAAAAATCTTGACAAAATAAATGTTGAGAGGATGTTTGTCCTCATGGGAGAGTCTAAGGCAAGAGGGCATAGTCTTAGAATAAAGGGATACCAATTTAACACTGAAATAAGAAGGAATTTCTTCTCTCAGAGGTTCGTAAGTCTTTGGAACTCCTTGCCACAGAGGACTGTGGGGGCAGAGTCCTTGCATGTATTTGAGGCTGAGATGGATAGATTATTGATCAGAAGGTGAATCAAGGGTTACAGGGAAAGAGCAGGAAAGTGGATTTGAGGGGTGTTGAATCAGGCATGATCCTATTGAATAGGGCCATAGAGTCACACAGCATAGAAATAGGTCCTTCGATTCACCATGTCTTTGCTGACCAACAGACACTAAACTACATAAATCCTGTTTACCTCCTCTTGGTCTATAGCCTACTTGGCATTTTAAGTGCTTATTCAAATGCATCTTAAATGTTGCAAGACTACCTGCCTCCACTACCCTCTCAGATAGTACATTTAGTATTTCTAGCACCCTCTGGGTGAAAAGAAATTTTCTCAGATCTCCTCAAAACCTTCTAGTTTTAGACACATCTGCGATGGGGTAGAGATTCTCACAATCAACACAGTCTATGCCTCTCATAATTTTGTATACCTCAATCAGGTCCTCCTACAGCCTCCTCTGCTCTAGGGAAAACAAACTCAGCCTATCCAATCACTTCTCATAACAGAGAGTTTCCATCCTAGGCAATATACTCTGCACTGTCTCCAATGCAATCATGTCCTTCCAACAGTGTGAGGACCGGAACGGCACATAGTATTCCATCTATGGCCTCATCTAAAGTTGTAACAAAACTTCCTTACTCCTATATTCTACACCCCGGCTAATGTAGGCAAGCAACCAGTATCCTTTTTCTCACCACCCTGTCTACTTGTCCTGACACCTTCAGGGACCGGTGGACTTGTACACTAAGGTCCCTTTTCAATTTGATAACATCCTTCCGATAGCAGGACAACCAGAACCAGCAGTATTCCAAAAGTGGCCTCACCAATGTCCTGTACAGTCACTACATGATGTCCTAACTCCAATACTCTATGCTCTGATCAAAGAAGGCAAGCGTGCCAAATGCCTTCTTCGCCAGCCTATCCAACTGTGACGTTACTTTCAAGGAACAGTGGTACCCAACATTACAGATATCGGGCTTCAACAAATTCGATTCGATTCATGCCACGCGATATGACAATGGAGGCACTGGAGACTGCAAAGGCTATGGGCCCAACAACATTCCAGTAATAGTACTGAAACCTTGTGCTCCAGAACTTGCCACTCCCCAAGCAAAGCTCTTTCAGTACAGTTACAAACACTGGCATCTACCCAACAATGTGGAAAATTGCCCAGGTATGTCCCATGGACAAAAAGCAGGACAAATCCAACCCAGCCAATTACCACCCTAGTTTTCTCTCGATCATGAGTAAAGTGATGGAAGGTGTCATCAACAGTGCTATCAAGTAGCACCTGCTCAGAAATAACCTGCTCAGTGACGCCCAGTTTGTGTTCCATCAGGGTCACTCAGCTCCTGACCTCATTACAGCCTTGGTTCAAACATGGACAAAAGTGCTGAATTCCAGAGGTGAGGTGAGATTGACAACCCTCGACATCAAGGCTGCATTTAACCGAGTGTGGCATCAAAGAGCCCTAGCAAAACTGGAAATAATGCGTATCAGAGGGCAAAGTCTCTGGTGGTTAAAATCATACCTGACACATAGGAAGATGGTCGTGGTTGCTGGAGGTCAGTCATCTCAGCTCCAGCACATCTCTGCAGGAGTTCCTCAGGGTAGTGTCCTAGGCCCAACTATCATCACCTGCTTCATCAATGACCTTTCCTTCCATCATAAGGTCAGAAGTGGGGATGTTCGTCGATGATTACACAATGTTCAGCACCATTCGTGACTCCTCAGATACTGAGTCAGTCCATGTTCAAATGTAACAAGATGTGGACAATATCCAGGCTTGGGCTGACAAGTGGCAAGTGACATTTTCACCACACAAATACCAGGCTATGACCATCACCAATAAGAGACAACATAATCACCGCCCCTCTATGTTCAATGGCATTACCATCACTGAATCCTCCACTAAAAAAAATCCTGCGTAAGGACCGCACCTCTGGGGGTTACTATTGATGAGAAACTCAACTGGGCTCACCATGTAAACACGGTAGCTACAAGACCAAGTCAGAGGCTAGGCATACTGTGGCAAATAACTCACTTCCTGACTCCCCAAAGCCTGTCTACCACCTACAATGCAGAAGTCACGACTTTCCTGGATGGATGCAGCTCGAAACTTGACACCATCCAGGACAAAGCAGTCCACTTGATTGGTACCACATTCACAAGCATCCACTCCCTCCACCAGGACGCTCAGTACCAGCAGTGTGTACTATCTATAAGATGCATCAGAGAAATTCACCAAAGATCCTTAGACAGCACCTTCCATAACCACACAGCCACTTCCATCTAGAAGGACAAGGACAGCAGGTACATTGGAACACCAGCCCATGCAAATTTCCCTACAAGCCACTCACCATCCTGACTTTGAAATATATCGCCGGTCCTTCACTGTCACTGGGTCAAAATCCTGGAATTCCCTCCCTAAAGGCATTGTGGATGAACCTACAGCACATGGATAACAGCAGTTCAAGATGACAGCTCACTACCACCTTCTCAAGGGCAACTAGGAATGGGAAATAAATGCTGGCCAGCCAGCAAAGCCTTCATCCTATAAGTGGATAAAAGAAAAACACTTGGAGAAAGAGACAAGAAAGATCTCTACAGAGATTGGCTTTTTGAAAGAGAAAACACTTTAGACAATGGATTGTTGTTGAAGGCAAAACGATAAAGCATCCAATATTCTGCAGTATATTGTGCTGATGTTCTGGTAGCTGGGGCAGCACGGCGGCTCAGTGGTTAGCACTGCTGCCGCACAGCGCCAGGGACCCAGGTTCAATTCCGCCCTCGGACGACTGTCTGCGTGGAGTTTGCACATTCTCCCTGTGTCTGCATGGGTTTCCTCCAGTTTCCTCCCACAGTCCAGAGATGTGTAGCGTGGGTGGATTGGCCATGCTGGATTACCCATAGTGTTCAGGGATGTGTAGATTAGGTGGGTTATAGGAGGATGGATCTGGTTGGGATGCTCTGAGGGTCGGTGTGGTCTTGTTGGGCTGAACGGCCTGTTTCTACACTGTAGAGATTCTATGAATTGTGTCCAAGTCGCTGAAGTCTTGCAGACACAGCTTGCTCAGGAAATATGATCTTGAAATTTTATTTTAATCATCTTTCAAAATAATAGTTTTCAATCTGAGCTCCATACGGGTGCTTGTTTTCAGAAAGAAGAGAGATAAGATGGGCAGCTTGCAGATGGCTTAATTAGAGAAGCAATGGTATCTAAAGTAGTTTGACTTCAATTAAAATGGAACAAGCACTGTGCTTTTCTTCGTTGGGACCACATACATTTTATTTGATGTTTAAACTGCAAAACGGAAGTTGGACTGCTGTCTTGCAAAGAATGGCATGGGCTCATTTCTTATTTTTTTTTAAAGTGGAAAAGAAGAAGTGGAACTATGTAACGTTCACTAACTGGTTACACAAGAGTATATAATTTTTGGAGAAGCTGAGCTCCTGTGAGATTCGCTGGCACAAACAGCATCAGACTGCCAAAAGCTTACAACAAGCTAACTCTCTCACTTTCTCTCCATGAGTGGAAGAAAGCCAACAGTAAAAGATTTGAAACGAAGAACTTTTAATGCAACCAAAAGACCTAGGTCTGACTGACCTGCTACCAACTTGAGGATTCCCTCTATCGACAACTATGTAATATCATCAGCAAATGCCAAGTGGAAACTGTGAAGAAGTCACCTCGTTCTCCCCATTTCCTTTTGGTTCAGACTATTAATATACTTGCGTTTCTTCCTTTTTGCCTGCATTTTCCACCCATGCTATTCCCGCAAAACTTTTGTCTCGTCTCTCTTGCCAATCTTATTTGTGAATATGCGCGTCTGTAATTAAAGTAGCTATAATTTACATTTGCACATTAATAATCCTCTAATGTGGTAAAAATGGATTTTGTTATAATAAATACATTTTTTTGTTCACTGATATGTGTTTAATTTATCTTAAGATAATCATCAGAGTCGGGCAAATTGACCATCCTAATGATTAAAGTGGTCATTTTCACAATTCCAATGTTCCACAGAACAGTGGGCTTAGTCTCCACTCTTCATCAGGGTTGTGGTAAAATTTTAGGTGCTTGTCCGGGATTTTTAAACACGGAAAACATCAGATTGACCGCACAGTAAGATTAATTGGTAAAAAGAGAAAAGATTTCTCGTACTGTCAAATAATATGCCACTGGAAGCAGCTAAAACAATCCTGCAGATGGAGGAGTTGTCTCTGACTGAATCCTGAAACTTGTCTAAGTTTAAGGCCATAGAATTGGCAAAGAAATTAAAGGTGCATGTTTCCTGCAAAAAACTAAGAAAGCAGAGATATTTAAAATATTCACATAGCATTTGACACTGATGGAAACACAAGAGACACGGGGTAGTTATTGTTGAGGTACAGTTAAAGCAGTTTGCAGCTTGAGGTCAAGAAGGCAAGAACATTGGAATTGGAAAGAATGGAGATGAAAATACTTTAACTTGAACTTCAGAGACAGAAGAACGATAAAGAGACTACATTAACAGGCTGGAACTAGAGATTCAAGACTGAGAAAAGTGTAAAGAGAGGGAATTGCAGAAAGAATACAGACTGAAAAGGTTAAAGGTTAAAATAAAAACATCAGATGCAGAGGAAAGTTATGATGAGTAAATCTCTAGTTTATAATCTGAAGTTCAGTGAGGAAATATCAGAACAAATTACTGCAGATGTTGGAATCTGTACTCAAAACAACAAATGCTGGAGAACACAGCCAGTTAGACAGCATCCATACAGAGAGAGCAAGCTAACGTTTTGAGTCATTTTCAGTAAGAAAACACTCAATTTGTACAGGCCCTGTCAAAATTTGATAAAAGAATGCAGACTCATTTTCAGGTAACATAAATAAGATATCAGAACAAACAAAATGGGCAAAGGAAGACTGGAGCCAATAAATGTGGAGCTGAACAAACACAGCAGGTCGGACAGCATCAGAGGAGGAGGAAAGTCAACATTTTGGGCCGAAACCCTTCATCAGGACGAGTCCATGAAAGTCAAAATGCTCCTCTGATGCTGTCTGACCTGCTGTGTTTGTTCAGCTCCACATTTATTGACTCCGGTTTCCAACATCTGCAGTCCTTACTGTCTTCTAGTCAAAGCAAGACTAGACACTGACAGGTAGAGTGCATGAGATTTATTCATTACTGTCAGAGGAGATTTCTATGGATTATGAGGCAAGTGAAAAAGGCTATTCTTGGTGTATATGAATTTACACCTAAAGCATACAGGCAAAGATTTTGAAACTTAAGCAAACCCACACTGAATTTGAAAGGATTAAGCAAAGTAATTTTCACTGGCGATTACAGGCAGTGGAATAAATACCATGTGTGAAGCTCTCAGAGAAATCATTCTTTTAGAAGAATTTTAAAGTTGACTACTTTTAGTCATTAGAAGACATGTTGAAGATCAGAGAGTTACAAGTAAGAACCAGCCAGCAGGAATTGCTGACGATTACGATCCATAAAACGCAATCTC
This sequence comes from Rhincodon typus, assembly GCF_021869965.1. Classification (NCBI taxonomy): domain Eukaryota; kingdom Metazoa; phylum Chordata; class Chondrichthyes; order Orectolobiformes; family Rhincodontidae; genus Rhincodon; species Rhincodon typus. The sequence continues at coordinate 55,958,713 of NC_063348.1, forward strand.
CTTTCTGTCACCCCATTAGTTTAAGAGAGATACAGGTGGGAGAATGAAAGTAAGGCATGTAGGTATGGTAAAGAATTGATAGTTGGCAATGCTCTAGAAATTATTTTTTTTCAAATAGGAAAAGGAAGAGGATAAGGGTAGAAGTGAGAGTCGACAAGTTATGTTTCCATTGTAACATGATGCGACACCTTTGTTCAGAATGCTTGTGTGGGAAGCCCATGGGACCTACTGGTGCTAGTCAGAAAGAGTCCATTAAAATAATGGAAAGAAAATACCACAGATCAAATTGTAGCTTTAATTAAACCAAGAGACCAAAGGTAAACACACTGTGAGTGCAGGAGAGGTTAGTACAGTAGATGAGAGATGTAAATGAAGTTTGTCCAAAAGAAAAGTAACCCTTTTTTCTTCGAATCGTACAGCTAAGCCCATATTTCAGCTGAGATACAGGAGGTACTCAAACTCTTCTTTTGGAGAAGGACATAGGTTTTCTTCGAAAGAGAACATTAATAGATGAAGTTTAAATCAATGGGATAATAGAGTATGTACACTCATCCCTTTATACAAAGTGCACTTGGAGAGTGAGACTTGATGCTAAGGACAGTGGTAATACGAACTGTTTAGGAGTTAACTGTGAATAGATGTGACTTACTCCTAGGTACCAATTTGGCTGGAGTAAAGGTTAAAATTTCACCTGTAAGTACGGAAAGTTTGAGTGAGGCTAACGAGACAGAACTATCACAGGGTTAACGTTTTGGGTCGACTGACCCTTCCTCAGAACTCGAGCTGAAACATTAACTCCGACCTCTGCCAGACCTACTGAGCTTTTCCAGCAATTTCTGTTTTTATTTCTGATTTACAGCATCCACAGCCCTTTCGGTTGTTTATTAGAACAATTACAGGAACAGGTTCCAGGTATCTTTCCATTGTGTGCGTGCAATAGCTAAACAAAGTCCATCACCAGAGGTCATAATAACATGGCAAACAGTTGTTAGAGCACCCTTAAGAATGGGAGATAGTTCAAAAGAAGTATTTAGTATGTCTTCTTTAATTAAGGCTGAGGAAGCAAATTCAGAGTTAAATAATTTAGTGCAGGCAGCTCACTTAGAAGCCAAGGCAGAAATAGTTCTGGAGTGCCATAATACTAAAAATGATGTTCTAATGATGAAATAAACCAAAGTATTGAAGATGCTAGAAATCTGAAACAAACACAGAGCATTCTGGAGAAACTCAGTAGGTCTGGCAGCATCTGTGGAGAGAAACAGAGTTACATTTTTGAGTCTGACATGACTTCCTCAACTCTGAAGAAACGTTAACCCTGTAGCCCTCCACAGAAATGCTGCCAGACTTGCAGCGCTTCTCGGAAAACCTTATACCACTAGTTCAAAACTCAAAGCACAAAGTATATTAGTTTAAAATGTTTATAAATCATAAGTGTTAGAAGTAAAATTTCACCCAGCGACAGCATTTGGATAGGGTTTAAGTAGAACAGTTGACATTGAACTAAAAGAAAGGAACAGTGAGAGTCAGATTCCAAAAGTAAGCCAAATCTCTCGAGTAGAAAACCAACACCAAAAGACTCTGAAAAAAACTTAAAAATTCAAGTGACCAGCCACCAACTGAGGATTGCCATGGTTGACAACAGTATAAGAACATAAGGAATAGGAGCAGGAGTAGGCCATCTGGCCCATCGAACCTGGTCTGCCATTCAGTAAGGTCATGGCTGATCTTTTCATGGACTCAGCTCCACTTACCCACCCACTCACCATAACCCTTAACTCCTTTACTGTTCAAAAATCTAACTTTTCCTTAAAAACATTCAATGAGGTAAACTCAACTGCTTCACTGGGCAGGGAATTCTACAGATTCACAACCCTTTGGAAGAAGAAGTTCCTCCTCAACTCAGTCCTAAATCTGTTCCCTATTATTTTGAGGCTATACGCCCTAGTTCTAGTTTCACTCACCAGTGGAAACAATGTCCCTGCTTTTACCTTATCTATTGCCTTCATAATTTTATGTTGCTATAAGATCCCCCCTCATTCTTCTAAATTCCAATGAGTATAGTCCCAGTCCACTCAATCTCTCCTCATAAGCCAAGCCGCTCAAAAGTGTAGCCAAAAGCCAAAGAAAAGCCCTGAGAGGAAGTCACCTTATTCCCCATGCTGTCTTGTATTTTAGACTCTTGGATTCTCAGCTTTTGTTCCTTTTTATCTATATTTTACACCCATGACATTCCTGCAAAATTGTCTTGTGCATCGTATTTGTGAATGAAAGTGTGAGTGTGAGTGAATTTAAAGAAAGTACAGTCTAAGTTTGCATAGTGATAATGAGTAATACATTTTTGCTGCACTCTAGAGGATTGGTATGTGACAATAAATAAGTTTTGTTTCCTTGCTCACTAATGAAACCTGGTGTGTTTTTTTTAACGTTCAGACAGTAATCACAGCCGGCAAATCAAATATCCTGCCGTATTGAGGCTTGATTTCCAGCCCCTATTCCCACCAATGCTGTAACACTTTTAATATTTCTAAGACAAACTCAAGAAAGAGTAAGGAATATGTCTGCATTGTCACAGGTCCACAACACAGCTGGCAGAGAAAAATTTGCAAACACTGGAACATTGCCTTACAGGACAATATTCAGTTCAGTTTCTGAAATAAACAAATAAGTCTTTTTTGGAACAATCTAGAGATTTGACCATAAATAATGAAACTCCCCAACTTCACCAGGATCTCACGACATTTCTCTAATAGCAAGGAAAGGAACTGCTCTCAATTAGAAAGTAAACAATTAGGAAATGCAATCCCACATTCTAACTGCCAAAATATAAGACAGAAGGGACTCATTGTTATCGGGTCTGAGGTCTACAGCACAGTAAAAGGCTCTTCAGCCCATCGTGTCTGTGCCAGTCAAAACCAGTCACCTAAACATTACAATCCCATTTTCTAGCACTTGGCCCATTGCCTTGTGTGCCTTGACATTGCAACTGTACATCTAAATACATCTCCAATATTATGAGGACATCTGTCTCTGCCACCCTTACAGGCAATGAGATCCAGAGACCCTCTACCTTCTAGGAAAACAAACAACCCCAGCCTGTCCAATCTCTCTTCATAACTGAATCTTGAAAGTCCAGGCAACATCCTGGTAAGTCTCCTCTGCACCTTCTCCAGTGCAATTGTATCCCTCCTATAATGTGGATTCTGAAACTGCTAGTTAGCCAACATTTTTGTGAGCGCTAAAGTATCAAATGACAACTATTCAGGTTATACATTCATGATCTGAACAAATGAGCTGAGGGCATTGTTGCTAAGTTGCAGATGACACAAAGATAGCTGGAGGGACAAATTGTACAGGTCGCTCTCCTATAACATGATTGTTGCGTTCTGGTGTGACCTCGCGCTATAGAAAATTGCGTTATAGGGAAATCTCTGTACAGCAGAAAGTTTGCGTTATCCAAACAGTGTCCACTATTTTCAATCACGTTAACGAAACACGCAGCAGAACTACCTGTATTGAGGAAGCGGGGAGACTACAGAAGGACTTGGACAGGCTAGGAGAGTGGGCAAGGAAGTGGCAGATAGAATACAATGTGGGAAAGTGTGAAGTTACGCACTTTGGTAGGAAGAATAGAAGCATAGACTTTTCTTTCTAAATGGGGGAAGGGTCTTAGGAGTCCTAGTTCAGAATACTCAGAAGGTTAACATGTAGGTTCAGTTGGCAGATCGGAAGGCAAATGCAATGTACGCAATCATTTCAAGAGGGCTAGAAGACAAGAACAGGGATGTACTGCTCAGGCTGCATAAGGCTCTGGTTGAACTGCATTTGGAATATTGTGAGCAGCTTTGATTCAGATTTAGATCTATTTAATATTGTCAGTTCTACATAGGTACAGTGAAAAGTGAATAATGTCACCACATTCTGGCACCATCTTGGATAACAGAAAATGTTACTGAATAAATTGTACGAATAGTAAAATACTGAACAAATTAATGATAAACTGATATTACTAAAACCGGAACAGCTTCAAAAGTTCATCTTTCCCTCTCCGTAGACCTCACCATCTCTGCTCATACAGTCACTACTGTCTGACATTGTCCCCCAGGATCCTGGCAACGTGCTCCTTTCCTGCTATCGCTGGCGCCGTTGCTTCCACATCCGCCACCTCTGAGCCAGACACGGTCAAGCTGCGTGGATCACACAGCTTCTAGGGTGCTGGACATCGATCAACAGGGTACTGGATCCAAGTCCAACCAATGGGGTCCTGGCTCTGAGTTGACTAACGGGCTCCTAGCTTGACTTCTAATCCCCCCATTAGGAAGGGGCAGGGATGGAGATACACAGGAGGAGGTCCCAAAGCAACCAACACCAAGAAAGAAACATGAACGAGCTACTGAGCTGGAAAGATAATGATGAAGCCATGTGGATGCAGCCAGACCTGCCGTACCTCACACTCAGGAGCCGAAAGGTCTTTTTGGGCTCCCTATTCAAGGAAAGATGTGCTGGCCTTGGAGGAGCTCCAGAGGAGGTTTACACGAATGATCCTGAGGTTGAAGATCTTGTCATATGAGGAGCAGTTGAGGACTCTGGGTCTGTACTCAATGGAGTTTAGAAGTGATCTGATTGAAGCTTACAGAATACTGGCAGGATGTCACTGAGAAGAATATAGAATACGGAGAAGATGTTTCCACCAGTGGGAGAGACCAGGACCCAAGAGCACAGCCTTAGAGTGAAGTGACGACCCTTTAGAACTGAGATGAGGATGAATTCCTTCAGCCAGGGGGTGGTGACTCGGTGGAACTCATTGCCACAGGAGATTGTGGAGACTGAGTCACTTAGTATATTTCAGACAGACATAGATAGGTTCTTGATTGGTAAGGGTTACGGGAGAAGGCAGGAGAATGGGGTTGAGAAGCATATCAGCAGGATCGAATGGTGGAGCAGACTCAGTGGGCTGAATGGCCTAAATAACACACAATGCTTTGTGTCAGAAAGGTCAGAGCATCTGACCCTCTTCATAATACTGTGATGCTCCTTAACATTTTCAAAGACTCGCCAGCATCACTACATGCACGCGAAGCATCTGTGGAGGAATGAGTCCCAAAAAACTCACGTTAAGATTGAACCAAGTCCAACAATGTGCTGTGCAGCAACAACGTCTTTATGTGTGAGGCCAATGTGACAGTTTGATCAACAACAGGACAGCGCTGGCGCAGAGAGGCCATGACAAGGCCAGCCGGAACTGTACAGAACAGGCGACCATTCACTCTACTGTCTTGGAGCTTTGGAAAAGAGTGGTCCCACAAATTATCAAAAGAAGAGGCCACAATAATTGATTTTCATTGTCAAACACCAATCCTTCTTTCCCATCACCTTTAAAGTGAGCTAATCACAGAGAAATGACTCACCTTAAACCCCAAAGATACTTCTATGGTGAGTGATTTTAGAGCTTTTATCTACAAGGGGTCCCTGATTTATGAATGTCCGAGTTACGAATGCTCATACTTAATTCCATTCAGGGGGTGTAATTTTAAAGTTCTGACTTACTAACATTTCCTGTGTTTATGAACAGCTATTTATTATTACAGACA
>NC_063348.1:55964700-56046543 GCF_021869965.1 Rhincodon typus
GCCTGCTGTGTTCATCCAGCTCTGCACCTTGTTGTCTCGGATTCTCCAGCATCTGCAGTTCCTACTATCTCTATTTATCATTACTGTGTATTGTGTTCTGACTTGTGTACAAATCAACTTTGCGAACAGACTGCATTCTCAACCTGGGAAACTGCCTGTATTGTTATGTGAAAACTCAAACTAAGAAGGGCAGTAATGACAATACAACCGTAAGCAAGACATCTGGATGATTCAATTGGCGAGCATGTTTCGCTCTTAATAGAGAAACAAGCCACCCATGTTGGAGGGTCAACACTGATCAACGCTGCAGTCAATAATAAGTTATTATTCTGACAAAAATCTAACACTCATTCATGTTTCACTGAAAAGCAACCAAGTTGGTTATGTTTGTTTTAACTGTTGAAGTTTTTAAATCGGCAGGCTTCTTCAATTCTGACAATGCACAGCAACTAACGAAAATACAGGATTGCTCCTATTGTATTCCCTTCCTTTTATTGAGTCACAGCCCTTGCCCTTGGTAAGACTGTTGTACTGCTAGGACTACGGGACTGGATGATCCCTGCAGTATCTGCCTAAAACATGGCGCTGTTAGACAATTCATATGAATCAGAACAAACACTCTCAATGTTTCATTTAAATACACAACTAGTGAGCTGTTACAGCTCAGAAAGTAAACCATTAAGCTCACAAAACTGCTCTGTGTAACCATTGTTTTTCAAATTGAATAGATTGAAAAAAAATGAATATTAAACAGTCACACAGCATATTTATTTGCAATTTTGAGAGCCTCACCTAATTACTGCAGATACTTCCAAAAATCTATTTCCCCACACAGTGATCTTTAAAGGAACTTAACTTTGTGATAGACCATTGAACTGCAGTGATTCAAGATCCAGAAAAATATTACCACCTATATAAAAGAAATCATTTGAAAAGATTTTCTTCACTGCAGCAATACTGTAATAAATTAATAACACTGCGAGGTTATCATAAAGGTATTGTGCTCACCTCCACTATCTTAAATTGTCACCGTCCAGTTGCTCTAGTCATGTTGTCATTCTTTTGGGAACCCTGGCATTTCAGCAGTTCGGACCCGAAGAAAACTGGAAAAGAAATTCCTGACTCAACAGGAAAGCTGTCCCCATAGTTTTTTTCTTTTTCCCAGTTGCCCTATCCAGATGTACTCCCCAGGTTTCCACCCCAAAAGTATGGGGGGGGGGGGTTCCGATTGAAATTTACAGAATACTGAGAGGCCTGGATAGACTGGACGCGGAGAAGAATCTTCCACTCGTAGGAGAGACGAGGACACAAGGGCACAGCCTCAGAATGAAGGGGTGACCTTTTAGGACTGAGATGGGGAGGAATTTCTTCAGCCAGAGGGTGGTGAATCTGTGGAACTCATTGCCATAGAGGGCTGTGGAGGCCACTTCACTGAGTGTAGTTAAGACAGAGATAGATAGGCTCTTGATTGGTAAGGCAATCAAAGGTTACAGGGAAAAGGCAGGTGAATGGGGTTCACGAACATATTAGCCATGATTGTATGGTGCAGCAGACTTGATGGGCCGAATGGCCTAACTCCGCTCCTATATTTTATTGCCCTCTGGTCACGCTTCAATATTTTGGCCTCAACTGCTTATGGTGACAGAGTCATACAACACAGGAACAGACCTTTCGGTCCAACTCATCCATGCCATCCAGGTATCCTAAACTGAATTAGTCTCCTCCTCTAGTCCAACATTCCTTCCCAACCTTCCCTGCTCTGTTCTCCTGCTTGATTCAATCTCTCCTGGAAACATAGAAAATAGGAACAGGACGAGATAATTCTGGACAGGGAGCCTGCTTCTCATGATCATGGTTGATCATCCACAACCCAGTGCCCAGGTCCCACTTTCTCACCATATTCTTTGATTTGTTTAGTACTAAGAACTATATCTAACTCCTTCTTGAAAACATTCAATGGTTTAGCCTCCACCGTTTTATGTGACAAAGAGTTCCACAGGCTCTGGGTGAAGAAATCTCTCCTCATCTCAGTCCTAAATGGCTTGTCCTGGATCCTTAAACTGTGACCTTTGGTTCTGGGCTCCCTGGTCATCAGGAACATCTTACCTGCAATTTATCCTGTCTAGTCCAGTTAGAATTTTATACTTTTCTTTCAGCATCCCCCCAGCACCCCTTTCATTCTTCTAAATTCCAGTGAATGTTGTCCTAACAGTCGCTAGACTATTAATCCAGAGAACCTGGGCATGTTCGAGGGACCCGGTTTCTAATCCGGCCAAGACAAATGATGGAACTTCAATTCAATAAATGTCTGGAATTAAGGGTCAAATGATGACCATGAAACCATTGTCGATTGTCAGGAAAAAGCCATCGGGTTAACTAATGTCCTTTAGAGAAGGAAACTGCCATCCTTACCTGGCCTGGCCTACACGTGACTCCAGACCCACTGCAATATGGTTGACACTTAACTGCCCTCTGGGTAATTAGGGATGGATAAATAATGCTGGCCTTGCCAGTGATGCTCACATCCTGTGAATGAATTAGATCCAGTCGCCATCTCTCCTGGTCAAAGGACCATCATCAAAAGCGATCACCTCTTTTCTCTTTGTACTCTTACATTAACTAACTACCTCCTTTCTTTATTCTTGCTCCGAGAGTAAAGGAACAGAAATGCAACACAGGCTCACACTCCCACTGACAAGAGCCCCCATCCCTTCCATAACCACGCACCCCAATCCCAATATCCGACTGACCATACATCACAGTGGCTCAGTCGTTAGCACCGCTGCCTCACAGCACCATGGACCTGGGTTCGATTCCAGCCTCAGGTGACTGTCAGTGTGGAGTCTGCACATTCTCCCCGTGACTGGATGGGTTTCCTACCACAGTCCAAGGATGTGCAGGTTAAGCTGGATTGGCCGTGCTAAATTTCCCATAGTGTTCAGGGATGGGCAGGCTGGGTGGGTTAGCCATGGGAAACGTGGGGTTATGGCGATAGGATGGGATGGGTTTGGCTGGGATGCTCTTTGGAGGGTCGATGTGGACTCAATGGGCTGAATCGTCTGCTTCCGTACTGTAGGGGATTCTATGACGCTCCCGAGGTATCTACTTCACTGGAGAGGCAGGCAGCCTGGTCAGCTGGTTGGTTTCAAGTAGGAAACTGGTTGGAAAAATGTGAAAAATGCCTTGGTCAAATAGAAAACCATCCGATCGGTTTCCCATCCGGAGTAAATGTGACCACCCAAGTCGATGTTAGGTGTCAAATCGACAAACAGAGAATATTGGAGCAGGAGGAGGCTATTCAGCCCCTCGACCTAGATACTGTGTTATTGAACTGGATCATGGCTGATCTGTACCTTAACTCATCTAAGAAAACATATAGAAAACACTAGCATCAATAACACCGTTCAAAGCGAGTGGATGAGGTAAACTATGAGAGAATAGGGCAAGGAGACAGAGATGCGAACAAGGGTAGGAGGGAAAAAAAGACTATAATTTTGAAACAGCAGAAATAAATCTGAAGCAGACAACACCCAGTGAAACAACCAAAAGAACAGAAACAACAATGAAAATGAGCAAAGCAGAGAGATTGAATAAAATCTTAGCAATCCAGGAGTAAACATAGAATCATAGAAAATAGGAGTAGGCCACTCTGCCCTTCAAACCTATTCCACTATTTAATATGATCATGGTTGATCATCCAACTCAGTACCCTGGTCCTGCTTTCTCTCCCTATCCTTTGGCCCTTCAGCCCTAAGTTCTTCTTGAAAGCATTCAACGTTTTGTCCTCAACTACTTATGATGATAGAGTCATACAGCACAGAAACAGATCTTTTGGACCAACTCATCCATGCCAACCAGATATCCTAAACTGAATTAGTCTTATTTGCCAGTATTTGGCCCATATCCCTCTAAACCCTTCCTATTCATGTACCCATCCAGATGCCTTTTACATGTTGTAATTGAACCAGCTTACACCACTTACTCTGGCAGCTCATTCCACATACACACCACCCTCTGTGTGAAAAAGTTGCCCGAGGTCCCTTTTAAATCTTTCCCCTCTCACCTTAAACCTATACTCTCTTGTTTTGGACTCCCCCACTCTGGGGAAAACACCTTGGCTGTTCATCCTATGTCCCCCATGATTTTATAACTTCTATAAAGGTCACTCTCAGCCTCTCTGACACTCCAGGGAAAAATGTCCCAGCCTATCCAGCCTCTCCATATAACTCAAAACCCTGCAGTCCCGGCAACATCCTTGTAATTTTTTTCTGTACCCTTTCTAGTTTAACAACACCCTTCCTATAGCAAGCTGACTGCTTTGATATAATTTCTTCTTATTTCAGTCCTAAACTCAGTTTAGGTTTCTCAGTTTCCTGAGAGTGCAGTTAGAATTTTATAAATTCTATGTGATCCCCCTATACTTCTAAACTCCAGTGAATATAGCCCAACTTGATCCCATCTCCCTTCGTACGTCAATCCTGCCTCCCAGGAATCAGACTGGTAAACCTTTGCTGCACTCCTTCCAATAAAAATAAGTCAGGATCAGCAACATTCCTGCCAAACTGCTGACAATGTTTCGTGCAGTACAAGGTGTGCATACTGCTTCCCAAACAAATGTGTAACAGCACATAGAAAAACAGTGTACAAGCATGAAAGAAAACCCCCGCACACAACCGGAAAAACTTTAAAAGACACTTTCAACAACAACAATTGCCCTTCCTCTGGTTGGGGATTCTAGAACCAGGGGACATAGTCTGAGAATTAGGGCCAGGCCATTCAGGAGAGATGTTACAAAGCACTTCTACACACAAAGGGAGGTAGAGTTGGAACTCTCTTCCACAAACAGCAGTGGATGCTAGACCAGTAATTAGTTTTAAAATTGAGATTATTACATTTTTGTTAACCAAATGTATCAAGGAATATGGGCCCTCTTCAAAATGGCAGTAGGTAGTGTTCGGGATCCTGAGCCCATCTTCTCCAGGCCGGCTGCATCCTTCTCTCTCTGTCTCGCTCTGTCTCTCTCCCTCCTTCTTCTTTCTCTTTTCTCTTTTCTTCACCTTCTGACGTCGTGGAGAAGTCGGTCTGGCATCAGGGGGTGGGGCATCAACTGCAGCAGTGAGAGTGCCCAAACTGAGGATTCCTGGCTGCAGTAGGCCCAGAGTGTAGACTTGGTGGGTCATCAGCTAACAGCGGTGACAGTTCCCGAAGCACAGCCTCCTGCCTGCAGTCGGCCTGAAGGTGGACTCTTGACGGGGTCTTCATTGCTGTACCCGGAATGGGGACTCCTAAAGGCCTGGGGTACATTGCTGAGACCTTGCAGAAGCCCTGGAGCTGTGTTTGAAGATTCCTTGTGCAGAGGATGAACTCTATTTTTGTATTTCTTTATATTCTTTTGCAACTCAAAATGGCGCAGGATTGTGGTAACACCAAGCACTTTGTACATTATGACCTGCCTGTACTGCATGCAAAACATAACTTTTCACTGTATGTAGGTACATGTGACAATAATAAATCAAATCAATCTTTTCACTGCATCTTTCTGGATATATGTGACAATAAATAACTCACTCACTCAAAGGCAAATATAGAGAGTTAGCCCACGAATCAGTCATAATCTCAGTGAATGGTGGAACAGACTCAAGGGGCTGAATGGCCAACCTCTGTTCCTATGTTCTCTCGCTGTTGGTGTGACTACCCATCTCTAGAGATTTGAAGCAGCATGGATTAACAGAATAGTTTGCAGAATGTCGTTGTCTCTAGTCCTTTCCTCTCTTGGTACATTGACACCTCGTTTATGTAGTGTGCATCATTTCAAACCCTAATCTCGGGTTGCTTCTCAATCAGTTGAAACACACAATGTCAGAATGAACCAGAGCAATGTTAAGGTCTGTGCAGACCCAGTTCAAACCAGGGAAACAATGACCAAAGACTGTATTATCCTGCTGTCCTACTGAGTCTTATATCAACAGAGTTGGGAGTATAACAGTTGGGAAGTCTTACTGCAACTGTACAAGGTGCTGGTGAGACCACATCTGGAGTACTGTGAGCAGTTTTGGTCCCCTTATTTAAGAAAAGTTATTATTTAATCGGTGGCAGCTCACTAGGATGATTCCTGGTATAGAAGGCATTATCTTACAAGCAAAGGTTAAACAGGTTGGGACTCTACTCACTGGCATGAGAGGTGATCTCATTGAAACATAAAGGATTCTTAAGGGGCTTAACAGGTTAAATGCTGAGGGGATGTTTCTTTTCATTTAACAGTCTAAGGGACATAATTTCAGAGTGAAGGGGCACTAATTTAAAATTGAGTTGAGGAGCAATTTCTTCTCTCAGAGGATTGAGTGTCTTTGGAATTCCTTGCCACAGAGAGCTGTGGAGGTAGAGTTCTTTGTATATTTAAAGCTGAGGTAGATAGATTCTTGATCAGTTGGGGAATCAAGGGTTATGAGGAAAATGCAGGAAACTGGATGGCAGAGCAGGCTTGAAGGCTGAATGGCCTATTCCAGTTCCTATTGCTTATGGTCTAATGGACCAGGGGATGTACAAAGTTATTGAACGTAACTCGAGCAAATGAAGGCACACAGAAACACAATTTCTTGAAACCATTGATAAAGCCTGGTTTTAACAGGAAGGTGCACCAATGCAGTTAAATAGAACCAGATCTCTGCAACAGTTCAGAGAGCTCTCAATCTCAACCAGCACGTGACAGAACAAAACCTTTCATTTATGCAGTGCCTCTCATGTTACATAGCAACATAAAGGATGGACGAAGCAGAAATTTAAAAAGGTAGTTGTTATGTTCAAATACTTACACAGCCTAAAATTCATAATGTGGTAATCTTGATAATTTTATTTTAAAAACACTCACCATCCACTCTGAAATAATAATGTCCACTTTAGCAACTGGAAGTTCAACATCCTCAATCCTTCCTCGAATGAGTGTGATAACACTATCCAGTTCATTTTCCCTAGCAGCAGAAACGAGAAGAGATTGCTAAACAACAAATGTACAAACAGGCAGAGAGTGAAATTTAAAATACAGGAGTCCAATAATTCAATTTCCTGACACTGACACTGATATATAGCATCCTGAAATCAGCAAAACCTCCCATGGGGGCTCACAGGCATGTTAAGAAACGGACAACTGATATTAAACAAAAAAAGGACACATTAGGGCAAGGGATCAAATTGTCACGGGTGCTCTGCCCAATGAGAAGTGTTTTGGCTCATTGTCTGCTGAGGCTTTGCCCCGATCTATTTTGTGCATTGCTGGACAAATTATACATTTTGTTGACACACTGCGACAAGCTCACAAGGGACTTTAAAGGGGAACAATGCTCTTACACTGGATATGGGGACAGTGTTAATTCATTAGTAAGTAGACTCTGATTGTTGCAGTCATAGAGTCATAGAGATGTACAGCATGGAAACAGACACTTTGGTCCAACTCATGCATGCCGACCAGATATCCTAAAGTAACCTAGTCCCATTTTGCCATGGAGAATGCACCAGTTAAATGATGACTGACAGTCAACAGCCAAGTTAGGCAAGCTTGGTACTACAACTTGATCATTTGTATACTGAGCTGCCTTTTAGGTACCTTTTGGTCAGAAGTTGCTTGCTTTAGCCTTTCACCTGTTGGACAAAAATTTGCTAATGCAAATTAAGCTACTTTAGCAATATAATTACAGTTGTGTGTCTACCTATAAATGTTCTGATAAATCTATAATGGGTGGATCAGGTGATCCGCAGACATTTCAGTTGACAGCTTTGGCCCATGATACCATGGGCTAATTAAATTATCAAAAAATAAATCTCAACTGGCCATCAATCACTTGGAAAGATGGCCATCTCACTAACTCTTACAACCTACCATTTACCCTCAATGCTCTACATTTTACACAGCCTGCCCTATTTCTGTGCTTCACTATTACACTTTAGTCCCACTCTACTCACATCCCAAACTCAAGCCTTGATCTTTATTTGATATAATATCCCACAGCCTCCATGTTCCTGAATGGTTGCTTTTGTCTCATTACTTTTAGCCACATGGGTCATACATACATCTGGAAAAGATTGGCAGGCTGGGTCTGTTTTGTCTCAGAAGAAAACAACACTGAGGTTGCAACTTTCCCATTTTTGATCAAAGTTGTTAGGCAGCTCTGTTAGGTGACTCCTGACACGCCACCCCAACTGGCAAGATAAGTCACAGGATAGCCCCCTAATCAACTTCAGAAGGGACAGGCAAAACAGGGGTGAGTTTCTTGGCCAATCACAGCCCTTGATACTGGCGCCATGGGTCAAACCATTAGCTGAGGCCTACTCCTCGGAGATCGAGTGGCCAGAAGGTAAGGCTTTACTTTCCATCATTTTTTACCACTGGGTAGAAGAGGCAGGGAAGACAGAGAGTGGGTAGAGGCAAGGGAATTTTAAAGTCTACCCAAGTACCCCATCGCAGCCCCAAACGGCCCTAGATTGGGCAACTGGAGACCCTGGTCACCAAACATAGGTTGGGAAAGTAAACGTCAGTGTGGACAGTTGGGCCAAATGGCCTGCTTCTGTGCCCATGTAGTTGCTTTGCCACCTGAGAGCTCAACACCTGATCCCTTCACACCTGTCTTCCTTCTGCCCATCTAACCCAAGTTGCAGCTTAGATCAGCAGGAGTTTGTCTCCAATCTGCAAATTCAGAAAATGCGCAGACGAACATGAGCAGATTGTCATGGAGACAGGAGGAGGCAAGGCAGAAGATAGGTGGCCTGGCAGAAAAATGATGATAAAATATAAAGGAAGAATGGCAAAAATAAGCAGAGATGCCAAGCAAGAAATAAGGCTTCCCATCTAAAGGCGTCACTATTAGGGGCCTAAACAGTTAATTTTTAGGCCTCCTTAGGAGTATTTCTCGAAGGATAGCTTTTGATTTTTGGGAACTACTTTTAAGTTTACGGAGCTACCCTTCATTGCCAATCACTCATTTATTTGCAGTCGTGCCGTAGCAATACCTTCTGTATTTGAGTTCACATCTGGAGGATTTAGACTCACAAAGAAGCAGAATTAGAAAACTTTAAAAGATGCAGGACGATAAGTAGAATGAAAGAGAAAAGCCTAATAAAGAGCTCAAAATCAGGCTAAAGGGAAAGGGAAAAGAGTACACAGACAACTTTTATTTCGTTCATAACAATTAAAACAGGAGATGAAAGAGATTGTCTTCTGGACAAAAAAGGTGGTGCAGAGTGGAACACAGCAAATTAACGAACTCATCCAAATAGTTTAAGACAGTTCACTGATAACCTTGGGCATATGGTATGCTCAGGGCACCTCAGTCAAAATTTATGGTGTAATTTCCTTGGCAAATAATTTCCACTCTATAAATGACAGACATTTTTCTTCCACCTGACACTGCTTACTGCAGAACAAATGTAAAAGAGAAGAGGTCACCCTGAAGCACCACACCATGCCGGGTTTAAGGCAACGTATTTGGTTCAACTTTATTTTCGTACTGTTTCAGAATGACAAACATGCATCGGGCTCTTTGTGTGTTCCCAGCTCTGTCCAAGGTTCTTTAGCGAGGAGGGAATGGAAAAAAAGCCAAGAACTTATCTCTGAGGAGTTAGAAAGTGGGGCAAAGGGAAAGCAGAGGGCATTCAAACCGAAACAAACCTGGGAAAATTCCCGGCAGTTTGAGGGCAAAAGGAATAATTGGATCTTGTAGTCATTTTGGTTCTCATTCTTGGTAACATGTTAATGAAGGTTTTGTTCATTTTAAATGACAAACTGCCAATAACGTCAACGGTTATTCTTCTACGTTGCACTACAACAGTTGAGATGACAGATAAGCAACTTACATTCAGGCTTTACAAAAAAATTACGCTCAGGATTGTCCCACAGAATAAATACTGTAACAGCAGGGTTTCGTTCACTTTTCCATTCCTCTCTCTCACTATGGAAGCCTGCGCTACACGTGTCAGCACTATGCCAATTGGGAGCATGAAATCAGAAGATGAAAGGTAGAAAGGGCAAAGGAAGATGAGAAATTTGCTTAGTCTAGTGAGTTGCTATGAATGCACTGCCCAGAAGGCTGCTGGTAGCAAATTCAATCATAACGTTCAAAAATGATTGTAAAAGGGGAAAGAAAATATACTGATAAGGGGAAAGAGCAAGAGAGCCACAACACAAAGTCCTAGCACAGGCAGAATGGGCTGCATGGTCTTCTCCTGTGCAGTAAGCTCCGAGCAAAAAGGTCTGCCAAGTTCCATCACTCGTGGTGCGGCCCATTTCTCTCTGAAACCACCGGAATGATCCTGGATGGTTTTACTGGATACAACTCTGCTTCCACCCTTCCTCGTTCCCAATTCACCATGTTCAATGCAGCTAAGGCGAAAGAAAAAGCATCATGGTCCCCCTGTGATAATATTTTGAGCCTGAAAATGTCATTTCCCTACAGGATAAGACGAATGCAATCAAATCATGATCGCATATCATCCAACGGCCAGTACCTGCAAACTTGGGCTCAGTTTAGCTCAGTCGTCTCTCTCTGATGACAGGGCCACCCAATGGTCTGGGAAGACTATGATGACTTTGCCGTTACCTGGAGAGGTCTCGGAAGGAGGGAAGGTACAGATAGGTATTCTGCACAACTTTGAAATGAGTTGCTGTTAACCACAGCAAATTACAGGACACTAATTCAACGCTAATTGTCAGCTTCCTCCATGAGACATAAAAGAGATTTGTTAAAGAAATTAACAATATTCTTTCTAATATTTCATATAATCATAGAATCCTTACAATCCCATCGAGTTCATGCCAACTGTCAAAAGAGCATCCCACTCAGACCCAACCTCCCCCACCCTATCCCTTTAACCCTGCGTTTCCCATGGCTACTCCACCTAGCCTGCACATCCCTGGATACTACGGGCAATTTAGTATGACCAATCCACCCTAACCTGTACATCTTTGGACTGTGGGAGGAAACCGGAGCACCCGGAGGAAACCCACGTAAACACAGGGAGAACATACAAACTCCACACAGACAGTCACCCGAGGGTGGAATCGAACCCGGGTCCCTGGCACTGTGAGGCAGCAGTGCTAACCACTGAGCCACCGTGGTGCCATGCATTTGTTCATGGAAAGTGGGCATTGCTGGCTAGGCCAGTATTTATTGCCCATCCATAAATGTCCAGAGGTCAGTTAAAATCAACCACATTGCTGTAGGACTAGAGTCACAAATGGGCCAGACAAGGTAAGGAGAGCCGTTTCCTTCCCTGAAGGACAACAATGAACCAAATGAGTTTTTACAACAATGTTTACATCGTCACTATTAGGTTACCTTTTTATTGAATTCAAATTTCACCACCTGCCATGATGGGGTCCAGAGTACTAGCCTGGGGTTCTGGATTCCTCATCCAATGGCATTATCACTGTCTCCCCATTGATAAAAGGCACAACAGACAAGTAACTTGCAAATGAGGGTTGAAAATGCAGCAATCTGATTTCAGGGACACACACTGTTTGCATGGAACAGACCAAAATTCACATCAATACCGCAAAACACAAGCCAAAACATGGTGTGACGTCACCACAGTTTTTTGTCACTTTGCACTTTAAGCATCTCACTAACAGCATCAAGAAGCAAAAATCAAACATTTGAATAGGAGTTATTAAGGTCAGACAGTCTTCCCACGGGATCTATAAGCCCAGAGTCCGAGGATGTTCTCAGCGTCAGTGTCCCATAGATCATGTTAATCTGATCATAATCCCATAGTGTTTTAAACTGCAAGTCTTTTCTCTTGCATCAATGAAACACATTTTGCTAGCTGTTTTGCTCATTGACTGCCTGCAGCTGAAGTAATGAGGAACAAGTCCACACCATCACTAGTTCTGTTTCTCCCTTAGTGTTGTTTATTGTGAGTCTTTAGCCGCAAACACTGAAATCCAAACGGCAAGCAACTTCTACTCTTAAGTTTTAATGATTCTCTGCCCCACTAGGCAACATATCCATCTTCCTGAATATGCTATTATCATGACAACTTATATTACTTGGGACAGAATAATTACTCAAGCTGGTAAAATTTATATCCTGGGCACGATCCTTATCACTGTCCATTTTCTGTTATCTCATCCTCCCAGCATCCCTAATCAGTCTCCTGCCTGACTTTCAAGGCAAAAGAATGATCTCATTAAAACAGTAATTTTAAGGACTGAGCCTGAAACAATAATTAGGAAAGCACAAAGACAAAATCCAAGACCCAAATCCTTTTTACCTTACAATATCCATGGCCTGGTAAATGATCTCAGATTGGTCCACTCCGATCACGCGCTTGGCCCCTGCTTTGGCAGCAAACATGGACAAGATCCCAGTTCCACATCCAACATCCAAAACTACCTGGAAAGTCATTTTAATACTTTACCGTTTCAAATGAGGGTAACAGAGGTAGCATAAAACATATCAGAGTTAAAGTACAGGATCTACAACTTAAAAAGTATACATTTCTCAAAATTATCTCTTTCTTCCCTCTCTACATGAATTGCTTGATCCTGGCTGTATTAAATGGCAGGGCCCCATGTGTAAATTTGCACAGAGGGGTTTGGAAGGCTAGTGCAAGGGGGAACTCCACTGACACACACTGGGCAGCCATCAGGACTCAGCAGAACATTCCTCTGAGTATTAAAGGCAGGTTCTTTTGGTGAGAAAGGGAGTGAAATGTGGAAGCGGGGGGGCTTGGGAATGCAGCAATAGGGCCTGCAGTAACTCAGTAGTTAGCTCTGCTGCCTCACAGCGGCAGGGACACAGGTTCGATTCCACCCTCGGGCAACTGTCTGTGCAGAGTTTGCACGTTTCTCCCCGTGTCTGCGTGGGTTTCCTCCGGGTGCTCCGGTTTCCTCCCACGGTCCAAAGATGTGCAGGCTAGGTGGATTGGCCATGCTAAATTGCCCGTAGTGTCTACATGGCTGAGCATGGGAAATGCAGGGTTACAGCGACAGAACGGGGAGTGGGTCTGGGTGGGATACTCTTCAGAGCGTCAGTGTGGACTCATTGGGCCGAATGGCCTGCTTCCACATTGTAAAGATTGTATGATCTTATGATGATCTAATTGAACGGTGGGGGGTCACATGACTTGCTCCTGCCCCTGCTTTTAATTTGTGTGCTCCCCTCCTTCGCCTCAACATTTTTTAACAAGTTATTCACTTGTGGGATGTGGGTGTCAATGGCTGGGACAGATTTATTGCCCATCCCTGGTGTCCTTGAGAAGGTGGCAGTGCGCTGTGGCTTGACCCACAATGTCCTCAGGAAGGGAATTCCAGAACTTTGTCGCAGTTACATACTGTAACTGGTGTTTTGATCTCTTCTGGTGAGCGACGAACTGCTTCTTACCCATGGCACTGAACAACCGCAGCACCCTGTGCTGTTCAAGAGGTTCATCGTTAGCTACATGAAGTTGCACTAAAGATAGTGATTCTAGACCTAATTTGGCATGATGCACAAAAACCGATTTTTAAAATTTTATCAAAAGCCTCCTCATTCTTATCTCAAGATCAAAATCACCACTCAAAATGTCACTCAAAACTTTTTCTAAACTTAAAAAGTTAACTTTTAACTTAAAAAGTTAATTTAAATTAAATTTGCGAACATGCTTTATTTCATTTGGTGTGTGGGTCAGAAGAATAAAAAGAGGGAGATTTGTTTGATTTAATAAACGAACAACAGCTTTTACTTCCCTTGCCAAAACTACCCACAAAATGTTGCTTTGAATGAAGCAGGGTGAAATGAAAGTCATCAATTGCAGTATAATTTTTTAAAACACACAGCAGTCACCATCCAGTCGTAGAGTCATAGAGTTGTGCCACATGGAAACAGAACCTTCGGTGTTACTCATCCACGCCAACCAGATATCCTAAATTAATCTACTTCCATTTGCCAGCATTTGGCCCATATCCCTCTAAATCCTTACTATTCATATAACCATCCAGGTGCCTTTTAAATGTTGGAATTGTACCAGCCCCCACCACCTCATTCCATACACACACCACCCTCTGTGTGAAAAAGTTGCCCCTTCAGTCCCTTTTATATCTTTCCCCTCTCACCTTAAACTTGTGCCCTCCAGTTTTGGATTCCCCTAACCTAGGAAATACACCTTGGTTATTCACCCTATATATGCCCCTCATGATTTTGTAAACTTCTATAAGGTCAACCCTCAGCCGCCAATACTCCAGGGAAAAGAGCCCCAGCCTATTCAACCTCTCCCTCTGGTTCAAACCCTCCAACCCTGGCAACATCCTTGTAAATCTTTTCTGAACCCTTTCAAGTTTAACAACATCTTTCCTATCGCAGGGAGATCAGAATTGAATGCAGTATTCCAAGAATGGCCTCACCAATGTACTGCACAGCCACAACACGACCTCTCAACTCCTTTACTCAATGCACTGACCAAGAAAGGCAAGGGTACCAAACATCACCTTCACCACCCAGAAGTTGCTGGAAAAGCTCAGCAAGTCTAGCAGCATCTGTGAGGAAAAAATCAGACGTAATCTTTCGGGTCCGGTGACCCTTCCTCAGAACTGACGATAGCTGGGAAAACGTCAGTTTACATGCAAAAAACTGGGAGAGGGGGTGGGGTAGGGAGTAAACGATAGGATAGAGCCTGAAGAGAGAGAACAGCAGTTGGACAGACAAATGAGTTGATAACCCAAAATGTTAACCCTGATTTTTTTTCTTCACAGATGCTGCCAGACCTGCTGAGCTTTTCCAGCAACTTCTACTTTTGTTCCCAATTTACAGCATCCGCAGTTCTTTCGGTTTTTATCACCTTCACCACGCTGTCTGTCTATCTGTGACTCCACTTTCAAGGAACTATGAACCAGCGATCCAACTCATCCACGCCAACAATTTATCCCAAACTAAACTAGTCCCATTTGCCTGTGTTTGATTGATATCTCTCTAAATCTTTCCTGTTGATGTACCTGTCCAAGTGTATTTTAGATGTTGTAATTGTACCCACCTCTACAAACGTCCTCTATCTGTGCATTCCATACTCGTATCACCCTCTGTGCGAAAGCAGGCCTCTCATTAGCCATCTTCAATATTCATTTCCTCCACCACTGATGCTCATTACCAACAGTGTGCATCAGCACAAGATGCACTGCAGGATTTCACCACGGCTCCACAGACAGTACCTTCCAAACCCACAGCCCCCACCATCCAGAAGGACAAGGGCAGCATATACGTAGAAACACACCAACTGCATGTTTCTGTATACACACTTCCCTGATTTGGTACTGTACATCACTCTTCCTGCACCGCTGCCAGATCAAAACCCTGGAACCCCTTCCCGAACCACCCTGTGGATGTCCCTGTAACCTAAAGACTGCTGTATTTCAACAAGGTGATTCCTCAACACCGTGCCATGGAAAAGTAGAGATGGACAAGAAAAAAAAACTCAATACTCACCTGACTGGTGACGCCCACATCCCATAAAAGTGAACAACAAAAAACTTCAGGAACTTATTAAAAATTGCTCTATTCTCCACTTAATTAATGTGAACCCAGTATTTAGAAAACTAAAAATGAGCTTGCCTCTTTGCTGACAACCAAAACAAGATCCAAAATTACATTTTCTAAGAAAATACTGAATCAATTTGATATTTTGTCATGTTAAGCTATCACATTGTGAACAAGCATTGCTCAGTAATGTACTATAGTCTCAAAGGATTAACTACAGCCATTAGATAGCTTCTCATTCATTGTATTGTCCAACTATGAATACTGTTTGTAATTCCAACCATCCCCCCACAACGATGCTAGAGCTTGCACCAAAACATCACCAAACCAAAAACTGGATTAAATGCAACAATAATCATGTACTCTCTCCATACAGGGAAGCGCGCAATGTTATTTAATCTGTTTTCATTCATTTAAATATAAAGTTGGTTAAAATGGGTAATAAGATCTATATTGGAGAGGAAAAATTCGAGGACTGCAACTTTGAATAGATGCTTAGCTGTAGGATTTCATTCGACTTAATAAATTAATGTGGTATATTACCATAAATTTCCTACATTTCAGTTAAAGTTCCTTCAAGATTTCTGATGACAGCGAATAGGAAACCTTTGATAAAGCAGCTGTAATAATGTGGGATCACGTTTACGAGGACTGCACTGAACTGCAACAAACAGACTTTTATCAGTAGCTCTGCTCATCCATGTATTCTACATGGGAAATGCTGTCAATGCAAAATTAATTCAGCTCGTTTTAATGCACAAGATAAGAATGGATTTTCAAACACATTTCAGAAGCAGAGATATTAAAGGACAATGAAAATCTAGCATCAAACCTAAACAGCTTTTGGCCTTAGGTTCTTGTCTTAGTCTTTTTAAATAAAGATTTTGCATTAAACAAACACTGAATAGATATCAGCAGACTTTTAATTCTCTACAATTAAGAGGAGCTGCGTTACACAATTGTGTGGTACAACAACAATGTGCATTTATACAGCACCTTTAACGCGCAGAAGTATGGATGGCATGTTTGCGGGAGTCAATGATATGCTGTATCCCCCACAAGGACAAAACCCAGGCCACCAGTCTCATACTGAACTCCTCAAGAAAAGGAGGGAAAACAGGAGTGGGGGGAAATAGGAGGAGAGAGGAAAGGAGGAGAAGGAGGGAGAAAAAGAGGAGGATAGGGAGAACAGAGGGAAGAGGAGGAAGAGAGAAATGAAGAGGGTGGAAATGGAAGAGGAGGAGGGGAAGATAAGGTGGAATAACAGAATAATGAAGGAATCAAGGAAGAAGGAAGTGAGGAAAAGAGAGTGGGGGAGAAGGGCAGGGAAGGAGTAGGGAGGGAGGGAGAGGGAGAAGTGCGGGAAGGAAAAGGGAAGGGAAGCAGAGGATGAGGAGAGAAAGGAACAGAAGGAAGAGAGAAAGGAAAGGAAGGAAGCAAAGGAGAAGACAGCAGAGAAAGAGGAAATGGAGGAAGAGGAAGCAGGACAAAGATAAAGGAGGAGTGGAAGCAGGGCAGGAGGCAGTTGAAGTGGAAAAGGTATGATAGCATGAGTTAGAAAGGAGGAAGGAGAGAAAGAGGAAGTGGAGGAAAAGGAAGCTGTTACATTCTCCCTCCAGCTGGGCAGTCTGTGATCACCTTTTCCCTGAACATAGCCTCAAATCACATCACAAATCAGCTGTTTGCAGGGCTATTTGATACAGCGTGGCATCAAGGAACTCGAGCAAATCTGGAGTCAATGCGAATTGGGGTTGAGCAAGGGACACTGTCCACTGGTTGGAGTCATATCTGGCACATAGGAGGATGGTTGTGGTTGTTGGAAGACAGTCATCTCAGCTACAGGACATCTCTGCAGGAGTTCCTCGGGATAGTGCCCCAGGCCCAACCGTCTTTAGCTGCTTCATTAATGACCTCCCCTCCATCATAAGGTCAGAAGTGGGGCTGTTTGCTGATGATTGCACAATGTTCAGCACTATTCGTGACTCCTCAGATACTGAAGCAGTTCATGTTCAAATGCAACAAGATCTGGACAATATCCAGGCTTGGGATGACAACTGCCCAGTAACACTTGTGTCGTACAAGTGCCAGCCAATGACCACCTCAAACAAGAGATAATCTATTGATCGGCCCTTGGCACTCAATGTTATCACCGTTACTGAATCGCCCAATATCAACAACCTGGTGGTTATCATTGACCAGAAACTGAATGGGACTAGCTATATCAATCCTGTAGCTACAAAAGCAGGGTCAGAGATTAGGAATCCTGCAGCAAGTAACTTACGTCCTGTCTGCCCAAAGCCTATCCACGGTCTACAAGGTAAAGTCAGAAGTGTGATAGAATGTGTGTATTGGAGTGGTGATGGCCTTTGGTGTTATTGCTAATCTATTAATCCCTTGGCCCAAGTAACATTTTGGGGACAAGGGTTCAAACCCCACTTTAGCAATTGATACAATTTAAATGCCATATAAATCTAGAATTAAGAGTCCAGTAATGATCATGAAACCATTGTGAGATTACCAGGAAAACCCAATCTGGTTCACTGTCGTCCTTTTGGGAAGGAAATCTGCATCAGTACCTGGTACATGTGACTCCAGGCCCATAGCAATATGGTGGACTCTTAACTGCCCTCTGGGCAATTAGGGATGGACAATAAATGCTGCCTAGCCAGCAACATGCACATCCTGTTAATGAATTTATAAAAAGTGGAGAGCAATAGTTCAGGAAGGAAACTCATCACCAACTTCTCAGCTGCAACTCAGGGATGGGCAACCAATGCCAACGCAGCCTGCAACATCGACATTCCCGCAAACGAGTAGAGAAAGAAAAAAATCAATCGCAGCTAGAAAAGGAAGTTAAAGATTAATAGTTGAAAGGTAGTGGTTTATGAGATTGCCAGAAAAAACATGATAAGCGTGAGCATTGGTAAGATGCAGAAAGAGGCAATGAAAAGGCAGACTGTAAAAGCTTCTTTCACAATGTGAATGGAAATAAAAAACTAGCAAGGTCAAAAGTGCATCCAGTGCAGATAAAGACAGGGGAACGTATAACTAAGAATGGAGAATGCTGGAGAAAACTGAACAATTACTTTTGTGTCTTTCTTCATGGAAGAAGATAGAGAAAACCTCGGGGAATGTAGTGAAACCAAATGATTTGTGAAAATGAGGAACTGGAAGAAATTAGTATCAACAACAATGCTGTATTCAAAAGATTAATTGATTTGAAGGTTGCTAAACCCTCTAGAAAAGCTGCAGAGTGTTTTGGAGTGGGTGAGGTGGATTTAGGAGTCTGTTGGAAGTACAAAAAAAAGCAACCAAACTCAATGACATAAAATCTGGGACAAATGTCCTTGACATAACTCGCAATGGAGAGGTCAGATAATAGAAGCTGAAAAGAGGAAAATATGTCACACAGTGCAGGAGTAGGGGATTATTTTTGATGTCTCAGTGTGAAACCATAGCTGGCGGGGATAAGTAAGGAAGTTTACACCCAACAAAGGGTGCAAACCTGTTCCTCTGATGCTGCCTGACCTGCTGTGTTCCTCCAGCTCCACACTGTATTGATTCTGACTCCAGCATCTGCAGTTCTTGCTATCTCTAAGTAAGTTCGTTGTTAACAGCAACTTGAACTGTGCAATCTTAAATTATTAAACTACAAGGAGCTGGTCTGTTACCATGAGTACACTGAATTTTACATATTACTTTTATGACATTAACCATCTTCAATTGCACAAACAATGGCACCCTTTCTCAAAACAGAACTATCAAATATTTGCATGCTGAAAAGCACATGATAGATTCAATCCAAAATGTACATTCCAAAGGAAAAGCCATATCACTAGATTTTGAAGAAAAGAAGTGCAAACAGGTATCTAGTTAATGTATCAAGAGTAATGGTCATTGCACTTTGGAAAAGCCTTTCTTTTGTGAAATACCGTCACTTCCAAAGTGAAAACGAGGAAAATTTTGAAAAGGGCTAATTGGTCTTGGGTATGAAATTATTTCAGGGAGATGTTAAATACTGACTGAGGTTGCTATGGATATGAAAGCTTAAAACCAATGGCTAATTAAAGGAACCAAAGTGGCATCAAGTTCGAGACTGTTTTACTGCTACAGGCTCAATTGCAAAACACAAAATTTGTGTCAGAAGCACCAAGCAAAGCTCTCTACAACAAAAACTGGTTTTCTATTTGGCAGAAAGAACAAGTAAAATTCCAGAAATTCTTGGGGAAGTGATTTTTTTTATTCATTCACGGGATGGGGGCATCACTGACTAGGCAGCATTTATTGCCCATCCCTAATCCCGCCATGGCAGATGGTGGAATTTGAATTCAATAAATAACTGGAATTAAGAATCTAATGATGACCATGAATCCATTGCCAATTATCAAGAAAAACCCATCTGTGTCACTAATGTCCTTTAGGGAAGGAAACTGCCATTCTTATCTAGTCTGGCCTACAATGTGACTCCAGACCCATAGCAATGAGATTGACTCTCAACTGCGCTCTGAAATGGCGCAGCAAGCCACTCAGTTCAAAGCCAGCTGGGGACAGGCAATAAATGCTGGCCAGCCAGCAAATAGCCTCCTTATGCGCTTCTGTGAAGTCATCCTCGAGCCCAAAGGACTGCCGAAGAAGGACAGGGAATGTTATCTGAAATGAAGTCATGCCCAGATAGTTGTTTTATAAATATCCCATCGCCACATCCTTTATAATAAGATTCCAGCATTTTTCCTCCTACTGATGTGGACATGCCGGTATTGGACTAGGGTGGAAGGACTTCAACTGACGAAGGAGCAGCACTCTGAAAGCTTGTGACTTTAAATAAACCTGTTGGGACTATAACCTGGTGTCGTGTGACTTCTGACTTTTTTCCTACTGCTGACATCAGCTAACAAGTCTGTCATTCCCCATATTTTCTTGCCCGACCTTTTTTAAACAGCGTGGTAACATTTGCAACCTTCCAATAGCAGAATTAATAAAATTTTGAAAGGCGATCACCGATGCATCCACTACTTTTGTGACTTTGTGATTTAATTTATTTTGCTAGTTATTTCATCAAGGAATGGTCAATCCTGCACCTGCATGGTACAATATTTCACCATGGACTTTGTTTCTCCCAGGTGAGAAATATCTGATGAAACCCAACTCTGGCTTTAACACTGATTCCTGTGTGAGCACATGATTCACTTAAAATTGCTCCACTTAAGAAAAGTCACGACTTTCAGGAACACAGTCATAACTTTAAGTGAAGATTTACTGTGGTATCAGTAACTGAACATATATAACTTTAATTTCAGGGAGCACAGATTATAAATGATTGAAGAGGAGGTCAATAGAGGATTCAGGTTTAACTTCTTCAGCTACCAAAGGTTAAACTGCTAAGGAATCAGAGGAAGAACAGAGTATTCATACATTCAAGAGGGAACTGAAGGGGCTTTAGACAAAAATGAAATGGGAACATAATGTGTTTCTCTTAACACTTTGTGGTTACCGAAACAAACTGCAGCCCAACACATTCCTACATTTCTATGCATTTCCCAGCTTCTACAAGCAAGGTGCAAATAAACAATGCAAAATTGCATTTCCCAGCTGTCCCATTATATGTAGCAGATAACAGTTATGGGATACTGCACTGTACAATGACAACAATGATCTGTACTTGCGTTATCAGTACCCTCCAGTCTCTGCTTGCTGTAAAAAAACATCCATACCGTAATGAACTCCGGGGCTACTGAATCAAATCCTTTCAGGGACAAACTCTATTGCTAGTGATTGCCTACTTCTGGAGGCTTCTAGCTAAACACTGCAGCTCCTGCACGACTGGTGATGTTGCTCTTACCTTGTCCTTGAAAATATGGGGGTTGCAGTACATGAAATCCCTGTAGCTC
The DNA here is from genome assembly GCF_021869965.1 of Rhincodon typus. Lineage (NCBI taxonomy): Eukaryota > Metazoa > Chordata > Chondrichthyes > Orectolobiformes > Rhincodontidae > Rhincodon > Rhincodon typus. The sequence continues at coordinate 55,986,083 of NC_063348.1, forward strand.
TCAGTCCGCACTTTATCCTGCAAATTTACAGTCAAGCAAACACAGTTTAAATGATGAACCTTAAAATGCATCCATTGTTAAAATATTCATAATTTCTTCCCTTCTACTTATTATACAAATGACATGAGCGTATTTACTTTGCATATGTATTTAAAGGTCAAAAATTCATCCTGACTGCTAGCTCAGAATTTTGCATGTCTGTGCTTTGGTCAAATGCACATTCTAATCCAAAACCAAATCCTCCTCTAGCTAGAAGTAAAAGTAGCAAAATACTGGAAACATTCCAACATTTGACAGAAATTTTGGAAAGTAATTTTCTCTCTGTAAGACTGTGAACAGAGGTCTACTGCTTTTTTGTTAAAATTTGATTGGTAACTTTTAAAAAGATATTATTTGACAAAAGTTGTGTGGTATTGTCCATCCCTAATTGCTCAGAGGGCAGTTAACATTCAACCACATTGCTGTTTGGAGTATGCAGACCAGCAGAATGAATCAAATGGGTTTTAACAACAATTAACAGCTTTTTTTTATTCATTCACTTTGGGGATGTGGGTGTCACTGGCTAGGTCAGCATTTATTTCCCATCCCTGACTGATTCTCAACCTCAACCACATTGCTGTGGGTCTGGAGTCACATGTAGGCCAGACCAGGTGAGGATGGCAGTTTCCTTCCCTAAAGGACATTAGTGAACCAAATGGGTTTTTCCAACAATTGGTAATGGATTCATGGCCATCATCAGACTCTTAATTCCAGATTTTTATTGAATTCAGTTTCCCCCATCTGCCTTGGTAGGATTTGAACCCAGAACACTACCTGGGTCTCTGGATTAACAGGCCAGTGAGAATACCACCGGGTATTCCATCGTCTCCCCTTAGGTGGTGGGGACAGAAGTGGTTATAAAGGTCACCATTAGGCTAGTTTTTAATTCCAGATTTCACTGAATTCAAATTTCATCATCTGCCACAGTGGGACCTATGTCCCTCATTACATTAACCTGGGGTTCGGGATTACTAGTCCAGTGACATTATCATTACACTCCTGCCTTTCAAAAACTAAATTGCAAATTGGTGGCAATGAGTGAAGCCTGGCTCACAGCAGACATAGCAATCTTTACCACAGTCCCAAAAGAAGGCCACTTTGGCAGCTGAACTTGCTCAGACATCCAGAAACAGAGGACTCAGTATCAATTGCCAAAGCACTCGGTCGGAAAGTGATCATACCAACAGAGCCAAGAGTCCACAATAATCAGCTCTGCCTGAACTTCATCAATTACAGCTCTTGATGTAATTTTAAGCATCAGTGCTTCTGCAGTTATTTGTTTTTTACTTTATAAAACTCAAAAGAGAATCCACTTCATGTTGTCCCCTGAAGACGGAAATGTATGCATTTGGTCACTTTATAGATTACGTTAAAAAAACTTCAGCCCCTTCAACCTGGTTCATGGTTAAATTTCATTGTGACTTATTTCCTCTCAGGTGTAAAAGAATCTTTAGAATTCTCTTCTCTCGAGAGTGGCACATGACACTAACATACTGTCAGCACAGTGGAGCTTAAGGAATGGGAATTACTATGTGTTAAAACACTGGCAGCTAAATTTAGGATGCAATTTAGTTTACAGAGGTTAGAATTTGGGAGACATAGAGTCATAGAAATGTACAGTACGAAAACAGACCCTTTGGTCCAACTTGTCCATGGTGACCAGATATCCTAAATTAATCTAGTCCCATTTGCCAGCATTTGGCCCATATCACTCTAAACCCTTCCTATTCATATACTCATCCAGATGCCTTTTAAATGTTGTCATTGTACCAGCTTCCACGTCTGGCAGCTCAATCCACACACCACCCTCTGCGTGAAAGAGTTGCCCCTCAGGCCCTTTTTAAATCTTTCCCCTCTCACCTTAAACCTATGCCCTCTAGTTTTGGATTCCCCTACCCTGAGGAAAAGACCTTGACTATTTACCCTCTCTATGATGCTCATGATTTTATAAACCTCTATAAGGTCACCCTTCAACCTCCAATGCTCCAGAGAAAATGGCCCCAGCATATTCAGCCTCTCCCAGTAACGCAAACCCTCCAACCCTGGCAACATCCTTGTAAATCTTTGACAGAACAATTAATATCTTTAAGATTGATGTCCTTCCTAGTCAGGAATCGATTGTTACTGGGGGAGAACAGGAATGTGAAGTTATGGCCACAATCATACTCAACGGCAGAGCAGGGTCAAAGGGCTGAGTGGCCTACTCTTGCTCCTTAGTTACGTTCACGTGACTGATCTGTACCTCATCCCTATTTAACAGCATTTGTGCCAACTGACTGTTCAGTATCAGAATCAATGTTTCGGATTGCGAACCACACATAATGTTTACAAGATTACAGATGACACAAACCTAAATGGGAGTATGGGTGTTGTAAGCACAATGCAGGCTGGTTTCAAAGGGGCTTGGACAGGCTCAGTGCGTGGTATGTGATTTGGATAAGTGTAAGGTTATCACTTTGGTTGGAGAAATGGAGATACAGAGCATTTCTTAAGATTTGGGAAGTTGGGAAATGTTGGGTATGGGTGTCCTTGTTCATGAGTCACTGAGAGCTAGCATGTAGGTACAGCAAATAATTTGCAAAGCAAATGTTATGTGGGCCTTTATCACTAAAGGATTAGAGTACAGAAGTAAGGATGTCTTGCTCCAATGCATCGAATCTAAATAAGATTGCATCTGGAGTAATGTGCGCAGTCTGGTCCCCTCCCCTGAGGAAAATGTTGTATTTGGATTTCCAGAAGACATTCAACAATGTACCTCACAAAAGATTAAATGTTAAGATAAGAGCCCATGGTGTCCAAGGTAGTATACTGGCGTGAATAGAGAATTGGTTAATGGGCAGGAATCAATGAGTAGGAATAAAGGGGTCATAGTCTGACTGGCAACCTATAACCATTGAGGTTCCACAGGGAGCAGGTTGGGACTGCAACTGTTTACAACATTTATTAATGACTTGTAGGAAGCAAATACACTGTAGCTAAATTTTCAGAGAACACAAAAATAGGTGGAAAGGCAAGCTGCAAAGGGGATACAAACAGTTTACAGAGATATTGATAGGTCATGTAAGTGTGCAAAAAGTTGGTAAATGGCGTATAATGTGGGAGAGTGTAAAGTTGTTCATTTTGGAAGGGAGAGCAGAAGAACAGAATATTACTTTAGGGAGAAAAGCTGCAATACAAATGGACTTGAGGGTAGGAAGCACAGAAATCTACTACACAGGTGAGGCAGGGAATCAGGAAGGCTAATGGAAAGTTGGCCCTTATTTCAAGGGGGTTGAAGTATAACAACTATAACTTGCAACTGTACAAGGTGCTGGTAAGACCACATCTGAAGCACAATGAGCAAAATAAAGGGATCAATTGTATGTAAGGGAAGATATCATTTCATTGGAGGCAGTTCAGGGAAAGCTCACTGGGATGATCCCTGGTATGAAGGGATTGTCTTATGAGCAAAGATTAACAGGTAGGAATGTTACTCACTGGAATTTAGAAGAATGAGAGGTGATGTCACTGAAACATATAGAATTCTTAAGGGCCTTGATAAGCTCAGTGCTGAGCGAATGCTTCCCCTCATGGGAGAGTCGAGGATCAGAGGGCATAGTCTCAGAATGAAGGGGTGACAATTTAAGAATGAGATGAGATGCAATTCCTCTTTCAGACGGTTGAGGGTGTTTGGAACTCCTTGCCACAGAGAGCTGTGGGTCCTTGTGTATATTTAAGGCTGAGACAGATAGATTCTTGATCAGTCGGGGAATCAAGGATTATTGGGAAACACAGGAAAGTGGACATGTCCTGGTCAGTAGGGAAATCATGGCAGAGTAGGCTCAAGGGGCTGAACGGCCTACTCTTGGTTCTATTTCTTACAGTCTGATGAACATTGAAGGAATGCAGCAAAGGCTCACCAGCTTGAATTCTGTTCCGAGGAGAGACTGAGGAGACTAGGTCTGTATCCTTTGGAGTTTAGAAGAATGAGAGGAGATTCACTGGAAACAATAAAATTGTCAAAAGGATAGACAGAGTGGATGCAGGAAAGATGTTTCACTTGCGCTGTACGATGTGGATTCAGAGGAACAAAGGCTCACAACAAAGGGCAGGTCATTTAAGGCTGAAATGGGAAGGAATTTCTTCACCGAGAAAGTGGTGAACTTTTAAAATTCTCTACCCCAGAGGGCAATTCTAAAACTCTATCATTGAGTATGTTTGAAACAGAAACCAACAGCTGCCATGAAGGGAAGTAGAGACAGTGCAGGAACTTGTCATTGAGGTAGGTGATCAGCCACAAAGTGGAAAATCAAAAGGATCGAGGGGCTGAATGCCCTACTCCTGCTTCTATGTTCCCTTGTCCTTCTCCACCCTTATCGAATACAAATTGACCTTTAAAATTTCGACTGAACCAGCAAGAGCTCTTTGGGAAAAGAATCCTGGATTTCCAATTCTGTGTGTGTGGAGAAACTCTTCCTTAATTTCACTGCTATACAGCTCCAAGTTCTGTGTTCAAATTGCATCAATAAAGGAAAGAGTTTCTCAGCCACCCTTTCAAATCTGCTTTTCATTTTCAATAGCTTGATTGCTCACCCCTCAAAATAACTGCACAGAGGCTGGTATCCCATCACCAAGTCACCCTTTACTTACATGTGCACAGTACACAGGCTGTGACCAGCCAGCTCGGGGTCAGTCCCTCAACTGAGGAGATTCTAAATCTCCTGGTTATATTGGTCAGCCAGAGATTTCCCAATTGGTGAACAACCCCTATCAAGGACCTCGTAGTCAACAAGGTCCACCTGGTTCCAAACACTACACACCTCTAAGCTCTAAACCACACACCACATTTGCGCAATAAAGATAGAAATTGGTGAAAAGAAAAACTCAGCAGGTCATGTTTTCTTTTCTCTCAGAGGTTTGAGAGTCTTTGGGACTCCGTTTAAATATTTTTAAGGCAAAGGTAGATAGATAAAGAGGGCTGGATAAGCAGGAATGTAGAGTTGAGGTTAACATCAGATCATCCATACTGAATGGTGGAACAGACTCGAAGGGCCGAACGGCCTATTCTTCAGCCTTGCTTTTATGTTCATATGTTAAGTAGCAAACACGTAGGGAGAGAATCAAATTTCATGTTTCAAGTCTGTGACCACTCATCAGGGAAAAGTTAGAGACATAATTGGGGCAAGGACAAAAATAGAGGTCTGCGATAAGGTGGAAAACAGGAGAGACTGAATGGCAGGAAAATTAGTCTTCCAGGGCCAAAGGGAATGATGCTGAGGACAAGAAAAGAAAGAAAGAATGTACCCAGAGCAGCTGTGTTTCTGAAAGAAATAAAATAAGCAAAGAGAACAAACTGGATAAAAACCAAAAGAACTGGAGAAGCTGTAAATCAGAAACAAAAACAGAAATTGCTGAAAGAGCTCAGCAGGTCTGGCAGCATCTGTGTCGAGAATTCAGAGTTAATGTTTCGGGTCGAGTGACCCAAAGTCAGTTCTGAGGAAGGGTCACCAGACCCGAAACCTTAACTCTGATTTCTCTACACAGATGCTGCGAGACCTGCTGAGCTTTTCCAGCAATTTCTGTTTTTGGAACAAAATGGATGATGGTTTGAAATGATTAAATTCTGTGTTGAGTCCAGAGGCTATAGAATCCCCAGTTGAAAGATGTGTCACTACCTGCTCACAATGAACCTGGCAGTGCGTGGGCCGAGGACAGAGCTATCAACGCGAGAGCTACCTGTCCTCTCAGTTTAACTCTGGCATTTTTCTTGTGGCCTGAGCTGAACCTCATCTAAAACCAATATATCCTCCCTGGGTTTCAGTGACTCAAACTGAAGGCAATGTTTTGAATGGCAAGGGGAGCAATTGAGAATCTGCTTCACATCACTTCTTTACTTTTGTAACCATCTTACTGCAGGGAAGGTCAATGTATGATTAAACTTACATATTTATTTCTCATAATTGTGCACCAGCTTTAACAACAACTTATACAGCACCTCAAAGATAATGACACCAACGCACTTCACAGAGATGTTATAAGATAAAGTATGATACCAAGGTTCGTATGAAATTAAATGGTCAAATGCTTAGGCAGAGAGGACAGTATGGGAGAGAGGGAGAGGGGTTCGGGGAGTGGAAATAGACAATCTTAATCTCAGGCTGTTGCAAAGGCAAGGGATGGACTAAGTGATTAGAAGCGGAGGTTTGGAACTGAGGCTGAAAATAATGGCTTCATCCTTTTTTGATATTCAAATGGGGGAAATTTCAACTCACTCAGTATTTGAGGGTGCAGTGGAGATTCACAAGGTGTTGCCTGGGATAGAGCTATGAAGGGAGACTGGATAAGCTCGGTTGATTTCTTGACCCTCCACTCAGAAGCAGGGTCACTAGACTTAAAACGTTAACTTAGTCATACAGTAATACAGCAGGGAAACAGACCCTTTGGCCCAAACTGCTCCATGCTGACTATAGTGCCCACTTTGTTTCTCTCTCCACAGATCGACTGGACAAAGTGGATGTTAGGAAGATGTTTCCATTGGTAGGAGAGACTGGGACCCGAGGGCACAGCCTTAGAGTAAAGGGAAGACCTTTTATAACGGAGATAAGAAGAAACTTCTTCAGCCAGAGAGTGTTGACTCTATGGAATTCACTGCCACAGAAGGCTGTGGAGGCCAGGTCATTAAGTATATTTGAGACAGAGATAGGTAGGTTCTTGATTGTCAAGGGGATCAAGGGTTAGGGGGAGAAAGCGGGAGAATGGGGTTGAGGAGCTTATCAGCCATGATTGAATGGCGAAGCAAACTCGATGGGCGGAATGGCCTAATTTCTGCTCCTATGTCTTATGGTCTTTTAGATACTGCCAGATCTGCTGAGTTGCTCCAGCAATTTCTGTTTTTGTTTCAGATCTTTAGCATCAGCAGCTCTTTGTTTTAATTTAACCAAATATCATATCCTGCCAATCAGGCTGCATTCTTTTAACCTTACTCTAGATCCCCTAATTTTCAACAATGTTGCAGTAATAATGGAACCAGCGTCCTTCTCCAGTAAATATGCTGTTCCATCTTTTCCATCATTAAGGTTGGGAAGTAAGAAAGATGCTACTTTAAAAAAGAATGCTGTACAAATGAAATTGGGATTGTCCCCTGGATTTATAAGTCGATGCAATTTTTTTTTTAATAAATGTCCTGCCTGCAGATATAAGATTATTTCCAGCAAGCTTCTGATAATGTTGGCTGAGTCTCACAAAATAAAAATCAGGAGTCACTCTGAAGCAGCAAAGGGGTTTAAACATTCTTTGGACACAGAATGGGAGAAATTAACAAGTTACAATTGAGTCAAAAAGGCAGCAATTACAGCTGATAGTAGGAGCCTGTTCCCATTTGAAGATATAACCTGATGAGGCTCTTCAATTGTAATCTCACCTTTAACATTTCCTCATGTATGCCATAATGCGCATAAGAGCTGAAATAGACACTGTCCTCATCCTCCTGCAGGTTAGCTATAGCATTTGTGGTTGATGTTCCAGCTCTGGCATCTGCATTTATCACGAAATCCTGTGCATATTGTCTGTAATCAATTTAAAACACACCCTTGAGGGACACTCACTGAACCGCAAAAAAATTATACAACAATAGAATGTTTCCAACAAACTTCCAGGCTTTTTACGCTCTGACACCCTCTGCTGGTTTAGCAGTTAAATTACAGATTTCCCCACTCATGACCAAATGATCAGTTTGCTCACAGGATACTGGCATAGGATGTGCAGATTTCAATTGTAATAAAAGCAGCAATTCAAACAAATCTCACTACAATGCAAAAGCTGCCGGTTGTACTATAATCAAGTCTCGTGTGCAAGTTTGTCTGCCACAAAATCATAATTTGATGGGAGGGAGAGGGCAATTTAACCACTCTGCGCCGTCAGATGTGATGCAGACTGAGCGAGGAAATTCACTCAGTTTTATCCTTGGAATCGGGGACTGCATAAACAAAGCTTAGCTGCAACGTGCGTGCAGTCTCAGGGTTTAACATATAAAAGAAAGGTTGCCAAGAATCACTTTGCCTAACTGAAATTAACTGAAACCACTGTAGGATATAAAACTCACTACCATTCTTTTCTGGGTGTCGACAACTCCATCCTGTGAGCTTGCAGAATACTATCAATCTATCATTTAGCCCACCCAGCTCATCAAGGATTCAACGGTATCCTTTTAAAATCAATGAAAGAACCTATTTTAAATGTTGAGATCCCTCCTTGCCAGTCCCATCTTCAAGAGCATTTGTCCCAAGACTTTTTTTTTACTGATTTTAAATCATTTTCATTTTTAAACGTTATTCCAGTTATTTTGTTCTTTCCTGAGATAAGGCGTCACTGGAAAGGCCAGCATTCGTTGCCCACATTAAAACCATAACAAATAGGAACAACAGCAGGCCATTCAGCCCTTTGAGTCCGCTGTACCATCTAATAAGATCATGGCTGATCTGACATTCCTCATGTCCACTTTCCTGCCCTTTCCCCATAACCCTTCATTCCCAAACTGATCAAGAATATGTTGATCTCAGCCTTAAATATACACAAGGGCTCTGTCCCCACAGCTCTGTGTGGCAAGGAGTTCCAAAGACTCTCAACTCTCTGAGAGATGAAATTCTTCCTCATATCAGTCCTAAATCAATGCCCTTTAAGTCTGAGAAAATACCCTCTGGTCCCAGGCTCTCCCATGACTATCCCATTCTTAATTGCCGTTTCAGAGGGCTGTTAAGAGTCAACCACATTGCTGTGGGTCTGGAGTCACATGTAGGCCAGACCAGGTAAGGATGGCAGATTTCCTTCCCTCAAAGACATTAGTGAACCAGATCAGTTTTTACAAGAATCGTGGTCACCATTACTGAGGCTTTAAATTCCACATTTATTTATTGAGTTTTCATATTCCATCGGCTGCCCTTTCTCCTCCCCACCCCTCCATCAAAGACGCGTTTTATTTTATCATGGAAGAATTCAGAATCCAATTCCCTGACCCAGCTGTGGCCCAGGATTCCATAGTGCTCCGCCTCATGTTGTGCCATTAGGTTTCTAACCTCTGAAGGTCATGGGGCGCGGGAGAGAAAGAGCCCTTTCTAAAATAAATAAAACTCACACACCTCATTTTCTCAAAATCTCCCATGATCCTTTCCACAGCTGCTTCAGCTTCCTTGGCTCTTCTCTCTGCTTCTTGTAACCGTTGAAGCTGTGCTGCTCGGTCCCAGCTCTCCTCACCCAGTGGTTCTGCCAAACAGGTTTGTGTCTCCGTACTTTCCCAGAACTCATCGACATCTGTGAAGACAACACCCAGTGAGTGCAGCCATGGACTGAACCCAGCCAGTACAAAAGCTATGTCGGTCCAAAGCCTTGGCCCTTTCGGGAGGGGCAGGGATTGTGGTCTGAAGGGGGCGTGGTAGCTGTGTTCAGCAATGCTAAAGTTAAACAATTGTTGTGGTGCAGCAAAAGGCCATTCAGCCCATTGTGCTGTGTACCTGAACAGTGACAGGCCACGTTTTGATTGGTGGAGTTTGCTCCAGTCCATTTAGCAATTTTAAGTGAAAAGAAAACATGCTCACAAATGAAAAGGAGGGGAATACTGTACAAAGATTGTGGAAACTCTTTCACAGATTTAGATTGAAGGTTACAACATAAAAAGCACTGTAGGCAGTTGTAGTGATTGTAATGAGGTCAGCTAGGTGGACCTCATAGAATATGAGTTCCCTGATTGGGGCTAATAGGTGTGTCTCCTTACTGGCTCCCAAGTCTCTGATTGGGGCTGTTAATCTGGTCCAATCAGTGAGCCCCAGCTGACAGATATAAACAAGAGTGGTATCTTCACTGAATCTCTGCACTTACACACACACACACACACACACACAACACGGATGCTGGGGGGTGGGGATTTTTATAAGAACCACTGCTGTGTAGCAGTAGAGTGGGGGTAACAAAATATATATAAACAGGGGCATCCAATATTCTGTTCACTCTTGAGAGCTGGCTCTGAGGAAGTTAGATCAGTGTCAAGGACTTTCAATGTGTACATAAAAGATGATGTGGTGACAGGATATCAACCTCTGTGGCATCATTTCAGCAGTATATATCCGAACAACGTAAATCCATTAATATTATTCACTGGTAACATTTACCCTTTAACCTTGAATTCTTTTCATTTGAAGCCATCAAACATACAGGAAAATAAAGAAAACTTAGGGCAGGATACTACATGCCCCCTTCAGAGGTGTGTAATAACATCTCTGTGAACAGATTGATTAGAAAAATAGGTTAAAAGAAAAACAAAATAAAGCAGACCCAGGCCATCTTGTGGCGCAGTGGTAGTGTCCCTAACACTGGACTGGGAGACCCAGGTTCAAGTTCCATCTCCTCCAGAGCTGTGTAATAACATCTCTGAATGGGTTGATTAGAAATATAGGTTAAATTAAACAAAAGTAAGGCTGACCTAGTCACGAGTAAGGGCTCCATTTTGGTGTTCAGCAATAAATTATGTTCCCTTCTGGTCAGGCTTGCTGCGTTATTACACTAAGTAGATAATCAAGGCCATTTGTTAAAACCTAAACGGACCTCAATAATACATTACCCCTGTCATAATAAGTTTGGTGCAGGTGGATAGGAGTGGACAGGTTGTTATCTCCTCAGACAGTGAACAATATATTCACTCCTTATATTTAAAATGGCAGAAAGAAAGAGGGAAGAGTATCATTAGTTGATGCAACATGCCCATTGGAGGCACCTGTCAAAATGAGAGTACCCCTCTTCTTTCCTTTTACAGCTCACTTCAGAAGCAAAGGCCAGCAAGAAAATTAATATTTGGAAATAGGTCATATTGAAGCTCAATTCTGAAGTGAACAAGATGAGCCAGCTCCTGTGGTGTGGTGGTAGTGTCCCTATGTCTGAACCTAAAGGACAAGGTTTAAGTCCCACCTGTTCCAGAGGTGTGTAATCTCTGACTATAAGACCTGAAGAGAAAGGAGCAGAATTAGGCCATTTGGCCCAGTGAGTGTGCTCCACCATTCGATCCTGGCTGATATGTTTCTCAACTCCACTCTCCTTCCTTTAAATCCTTGTTCCCATATCAAGAACCTATCTATCTCTGTCTGAAATACGCTCAATGACACGGCCTCCACAGCCCTCTGCAGCAACGAGTTCCACAGATTCGCCACCCTCTGGCTGAAGAAATTTCTCCTCATCTCCGTTCTAAAGGGTTATCCCTTCACTCTGAGGCTGTGCCCTTGGGTCCTAGTCTCTCCTACCAGTAGAAACATCTTTTCCACATCCATCCTATCCAGGCCTCTCAGTATTCTATCAGTCTCAAGCAGATCCTCTCCCAAATTATTTTAAACCCCATCGCATACAGACCCAGAGTCCTCAACTTCTCCTCATATGGCAACCTCCCTGTTACGGAATCATTCTTGTAAACCTCCTCTGGACCACCTCCATTGAGCAGGTTGGTTAGAAATTATCTACAAGAGGAATCAGACCAGAATGTGTCTTTCCATGTGGGGCCCCCAAGCCACCCTGAGTTCCAAAGACCCTGGGCCTAAGACATCCTGAGCTCCATGGGGCCTCTTGCATGGACCTGCCTGCAGGCCCAACAACACTTACTACCAAGCTGTGTCTCCCAGGGGTGGAGTCCAGCTTTGGCTGCAGGGTGCACTTGTTCTGGGCCTGTTAGCCACCTCTATTTCGGGTTAATGGTAGGTGTCTTTTCCCTAGGATAAGGGACTTCAAGACTAGGGGGCACATTTTTAACTGAGAGGAGAGAGATTCAGAAAATACACAAGGGGCAATTATTTTTTACACAGTGTGAACTTCCTGAGGTAGTGGTGGATGTGGGTACAGTTACAACATTTGAAAAATGCTTAGATAATAACATGAATAGGAAAGGTTTGGAGGGATATGGACCAGGAGCAGGCAGGTGGGACTAGTTTAGTATGGGATTATGGTCGGCATGGACAGAATGGACTGAAGGGTCTGTTTCCGTGCTATATCACCCTATGACTCTGAGGGACAGGACCAGTTGGGGTGGCCCACATCCAATCCTTCCCATAAATTTCCAACCAAAATACTTTTCACAAACCTTACGGCTTTAGAACAAACGGTGTACTTTTGAACTGCAGTCACTGGAAGACACAGAAACAAAAATTGGAATGGGAGTCGGCTATTCAGCCTTTATCATTCATTATGCTCATGGCTGATCATCCAAATCAGTCCCCTGTTCCTGTTTTCTCCCCCATTCCCATTGACGCCTTTAGCCATAAGAACTATATCTAACTCCTCCCTGAAAGCATTCAACATTCAATATCCATTGTGTCCGGTCAGTAGAGCTTCCTTGGTCTTGTCTGCCTGGCTCAAGCTGCTTTATTAACTCCCTGAGCAAAGTGGAGAGCTGGTTTTGGGTTCTGCTTTCTGTGTTGAATTCACTGCTGTGAGAAACAGCTGGGTTGTCACAGTGAGACTCTGCTTCCCTCCAAGCCTCAGGATAATATCAACCAGTCGCTAAGGAGATCGGTTTCTCAACCCTGACTACTTGGCAGCATGGTCTGCCCAAACCTGTGGCCTGCCTGGAACACAGACAATGGCATTGAGCTCCTTTGTGCCAATCTCCCTCTGGAACCGCCTGGAGACAGGACGTTCACGTTCACGTTTGGAGTATGTCCTGTTACCAAGAATACTGAAGGACTGAGATCACGCAGTGGGCAACGATACCCTTAACACGTGTCATCGCCCTTGGAAGGTGATGGGAGGGGCCAAAATAGAAACGGAGAGACATCGAAAATTAACACAGGAGGAGGTTGGGACTGTGCTAACAGCTGCAGAGAAACTCCCAGAAGCTAGTGTTTGAAATTCACCATGTCACATGATTCTTGCATCCTGATTTTAGAATGCCAGACTAAAGTCATGATTCTTGTTAAAAACTGAAGGGTTTATAATTTTGAGACACCAGAGAAGATCTGAATTCCTTACAATACAAACGATAAAAATGATTTGTACCAAACTGGAGTAAAGGATCATCTGTGGACGGTGGTTTCATAAATTCTTCATTCTCCCAAGGGACATGGCCCAAAATGGATTTGAAAGATTCTGCAGGGGGATTCTGTGAAAAGGAACACACAGCAACTGTCAATTTCAAATAAAAGCAACATACAGCAGAAAATCTGAAACAAACACAGAGGATGCTGAAGAAACTCAGCAAGTCTGGCAATGTCCATGGAGAGAGAAACAGAGTTAACACTTCGTGTTAACATCCCTCCACAGATGCTGCATGCCCTGCTGAGCTTCACCAGAATTCTCTCTATAACCATTATTCTCTCTTCGCTTCACTGTACAATGCAAAATTTTAAGTGACATTTACTCCAATTAAACCCTTCTCAGTTCAATCCAATCTCACTCAATTCAAAGCAGTTTATTGTCCTGCTCATTAAATTTCCCTGATATCATCATTCTTCACTTCAATCATCACAGCATTCACATCCAATAGGATGAGATGAGAAAAAAATTATTTCCAAGTTGCAATGCCTCTACAAGAAATTTACAATTTTGTCACATATACACAGAGAAACAGGCCTTTCAGCGCAACTCATAGCTGATATACAGATGTCAGGATGGAATATAAACTACACTGACGATAATAAAAGAACTGGAGAGACTGGGATTACATTTTTTTGTTGCCTAGATTTAAGCTAACACTTGTGTTTTAAAATATAAAAGATGCTGTTTTGTGGAGCTGGCTCTGTCAAGATGTGCAGCTTTTAATTTTGCCTGCATCATTAAGTTTGCAGTTCCACGCAGATAAATAATGGTATTTACAGCTCTCTATATCGACGAGTAGGCAGATAGAAGAATAGGAGCTCCTGAAAAGACAATGCCCACACCCCCAGTACCAGTCCAGTCAACCTTGTGTCACTACTTTGGAAGGTGTGCCTCTGGACAGTGCGTCCATTCTTGGTTAAAGAAACAAAAACCACAGACAGTCATTATTCCTGAAGACAAATTACAGTGTAATTATAAAAACCACAAGAACTGCGGATGGTGTAAATCAGGAACAAAAACAGAAGTTGCTGAGAAAGAACTGAGGAAGGGTCACCGGGCCCAAAACGTTAACTCTGATTTTTTACCTCACAGATGCTGCCAGACCTGCTGTGCTTTTCCAGCAACCTCTGTTTTTGTACAGTGCAATTATACTTGCTACAAATGTGCAAGCTTACAATCAAACATCTTTGGACATCATAAAGCATTTGTTGCATGATGTTCACAGCACGGAATTACCGTGCATCCATTCACTCCTATTATACAAAAACTCCTGATCCAAGTATAAAACGTACTCCTTGACTGTATTTCCCTAATAGTTAGAGCCAAATATAGCCAGCTTACCCTTGCCAAATTTCACACAGTGACATCAGGGTAATGCTCTTTAAAACATCAAAATTATTTGGAGTGAACTGCTGAATGATTAATGCAATTAGGAACTTAAATTAGACTGCAGTGCAAAGACTCATAAATTGCCAGCATCCATCTTCAATTCCTTTGCAAACTCTCTATCATGATTTGACTGGCCCCTGTTTGCACGTTGGAATGCAGAAAACAGCATCTGAATAAAAATAATAGCTCACTCATTCTTCCCAGTCCCTGGATAATGGATTAAAATAGCTTTGTATTACCAAACGAAGTGTGTGCCTCTCATTTAAAAATATAGCCTTCCACAATTCAACGCATGTCCTCTTTACTTTATTGCCTGTTACCTCTGTTCAATTTATTTTTGCCCAATGGCCGGTATTTTAAGACAGGATCCAAGCCTATATAAATAAATATGCGTTTCATGTCCTTATCCCCAGGAAGCAATTGATGTTTTATCCCTAACTTTCCTCCTTCTACTTCGACTATGTAGTGCTCGATAGAAATTTTGTCCACATTAACTCGAAGAAAACAAGAGTCAAAGGCTTTTAGTGATTTTTCTTGAATGATATCACCTTGTGTCCCGTGAAAAGTCTACAAGAGTTTGATTACTAGATTAAAAAAAACAAAGAAAATACTTTTCAGACATATCAAAACTTACTGTGATTCTAATAAAATTGACAAGCCTGATGAACCCATAACAATCGAGACCTGAAAAAGATACTTCCTGTTACCATCAATATATACAATTGACAAAATATTAAAGTTTTAGAAAAATGACAGATTTCACACTTACTCGCTTTCCAATAAAAGCAGTCTTTTAAATGTGGAAAACACAATGACCTTAAATTCTCAGTGTAGTGTTGGAACTGAAAAATGACCTACCATGCTTGTGAACTATTTGGCTCATGTCAAATTGATGGTCCACTCTACAGTGAGAAAAGGTATCTTGAGCTGAACTGAATAATCTGTTTGCAAAGAAAAAAATTCTAATTACCTTCAATATTTGTTAAAATTTAGAAATTCTGGTGAATACATTAATGTAATGAATGTTACTGAATCTTCCACTGTCAACATTCTGGGGGTCCTACTGCTGACCATAATCGGAACTGAACGAGCTATTTAAATATTGTGGCGGTAGCAAGAACTGCAGATGCTGGTGTCAGAGTCAATACAGTGTGGGGCTGAAACAGGTCAGGCAGCTTCAGAGGAGCAGAAGTGTCGATGTCTCAGGCCTGGACCCTTCATCAGGACTTTCCAAAACACCCAACAGGCCCAAAGCGCCAACTTTCCTGCTCCTCTGATACTCCCTGACCTGCTGTGTTCCTCCAGCTCCACACTGTATTGATTAAATACTATGGTTATCAGAGCAGGTTAGAGGCTGGGAATTCTGCTATGAGTAGCTCATCTCCTGACTCCCCAAAGCCTGTTCACCATCTACAAGGCACAAGTCTAGAGCACGGTGGAATATTCACCACTTGCCTGGGTGCGTGCAGCTCCAGTAGCAATGAGAAAACATAATGAGGGAGTCAACTTACATGGTAAAGACCATGGGTTTGGAAGGTGATGTTGAAATATCCTTGCTGAGTTACTGCAGTGCATCTTGCAAATGGTTCACACTGCTGCCAGTGCATTGTTGACGAAGGGAGTGAATGTTGAAGGTAGTGGATGAAGAGGCAATCAAGTGGGTTACTCTATCCTGGATAGTGTCAGGGTTCTTGAGTGTTGTTGGTACTGTGCTCATCCAGTGAAGTGGTCAAACAGTGACCAAAATTCAAACTAATAACAAGGGAACTTAGGAGCCCTAGTTCACAGTTCTCTTTAGGTCAACATGCAGGTTCAGTTGGCAGTTAGGATGGCAATGCAATGTTAGGATTCATTTCAAGAGGGCTAGAATAGAAGAGCAGAGATGTACTGCTGAGGCTATAAAGGCTGTGCTCAGACCACATTTGGAACACTGCAAGCAGTTTTGGGCCCATCTCTGAGGAAGGATGTGCTAGTGTTTCAGGGGGTCCAAGAGGAGATTTACAAGAATGATACCAGGGGTGAAGGGCTTGTCATATGATGAGTGGTTGAGGACTCTGGGTCTGCTCTCAATGTGGTTTAGAAGGATATGGGAGGACCTGACTGAAATTTACAAAATACTGAGGGGCCTGAATACCATGGATGTGGAGAAAGTGTTCCCACAAGTCAGAGAGACTAGTGCTTGGGGGCACAGCCTCAGAATGAAGCAACAACCCTTTAGTACTGAGATGAGGGGGAATTTCTTCACCCACAGGGTGGTGAATCTATGGAATTCATTACCACAGCCAATTGTGGAGGCCAAGTCGCTGATTGTATTTCAGACAAAGATAGGCTTCAGATAGAGATAGATTAGTAAGGGGATCAAAGCTTACAGGGAGGAGACAGGAGAATTCTTTGCCAATATCTCATGGTCCTAAATTTGTCTTCATGTAAAGAGAGATTGATTCAGTTGTGTGAGGGAAAGAAACAAGAAATCATTTTAGAAACAACTGATTGCTCCTCTGGAGGCAAAGGGACTTTAGGATGTTTCTAGACAGATGAACTAAGATGGTCAAATTGCCTCCTTCATGCAAAATTATTCTGCTTTAAGCAAGAGCAGAGGCATAGGGCTTGGAACACAGTGCGACTGTTCATCATGTTGACAGTGCCAATACTAGTCAACAAGCAATTCATTATCTTCCCTGGGAATTGTTATCAGTTTTTATTTGGTATGTCATACCCAAGGTGTTTTATGATGTCAGATTCTTGAAGCATATTTGGAAAGCTGTCAACTAAAGACCAGAGTCTACAAAGAGACATACATTTTCAGTCTCAGTAAATTCGTACAGTCTGCAAACAGCAGCCCCTGCTTCATCTGTAGACAGAACGCATCCAAAATCTTTCAAATGAGAGATAAATAGCTTGTGTCTCTCCATCCTTCAGATTTTGATGGGCCTGTATCTCTGCTTACAAAATATTATTTTACCGAGGAGTTATGAAGACACAGGGTCAGATTCTGCTAATGCACAACTTCTAACTGAACCAGTTCTTGACTCTGCACCCTTCTGCTCAAAAGAATCTTTTTCCAGAACACAGCTGAGGTAAGAACAGTGAAGCAGGGGAGTCTCATCCTGTAAGACAGAGCAAGCAACAAGAGAATTGAAAGAGTGGAAATGAAAGATTCAGCTGAAAAAATTGAGAGAACAGAAAAGTAAGAACCTTAAAATTTAACTTTGGCAGTTTTTAAACAAATTATATCTGCTGAACTAGTTGAGAAATTGAAGGAGCACAGTGCCACACAAGGAATAGCTTATTTTCGGTGCCACACCACAACTGACAAACATCATCACTGTTGAGGTTCACCTCCTACACAGATCAAAGGAGGACTACAGTAAGGACTACTGCAGGTTAACTTTGTATTTATTCAAACAACTTCAGTGAGTGAGAGAGAGAGACTGTCTTTCGTAGGGGGCTAAACAGAGGGATCTGGGGGTCCTTGTGCATGAATCACAAAAAGTTGGTTTGCAAGTGCAGCAGGTAATTAAGAAGGCAAATGGAATTTTGTCCTTCATTGCTGGAGGGATCGAGTTTAAAAATAGGGAGGTTATGCTGCAGCTCTGTAGGGTGCTGGTGAGGCCACATCTGGAGTACTGTGTACAGTTTTTGTCTCCTTACTTGAGAAAAGAGGTACTGGCACTAGAGGGGGTGCAGAGGAGGTTCACTAGGTTGATTCAGGAGTTGAGAGGGTAGGCTTATGGGGAGCGATTGAGTTGACTGGGACCATACTCATTGGAATTTAGAAGAATGAGGGGTGGATCTTATAGAAACATATAAAATTATTTCAAGAATAGATAAGATAAAAGCAGGGAGGTTGTTTCCACTGGTAGGTGAAATTAGAACAAAAGGGCATAGCCTCAAAATAAGGGGGAGCAGATATCGGACTGAATTGAGGAAGAACTTCTTCACCCAAAGGGTTGTGAATCGGTGAAACTCTGTCCCACCTCTGTCCAATACATACAGAAAACCATCAATCTTTATACCCCTTGTAATACAAATGCCTACATAATTGTCTAAGAATGAAACATACAAAACAGAAATCTTCCATTTTCAGTCTTTTTCATGTTCCATCTACAGGAATCTGTTTATACTTTTCCAGTCTGCTCCCAAAGCAAATATAGTACTAGATCCCTTAGGTTAATCTTCAGCTCATGCTTGTTAAAAATGTGCCTTACAATACTAGCTAGTAAATTGTTGTCGCAGTCCTATTGTAACTTCTTTCTATAAGTCATCTTTAATTCCCACTTCAACAGCAATCATATCACCACGATGGTACTTACTAGCCTTTCATTTATGAGCTATGTAAGCTGGTTTAATTTTGCACCTACAAATACAGCAGTTCATACTGTCAATCCTTGGAGTAGTGAGACAGACAGCAAATGTTGTTTCGCAAAGCTAACACCAGAATGCTTTAAGTCAGACAGAAACCTTCAGATATTTACATAAAAACATGCAAATTAGGAATAAATGTAGGCCACTTAGCACTTTGATTCTGCTACACATTCAGTGTGATTGTGGCTGATCTATTTTCGTTTTTAATTCCAAAATCCTCCATTAGCTCAATAATCTTTGATTCCCCTGCCTAACAAGAATCTATCCATCGCTGACTAATTCAGTGACCCTGCCTCCTCAGAGACTTCCAAAGTTGCATAGTCCACTGGGAGAAAAGGATTCTCCTCGTGTCCTGAAAGAGTGATTCCTAATTTTGAAACAGTGTCCCTTAATATTGCACCCATACTCAAGAGGAAACATCCTTTCCGCATCCACCTTGTCCAGACCATTCAGGACCTTATCTACTTCACCCCTGACTCTTCTGAACTCCAGGAGAAATAAGCCTAACCTGTCTAACCTATCTGAGAACAACACACTCTTTTCAGATTTCAAGCTAGTCAATGAAAGTGAAATACTGCTGAAGCTGGAAATCTGAAACAAGCCTAGAGAATGGTGGAGAAACTCAGCAGGTCTGGCAGCATCTATGGAAAGAGAAACTGAAGCAGTTCATGTTCAAATGCAACGAGATCTAGACAATATCCAGGCTTGGGCTGACAAGTGGCAAGTAACATTAGCACCACATAAATGCCAGGCTATGACAATCTAACCACCGCCCCTTGACATTCAATGGTGTTACCATCAATGAATTCCCACCTCCCCCCCAATATCAACATCCAAGGGGTCACCATTGACCAGAATCTCAACTGAACTGGCCACATAGATACAGTGGCCACAAAAGCAGGTCAGAGGTAAGGAATACTGCAGCGAGTAACTCACCTCCTAACTCCCCAAAGCCTGCCCACTATCTACAAGGTACAAGTCAGGGAGTGTGATGGAATACTCCCCACTTGCCTGGATGGGTGCAGCTTCAACAACACTCGAGAAGCTTGACACAATCCAAGACAAAGCAGCCAGGAAATATATCGCCATTCTCTTTCAGTGTCGCTGGATCAAACTCCTGGAAATCCCTCCTTAACGGAATTGTGGGTCAACCTACAGCACATGGACTGCAGCGGTTTAAGAAGGCAGCTCACCACCACATTCTCAAGGGCAACAAGGGACTGGGCCCAGCCAGTGATGGTCACATCCATGAGAGAATAAAAGAACAACAGTCAGTACCTCGAGTCTGGTATGACGCCTCTTCCAAACTGCCTCCAACCTGCTTACATCATTTCTTAAATAAGGAGACCAAAACTGTAAATAATATTCAAGATGTGGTCTGCTTTTAACTGCACATCTGCCACTCATAGAACATAGAGCAGTACAGTACATTACAGGCCCTTCGGCCCACGATGTTGCGCCGACCTATTATCCTGCTAAGATCAAGCTACCCTGCATACCCTACTTTACACTATCATCCACGTGCCTATCCAAGAGTTGCTTAAATGTGCTAAACGCATCTGACTCCACTACCACTGCTGGCAGTGCATTCCACACACCCACCACTCACTGTACATACAGTGTAAAGGACCAGGGAACACCAACACAGCATTATTTGGCAGCAGAATCAATAAAGATGTGATTTTTACATTCAGTTCTGAAAAAGTCATACCAGACTCAATATTGACTGTTTTGCTCTCCATATCTGCTGCCAGACCTGCTGAGTTTCTCCAGCAAGATCTGTGTTTGTTCCAGATTTCAAGTATTCTGCTATTACATTTGGCAACTTCCTTCACAGGACCGCTGCACACAGGAGTATTAATACCAGGGGCTGTGAGGATTCAATCCCTCATTTCACTTATCTGGCACATTTGGCATACTGAGGCATCAAACAGAGGTAGAGTGTCATGCTGCAGATAAGAAGAAAAGCAAAGAGTAGAGTGTGTAAAATAGTTATCACTGTCTGCTTCCCTCATGACATTGCAACACAAGGGCTGGTCTCCCATCCTGCAGGATGACTTAAATCAACATTGGTGGAGATATATGACCAGGCGATTCAGCATGAGGTCTGCAAGTTACTTGTGGTATATTTTAAAATCGCTGCTGCAGCCTTTGAAATAGGATTCTCAGCTGAAGGAAAAGTACTCAGAACATAGAACATAACAGGACAGTACAGGCCCTTCGGCCCTCAATGTTGCGCCAACCTGTGAAACCAATCTGAAGCCCATCTAACCTAAACTATTCCATTATCATCCATATGTTTATCCAATGACCATTTAAATGCCCTTAAAGTTGGCGAGTCTACTACTTTTGCAGGCAGGGCATTCCACGCCCTTACTACTCTCTGAGTAAGGAACCTACCTCTGACATCTGTCCTATATCTATCACCCCTCAATTTAAAGCTATGTCCCCTTGTGCTAGCCATCACCATCCGAGGAAAAAGGCTCCCACCGTCCACCCTATCTAATCCTCTGATCATCTTGTATGTCTCTATCAAGTCACCTTTTAACCTTCTTCTCTCTAACGAAAACAGCCTCAAGACCCTCAGCCTTTCCTCATAAGACCTTCCCTCCATACCAGGCAACATCCTGGTAAATCTCCTCTGCACCCTTTCCAATGCTTCCACATCCTTCCTATAATGCGGTGACCAGAACTGTACGCAATACTCCAAGTGCGGCCGCACCAGAGTTTTGTACAGCTGCAACATGACCTCATGGCTCCGAAACGCAATCCCTCTACCAATAAAACCTAACATACTGTACGCCTTCTTAACAACGCTATCAACCTGGGTGGCAACTTTCAGTGATCTATGCACATGGACACCGAGATCTTTCTGCTCATCCACACTACCAAGAATCTTACCATTAGCCCAGTACTCTGTATTCCTGTTACTCCTTCCAAAGTGAATCACCTCACACTTTTCCGCATTAAACTCCATTTGCCACCTCTCAGCCCAGCTCTGCAGCTTATCTATGTCCCTCTGTAACTTGCAACATCCTTCCGCACTATCCACAACTCCACCAACTTTGGTGTCATCCGCAAATTTACGAACCCATTTTTAGGGATAAAATGCTCAATTAACTGTCCCAGTTCAGAGCTACAAATTCTCTCGTTCATGAACAGATGAACTAAGAACAGAAGTAGATTATTCAGCCCCACAAAGCTATTCCACCATTTAATATGACCAAGGTTTATTTGATCATAATGAGAATTCCGCTTTCCCGTCTACTCCCTGATAACCCCTTTATACCAAGAATCTATCCATCTCTACATTAAGATATTCAAGGACTATGCTTTCCCCAACCATTTCAGGAAGAGAGTTCCAAAGGCATAATTCCAAGGTACATAATTCTTTTAAAGTTTACATCACATGTAGATAGGGTGGTTGAGAAGGTGTTTAGCACACCTACCTTCATTGGTCAGACCACTGAGTTTCTGAGTTGGGACATTATGTTGAGGTTGCACAGGATGTTGATGAGGCCTCTTCTGAAGTACCAAGTCCATTTCTGGTCGCACAGTTATAGGAAGGATACTATTAAGCAAGACAGGGTTCAGAAGAGATTTACCAGGGTGTTATTGGGAATGAAGAGTTTGAGTTATAAGGAGAAGCTGGATAGGCTGGGATCTTTTTCCACTGGAGCTTAGGAGGTTGAGAGGTGACCTTATAGACGTTTATAAAATTGTGAGAGGTATAGATAAGGTGAACGGCAAGTGCCTTTTCCCTAGGGTGGGGGATTTCAAGACTAGGGGACGTATTTTGAAGGTGGGAGGAGAGAGATTTTAAAAAGACATGAGGGGCTATTTTTTATTTTACGCAGAGTCTGGCTGGTGTGTGGAATGAACTTCCCGAGGAAGTGGTAGAATCGGGTACAGTTACAACATTTAAAAGACATTTATGTAAGTACATGAGTAAGAAATGTTTGGAGGGATATGGTCCAAGGGCAGGCAGGTGGGATGGGTTTAATTTGGGATTATGCTCAGCATGGACTGGTTGGACCAAAGGGTCTGCTTCCATGTATGACTCTAAGATATGATGACTCATGACCATCTGAGAGAAAATAAATCTCCTCATCTCAGTTTCAAATGGGCATCTGCCAATTTTTGGACAATGAACTCTAGTTCTAAATTCTCCTACAAGTGGAAACATCCTTTCCACATTGCCCTCAGTACAGACTCATCATGATTTTAAATATTTCAATCAAGTCACCTTGAATTCATCTAAACACCTATGGTTACCAGCCTAGCCTGACCACCCTTTCCTCATGGAACAACCTGACCAATCCAAGTATTAATCTTGCAAACCCAAATCCCTCTTACTTCTCCAAGGAATAAAGATGCCAATATTCCCTTCAATCCAAGTATCTTTAAAATAAATGTGGACGAGCACTTGAAATGCCATAACATTCAAGGCTCTGGGCCAAGTGCTGGTAAGTGGGATCGGCGTAAATAGGTTGGTATAAATTCAATGGGCAGAAGGGTCTCTTCAGGGCTACGTGAGTTTACGACTCTGTCCGATCAGCCAGTATTTCAGCAATGTGCTAGCATAATAAAAAAAGTCACTGCCTCAATGGACCAGTTTAACTGGCGTTTCACTATTTGACCCAACCACCTTAATACATATAATGTGGATGTTTTCGGAGTATAAATGTTTTGTGACAGTACAGTTTTACCCCTATCCACGAGTGACAACTACAAATATCTGTAGGTTTTTTTGTGTAAAAGCACCTCTCACAAAATAGGCAACGAATTTGTTCTTGTCCCTTGATCTGCTCTTCTTCATCCCAGTCACACCATTCTTCGTCGCCCATCTCAGACAATTCAGGCATCTCTTCAGTAACATCTTCTCTGTCTACCAGGAAAAAAAAGTGAAAATCTATCAAAAAGATAATACATGTTTTGTGTTAAATGGAGGTAGAGCATAAATCTCTCTCTCTCACACACACACACACAGAAATCTTAGTAATTCTGGTAGAAGAGTCATCCATAAAACATCACTCCACTGAGTTGCGACATACAACAACAATTTATATGGTGCCTTACAGCTGAACAATTTCATAAGAAATGTCACAAGAGTATCATCAATTCAGTACTGTCCCAGAACTTAGTAAGGAGATGTTGGCAGAGGTGACTAAAAGCTTGTCAAAGGGGTAGACTTTAAGGAGAGTTGTAAAACTGGAATAAGACTTAGGGAGATCATTCCATGATTTAGGGCCTGGGCAGCTGAAAGTACTTTAACTACAGGAAAGCGAAGAGAATGGAGAATGTGCAGGAGACTAGACTGGAAGGAATGTGGTATTCTCAGTGGGTCGTATGGACTCAAGGCACTTACAAAGGCAGAGGGAGCAGAGAGACACCATACAGTATATGGAAGAGATGTATTGATTGAAACACACAAGATCCTGAGGGGCCCCTACAGGGTAGAAACGTTTCCTCTTGTAGAAGAATCAAAACTTAGGAGCCTTTGTTACCAAGGGTTACCTATTTAAAACTGAGATGAGCTAAAAGAATTTCTTTCAGTGTTGAGCATCTCTTCCTCAAAAGGCAGAATCCTTGAATTAAAGGCAGAGGTGGGCAAATTGTTGGTAAGCGAGGAGGTAAAAGGTTATTGGGGTCAGCAGGAACGTGGATTTAGGGTTACAGTCAGATCAGTCATGATCTTAATGAAAGGCAAGCAGGCTTGAAGGGCTGAATAGCCTAGACCTCTCCTTGTTCAGTTGTCCACACTGCAAGTAGGAAAGCCAAAGATCAAAGTCTCAGCAGCAAACAACAGGAAACTACAGGACAAAGTTTTATCTCAAAGATGACTGAAATACGAAGAGGATACCTTAGTTGCATAAGGACACCATGTGAAATACTGCCCAAGGTTTTCGGGACCTACAGCTGGTAGAACACAGTTACCTTATTTGCAAGCAGTGACTATTCACTACAATAATAATCATAGAATCCCTGCAGTCTGGAAGCAGGCCATTCGGCCCATCAAGTCCACAACAAACCTCCGAAGAACATCCCACCCAGACCCACTCCGGTTCCCTATCCCTGTAACCCTGCATTCCTATGGCTAATCCACCTGCAAATCCTTTGACACTCTGGGCTATTTAGCATGGCCAATCCACATAACCTGCACATCTATGGATTGCGAGAGGAAACCGGAGCATCTGGAGGAAACTCACGCAGACATGGGGAGAACATACAAACTCCATACAGACAGTTGCCTGGGGCTGGAATCAAACCTGGGTCCATTGCACTGTGAGGCAGCAGTGCTAACCACTGAGCCACCGTTCCGCCCCAGGGGGAAGTAAAGGAGTACCATCCATCGGTCGGGAATCAAACCCAGGCCTCCTGGGTGGCAGGTATGAATTCGACCACTGATCCACCAACATCCCCCACGATGCCAAGGCTTTGTATGAACTTAGGAAATGGAAGCAGAAACAGATAAATGGACTGAATTACAGGGACTAGATACACAAACCTAGTTCCCTAAAATATAGAAGGCTGATGTGGTGATCTTACCACAGTGTTACAAATATTGAAAAGATTTGATAGGGTGTGTATGACACATAGTAAACAAGCCCAAGACTAAGTTTAGGGACAGGGATTAACACCCCTGCACAATAATTGGTCAATAACAAAGACCATAACAACTATCATGGATTGCCGGAAAAACCCATTTGATTCACTAATGACCAATAGGGAAGGAAATCTGCCATCCCTACCTGGTCTGGCCTACATGTGACTCCAGACCCACAGCAATGTGACAGACTCTTAACTGCCCTCTGGGCAATTAGGGATGGGTGATAAATGGCAGCCTAGCCAGCGACACTAAAAGCCCATAAAAGAATAAAGAAAAAAAGACATCAAAGACATGGGCTCAAACTAGTAAAAGGACATTTTCAGACCAAGATTAGAAGGTTGGCTGACATTGTAGAAGATGGATAAACACTTGGAACAAACTTCACAGCAGAAAAGATACGAGGGAGCCAGATGGGTTTTTACAACAATCGCCAGGTGTTGCCATGGTCACCATGACTGAGGCTAGCTTCACATTTCAGTAGCTTTTATTAATTGAATTTAAACGCCACCAGTTGTCATGGTGGGGTTTGAACTGGTGTCACCAGAACATAAACCTGGACATCTACATTACCTGCCCAGTGACACTGCTGTGTCATCATTGTCTGGTCAGCCATGTTAGCTTAATTATGTCTCTAAGCAGAAAGTGGTTTCAGGCCTGTGGAACAAGATACAACTACAAAAATCACATCTTTAGAATAAATTAATTTAATCTTTATTTAGAACAGACTTTACAAGGGAAGTTGCGTGTGGAGCTTAGCAAATAAGACAACATCACACTGCGTTATCTCTGCCCTGACTTCTACACCAACCAAGGATTCACTGTTGCTCTCGATCTAAATGCAGACTCTTCCTTTCTCATGCTGCTGTTTGACGGCCCTGTTACAAATCTCCCACTGCTTCGCAGCCTATTACATCGGTGTTATTACACTGACAGGAACAGGCAGCCCTTTGTTGCTCATGTCCTTGAAATCAGAACTAACAAACATCAACTACTTTTCATCTGGAATGGTCTCTCTCTTTCTGATGACCATTCAATTTTAAAAGACCTCCAACTTAAATGCCTGAAGACCCTTTCCACAGACTCAGCATTTCCCAAACACTCAGCTGCACATTACCACAACTGTCTCAAAAACAGAATGTACGGGTTAAAGGCAGTTCCTCAGTGTGACAGAATGTGGAAAGGTGTGTTCCCCAGGGATTGATGAGGGACCATTGTTGCTCCTGATTTATGTGAATGGTTTCAGTTGGAGAATGAGCAGTCCAATATCAACATTTGCAATGACACCAAATGGGGGTTTTGGGAGTTGAAGCCGGATGGGGCGTGGATGGTGTAGCCAATAAAGGGGAAGACTGCAATAAAATGTGAGAAGTTGTTAGCCTAGCAGAATGGGTGTATTAATGACAAGGTTGTTTCAATATAGGTGGCCAGTTGTCAGTGGGTCATCCTGCACTCTTCCCAGATTACTGACAGGGCCACAAGTAGAAAATTAACCTGGACAGATGTCAGAGTTGACCAAGATTTCATGACCTCAATCAAGTGATACCTTGAATTTAACGTTCTAAATCCAGTTTGCAAAGCCCCGCCATTGCCTCACCACCACCCCCATCTCAGGCATCTTCTCCAATTCCAAGACCCTCTGAGATAGTTTCACTCTTCTAATACCAGCCTCTTGTGCAACCCCAACTGCTCTACCATTGGTGTCAGCCCTTTACTTACTTCACCCAAAGCTCTGTATTCAATCTCTGCACCTAACCTTAACATTTCTATCTTAAAGCCTACATCTTCAACCTTGTTCCTGGTGACCTGACGTCATATCTCCTTTTATGATTTGGTGTCATCCTTTGATAAAGGTCTGGTCAATTCTTCTGGGACATTTTATTATGTTAGAGGTGCTACATAAGTTGTTGTTGCTGACTGTTTCATCCTTAGCTACAATACTTCACTAGGGGTTGAGGTACATAATTCTTTGAAGTTTGCGTCACATATAGGCAGTGTGGTTAAAAAGGCCTTTGGCATGCTTGCCTTCATTGCTCAGTCCTTTCAGTATCGGAGTTAGTAAATCATGTTGAGGTTGTACAGGACATTGGTGAAGCCTCTTCTGGAGTACTGTGTCCAGTTCTGGTCGCCCAGTTATAGAGTTGCAAAGTTGGGTAGCGTACTTGTGGATTGGGAGGCAAGATGTTAGAATTTGGTGTTTGTAAAATGCTAGTGGGGGGTGGGGGGAGCATTGCGTGGTCCCTTTAAAAGTCATGTGCTTTTTCTATTCTTAGAGATTTAAAATGGATGTTTGTGAGCAGCAGCTTGAAAGTTTGCAAGTACACAGAGAGCACCTGAATTGAAACAGTTGTATCAAAAGGCCGTACAGTTAAGCAGGCCAAGCAGCAGTTTTTACCAAGACAATGAGCTTATGAATTTAGCCAATCAATTTGAACCAGGCACTTCGATACCAAAAATCTATTAAATTTAAAACTGATGGTTTTGACAACATCGGACCAATCCTATTTTAAGAAATATTGATATGTCATCAAGGGTATAAAGGAAGGGAGTAGTTGGACAAAACCACAGAGCTAACAGCCCTCAGCTCTCAAGAGAAAATTGCTGGCTCTCACAGCCTCCTCTATGTCTTAGAGAAAGCACCATCTAAATAACAAAGGTACCCATGGAACAACTGGTTCATATTCCTGACAGAAGAATCGATGGCAAAGGCACAGAACATTCCAGAAGATGGGTCATCTGGCTGTAATTTCGAGAGACTAAATTCTTTTATTAATTTTATATACGTGGGATTCATATTTAGTGGAACAGCATACCATTAGAATCTTGCTTTATTCAGGAATAGTTAGTAGTTAGAAGGGGTTTATTCGGTTTGAGGGGCATGGATAGGGTGAATACCAAAGTCTTTTTCCCAGGGTAGGAGAGTCCAAAACTAGAGGGCATAGGTTTAAGGTGAGAAGGGAAAGATTTAAAAAGGTCCTGAGGGGCAACTTTTTCACACAGAGCGTGGTGCATGTATGGAACGAGCTGCCAGAGGAAGTGGTGGAGGATGGTACAATCACAACATTTAAAAGGCATCTGGACGGGTACATGAATAGGAAGGGTTTAGAGGGATATGGGCCAAATGCTGGCAAATGGAATGAGATCAGTTTAGGATATCTGGTCAACATGGACAAGTTGGACCAAAAGGTCTGTTTCTGCGCTGTATAATTCTATGACTGAAGTTCCTTACAGATTCTTGTGGTGTAGTGGTGCTGTCCCTACCGCTAGACCAGAAGGCCTGGGTTCAAGTTCCACCTGCTCCAGGCTTGTACTATGTCCGAATAGGTTGATTTAAAATATCTATTAAGCCCCAAAGCATTGGTCAGGGCCGTTGAGACACACTGATACCTCTGAGCCAGGTGACCTGGGTTTAAGCCCCACCTGCTCTAGAGATGTGTCATATCAGGTCTGAACGGGTTAATTAAAAATATCTCTAACCGGTTCCTGCCAGGTCTTTCCTCGTGATTAAAATTCTTTAAGTGAACTCCTTGTCTTGGAATGAAACAGGTCAAAATCTGGGATAACAAGGTGTAGAGCTGGATGAACACAGCAGGCCAAGCGGCATCAGAGGAGCAGGTAAAGATGTGGAAGCATTGGAAAAAGTGTAGAGGATGTTGCCTGGAACGGAGGGAAGGCCATTCGAGGAAAGGTTGAGAGAGCTAGGGCTTTTCTCTTTAGAATGACGAAGGATGAGAGATGACTTGATAGAGGTGGACAAAATGATCAGAAGTATAGATAGAGTGGACAGCCAGAGACTGTCTAGGGTGGAGGTGGCTATTACGAGGGGGCATAGTTTCAAAGTGAGTGGAGGTAGATATAGGGGAGACGTCAGAGGTAGGTTCTTTACTCAGAGAGTGGTAGGGACGTGGAATGCATTGCCGGAGACGGTAGTGGAGTCGGCCTCATTAGGGGCATTGAAGCGGCTATTAGATAGGCATATGGATGATAGTATAAGGTAGGGGTGGAGGTTAGATAGACCTTAGGTTTAGGGTAAAAGTTCGGCACAACATTGTGGGCCGAAGGGCCTGTACTGTGCTGTACAGTTCTATGTTCTTATAAGCTGACGTTTCGGGTCTGGGCCCTTCAAAATCTGGGTCTGTTTACCCCCGGCGTCTCAAACAATTTAAAATCTGCCGATCGAGAGCAGGACTGACCCAGTTTAAATGCCCCGCCAATCCGCCCAAACTTGCAATAGTAGCGAGACGGCAGGGATACAGCGGCCGCTACATTGTTACACTACAATGTTACAATTCATGTTACTCTTCATTCACTGATCTCTCACCCAC
The DNA here is from genome assembly GCF_021869965.1 of Rhincodon typus. NCBI lineage: Eukaryota > Metazoa > Chordata > Chondrichthyes > Orectolobiformes > Rhincodontidae > Rhincodon > Rhincodon typus. The sequence continues at coordinate 56,015,849 of NC_063348.1, forward strand.
ATGTGTTTACCTTCAATTTCAGCCATGTTTTCAAGCTGCCGGCGTTATACGAAATGTCATCACCCCCAACACATCCCATCCGCTTCCAGGTCAATGGGACGGCTCAGTTCGAGGAAATAGGAAGTATTTCTGCAGGTTTAGAATGAAAGTATTCAACACCTTCTGCATTCATGAGCTTTTGTCTTTAAAATTCAGTGCGATGCGTGTTCCGGATTAGATCTGGAAATGCATATTCAATCACAATACTGAATGGTCTCCAATTAAAATCTCACCCCGACATAAACAGTATTTTATAGGTAGCTCCATCTGGTGCTGTTACTGAGATGTGACAATGTTTGAATAATGTGTTGACACCATGAATGGGCAGAAGCAGCAGCGAGATCAAATATCTGTGTTGTCCTGCATAAGTAAGAAACGCCTGAGGTTTAATTTTTGCAGTGCGGAGAATGCCAAATTCCCATCATTGTTTATTCTTCCTGTGCGAAAATCTTTGTTTATTCTTCGTGTGCAAAAATCTTTGTTTATTCTTCGTGTGCAAAAACTGTACAGAACTGCTTTAGTAATTATACACACACACATATACATACTATATATATAATATAAACTATCTCTGCTGTGCATTTTACCAGCACAATGTTTGATCGAGTTGTAACTTATATATACATATAATTATATACAAGTTTTTTTATGAATAAGGCATATTTCTGCAAAAACAAAGTGAAGATTTATCTGCAGGCAATCAAGTTTTGGAATAGCAGATGCATCTGAATGCAAGTGTACAACAGAAATAAATGTGGTTATAATTGTGGATTACACCTTTTGCATGACTAAACAAAATAAAAGGGATAACATAGAAGTGTATTTCTAATTTTGCCTGTTGCTCCTAGATTGCAGTTTAGTTTCACATTTCAGTCAGCAACTCAGTACTCTCCAATCACAGCAAATGCTGTTCATCCATTTTCAGAATGGAAACCTTGTGTTTCACATTCCAGACTACCCTCAAAACAGCTTGCACTTTTTAAATGTTTGATGAACTGCACAGATTTCGGATTGTACATAAAACTTTTGAAAGTTGTGTAAAAGCGTTTCCTCCAAGTTCAGGGAAGCAAAGAATAATGATCGAAATCATTCAATATCAAAGGGTAAAACACATATTTTAAAAATTAAAGCATTTCTATAGCTGGTTCCTATAGGAAATGGGTGGAAGCAGTAGGCCATTCGACCCATCAAGCCTATTCCACCATTCAACTTGACTGTGATCTGTCTATACCACACCTCACTGTCTCCATGCCCTTTTGGTGTCTCCAATACCTAGAAATCTAACTTTTTGTTTATTCTTTCATGAGATGTGAGCTTTGCCAGTAAAGCCAACAGTTTTCCTCCATCCCTAATTGCCCCTGAGTCACTTGCTGAGCAGTTAAGAGTCAACCACATAAGTGTAGGTCTGGAGTCACATGTAGGCCAGTCCTGGTAAGGATGGCAGTTTCCCTCCCTGAAGGACATTAATGAAGCAGTTTTTTTATTTGTCAATTGAAAGCCAACAGAAATAATATCAGTCTTTAATTACAGAACTAAATTCAAATTCCATCAGCTGCCACTGTGGGATTTGAATCTATGCCCCTTTTTGCCTCTGGGATTCCTAGCCAAGTGATACTGTCAGAACATCACTGTCTCCCTTTTATTTGTCTACATCTTCAACATTCTCGATGATTGTGCTTCCACAGTTCTTTGGAGTAGAGAATTGTCTCATTCTAGACCCCCAGCCTCAGCCGGGGGAAGCATCCTTATTGTATCTACCCTGTAAAAACGTTCTAAGTTTTATTGAGATAACCTCTCATTCTTCTAAACTCTAGTGCACTACTTCCCAAACCCCTTTCCAACTGTGAAGCCATTTTGAGGCTTGACACTGTGGAGATCCCTCTGTAAGAACTAAGAGAGTAGAGCCTGATAGCACAGCTTTAATGGCGCAGTGAGAGGTCCACAAGGAACCATTACTTCCTCAGAGTTCATAACGCCAAATTTCAGTTCATGGCCCCACTTGGATCCTGACCCCTACTTTGAGAAGCCCTACTGTTGTGAATATAGGCTAACTCTCCATAAACTCTCCTCGAAGGGCAATCCCAGAATCACAGGAATAGCTTTTTTGTTTGGGAATTTGAGAATGTGATCCTCAAAACACAAATTCCAGAACCTCTGGCACTCTAAGTAGATTTTGACTTTAATCAATGAAGAAGCATTTTAGAGCTGTAAGCATGAGAACCTCTTTAGAAAAGAAGCAGAATTTAGTATTGTTGAGAAAAAGATATATTTTGCTAAAGCACTCACCAGGACAATTCAGAAGAAATACCCAAAAAAAAGGAACATAACACTTAGACGATATGGGAGAAAATTGAGGTTTGATTGGCAAGTGGACTTGTAAAGTGGATTCCATCATTGGAAGACACGCTGCGGTGAAGATTGCACTTAGGTGCTGATTGACAGTTAACTGCCAAGCTTTGTTTAAACTTTAAATCAGGCAGGTTAACACTGATTGATTGAGCTTGCACTGAGAAATGTTCAATTCCTATTCTGTTGATTTGTAGCAGGTATAAAGAACTGTGCCCTGTGCATTAACCATATGTAGATACCAGTACACACAAATGCACCATATAACAAGCCCAAGTGAAAATCCTAAATTGCATAACTCTTCACACATTCAGGATTGCAGGATGTACACCTGAAGCCTGTATCGCAGAGATCAGGTCAGCATTCAAGAATTTGAATGGTGTGGCATAGCTTTGGTTGTCAATGTGTCGATACTGAGGTTGGATTTTTTTTTCTATTCATTTGTGGGATGTGGGTGTCGCTGGCTAGCCAGCATTTCTTGCCCATCCCGAGTTGCCCTTGAGAAGGTCGTGGTGAGCTGCCTTCTTGAACCGCTGCAGTCCTCCTGCTGCGGGTTGACAATGCTATGAGGGAGGGAATTCCAGGATTTTGACCCAGCGACAGTGAAGGAATGGCGATATATTTCCAAGTCAGGATGGTGAGTGACTTGGAGGGGAACTTGGAGGTGGTGGTGTTCCTATATGTCTGATGCCCTTGTCCTTCTATATAGAAGTGTTTGGGGGTTTGGAAGGTGCTGTCTGAGGATCTTTGATAAATTTCTGCAGTGCATCTTGTAGATAGTACACACTAATGCTACTGTGCGTCAGTGGTGGGAGTGAATGCTTGTGGATGTAGTACCAATCAAGTGGGCTGCTTTGTCCTGGATGGTGACAAGCTTCTTGAGTGTTGTTGGGGCTGCACTCATCCAGGCAAGTGGGGAGTATTCCATCACAATCCTGACTTGTGCCTTGTAGATGGTGGACAGGCTTTGAGGAGTCAGGAGGTGAGTTACTCGCTGCAGTATTCCCAGCTTCTGGCCTGCTCTTGTAGCCGCTGTGTTAATGTGGTGAGTCCAGTTGAGTTTCTGGTCAATGGTAACCCCCAGGATGTTGATAGTGGGGGATTCAGTGATGGTAACACTATTGAATGCCAAGGGGCAGTGGTTAGATTGTCTGTTATTGGTGATGGTCATAGCCTGGTATTTGTGTGGCGTGAATGTCACTTGGCACTTGTCAGCCCAAGCCTGGATATTGTCCAGATCTTGTTGCATTTGAACATGGACTGCTTCAGTATCTGAGGAGTCACGAATAGTGCTGAACATTGTGCAATCATCGGCGAACATCCCGATGGATGGAGGGAAGGTCATTGATGAAGCAGCTGGAGATGGCTGGGCCAAGGACATTACCCTGAGGAACTTCTGCAGAGATGTCCTGGAGCTAAAATGATTGATCTCCAACAACCATCTTCCTATGTGTCAGGTACGACTCCAACCACTGGAGAGTTTGCCCCCTGATACCCATTGATTCCAGTTTTGTGAGGGCTTCTTGATGCCACACTCGGTCATATGCAGCCTTGATGTCAAGGGCTGTCATTCTCACCTCACCTCTGGAATTTAGCTCTTTTGTCCATGTTCGAACCAAGGCTGTAATGAGATCAGGAGCTGAGTGGCCCTGGCAGAACCCAAACTGGGCGTCACTGAGCAGGTTATTGCTGAGCAGGTGCTGCTTGATAGCACTGTTGATGACACCTTCCGTCACTTTACTGATGATCGAGAGGAGACCGATGGGGTGGTAATTAGCCAGGTTGGATTTGTCCTGCTTTTTATGTACAGACAAACTTGGGCAATTTTCCATATTGTCGGGTAGATACCAGTGTTGTAACTGTACTGGAACAGTTTGGCTAGGGGAGCGGCAAATTCTGGAGCACAAGTCTTCAGTACTGTTGCCGGAATGTTGTCAGGGCCCGTTGCTTTTGCAGTATCCAGTGTCTCCAACCATTTCTTGATATCACGCAGAGTGAACTGAATTGGCTGAAGGCTGTAATGCTGGGAACCACTGGAGGAGGCCGAATTGGATCATCCACTTGGCACTTCTGGCTGAAGATTGCTGCAAATGGTTCAGCCTTATCTTTTGCACTGATGTGCTGGGCTCTTCCATCATTGAGGATGGGGATATTTGTGGAGCCTCCTCCTCCAGTGAGTTGTTTAATTGTCCACCACCATTCACGACTGGATGTGGCAGGACTGCAGAGCTTAGATCTGATCCATTGGTTGTGGGATCGCTTAGCTCTGTCTATCACTTGCTGCTGTCGCTGTTTGGCGTGCAAGTAATCCTGTTTGATGGCTTCACCAGGCGGATACCTCATCTTCAGGTATGCTGGTGCTGGCTCCTAGCGTGCCCTCCTGCACTCTTCACTGAACCAGGGTTGATCCCCTGGCTTGATGGTAATGGTTGAGTGGGGGAAATGCTGGGCTATGAGGTTACAGATTGTGCTGGAGTACAATTCTGCTGCTGCTGATGGCCCACAGCGCCTCATGGATGTCCAGTCTCGAGTTGCTAGATCTGTGCGAAGTCTGTCCCATTTAGCACAGTGATAGTGCCACACAACACAATGGAGGTTGTTCTCAATGTGATGGCGGGACTTCATCTCCAAAAGGACTGTGCGATGGTCACTCTTACCGATACTGTCATGGACAGATGCAACTGCAGCTGGCAGATTGGTAAGGATGAGGTCAAGTATGTTTTTCCCTCTTGTTGGTTTCCCCACCACCTGCTGCAGACCCAGTCTAGCAGCTATGTCCTTTAGGACCCGACCAGCTCGAACAGTAGTGTCGCTGCCGAGCCACTCTTGGTGGTGGACACTGAAATCCCCCACCCAGAGTACATTTTGTGCCCTTACCATCCTCAGTGCTTCCTCTAAGTGTTGTTCAACATTGAGGAATACTGATTCATCAGCTGAGGGAGGACGGTATGTGGTAATCAGCAGGAGGTTTCCTTGCCCATGTTTAACCTGAAGCCATGAGACCTCATGGGGTCCAGAGTAAATGTTGAGGACTCCTAGAGCAACACCCTCCCGACTGTATCCCACTGTGCTGCCACCTCTATAGGGTCTGCCCTGCTGGTGGGACAGGACATTTCCAGGGATGGTGATGGTGGTGTCTGGGACATTGTCTGTAAGGTATGATTCTGTGAGTATGACTATGTCAGGCTGTTGCTTGACTAGTCTGTGAGAGAGCTCTCCCAATTTTGGCACTAACCCCGAAGATGTTCATGAGGACTTTGCATGGTTGACAGGGCTGTTTCTGCCGTTGTCTTTTCTGGTGCCTAGGTCGATACCAGGTGATCCATCCAGTTTCATTTCTTTGAGACTTTGTAGCAATTGGTACATCTGAGTGGCTTGCTAGGCCATTTCAGAGAGCAATTGACAGTCAACCACATTGCTGTGGGTCTGGAGTCACATATAGGCTAGACCAGGTCAGGGTAGAAGATATTCTCCCCTCAAGGGCATTCATGAACCTGATGGGTTTTTCTGACAATTGGCAATGATTTCATGGTGATCAGTAGATTCTTCATTCTAGACTTTTTTAAAATTCAAATTCCATGGTGGGCTTTGAACCCAGGTCCCCAGAACATCAACTGGGTTTCTGGATTAATAGTTTAGTGATAATACCACGAGGCCATTGACTTCTGATTACAGAATCACACAGTACAGAAGAGGCCCTTCAACCCATTGAATCGGCACTGACAAAAGTTATCCTCAATCCCACCAGCACTCATTCCACCCTCTCGCACTGGGCCCACAGCCTTGAATGTTATACTTTAATTGTTCATCCATGTTCTTTAAAACATTTGTGATGTTTCCCACCTCAATTACCCTCCCAGGCTGTGCATTCCAGATTCCCATCACTCTCTGGGTTGAAAAAAAACTGATCCTTAAATCCCCTCTAAACATCTTGTCTTTCACCTTAAATTTGCCCCCTTGTTATTGACCCTTCAGCAAACAGGAACAGCTGCTTTCTATTCACCCTGTCCATGCCCATCATTATCTCATATACCTCAATCAGATCCCATCTCAACCTTCGCTGCTCTGAAGACAATGGATTTTTCCAGCCTCTCTTCATAACTAAAATGCTCCACCTCAGGCAATATTATAGTGAATCTTCTCTGCACTCTCTCGAGTGCAATCACATCCTTCCTTTTGTGCAGGACCTAGAACCACACACAGTACTGCACTTGTCACCTAACTAATGTTTTGTACAGCTCTAACATAACATTCTCTTATATCCATTCTGTGATTGGTAAAGGCAGGTGTCCTGTACACCTTAATTCCCCTATGAACCTGTCCTGCTGCCTTCAGGGATCAGTGGACAAGCACCCCAAGATCCCTCTATTCCTCTCAGCTTAAAGTGTCCTACGATTCATTGACTACTGTCTTGCCTTGTTACTGCTTATAAAGTGCATCGCCTGACATTTAATTTAGAGTCCAGGTCTCCAACAGAATGGAGAATAGTTATGTAATGCAAGTCATGTGTGAAGAATTCTCAATAATTTAAGAGTGGTGAGGGTTGGGTATGATTGGGCAATTTCCCTACCAATCATTTTCATTCCAGCCTGGAGTATTTGGGGGGGGTAAAGTTTAAAACTGCTAAGCAGGTCAGCGTAGTGATATCAGGATTGTAGCTAATGGGGAGAATAAGCACCAATACAGGCTGAAATGTCTGTGTAATTCTTTGAGCTCTCAGAAGCTTCAACATTCTGTCATCATTCAGAACAGAAGGCAATAGCCAGAATATTCATCCGACCTTTGGAAGCTTGTATGTAAAAGTTGAAAAATGATTTATGTCGCTATGATGAACAGCAAGCATTAGTTTTTTTTACCTCCAATATGATGAATTTGAATTCCAGACACACAATTTATTGAATATTAAGGCTCACTGGGGTAGTGCACTGGAAATAAAGGCCAAGTATTCCAGAGTTATTGCAAATATGAAACAATTTAATAAATCTACCTAGAGTCTGCAATTGACCTGATTGACAGACCCAAGTTAAATGAAAACATACTTGGGTTTTCTATACTTAACAAGAAAATAGCTATTTGTTATAAACAGATTGTTCTTAACTGATTACAGAAAAGAAACATTATGGCACCTTATAACACCCAAAAATATAACTTCTACCCCTTTTAAAAAACCTCCCATAAACATACAAACTAACGCAAAGAGGTAAAGTCAGTGGACTACAGTACTGGTACCAATTGAGATCCCAAGTGTCACCAAGATGTTTTCCTTCAGGTCCTTCCAGTTCCTTTCTGCTCACTGATGAGGACACAAGGTTGAGGAAACACCAATTCACACTCATTCATTCACTGGTTGAAATTTCGTCCTTATAGTGTCTTTAAAGCTGGTTTTAACGCTTTTTCTTTCAAGAAAGGAATCTGTAAAGAGACTGAGATGTTTTCTCCCTCACAGACTGCATATTTCTGCGGTGTTGTCCAACACAAAGCTGCGGGCACTTGCCCAAGAACCAACCAAGCAGTCGTTCCTATGCTGAGTACTCCTGAACATAAAACTGGTCTTGGTTGTAAAATAGAATCAAAATACTGTCCGTCCCTTGGAAAAACCACCCTGAACACATACCCACAAATGTGACTATCTAGCATCCTCCCACACAGTTTGTATAAAGAAACATTGGAGATACAACACCCAATGAGCTTCAATAGCTCAATTTTTTTTCAAGAAATGGCAACATCATCTTCCACTCCAGTAAACATTTGTCATGTGATAATCACTCATAAGACTCTGTATGAAAGTGATTTTTATTTGGAAAAGCACATTGTGACAATGCTAGTTACTGTTAATTAAAACCTTGAACTTGATAATTACTGGATTTCTTTACAAGGCACATTATAATCAGAAACTTTATCCCTCCACCACAACACCCCCAAACGTCTAGGTTTCATCACATTATCTAAATGCTTTTGTATTCAAAGTTACAAATGCAAAACCTACAAATAAATAATGATATCAATGAACTTACACCACTACCACATGCTACATGTGACTTGTAAATGGCTGAAAACTACGTTAACTAATTAACCTTTTGGTTGCTTGGCAGTTTGATGATGATCCAAGTCATAGCAGATATTCATTTGACCACCAATATTGCTATAAATTAAAATTCAGAGATGACAGGTTCATCAGATACTGCTTCAAAATAAAAACATTACTTTTGTTCTTCTTTAAATAGGATAATGGATTATTAACAGCATAATCTTTTGAATACAAGTTAAAAACTCACACAAATTGGCTATTTCTACCAAAGCCGTCACTGTCAAAGCTGACAATGAGGTTCAGCATAGAAGAACACTGTACTCAGACACATGCAGTTTGATGACAGGGCAGCAGAGGGTGATATTTCCAAGATAACTGGTTTTAAAATGGATATCCGGATGTTAGTTTCTTTATTGCATTAAATCCACTTACTGTCCCTTCTGGGTGCAATGGCAATCTTTTGGGAGCTCACTTTGGCTTATGGCAAGGAGGTGGTCAAGGTGGGGTGTGAGGGGGTGTGGGCAGTACCAGAGAGGGAAAGAAATGTTCAGCATCTACAGGGTGGCAAGTGTCTAAGCATTCTAAATTCTACCTTGTTATGGTTACTGTTACCTAGGGGATCTTTTAGTCTGATATAATTTATTAAAAATGCCTCATTACACATGGCCAGATCCAAATAACCTGATGTCTAATTGGATCCATAAGATATTATTCTGGGAAACTGTACAGGATACATTCACGATTTCTCCCTTATGGCTACCTCTGCCAATCTGACTATTCCAATCTACATGAAGATTGAAGTCACCCATGATTAGTGCACTGTCCTTTTCACATGCCTTCATTATCTAACGTAGAATTTTACAGTGCAGCAAGAGGCCATTTGACCCATCGTGTCTGTACCAGCACCCAAAACAGCTACCCAGCTAGCCCCATTCTCGAGCCCCATCTCTGGAGCCCTCTGAATTCATCACCTTCAAATATATCTCCAGCTCTCTTTTGGAATCCATCTCCACCACCCTCCCAGACAACACATTCCAAATCCTAACAGCTCTCTGGGTGAAGAAGTTTCTCTTCATTTCACTCCTAGCTTTCTTGCTGACAATCTTGAAATAGTGACCCTGGCTTACTGACATACTAACTGGTGGAAACAGAATATTCTTCTTTATCCTGTCAATCTTGTTCATAACTGTGAACACCTCATCTCCAAAGTCATCTGTTAATTTTCTCTGCTCATCTAAAATCCCTCATTCCCTGGTATCATTCTTGTGCATATCCTTTACACTTTCTCCAGGGCTTTAACATCTTTCCCCAAATAAGTTAATAACTGAACCTAATTCTCGAAATCTAATCTGACTAATGATCTGTAGAGATGTTGCATTACTTCCTTGCTTTCATACTCCAAGCCTCTATTTATAAATCTACAGATCCTATAAGTCTTCTTAACAACTATTTCTAGTTACCTAGCCACCTTCAGAAAACCATGCATGTGAATCCTGAGGTCCCTCTGCTCCTGTACTCCCTTCAACATTGTACCGTGGAATCTGTATTGTCTCTGTGTTTCTTCTACCAAAATGCATTATACCACATTTCTCTGCATTGAAATTCATCTGCAAGGTGTCTGCCCATTTGATCAACTTATCAATGTCCCTCTGAAGTCACTTAGCATCATCCTCACATTTCACTATTCTTCCTAGCAGGGTATCCATTTGCAAATTTAGAGATTTTACTCTTGACATCCATCTCCAAATCATTTATAGAAATCAGAAAAAGCAAGAGTCCCAACACCAACCCCTGGAGAACATTGCTTTCAGCTTGTCTCCAATCTGAGAAATGTCCATCTGTACTTACCCTCTGTTTTCTACTTTTACTCAACGTCTAATCCATGCTGCTGAGGATGTATCAATCCCAAACATTCCTACTTTGCTAACCAAGCTGCCACGTGGCACCGTATCAAATGCTGGATGAAAGTATAAATATACAATATCCACAGCATACCGTTATCCACTGCCTATGTCACTTTGTCAAAGTTAAATTTTGTCAGACATAACCTGCTCTAGACAAAGCCATGTTGACTGACTTGTACTATCTTATTTTCCTCTACGTGTACATTTACCTTATCCCGTATTATTGCCTCTATCAGTTTTCCCCCTATTAATGTCAAACTGACAGGGCTGTAGTTCCCTGGGTTATCCTTTGCCCTTTTCTTAAACAACGGTGGGACATTTGCAATCCTACAGACCCCTGGGACTAATCCTGTGTTCAGAGAGGCCTGGAAAATTTCCTTCAGTGGCTTTGCGATTTGCTGCCTTACCTCTCTCAGCAATCCAGGCGACATCCCATCCAGGCCTGGCGATTTCTCTACCTGGAGTGCTGCCAGCATTTTTAGCACCTTTTGTTTATCTATCACTATACTGCTCAGTTGCTCAACACCCACTTTCAACTGGGCCATTATCAATATCTTCTAATTTGGTAAAGACAGAAGCAAGATATTCATTTAGTATCTTTTCCATGTCCTTTGCTTCAGCTATGTTTCTGTCAATGAATCTTCTGATTTATTTTTTTTCCCTGTAAAGCTACAGTTCAGAGGCTCATAAATTATTTCTTCCTCTTTATTTCTTACCTCCACCTATATGGTTTCTACATCTTCTGGTCCAAGGTAATTTCTTGCATTTGTATTCATTCCATCCCGTACTAACAAAGCTATCCCACCACCCTTTCCTTCCTGCCTGTCCTATAGAAAAGTCATGGACCACTTCTGGCAATGCTTGATCTCTTTAAAAGATGATGTGCTTTTTCTATGCTCAGAGATTTAAACAAAATGTTCTGTGAGCAGCTTCAAAGTTTGAAACTACAAAGAGAGCATCCGAATTAAAACATTTGTATCAAAAGGAAACACAGTTAGTAGGCCAAGCAGCAGTTTTACCAAGACAACAAGGTTTTGAATTTAGCCAATCAATTTGAACCAGGCACTTAGATACCAAAAACCAAATTTAAATCTGATGGTTTTGACAACATAGGACCAATCCTATGGTAAGAAATTGATATGTTATCGAGGGTATAAAAGAAGGGGGCAATTGGACAAAGACAGGAGACAAACTGCCATCAGCCAGAGTTAACAGCCTTCAGCTCTCAAGAGAGAATCGCTGACTCTCAGAGACTCCTCTATGTCCTAGAGAAAGTACCATCTAAAGACCAAAGGTACCCATGGCACAACTAGTGAATATTTCTGACAGAAGAATGGATGGACAAGGCCTTTCTGACAGAATAATCGATGGAGAAGGCACCAAGTATTCCATAAGACACGTAACTTGGTTATAATTTTCAAGAGACTAAATTCTATTATTTTATACATAAGTGTGACTCCTATTTATTGGAACTGCTTACCATTAGAATCTTGTTTTATTCAGGAACAGATGGTAGTTAGAAGGGGTTTATTCAGTTTCTTAATAGTTTAGTTAATTTGTTCACTGTTAGAGTTAGATAAATAAATTATTACTTGTTGACTTTAAAGTGAGTGTCAGGAATTTATTTTGTTGAATGACTAGAAGTTGCTGAAAGGCAGGTTACATGATTTTCACACTCCTTTTACAGCTTATAGGGCAAGCTGCTCCTCTTTGGGTGTTTCAGTTTTAGTTCTCAGAGGAAGGTCAACCTCCGCTTTATAACAATGTAAACAGTGTAAAATAATTGTTATACAGTGCAAACTTTAAAACATTAGGTTATAAGAACAAGAAGCGGGAATTGTCAATTCTGCTCCTGACATTTGATACCTAAAAGGCAACTTTTTCACGCAGAGGGTGGTGTGTGTATGGAATGAGCTGCCAGAGGAAGTGGTGGAGGCTGGTACAATTACAACATTTAAAAGGCATCTAGATGGGTATATGAATAAGAAGGGTTTAGAGGGAAATGGGCCAAATGCTGGCAAATGGGACTAAATTGATTTATGGCATCTGGTCAGTGTGGACAAGTTGGAAATAAGGGTCTGTTTCCACGCTGCACAACTCTAACTATGACCTAGCTGATTGCACGAAAACCTTAGGATTTTATTGAACTTTCAATTAAGACTGAAGTCAATTATGATTACAGACTGAATTAAAGAGTCAATATAAAGGTCTTTCAGCCCTAACTAACGTCAAGAACACCCCAAGTTCAAACATGCAGTTTCAGACTTCACAGAATATATTACATTTATCACAAAAAACACACAACAGCGTTAATTAATATAAACATGAATCAGTCGCTTCACTCTGAAACACTTGTTCTAAACTTCAGGTTGACGGTACGCATTCTGAGGAGGGGTCACCAGACTCAAAATGTTAACTCCGATTTCTCTTCACAGATACTGCCAGATCTGCTGAACTTTTCCGGCAATTTCCGTTTTTGTTTCTGATTTACTGCATCAACAGTTATTTCGGTTTTTATCTGACTGTATGTGTTGTCTTGCTCTGTTGACTGATGTTCTAATTATGTTTGGAGAACTGAGCAGGTCTGGCAGCATGTGTGGAGAGAGAAACAGAGATAACATTTTGAGTTCACTATGACTTTTCTTGGCACAAAGGCAATGCTGTTCCAAAAGTTAGGGAGGAGCAAGTGAAACAGAAGGGAAAGGTTATAGGGCAAAGTAGATTAGAGACCAGAAGTGTCACAGATTGAAAAGCAAAAGGAATGCTAGTGGAGAGGAAGGGTATAGAGCCAGAATAGATATTAATAGCAGAATATAGATCAGTGCTGACTGAAGGAAAGGTGTGAAATATTTGAGGGGGGACAATTATCAAAATGGAGAACAGAGGCCATGCTCTGAAATCGTTGAACTCAACGTTGAGTCGTGCAGGCTGTAAAGTGCCAACATTGAAAATGAAGTGTTGTTTCTCCAGCTGGCATTGAGCTTCACTGGAGCCCTACAACAGGCCATGGGCAGAAAGGTCAGCATCAGAACAAGATGGTGTATTGAAATGGCAACCAGCTAGAGGGTCATGGCTATTGTTAAAGACACAGCAGAGGTTTTCCATAAAGTAGTCACCCAACCTGCATTTGGTCTCCCCAAGGTCGAGGAGACTGCATTGTGAACGGTGAAGTGAATACGCTGGATTGAAACAAGTGCAAGTAATTTGCCGCTGCTTCACCTGGAAGTAGTATTTAGGATAGCCAGGAAATAAAAGGACAAATGTTGCTTGGGAAGGAGCCTTGGGAGGGGAAAGGAGTTGGGGTGATGGAGGCGTAGGCCAGGCACAGAATAAATCAACTCCTTTGGAATGCTTGTGTTGACAGAAATGGTGGGGGATGTTCCTATGAATAAGGCCGATGACGTGAAATATGAGGACAGAAGGAACCGTATTGTGATTTTGGAAGGAATAGTTAGAGGGTGAGTGCCAAAGTGCAGGAAATGGGTTGAACAGGGTTGAGGGCCTGTCAACCACATTGCCAGGGAGGGAGGTGGTGGGGGGTGAAGGTGTTAAGTGAAGAAGGTAGGAAGACATGTCAGAAGCACCCTGCGTGGAAGGTGGCATCACTGGAACAGATTAGTCAGAGATAAACTAACTGGGAAAACAGAATGGAGTCCTTACACAAAGTTCAGTTTGAAGAAGTACAGTTAAAGCAATGGTGGGGGTCATTAGGCTTGTAAAGAATATTAGTAGTCAACCCACCCTCAGAAACTGATACAGAGAAATCATGGCTGTGTGGAGGCGGAGACTGGCTAGGTGAGAGTGACAGAAAGGTAAACGTTGCATGTAACATTGATGAAATGTCCAGTTCCAGATAGGAGCAGCAAAAGGCATTGATACAGTCAGTGATGTACTGTAAAAAAGAATTGTGGGTACCCCAGTAACACTGCAACAGGCATATTCCAAATACCCCATGAGAAGGCAGGCCATACGGGTTTGATTTGGAGGAAGCAAGATGAGTTAAAGGTGAGAGAACAAACTCAGCCAGATGACAGAGGGAATGAAGGATGGGGACTGTTTAGGCATCCCTTGTAGGATGATATAGACAGCCATCAGATTGTCCTAATGGGGGGATGGGGGGTGGGATGGAGGTGTACAGGGATTGGACGTTCATAGAGATGATCAAGGGCTGCAAACAGGAAATTGTTAAAATGACTAAGAATCATGAATGTAAGACAGGAGAAGAAATAAGCAGAATCAAGATAGGAAGAAATAAGTTCAGTGATTCACTCTAAATGATGGGTCTACCAGGGTAACCCTGTTTGTGGATTTTGGGAAGAACACAGAAAGCTGCTATTTGAGGCTGGGGGACTATGAAGAGATAAAGACTCTAGAGGAGACAAGGTCAATGACAGTCCTAAAAACAACAGCTTGATGTTCAGTGGTTAGGTCATGATCCAGCAGGAGATATGGGGGAGGATAAAAGAGTTAGCAATTAGCCTGATGAGTATCTGATGAGTACATCAGATAATAATAGCATCAGCCTTGTCAGAACATTTAATGAGAAAGTCTTAAGAGAACAGAATGCAGTAAATTCAGAGGGAGACAGGTTGAAGTGGGTCAGGGGAGCAGAGAAATTGAGGTCAGCAACAACTTACTGACAGTTCTTGATGAAAGGATCAAGAATAGGTAAAAAGACAGAAGTGGGGTCCAGATGGAGGGGAAGTCAGGTAAAAGGGTCCTAACCTTTCCTTCTGCTCTGCTTATAGCTTCCCAAATATTTCTACATAAAAACTTCATCACTTTGCCATCTCTCACTTCAGTTCCAAAGAAAAGTCGTACCGGACTTGAAGCTGTTTCTCTCTCCACGGACCTGCTGAATTTTTCTATAATTTTGTCTTTATTTCAGGTCTTGAGCATCCACAGTGTTTTGGTTATTTTCTTATTCTGGCCTTTTACTGTGCACCTAAATGCTAAACATAAAATCAAAGAAAATAGGAACAGGAGTAGGCCATTCAGCCCTTCCACCATTCAATATGATCTTGGCTGATCATCCAACACAGTCCTCTGTTCTCACTTTCACCCCATGCCCTTTGATCCCTTTAGCTCTAAGAACTATAACTAACTCCTTCCTGGAAACATTAAATGTTTGGGCCTCAACCATTTTCTGTGGCAGAGAATTCCACAGGCTCACCATACTCTGGGTGAAAAATCTTCTCATCTCAGTTCTAAATGGCCTACTTTTTATCCATAGACTGTGAGGTTACAGCTTATTAGCCCTTCCTATCCGTGCTCGGGCAGTGGTATCTCTGAGCTCCAAACGGCTTGCAGAATGGGAACACCATCCATTCTGAGGAAGGGTCACTGGACCAGAAATATTAACTCTGATTTTTCTTCACAGATGCTGCCAGACCTGCTGAGCTTTTCCAGCAACTTCTGCTTTTCTTCCTGATTTACAGCATCCGCAGTTCTTTCGGTTTTTACCACCGGCAAGCGCCCCTCCAAACCACTGATCATCATAACGTGGAAATATAATCGCCATTCCGTCAGTGTGGCTGGATCAAAATCCCTTACAGCATTGTGAGTTTACCTACAGCACATGGACTGCAGTGGTTGAAGAAGGCAGCTCACCACCGCCTACTTCTCGAGGGTAACTAGGAATGGGCAGTAAGTGCTGGTCTGAGCAGCTATACCCACACCCCACAAGAGAATAAAAGGAAACAATGCAGAAACAGCACATGATTATCCTCAAATTGGCTAGACCATGCACGCTCGTCAAGGATTGGTCTCGAAAGATGAGTGGCCTTACTAATGTCGTTTCCTGTTATCACCTGACTGGTTTCCTAAGAAATCAGTCACTTGTGGGATCACCTTTTCTCTGTAAGTTACAAGTTTATAACTCTGCACCAAGATAATGAGGTGCCACCACAGTAATTTGGGTCTGCTGAGAAAATAAGTACTGTTGATCTTCACGAATAATATTGTTGTTAGAGTCTAACTTATACATTGAAATGTTCTGAAGAGTTCCAGAGTCTATCAATACACTTTACTCAAAATAACTTTCTTTTACTTGTGAACCCACAGGAACTGTTAAAGTCTGTACCAATTTAACTTTGTAAAGATAACAATGCCTCATGTTCTCCAGAGACAGGGTTCACTTTGTCAAGAAACAAACCTTAATATTTTAATAAACCTCCATAACCTAGATTTTTTTATAAGAAATTATTACACTAAAAATTGCAAAACATAATTCCAAAGTAAAATATGTATCGAAGTCAGTTGTGTGGATAAAAGACAGTAACCAATTCCCTTTAAAGCATCCTTAGATACAAGCGAAGCCAACTAATACTGAAAAAAAATCTCACATTCTCAAACTAAAGCTTCAAAAGCATTTTTACATTTAAAGTGGTTATGAAAACTAAGTCTCCTCCATCACTGCATTTATGTCAGCCTGGGGACATACAATTTCACCAGGAGCACAACAACAGACAAAGGCTAACAGTGTCTTATATTAACCACAATTAAACTGAAAATAATATTAATACATTCCTTGTCTGATCATTAGACATACATAAGCTACAAACTAATCATTGAAAAATAAACTCAAAGCTATAACAGCGCAAGGCAAAATAAGAGAACAGTAATTTCTACAACTACCAGCTGAAGCACGTTGAATATTTGACACATGACAACACTGAGACAGAAGAGATTTCACAACGATAACCACTATTACAGAATCCTGCATTGGCTTCTAGATATTTTATTGCATGATTTCTTGCAAAACGGGTGTTGAATGATAGTCATAGGTTTCTGGAGAGAGTGAGAGATTTGGTTACTACCACTTCTCTCTTTTTAACCCCCAATCACATCACCTCATGAAACACAGTCAAAACTCCACATGCACTTGCAGGCCAAGTTTGATCCAATTTCGCACTTTGGCTCAATGAAAGAAATACCACACATTTTAAAATTAGAAGTGTGTTTAAATTTATCGACCAGTACTGCCCTGGAAGCAGTCTGGGTTTTTGTAGTGTGCTTGGTATGGTACTTACAAGGTATTACAAAGTCAAAAAAAGTTCTAAAACCTGAGATATGCGTGACTCACTACAGTGCATTTTCGTCACTTTCAGGGATGAGACAGCTACAGATTAAGGCCCGTGGCAAAAACAATAATTTAGTGAAATAATGATACGATCAGTGCAAACTTTAGAAAAATGTCTCCACAATGGATAAAAACACTACATTGTCTCCAAAGTGATTACAGATCCCTACAAATTATATGTATAAAATGAAACAAAACCATTACAATTTTTGTTTGCTAATTAATACAGTACAGAACAAAAATCAAAGTCCACTCAGGTTGAAGGTTCTGAACAGAGTGGAAAGTGAATAAGACAATATAGAGGTTAAGGTAATAGAAATTGAGCTGACTATCAGACTGTTGTGATGGAATCTTTTTTGTGGTTTCCAACTGTATTGTGTAAGCCAGCAATGCATGAATATTGTAATGTTCTGGGAATGGGGTATTCCAATTGTTATTATTTTCAACAAGTAGCGGTTGCTACATTCAATCCTATCTAGGGACGAGAGTGGGGGTTGTTGCAAAGTTTTCAATAGGGCACTCAGTGCAGTTCAAGGGTCAGAATCAATTTGAGTCAGCTAGTTAGAAAGAGTCAGCTATTTCACAGGAAAAGTGCTTTTGTTAACAGTGCTGTTGAGAAGACGATGGAAGTTCACCGATTCTGTGTGGTTAGGCTCAAGAAGGAACACCAGGAGCTGTGATAGGACCATTCAGTTTGGGATCTGAGACACACCGGAAGCCATTAAGGTGCAGCAAAGTGCTTTGGATTAGGGCTCAGAAAATGCCACAGGAGTGGTGGAAGCTTAGGAGAACTGTCCAGCCATTAATAGTTCAATACAGCTAGGAGTGGAGGCAAAGGAAACCCACAAGCAGCCTTTGCTTGGTGCAGCTTGGTGGCATTACCAGCTTGGTGGCGCTAGCCCTCTGTGGACAAGCTGAAATTGTGCCAATGAGTAGGCAGCAGAGCACAGTTTCAGGAATCCAGGGAGCCACAGTGCCAAGAAAAGAAGCTCAACTACCAGGAAATGAACAGACTTTTCAGACATTCCATGACAGTACGGTTTTCCAGTGAGTTTCAAGTCAAATCTTCAAAAAGTGAAGAATTGGAATCCTTTGTGAAGTTTTAAAGAGATTTGATGACCCACAGTGTAACTAATGTCTGGGGTGGGGTGTTTGGTGAAAAATGTGTGGAACTTGTCTTGACCACTTTGCTATCTGATATGATCTGTAGGGGGTTAGATATCAGTTTGTCTGACTTCACCATTCATCTCCTGTTAATTACAGATGTTAGAATGTTATTTGTACTTATTTTGCTGTCGTAAAATTTCTTTTTGTTTGTTCAAAACCTTGGAATCTCATGGCTTTACTGCCTAAGTATAGTACATGGGATCCAACACATTGTCTACTTTAAAATAAAGTCACTGGTCCCTAGATTGTAATATAAAGCTGGTGATCTAGTCTGGGATCATAACATGCTGCGGGAGATTTTTTATTTGTGGTCCATCTTCATCAAATTTCAACTTAACCAATCCCAAACCAGACGCCTCCCAAAAAACAGAAACCAAACAGACCCTGTCCTGTGCAGCACCATGAAGAGACAGCTGTTGTTGCCGAAGAAAGACACAATTTGTTGAAGCTTGCATACTTCAGGACAATTTGCAAGAATATCAATTCAAAACTTCAACAAAACATGTCCTTTTAAAGCAGTCCTCAAAATAACTGTTAATGTGATAATAGAACACCAGTAAGAAGAAGGATTAAACCAATTCAAGGGTAAATGAAGGCCAAGGAAAACAGTATGTACTTGGAAAGTCAACTTTGGATAATGCTACTTGGCCTTAGTTTCTCCAAGTTTACTAAGCTCATGGATGTGTTTATTCTGAAACAATTCCATTTTCTTGTCAGCTGGAAGTACGACGTTGTTCATCATGGCCATTACCAACACCGACACAGGGGTTGTTATTGCAGTTGGAAACACGTAAGCCACAGGAATAAGAAGTTTCCTTGCCATCCATTCCATGGGTCTCGATTCTTCTCTGTCACACATCAGAACTCTGTTTCAAAGTTAAGGTTCGAAAAAAAATTAGCAACAACGCAGAAATATTAGAGAGTACACAAGTATCAGAACCATCATTAAAAACCAAGCACCTATTTACTCAGGCTCATCTTCTTATTAAATAAGTTCTGAGGAAGGGTCACTCGACCTGAAATGTTAACTCCGATTTCTCTCCACAGGAGCTACCAGACCAACTGAGCTTTCACAGCAATTTCTGTTTTTATCTCACATTCTTACTGTTCATTTCATGGAATTAAAAAGAAATGACAAATTAAATTAGAAAAGAAGCACAAATTAGCATTATAAACAAAGGAAATTGACTTTACCCAGGACGAAAAATGCTGTATCTGTCAAAATCCAGCTCTTCAATTTCAGCTTCCACCTGACCCTGTTTCAGAGTTAATTTTAAAACAGAATCAAAAATGTTACTTGTTTAAAACTGGTCATCAAGAACTCTCCTCACCAATCTCCCAGGTATTTTCTAAACAGCCTGCTGAGGGGTGCTATTACACACCTCTAGTGCAGAGGGTCTTAAACCAAGGCCTTTTGGCTCAGAGGTAGGAACATTACCACTGTGCCACAACAGCCTTCACAAAATTCTAGTCTTAATAATCCAGATTTATTCAGCTGAAATTAAAGCATGCTATTATGAGCAAGTGAACGAGCTCTGACGCACTTTGAAGAATCTGAATTAATGTCATTTCAAGATTATTAATTAATGTGTAAGGGATGAATCAGGTGTGTGTGTGTGTGTGTGTGTTTGTGTGGCGGTGGGGGGGTTGGGGTTGGGTTGGTGTAGGTGGAGAGAGGTGGTGTTAGTGAATCCTTCCACTGAGAACCTGTGGTCCTTCAATCCTTCACCTTTAATATATCAATGTTTCCTTGTACCTCAAATACCCAAAACAAAACAGTGTCCAATATCTGACCTGACCATACACAATATAGAGCTGCATTTACATAGCATCTTTCACAATCATACAACATTCCAAAGTGCTTTACAGCCAATGAAACACTCTGGAAGTGTATTCACTGTTGCAATACAGGAAATGAAGCACCCTATTTGCATACAATTTTCTCGAGCAGTACTAAAGTAATAGTCAAGAAGGCATATTAAAATTAAGAAGTCGTATGGCACGCTTGCCTTTATCAGCCGAGGCATGGAGTACAAGAGTTGGCAAACAATGTTTTAGCTATATAAAACCTTCATTAGGCCACATTTGGAGTATTGTGTGCAGTTTTGGTCACCACATTACCAGAAAGACGTGGAAGCTTTGGAGAGAGTGCAGAGAAGGTTCACCAGGATGTTGCTTAGTCTCAAGGGCATTGGCTATGAGGAAAGGTTAAAAAGACTAAGATTGTTTTCACTGGAAAGACAGTGACTGACAGGAGACCTGATAGAGGTCTACAAAATTATGAGAGGCATAGTAGGGTGGATAGATAGAGGCTTTTTCCCAGGGTTGAAGTATCAATTACAAGGGAGCACAGGTTCAAGGTGAAAGGGGGAAAGTTTAAGGGAGATGTGCAAGGGAAGGTTTTCACACAGAGAGCGGTAGGAGCCTGGAATGCACTGCCAGAGGTGGTGATGGAAGCTGGCATGTTGGCGACATTTAAGAGTCACCTCGATGGTTACATGAATAGGGAGGGAATAGAGGGATATGGACCGAAAAAGGGCAGAAGGCTTGTTTTTCAGTTTAGTCAGGGCATGATGATCGACACAGGCTTGGAGGGCTGAAGGGCCCGTTCCTGTGCTGTACTTCTCTTTTGCTGTCTTTTGACTACACAAATTGTTCTAATTATGGTGTTCTAAGGATAAATGTTTTCCAGAACCCCAGTTCTCTGCTTTTCTTTGAAGTACTGTTCACTTTTAGCATGATGGAATGGGACTTCTACCCTGATTTGATAATAGAGTGCAACACAGAGGGCCCTGGTGGTGTAGTGGTAGAGTCCCTACCTCTGAGCCAGGAGGCTGGGAGTCAAGTGCCACCTGCTCCAGAAGTGTGCCCTAACATCTCCAAACCAGTTGATTCAGCAAACATCTAGAGTGCACCACCGATAGCTTTGGTCACTGCTCAACAGTAATGTTATTCATATACATTGTGGTTGATTGTCTATAGTTGGAAGGTGGCACTGACTGGATAATCACTTCAGATCCTCTGTCAACCAGCTCACACAACAAAATACCTCCTCCCATTGGTTAAGATCAATGATAACATCCTAAAAATTAAACATGTCAAAAAGCAACCCCAACTCAAAGCTGTTCAGCTTGCACTCCCCAGGTCTGAAACACAAGAAACTCAGCTTGGAAAGGGAGCACCAGTTTATACAACATGAGAAGAGGGTGCTTATTGATTGGACCATGGTTACTATGCAATTGTAGCAGAACTGTTAACTGTCAATCTTAGATGGTAAAAAAACAGTAGATTCTGATTGGTCCTAGTGTTGCCATGAAGAATGTAGCTGGATTGACAGTCTCCATGGCCCTTTTCTCATTGAGAAAGGTACAATATACAGACAAATTATTTTTGCCTACAAAGAAAAGGGTTCCGTGTATTAACATATGTAACTTCTGGCACATGCAAAAAAAAACCCACACTGTGAGCCTGACTGATCAACTTAAATTGCCTTCCAATGTAGTTCCTAGCGCAAGTAGGATTATTTAGTCAAAGGTGTCTATTGGCAGAATGACATCTAATGTTGAACATGGTTTTCTGAGGTTTGCAAGGATAGGCTGGTTGAGCACAATTGACTCGCTGTGACACGTGGTTAGAGTGGGAAAGATTCCTGACAGCCATGTGATGATCGGAAAATTGGAGCCTCTACTAACACCAGCTATAGTGCCAGGCAAAGATGTAAGGTCATCAGAGCAACAAGGCTGTATGCCTTGAAGTCTACGTTAGATCGATGCCAACAGTATGGGGTTCAATCACTATTCTGGTAAGGGTGGTTTGGCAATCTACCTCCTTGCTCTAGCCATGGTGGAGATCAGGTTGGGTCAGCCTTTAGGCAGGGAACTCGAGGAGAAGAACAGATTGTTAGCCTTTATCTTAAAAGGGATCTAGGGTGCAACATGGAGGAAGCAATGCATTGGGGGTCTAGTTAAACCCTATCTGCAGTAGCATGCTCAATGTGAATCATCACATCTCAGTAAACACATGTAGTCTCTGATGGAGCTGCTATGTAGATTTGGAAATGATACAGGGAGCTAAATTAATACGACAACTTAGCTCAGATTCCCTTGAACTTAGGTGAATGAGGGGCAATCCAATTAAGGTGTTTTAAATGGTGATGTGGAGAAATTATTTTCTCTGATGCAGAAAATAATGTAAAATCCATCCCGAGTATCTCTCGTCACTTAATAGTGTGAATCATTTTACACGGAAAGTTAAAAATTTATTCCCAAGTACTACTTATTTGCATCAAACCTCCAACTAATTGTGCAGTGCCTCGATGGGTTACATAAAATCATAGAATCCATCCAGTGCAAAAAGAGGCCATTTGGCACATCAAGCCCTCACCAATCCAGCAAGAAGTTTCCCACCCAGACCCAGCACTCTACCCTGTCCCTGTAATTCTGCATTTACAATGGCTATAACAACTAGTCTGCACATCTTTGGACTGAGACAGGAAACTGGAGAACCCAGAGGAAACCCACACAGATACAGGGAGAACGTGCAAACTCTACACAGCCAGTCACCCAAGTCTGGAATCAAACCTGGGTCCCTAGGCGGCAGTGTTAACCACTGAGCCACCATGCCACCCAGCTCAGTTACAAAGCTAGAACGATTCACAAAAATAGGGATGTTAACTTTTATAATTCAGTCAAACACTGGAAGTGCTTAGCGGCACAATTTGTTATATTTTGAGATAACACGGTGTAGAGCTGGATGAACACAGCAGGCCAAGCAGCATCAGAGGAGCAGGAAAGCTGATGTTTCGGGTCGAGACACTTCTTCATTTTTCTGAAGAAGGGTCTCAACCTGAAACGTCAGCTTTCCTGCTCCTCTGATGCTGCTTGGCCTGCTGTGTTCATCCAGCTCTACACCGTGTTATCTCAGATTCTCCAGCATCGGCAGTTCCTACTATCTTTGTTATATTTTGACCCTAGTTTTCTAATTCAATCTGTCTTTAATAGTGCTTTGGCACACTAAGTCAAAACTGCCAAATATAACCCTAAGGCAATGTAATCTAATAACTTAGTGTGTCACTGTACTGAAAGGACAGGGTGTATCTACATGGTCAGCAAGACTGCTCCTGGGCAGAATTAACAGACTCACTTTGAAGTAAAATTACATTCAAAATTTTCCAACCTTAGTTTTTGTATATAGAATGGAACTGTTCTTATCTGCTCCTTTTGAAGACTCCAAGTTAAAGTGAGTACACCCTCCAGCTTTTGCGAATTGAGCTGACTTCAATATATAATCATGATCCACTCGAAAGAAGCCCTCCTGT
Organism: Rhincodon typus; assembly: GCF_021869965.1. Lineage (NCBI taxonomy): Eukaryota > Metazoa > Chordata > Chondrichthyes > Orectolobiformes > Rhincodontidae > Rhincodon > Rhincodon typus. The sequence continues at coordinate 56,039,731 of NC_063348.1, forward strand.
GGTACAAGGGAAAGAGGCATTCTGTAGAGTCTGAAATTGAAACAGAACTGCAATCTGTATTGTCACAAGACTACAGCTTTCCTCAATGTTTCATTACACTGCTGCTGTCTCTGATGTGTCTTGCTTTTATTTTCAATATTTTTGCATTTACACAGTATTTTTGGCACCCCACGTCACTTCACAGCAGCTTGATCATGAAATGAAAACAGAGCAGAATCAGGCAATAATTGGATGATGACAAAAAAAAACTTGGTTGAAGATGCTGGTTTTAAAGGAAGTTGGACAGACAGAGATGAATTCAGTTCAGAACGATGAGTTCTGAAGAAGAGCTATATCCAACTCAAAATGTTAACACAGTTTCTCTCTCCACAGAGGCTGCCAGACCTGCTGACTTTCTCCAGCAACCACTTTGTTTGTTTCAGATTTCCAGCATCCACTTTTTTTTTAATTCATTCACAGGATGAGGGTGTGACTGGTTGGCCAGAATTTATTGCCCCTCCCTAATTGCCCAGAAGGCAGTTCAGAGTCAGCCACATTGCTGTGGATCTGGAGTCAAATGTAGGCCAGACCAGGTAAGGATAGCAGCTTCCTTCTCTGAAGGACATTAGTGAACCAGATGGGTTTTTCCAACAACCGGCAATGGATTCATGATCGTCATTAGACTCTTAATTCCAGATATTTCTGAACTCAAATTCCACCAACTGCGGTGGTGGAAATCAAACCCGGGTCCCCAGAACATTATCTGGGTTAACATTCCAGCAATAATACCACTAGGCCATTGCCTCCTCTAAAGTATTTTGCTTTTATTTGAGCTATTGGAAACTAAAATCTGGTTTGGAGGCAGTGGGGTGGTGGGGGGGAACATTGACCAACAATGTAGAGGATAGTTAAAGGAGAGTCATACCAGAGTCAAAATGTTAACTGTGTTTCTCTCTCCACAGATGCTGCCAGACCTGCTGAGTTTCTCCAGTGTTTTCTGTGTTGGTTTCAGATTCCTAGCATCTGGAGTATTTTGATTTAATTCTAATGATAACTTCCCACATTAACTAATAACATATGGTTGACTTCCGGTGATGTCAATTTTAAAAAAATGTCAAAGAGATACAAATAACAAACTTTAGGAACAAATAATCAAAAACAGTGCAGTTCCAAACAACAGGATTTGAAACAGCAAAATTTCCTCACTTTCTAATCACAGGATCCAGACAGCATAATTAATAGATATCCTTCGTTATTAAACAGATGATCAAGTTTTCCAAAAAGGATGATACATGAAAGTTTATCATTAAAGATTGGTGTCAGGTTTTTTTTTATTTCCACTTTTAAGTGCTTTAGTGTCTTTGTGACTAGGAAAATTGAGAAAATGCACTAAGGAGGACTAAATAAAAATGCTTGAAGTTCTGTGACAGTAGCCCATTATGAAAAATCAAGACCATAACTGTTCTGTTGCTGAAACTACATTTCAATTGGGATATTTTAAAACAAATAGATGTAGTGAGTGACCTCCCACACTGATTTTATAGCCACTTTCTTTACTGTGTGCCACGATCGAAATACTGAATAGCATTTGGTACATTTGATTTCAATTCACTCTTTCCCCAACTCCACACACCAAAGGCTTACTTTAAAGGCTTTAGACAAACAGACCCAAGCAGAACTTAACAGCCTCGAGAGTGTCGAAATACAAGTCAATTATTCGACACCTCCAACGCTTGAATTGAATGATGCGCAATTTCTCTGCCCTTAGTTCTTGGTCAATGTTCTAAAACAGAGTTTAGTTTGCAGCAGCCCTTCAATGGTCACTTGATGAAATCTGAACTGACATATATACTGGAGCTCTCTTTAAATCCGATTACTGATACACCACATCAATGCGAGCCCAGAAACAGACGCTGGCGTCCCTTATGCAGAAGTGCTCCTAACAACAAGGAGCAAACCCTTGCCTGTGAACAAGAGCCCACGCCACCACTTCTTAGACCCACGCTCAACCATCATCCCCTCTCAATAGCTTCTAGTTGACAAGTTGCCTTTCTGTTTCTTTTGATGAATCTGTCCCAAACAAAGCAAAATATTGTCCTATTAGCAGCCAGTGGACTTAATCCTGAAATTTTCATCCACCAGAAAAGAAAGGAATTTGCGTGAGGTTCCCTAGGTGACTACAAACACAACTTTATAGATGTGAATCTCAATAAAGAGAATGGCTCAAATAAAATTAAGATGCACTCATCCATGGCAATTACACCTCAAGGGACACTTTTAAAGGCTTCGAAAGACTTTTAAAAATGCAATTTATTCTTAAGGATATGAAGGGATTTTACTTTAAAATTTCTCAACGCAAATCAAGTAAAAATAGAAATGGTGAAAATGTTGTAAGTTTATCGACATCCAACACGTCAATGCTGTGAGCAAAGATCAATATTCCCTTCGGTTTCTTTGTAGGTGATTTATTTAGGGGTGTGGCCACCTTTAAATATTTTGAGCAGCAGCAGACAGGCAGTATTTTAAAGGATCCAGTCCTTGAATGGCCTGTGCTGAGGCCTCAGCCTAAAGGGAACATTGTCAGAGACTGTCTCAGAATGGATTGGTACCATTTAGAAACGCCATCTTCCCGTTGGGAAGAATCCAGGCTACCAGCTCATGTGGGACCAACTTAGAATGCGTTGTCCACAGGCACACAAAGTGTTAAAGTTGCTTGTTTCATTTCTTGAAGGGGCTTCTCCTCAAATGTCTGCGCTTCAGCCGTGTGTGTGTGTGTGGGGGTGGGTGTGGGAGGTTGGCGGGGTCGATGGGGCTCATTAGACCAACTGCCCTCTTCTCTTTGGTGGTTACATCTACACTCCGGTATCCTTGGAGAGTGAACACACGATATCTGCTGACATGCTTGTGGTTCTCATCGAATGGTGGTCACCACTGGGGGTGAGAGTGCCTCATCTCCAACCACAGTGACCTTTGAGCTTAATTTTAATTTTGCTTTGATTATTTAACACTTGTTCCAGATTTCCTTTAAGGGATGCTCATCTTTCAGTTTGACTTAATTGGTGCACCCTTGCTGAATACCCTTTGGGGTCACAAACTACTGAGTGGAATGTAAAGGGTTATTCCGCAAACTAAATCCACAGCAATTAAAACTTTGTTCTCAAGGAACGTGTCTGACAGACAGAAGCTTTTGAACTCGATACGTACGTGCCAGAGACAGGATTATGAGATCAATCAGATATGCTGTGGTGAATTAGAATGGGAGGCCTAAATACTGGCACAGACCAGCTGGGCAGAATGGCCAGTTTTTGGGCTATAAATTTCTACGCATTAACAGCAAGAATGGGCATACCATGCTGCATGGCACACAGCCATAAAGACCAGGAGGATTACAGCTTTAACCTGGTCAACTGCTAATGGGAACAGCCTTTATAAGGTCATCCATTTAACAGAATCATAGATACCCTACACCGCAGAAAGAGGCCACTCAGGCTCCAAAGTACTCCCAGGTACTATTTACTGGCATCAAACCTCCATCCAGTTGTGCAGTGCCTTGATGAGTTAGATAAAATCATAGAATCCCACAGTGTGGAAAGAGGCCATTCAGCCCATCGGGTTCACATTGACCCTCTGAAGAGCATCCCACCCAGACCCAGCTCTCCCACCCTATCCCCGTAACCCCACGTTTACCATGGCCAATCCACCTGACCTGCACATCATTTATCACAGCGGCACTCGTGCGGTCAATTACTCTGGGCTCTGGAAGATTGCTGTGAACAAAAAGAAAACTCACAATAATCACTGGCCCCAGCACCCCCACACTCCAACCACCCACGAGAAGGACGAGTGGTGGGGGGAGGTGCCCCTGGTATCTGCGGTGGTTGTGAGAACAGGTAGCGGATGTTTCCAGGAGAGTGAGCTAAACAGAGGAGACTGGGGGCCCAGCAAGCACACATCAAAAACTGTTGAACTTTTAACATTATTCCTTTATTTTTCCAGTTTATATGACAAAGGACTTTAATGCTAACTATTACCTAACTTCTTTATTTTTCTACTTATTCTATGAAGGTAATGCTTATCTTTTTAACTTTGTCACTTTTACTACTTTGTACCTGAGTTTTTTGTATCTAGGTACCTTTGTACCTGAGATGGTGCTATGTATGGCAACATTGGACACTTTTCAATGTACTCCTGTGCTTGAGTACACGTGAAAATAAAATCTAAATCTAAATAACGGCAACTCTAATGAATACATCAATTCTTCAAAGTGACTAACTAATTCCTTCAAAACCATTTAGTAGATTTCATATTTAATCTTTATCCCAATACCTGATTAAATATGCTTATCCTTCAAAGTGTAGAAAAGCCTCTTTGTGTGAGTATTACACTGCTTCTGAACTGGCAGGAGTTGAGATGCAATTTAGATTAGAGTTTTCTTTTATTCATACTTGGGATATTAGCGTCACTGGCCCAGTTGCCCTTGAAGAGGCAGGGGTGAGCTGCCTCCTTGAACCATGGTACAGGAGGAATACAATAGTAACATACCCTCCACCCTAAAGAAAACAGGACCTCAATGTCCCAGAATAATCGGTCACTGAAGCGTATCAATATTTCATTCGTTGAGTATTAAAACAGATCTGTTCAGCACATGCTCCCAGCCCTGAAATCCCACAGGTCAAGAGAGGTCCTTTAGAGTCCACCGAGCCATTGTTCAAACTGGAAACGAATGAAGCAAATTCTTCCCATTTCAGTCAGGTTTGCAGCTGACAGGCCGAGCTCAGTGAGAGCTGAGCACCCAGGCTTTGGGAATACCCCTTCAGCCGCCAGAGCCCTAGGTGTGGAATTCTCTATCCAAATCTCTCCACATCGTTTGCCTCCTTTAAGACGCTCCTTAGAACCTGCCACTCAGTCTAATTGTTTGGTCATCCATCTTAATCTTTTATTATAATATTGTGAAAGGACTGTTATTCCAGACTTTATTTTTCTAATGTGCTACTATGATTTTGTACTTTTCAAGGCCTGTAATGCTGGACTTGTTATTTATTTCTAATTTTTTTCCTAAGAATTTGTATTCAAGGATCTGTACCTAGGAACATGCTGTAAGTGACGACTTGTAAACTTTTCACTGTACTCATGTGAATATGTGACAATAAAGCTAATTTAATAAAATTCAATATCTCATGTGGCTTAGTTATCAAGTCAATCTTTGATTGCTAACGTTCCCTGGGCATTTTACAACATCGAAGGTGTTATATAAACGCGGGTTGTTAGTGCTGACAGCCATTTGGCAACTAGGGTCAGAACTTGGTCTGCCTTGGCACTGGTTAATGAAATGACCAGGCTGGGAGTCTGTAACTCGTTGCTGTGAAAGCCTCATTCATGAGGAACAGCCAATAGTCAGATATCAGAGTATACCAGATACTCCTGAGCCCGTACTGCCGCCAGCCATCAACAGGTGGTAGGTTACTTAAATGTTTATGTAAAAATAAGTCACAATTTCATGCTGCAGTCACTAATAATAGATCAAACCGTAAGGCATAGAAGAAGTAGGCCATCATTCAGCCCATCAAATCTGCTCCGTCGCTGAATGAGATCACAGCTGATCTGATCATCCTCAACTTCACTCCTGCCTTCTCCCCATAACCCTTGATTCCCTTACTGCTCAAAAATCTGTTTATCTCAGCCCTGAATGACCCAACCTCTGTAACCCTCTATGTCAAAGAATGCCATAGATTAGCTACCCTCTGAGCGAAGACATTCTTCCTCATCTCTACCTTAAATGAGCAACCCCTTATTCTGAGGCAATGCTGTCTGGTTCTACACTCTCCCATAAACAGGAGTATTTATTGTCACATGTATCGTGTTACCAGTTAAAACTCATGCCACTCTCCAGCACCACCTTGAAACGCAGAAAATAAATCACAACATTGAGTGCAAAGGCAGAAAATAAAGAAATGTTCAAATCTACAGTCCTTCCTGTTAAGTGTTTAGTCATGGGCCAGGATCTAGGCTCCTCCAGCCCAATGCTGAGACCTTTATTAACACAAAACAGTTGACCAACCTCAAATTCCTTCATCGTGCCACTGGAATACAGTCGCCATTCTTTGGCGTCCATTCTTACTCGGCCAACCTCGCTGTCGCCAGGCCCAAATTCGACCTGCTGCTGCTACTGACCGGAGTCTTCACTGTGGTCCAACCTGGATGATGCAGCCGCCACTGATGCCACTGGGTCCAGGACTCGGCCCTAACTCGCCTCTGCCACCACCGCCACTGCCAGAAACCCAAAAAACTCACCCCTGCCACCGCCGCCAACAGTCCGCACTGGACCCACCTCACCATCAATGCCGAAGGTAAGTGACATTAAAGAGTAAAAAGATAAATAAAAAACTGAAGGAAAGGAAAAGTAAAGCGGATGGAGTGGACGGGTCCCAGGCTCTGGAGCCCACACGCTACCTACTCTGCTGCTGCCATCTTGGACAATGAGCTCTCCGCAGTTACCCTGTTCCCTAGCAGGTTGCATGTTCATGCAGTTGGATTACATTCACTGAAGGATATTGTAAAGCAAATAAGGAATACTTCTCTTTACCGCCCCAGATTTGGCCAGGGTTGTCCCTAAACAGCAGAACCCGACATCATGGCCTTGAAAAGCAGCTGTATATTCACCCAGCTTCTCAAAATCAACAATTTCCTGGACCTGTTTAAATTGCAAAGAAATAGGTAATCAATTCTATCGAAATATGGCCAACAAAAAAAAAACACATCTTTTTCATCTATAACAAGGTGTAGTGCTGAATGAACCCAGCAGGCCAAGCAGCATCAGAGGAGCAGGAAAGCTGA